>NC_073355.2:12785000-13985000 GCF_027580225.2 Misgurnus anguillicaudatus
GAACGCTTTGAAGTAGGAGCTAGGACACTTCAAGAAGGATAAATCCCACGTCCCACTGGTTTGGATGGGCTCTGGAACGCAGCATAAGACCAACTAAAAAATTTTATTACACTTCAATTACCTTTTTTCCGAAGCTGGTTTCTGTCATTTCCTGTAGTTTTTATCACGCTGATGTGAATTCAAATGTTTTTTTTTTAAATAAGTTTGTGTTTAGTTAGTTATTTAATTATATAAAAACGGTGGTGTCACGTCATGATTGACAGCTGTGATATCATGTGATATGCGCATTCTGCGAGAGTGAGGCCGGGGTCTTGATTTTGCAGCTTTACTTCCTCACTACTGCGCAGGACTGGTCCAGAAATCGCTACTGCGCAGACTCAAGACCCAAGATGTCAGCGCTGTTGTCATGAGCAATTCGGTCCCCCCTGACAATTCGGTCTCCCCTAGGACCCCCGCGTGATTCCATTGGCTGAAAAACTCCTCATGGGTAGTTTTCTTAGGGCCTTATTACAATTCCTACAAAATCGTATTATGATTTATGTAGTTAGAACGTTGTTAAAATTATGTCACAGGGTGACTATTGTAGGGCGGAACCAAAAGTGGCGGAAATTGGTTCCGCCTGAAGATGGTTTCCGCCCGGATCTCATTTTACAAACACCTTTTTTTACTTCCTGGTTTCTGTGGCAACACAATCGGGGCTGATAAGCAACAGGTGAGAAGAATTAAGGTTGGCAATGCGTGATTGGAAAAGGTAATGAAGATGGGGAGTATAAATAGACCTGCAGCAACACAAGAAGAGAGGTTGATTTCAGGGTGAGCTCCTATACGCCTAGGGCGGACAAAACCACATGCTCCTTCCTTGGAAGAGCCGGAAAGCGCCGTTGATCCAGGGATCGCTTATAGTGAGTGGAAAGAGTACGGTAGCCGAAAGAGGCGAAAAGGAAGGAGTTGTGGCCATTAAAGGAGCACCACGGAAAAGGTGTGCTTTTTTTCTGTCTTTGTTGTACGGTGCATGTTGGACAAACCGATCCGGTGTGGAATAAGCGGAGGCTTGGCTGCAGTCCTGAAAGGAAGAAACAGAGGTTGTTATCGACTGGGCGAAGGAAGTATTAAAGATACAAATCACTGGCTGAGTATATAAGAAGTGTTACTATCGAAATACGGATGGGTTTTCATGTGTGGGTGCCTTTCGACTGGTGACAGTGAGGATTACTCACCTGAGTTAGCGTCTAAGACGATCGGCAGCGGCGGATAAGCTACAAGAGGAACAAAGTCCAGCAGAGTGTTTACAGCGATGTGTGAGTAAGAGTTTCCGTTTGTACTATAAAGTATTGAGAAGAGAGTATTACCTGGCGTGTGTTGTGAGTTCATTGAACAGTTTGCGGCCCCACGGTGGAGAGAAGCGTGGGCGAGCCGGGGAGCAATACGGAAAGCCCATATAGGAAGCCAGCGCTGTAAAGCATTGTCACCGCACGTGAGTAACCTCAATATATTGTACTAAGTAGTTTTGAAGAGGGTATATTACCTAACGTGTGTTGTGAGTATAGCACTCCGAACAGCGGAGAGTGATATTGGGGAACAACGTATGAAGCCAGCGTTGTGAAGTTGAACTAACAGATCAGCGGCCCCACTGTGAAGAGAAACGTGAGTGAGCCGAGGAGTTTAATTAGGAGCGAGCCCAGGAGGTCTGACGTCCATATCTAGGTGCTTTCCCCCCTCTATTGAGAACAACGCCCGACCAGCCACACGACGAACCCTGAACGAGTCTGGCCAAGTCCTTAGTCTACTTAAAGATGTGGAGTGCCGTGGGTGAGTCTTTGTCATCATTGTGTGTGTGCACTAGAGCTTGCAGTGTAGTGCTGTGCTTGCGTTGACAGAAGCCACTACGAATTCAGCGGAATCGTGAGGAGATACTGAGGCTAAGAGGAACATGAGGTAAAGACCGCTGCAAACAGGACTTCCTGCGTGTAAGCGATGACCCCTTTCTGGCTCTGGAAGAGGGCAGTGGTGAAACCTACCTACAATTCATTGTGAGTAGACCATCTCGGATACTATTAATTTGGACGGAGGGTCACTGCTAAATACATCTGCATGAAATAACCATCTTGGTGTGTGTGTGTGTGGAGCCTCTTCAAGAAGTTCGCCCCTGTTCAATACCCCTGGAACCGTAAAGGAGGGGGAGCAAGGGAAGCGTTCGGCTCTGCACAACTATACCCGACGTCCTCTGGATACATAAGGAGCCTCAGCCACGAACCTGAGGAGAAGAAGTGAAAGCCAAATAACCTGTGAAATTCTTACCCCTGCTTACAGCACGACCCTGAGGAAGAAAGTTAAGTCCCAGTCTTGTTTATAACTTACCTCTGCTTACAGCCACGAACCTGAGGAGAAAATGTGAAAGCCCCGTAACCTGTGAAACTCTTACCTCTGCTTACAGCCACGAACCTGAAGAGAAAAAGTGAAAGCCTGCTAAGCCAACCCCCCCTTTGCTATGAAGATCCAAGGACTGGAGAGATGTGGCTTTTTAAATATTTACTTCCCCCTAGTGAACTCTTAATATTTAATAAAAGTTGTTAAATTTTAATCCTCTGTCTGTTTGGTCATTGGGGTGTTTTGGGACCTCCTCGGGGTGGAACTAGGAGGAGCGTGACCCGCGACAGGGGCGGTCCGCTTCTCCGACCTGTAAGGGTGTCAGGATTTCGATTTTCAATCTAAATCGATCGAAATTAAGTCACAACCTCGAACTTCGAATTAAAAAATGGGATCGTCGATGCTGCCACTCCCCCATTTCACGTCCGGTCGGCTTGCCAAGCGGGGGAAAATAAACTCTCAGAAGTGCCTTTAAAAACATCCATCCAGCGGAACGCGATTTATATTTTAAACACGAGGGATGTATTGCTATTCCTTGAAATGCATATCATAAACAGGATTACTACCTAGTGATCTGCCTTCAAAGTTCGGACAGAGCGCAGCTCTCTGCACGTGCACGAGAGAGAGCCGCCAAGATGCAGCGGGTTATATTTTAAACAAAAGGTATAGTTTGCCTCAGCTCGCATGAAACGCATGAAACTGCACAAATACGTAAGGATTATTACTTTAGTTTATGTTTAGACTTTGGACAGATGCGAGATGCGCATGCACGTGAGAAAGAGAGAAACGCAGCTCCTTATGACGCACCGGTTTTAGTTCAGATAATAGGAGTCCAAGACGCGCGCACTAAGTCTATCTGCGTGCAAGAAGGAATTCTCTCTCTACAAGCTCTCTCGCGTAGAGTAAAGCCCCCAAACCCCCATGCGAGGAAAAGCACGCAATGTGCAAATAATTATAATAATAATAATAAAGGCATATAATTTTTTGTCTTAAAAAAATTATTTTAAAAATCGAGAATCGAATTGAATCATGACATCAGAATCGAAAATGTAATCGAATCGAGGATTTGGAGAATCGTGACACCCCTACCGACCTGTGACAATTACAATGGATGTCTTTTAAATGATATGTTTCATGTAGTAGTATACAAATAAGGCTATAGTTGGTAGATCTACACATTGCTTGTGTCATTTTATTATTTAGATTATTATACGGTACCCTTTCCACTTTTGTACTGTGTAAAGTTAATAAATTACTTATACAAAACATGATTACTACATAGTTGAACCACACATTAAAATCATAATTTCTAAGCCATAATTACTACACTTTTACTATTAAAAAAATGCATTTTGTAAGGTATGTTAATAATTTACAAAAAAGGTATTGTTTTTGTAAAGCAGATGATGACACAAAAGTACTGACGTGTCTGAAACATGAGTATTAGTTTAATATATCATTTTTTGTTAACTTTTATTTAAAAAAAAATGTATGCTTCTATCTTGTACAACGTAATTAGCTTGCTAGACCGCTAACGCAGATGAGGGCTGCGTCTGAAAACTCTAAATTGCTGCCTTCTGAGGCAGCTTTCCAAGGCAGGAAGGCATCAAGGCATGTCCGAATTCAATGTTTGGTTTACTTCCTGTCTCCTGAGATACCTATGCGTGGACGTACATTAAGAATGTGATTGGTCGGGCCCGGTCGAGTTCGAAAAAATAAAATGGTGGCCAAGGACGCGACTGGACCACCAATTTAGTGTAAATAAAGGTAGATTTTCACTTTTTACACCTTTTAATTGCATTTCTAGCGAGAAATTAGTATTGTAGTTTTCAAATATGTGATTAGTTATCACAAAGGCGCTCTCTGTTTATATTTCAAACATGCTGCCTTTGAAGTGTGTCCGAAAGTCTTTGTCTGAGCTGCCTTCATGCCTCCGAAGTCATTTCCTCATGAGGCAGCGAGGCAACGAGTCACTGCCTTGAGTTTTCGGACGCAGCGGAGATATCGCAATGACTAATTTTTGAACAGGCAATAGTGCTAGGTGTCACGGATTTGCCAGGTCCTTCCACACACACTCCTCATCAACACCGATCACAATCACCTGAATACTAATCAGCTGCACCTGTCACCTATCATCAAGCACTCCCTTTAAATACCACTCACAATCACACAGTCATCGTCCGGTCTTGTCACAAGTACAACAGTTCATGTGATTACCAGACTTACTAATCTCTGTGTCTTTTCAGAACTTCTCCTCATCATCATCATCATCGTGTGGATTACTTCTTCCCCAGTGTGTCTGTGTGTCTGTTATTACCTTCTGAGGATCTACATCATCCATTTCAACTTTGCATGTTCCATACATCATTCAATAAACTCTGTTATATTTTATATCTCTGCCTCCGTAGTCTTCTGTCAGTGACAGAAGACCGGACCAAACAAAACTAACACCATGTCTCAACAGGACGCTTTCCAGAGCCTTGTGGACACCATACGCAACGAATTGCAACAGACACACCAGACCACTGCTACTCCTCAGGCTACCGTTAACACAGTTCCCATGGCCCATCCAAATCCATATTCTGGTGAAGCGAGTGAGTGCAAAAGATTTATTTTGCAATGTGAGCTTATCTTTGAGATGCAACCTAACCGTTTCCCCACAGACAGCAGTAAGATCGCTTTCATAATGTCTCTACTTACCGGAAAAGCGTTGCATTGGGCAGTCTCCATCAGAGAGCAAAACGGATCCGTTCTCCAATCCTACCGAGCCTTTAGTGCACATTTTCGGGAAGTTTTCGGATTTCCAGTAGGTGACAATTCCATCTGTGATGAACTGTATAATATGAAACAAGGTAATGAATCGGCAGCAGAGTTTTCTTTGCGTTTTCGCACACTAGCGGCTGCTAGTGGTTGGGATGAACGAGCACTCATCACTACCTATCGTAATGGTTTAAAAGCCAATCTTCGACTACAGTTAGCCACTTTTGATGACAACATTGGGCTCGAAAGTTTCATTCAAAGAGCAATCCGAACTGAAAACCGCATGCTGGCATGTAATCCCTCTCAATTTGCACTCTACCGCTCACCAGAACCGTCCCCTCCAGGACCAGAACCTATGCAGTTGGATTCCACTCGCATCCCACTGTCAGAGAGACAACGACGTATCAAAGAAGGTTTGTGCTTATACTGTGCCAGTAAAGGACATCTCATCTCCGAATGTCCCATCCGTCCACCACGAGCATTGGTGAGTACTGTCCAACCAGAAAAGCACATTTACACTCCTCTTACTACACAAGTTAAATTATCCTACCATAATGTCTCGATTATAGTATCTGCACTCCTTGATTCAGGGTCGGCCGGGAACTTCATCTCTTCTCAGTTATGCAAACAGTACCACATCAAGAAAGAATCCATCGAGCAAAAATTAAAGGTACAGTCAATCACCGGAAAACCTCTTAACCGCTCTGATATCCGTCAACGATCTGGGGAAATCACTCTGACAGTGGGAATCTTACATCAGGAGAGAATTAAATTTCTGGTCCTGGAGAATTCCACCGCGGATGTGATTCTTGGAAGACCATGGTTGATGGAACACCATCCGGAGCTCTCTTGGGACACAGGAGAATTTAAACGTTTTAGTGATCATTGCTTTCCAAGATGTTTTCCAAACCTTCCAAAACCTCCTCATCATCGTGAAAAACTTCAGGTATGCAGCACATCCATTGAAAGCCCTAACAAGAATGTTTCTGTATCTATTCCTCCAGAGTACAAAGAATTTGAGGATGTCTTTTGTCCCAAGAGAGCTTCTAAATTACCACCTCACCGGCCATGGGACTGTGCGATTGACCTCCTCCCGGGTGAACCAGTACCAAAAGGTAAAATTTATTCATTATCCATACCGGAACAAGAAGCCATGGAAAAATACATCACGGAGGCGTTAGAACAAGGGTACATACAACCGTCCAACTCCCCTGCTGCTTCTCCCTTTTTCTTCGTAACCAAGAAGGACGGCGGTCTCCGACCCTGTATTGATTACCGTGGTCTTAATAACATCACTCGGAAGTTTCGCTACCCTCTTCCTCTTGTTCCTACTGCATTAGAACAGCTCGGTGGCGCAACCATCTTCACCAAACTCGATCTCAGAAGTGCATACAATCTGGTCAGAATTCGAGCTGGTGATGAATGGAAGACCGCTTTTGTGACCCCTACTGGTCACTGGGAATATTTAGTGATGCCATATGGTCTAGTAAACGCTCCTTCGGTATTCCAAGACTTCATGCATACCATTTTCAGAGATCTTCTTCATCGGTTTGTGATTGTCTATATTGATGACATTCTGATTTATTCCAGTGATCCCAAGATTCATGTACAACATGTCAAGGAGGTACTACAAAGACTTCGCCAACACTCACTCTTCGTCAAAGCGGAGAAATGTGAATTCCATCAGTCACAGATACAATTCCTGGGATATGATGTCTCATCTAACGGAGTGAGTATGGACGAAGGAAAAGTAGCAGCAATCAAAACATGGCCCCAACCCAAGACGGTAAAAGAATTACAAAGATTTCTAGGCTTTGCAAACTTTTACCGGCGATTTATTAAGAAATTCAGCCAAATTGTTACTCCCTTGACATCTGCCTTAAAAGGTAAACCAAAAGTTCTGCTTTGGAATGATGATACTAACACAGCTTTCCAACTGCTGAAGAAAACCTTTTGTGAAGCACCCATTCTTGTTCATCCAAACCCTAATAAACCTTTCATTGTAGAAGTGGATGCATCATCAACAGGGGTCGGAGCCGTTTTATCTCAGCAGCAGGGGAAAACATCTGACGTTCGTCCTTGTGCGTACTACTCCCACAAGTTCAGCCCGGCGGAGAAGAATTACGACATCGGAGATCGGGAACTGTTGGCCATCAAGCTGGCTCTTGAAGAGTGGCGCCACTGGCTAGAAGGTGCACGTCATCCTTTCACCGTGTTAACAGACCACAAGAATCTTCAGTATCTACGTGAGGCAAAAAGATTGAATCCAAGACAAGCAAGGTGGGCTCTTTTCTTCACTCGTTTCCATTTTGTCATCTCCTATCGTCCAGGTACTAAGAATTGTAAAGCAGATGCATTGTCAAGGATGTTCGTTGCAGATGAAGATCTCTCACCTCCAGAGACTATTCTACCTGAGAAAATCTTCGTGTGTCCAATTGACTGGAGTCAGGAAGATGAGATCCCCGAAACCACCAATGTTCCGCCGGGTTGTCCCCCAGGAATGAAGTATGTACCCTTGCAACATCGAACATCCCTCATCACAAAAGCTCACACCTCCGCTGGTACTGGTCATCCGGGCGCTCAACAAACCCTCTCGCTGCTTAAACATCGCTTCTGGTGGTCTAATATGGCAGAAGATATCAGAAGGTTCGTGAGGGGATGTAAGGAGTGCGCCATGGCTAAGACCCCAAGGCATTTACCCCATGGTAAATTACGTCCTCTTCCTGTCCCTCATCGTCCATGGTCACATCTAGGAGTGGATTTCGCCACCAATCTTCCTCCATCCAAAGGTAACACCTGTATCTTTGTTGTGGTCGATCGCTTTTCAAAGATGCTGCGATTAATCCCTCTCAAAGGTCTACCTACAGCAATGGAGTCTGCAGAAATCCTTTTCCAGCACGTCTTCAGATATTTTGGCCTCCCAGAAGACATCGTCTCGGACAGAGGTCCCCAGTTTATATCTAGAGTCTGGAAAGAATTCTTTAAACTATTAGATGTGACTGTAAGTCTCTCCTCAGGGTATCACCCTCAAACAAATGGTCAAACGGAACGCAAGATCCAGGAAGTTAGTCGTTTCCTCCGAACCTTCTGCCATAACCACCAGGACTCTTGGAGCCAGTTTCTACCCTGGGCCGAGTACGCACAGAATTCTCTACATCAGCAGGCTACAGGTCTCACGCCTTTCCAGTGCGTACTCGGTTACCAGCCACCCATGTTTCCTTGGACTGAAGAACCCTGTGACGTACCATCAGTGCAGCACTGGTTCCAAGAGAGCGAGAGGGTCTGGGACTCAGCTCACTATCACCTTCAATCCGCTATCCGTCGTCATCAACAGCAGGCAGATACCAGAAGGGCTCCAACTCCGAACTTTCAAGTTGGTGATAAGGTTTGGTTGTCTACTCAAAATATCCGTCTCAAACTACCCTGCAAAAAGCTGAGTCCCAGGTACATTGGTCCATTTACCATCATCAAGGAGGTCAATCCGGTAGCCTTTCAACTCCGTCTCCCTGCACACTACCGGATTCACCCTGTTTTCCATGTTTCTCAATTGAAACCATTTCACTCACCTGTCACTTCTGTTCCTCCTACAGGACCTGGTGAAGAAGCACCCCCTCTTGATGAAGATGAGACCATATACACCGTCAGGCAGCTCCTGGACTCCAGACGGCGAGGTGGGCGGCTTGAATACCTGGTGGACTGGGAGGGCTATGGACCAGAAGAGAGATCCTGGGTTCCTCGTGATGACATTCTGGACCCAGAACTCCTCAGTGATTACCATCAAGCTCATCCAGACAAACCAGCTCCCAGACCCAGAGGCCGTCCTCCTCGGCGTCCTAGAGCTCAAGGGTCCTCAGGAGCGGACCCTCAGGGGGGGGTACTGTCACGGATTTGCCAGGTCCTTCCACACACACTCCTCATCAACACCGATCACAATCACCTGAATACTAATCAGCTGCACCTGTCACCTATCATCAAGCACTCCCTTTAAATACCAATCACACAGTCATCGTCCGGTCTCGTCACAAGTACAACAGTTCATGTGATTACCAGACTTACTAATCTCTGTGTCTTTTCAGAACTTCTCCTCATCATCATCATCATCATCGTGTGGATTACTTCTTCCCCAGTGTGTCTGTGTGTCTGTTATTACCTTCTGAGGATCTACATCATCCATTTCAACTTT
This sequence comes from Misgurnus anguillicaudatus, assembly GCF_027580225.2. Lineage (NCBI taxonomy): Eukaryota > Metazoa > Chordata > Actinopteri > Cypriniformes > Cobitidae > Misgurnus > Misgurnus anguillicaudatus. Next base: position 12,794,311 of record NC_073355.2, read on the forward strand.
GCATGTTCCATACATCATTCAATAAACTCTGTTATATTTTATATCTCTGCCTCCGTAGTCTTCTGTCAGTGACACTAGGTACCAATCGGGGGGGACCAAATTGCTCATGACACCGTATCGGGACACTGCGGCTTCACTATTCACCAATGGAAGTGAGCGAACAGGCGTCGTCCATCTTTTTTACAGTGTATGTCTCCTAACTTTATTCATTTATATTGTACCATGTTCAGTGGTCTGTTGAATGCTTTCTTCTGACTGGCTAAGAAATGTTCCATGGGTGTTGATTCTTTTTCTGTAAACCGCACACCTAAATTTTTGAATGTGTTAAAAATGGGCAGCAATGTTTTTGGTAACCGTGGTATAAGCGGAATAATTGACGGCGGTCCACCCACTATGCACACCTGCATTACCACCATGGGTGAGCATTATTTTCTTATTATTCAACGGGCCGTCGTCAATTATTCCTTGCGTGTTACGAGTTGTGGAAAAATTCAAGAGAGGTAAACAAAGTTCCATCATGATCTCACAAATTATGTGAAATAGTCACAAAATATTTTGCTCATTATTTTGTGTCAGTTTCACATATTAGTTACTCAATTGTTTTTCTATTTTTAAACCATTGTCGCTTCGGTTTGGGGTTAGATTTGCTGTTTGTGCTAGGATGTCACTTTAAATATTGGTTTATACTATTTTTCGTATGCTTTTAAAACCATTGTCGTCTGATGTTAGGGTTAGAGTTGGGTTTGGGTAAGGATGTCATTTTATGTAACAGAAAGTCTAAGCCCAAACCGAAGCGACAATGGTAAGAAAATAGGAAAAACAGAGTAACCAATATGTGAAACTGAAAGTTGTGGCACGGGACACGGAAAATGGGTGAAATAGGTGACAATGACATGGAAAAATGAGCAAAATATTTTATTTTTGTTACAATAAGTAACAGGCCATAACAGAATGTCTGGGGCAGGTCCTGGGTTATTTTTATAGCATGTATGATTTTTTTCAGAAACTTGCCTAGTTTTGAACGGCCATTCATGCTTTTTATCCCCAGATATTACACTGCAGTACAGCAGGAGCCAGCAGGCCCTTCATGATCACTGTACTATACTTGTATTTCTTTAAAATCATCACAGGAGGGCAGCAGAAAACAAATAATAAAAGCTGAATATATCTGATGTTGGTTAGATAAGTGTTTTGACAGGATAAACATAGCAGAACATATGTAAATAAGCAAATAATACAAATTTCATAGTTTTCATTTTCACAATTAAATGTTAAAATAATGTGTATAAAGAGTTTATATATGCCATATTTGAGAAGGTGATCAATGGGGAGCTATGCTTAAAGGTGTCATGACATGAGGAATACAATTTCCCTCAATCTTTTTACATATAAGAGGCCTTGATATTATTAATGCATTCTGCTAGTTTTATAGCTTAAAATGTACAATAATAAACATCAATACCAAACACTTTTATGAAGCTGAAGAGATCATATGTAAGAGATCAGACCCTTTAAGTCAGGGGTGGGCATTCCTGGTCGGCCTGTCCTGCACTGTTTAGCTCCAACCCTAGTCAAACAATTTGGTCACTTGGGATTTGCTGAACTCTGTGATGAGCAGGCAGGTTGACAGGCTGGCGGCAATGCTTGGACTAGTTATCGATAAGTTGGGCCTGGTCAACCAGGGTGTTAAAATCTCAGGGTGGGTTATAAGGGGTGATTTTTTCCTGAATGTTCTCAGGATGCCACCTGTCACAATCTGACACACTGTCTTCAGGATCAAAATGCAGTCTTTATTGGGAAAATTCAGAATCATGACCCGTAAACAGGCAAAGGGTCAAAAAAACTAGGGTAAACAGTCTACAGGGACACACAAGAGGGCAGAAACGTAATAACAAAATAATCTAAAGAGCAGGCACAAGGTCAAAACCATGAAAAAACTGGTGGGAAATGTAGTGCGAAAATAGATCATATCACTTCCGGTTCAGGTCTTTTGTACATGCTTCATTAAAATAGAGATGTTTATTTCAAGATGCCTTCAAAGAAGCCATGAAAGATAATCATAATAACCAATTTCCATCACATATACAAATTAATATTTTAAAGTTTTATTCTATTTCTCACCGATATTTGGATACTAAAACAGAACAAATGCAACAAATAACTAGCAAGGTTAGTTTAATATCTTAAAAAGTTATAATGCGCTATTATTATTGTTATGGGAATGAAGGATTCAAATGCAGGGATAGCAAAAAATGTCACAGTTTAATAAAGCTGGCCACAGGCAGAAATAACGGCACCAACAAAAACACTGATGAACAGAAATATATCCAGATGGCTGGTAAATGACAACACAATAGTCCTCTGTGGCAGAGCAGAACAAAAGGGCAGCGGGATTCACAAGGCACCCGGAGAGAGCGAGAGGAGGCCGATGCCAGCCAGCAGCACCACACAGGTATAGTACAAGTCTCTCTCGAGCCACAGTTCTGTGTATGACAAATAAACGCAGGGGGTAATTCCAACAGCAACAATGTAATCCTCACACATGAGACGGGACAGGACAGGACAGGGAATAGTAGATGTAAATCCAGTACAGAAACGAACACGTCTGCATGACTTAACAATCTGACAAAAGACAAAGACAGGGCACGATAGATAAAGCCTAGGTTAATGAGAGAAGATGAGGAACAGGTGAAGAGAGAGAGAGAGTGGAAACAGCTGCGGCAGAGAGTAATGAGAGCGGGCGATATGTGTGTGTGTATGATTGTGTGTATGATTGTGTGTGTGAGTGTGTGTGTGAGTGTGTGTGAGGGAATGTAGAGAAAGAGAGAAAGAAACTGGGTCATGACAGTGCCCCCCCACTAAAGAGCGCCCCCTGGCGCTCCTAAGGGGGAAGCCTGACGAGACCGGAGGAAATCATCAATGAGCGAAGGATCCAAGACGTCCCGGGGAGAAACCCAACTCCTCTCCTCAGGACCATAGCCCTCCCAATCGACCAAGTACTGATGTCCACGCCCCCGACGACGCATGTCCAAAATCTTGCGGACTCTGTAAACGGGTGACCCCTCGATACGAATGGCAGAAAGTGCGGAGCGAGGGGACGAGCGGGGGGCAGGCTTAATGCAAGAGACATGAAAAACGGGGTGTACCCGGCGAAGATTAGACGTGAGACGGAGCTTGACAGCGACAGGATTAATAATCTTAGTGATAGGGAAAGGTCCGATAAATCGAGGAGCCAATTTACGAGATTCAGACTGGAGAGGTAAATTTGCTGTGGATAACCACACCTTTTGACCCGGCAAATAGCGGGGGCTCTTAATCCGATGCTTATTAGCAGTGATGCACATGCATTTACGAGAGCGACACAGAGCGGATCTTACCCTTCTCCAGGTTTGTTTACAACGAGAAATAAATGTCTGCACGCTCGGGCATCTAGAATCAACCTCTTGTGAAGAGAATAAAGGAGGCTGGTACCCGAGGCAGCACTGAAATGGAGACAGTCCCGTGGCAGAGGATGGGAGCGAATTATGGGCATACTCTGCCCACGGGAGCTGCTCAGACCAAGATGATGGGTTACGAAATGCGAGACTACGTAAGAGCCGACCTATGATCTGGTTGGCTCGTTCAGCTTGGCCACAAGTTTGGGGGTGAAAGCCCGACGAGAGATTGGCAGTGGCACCAATGAGGCGACAAAACTCTCTCCAGAATAGAGAGGAAAATTGTGGTCCTCTGTCAGAAACTACTTCAGAGGGTAAACCATGTAATTTAAATACATGGTCTACAAGAATCTGGGCGGTCTCCTTGGCAGAGGGGAGTTTAGTGAGTGGGATAAAGTGGGCAGACTTAGAAAACCGATCAACCACCGTCAAAATGACTGTGTTACCATTAGACGGGGGAAGACCGGTGATAAAGTCGAGCGCGATGTGAGACCATGGACGAGTAGGAACAGGCAGCGGACGAAGCAGACCGGCTGGCGGAGCATTACCAGCTTTAGTTTGAGCGCAAACCGCACATGAAGCAATAAAGCGGCGAGCGTCTCGTTCTAATGTGGGCCACCAAAAACGCTGGCGGATGGCCGCAAGAGTGCCCCGAACGCCGGGATGGGCAGTTAATTTAGATGAGTGTCCCCCTTGTAGGACAGCCAAGCGTGTGGGCACCGGAACAAAGAGTAAGCCCTTAGGGCAATTTCGTGGCACGGCAACGCGAGATAAAGCGCGCTTTACCTGTTTCTCGATTCCCCACCCTGCGGCTCCCACCACGAGACCAGTAGAAATTATCTCCTTCGGTGACGAGGAGGAGGTCGAGGGATCAAAGAGTCGAGACAAGGCATCCGGCTTTACGTTCTTTGAACCGGGACGGTAAGAGATAGAAAAGTCAAAGCGCGTAAAAAATAATGCCCAACGAGCCTGACGCGCATTTAATCTCTTAGCGGAGCGGATATATTCTAAATTACGATGGTCGGTCCAGACAATAAAGGGAATAGAAGAACCCTCCAACCAATGTCGCCACTCGCCGAGCGCTAAGCGTATGGCGAGCAGCTCCCGGTTGCCGACATCGTAATTACGTTCCGCAGGCGAAAGACGATGGGAATAATAGGCGCACGGGTGGATCTTTCCATCAGCTGCAGATCGCTGTGATAGAACAGCACCCACTCCTACTTCAGACGCATCAACCTCGACGATGAACTGTCTAGTGACATCAGGCGTAATAAGAATGGGTGCGGTAGTAAAAAGAGACTTTAAATGATCAAAAGCCCTTTGAGCGGACTCTGACCATTCAAAGCGAGACTTGACAGATGTTAGAGCGGTGAGAGGGGCGGCTACCTGACTAAAGTTTCGGATAAAGCGGCGATAAAAATTTGCAAAACCAATGAAGCGTTGTAACGAGACACGAGAATTGGGAGCCGGCCAATCTGCCACCCCTTGAACCTTTGAAGGATCCATACTAATCCCCTCTGCCGAGATTACTGAACCCAGAAACGTGACCGAAGATACGTGAAACGAACACTTCTCTGCTTTGACAAATAGCCGGTTCTCACGTAAGCGTTGAAGCACACGGCGTACATGCTGGACATGAACCTGGAGAGACGGGGAGAAGATAAGTATGTCGTCAATATAGACAAACACAAAAATGTTAAGCATGTCGCGGAGAACATCATTGACAAGAGCCTGAAACACGGAGGGGGCGTTGACTAGACCGAAAGGGAGGACCCGATATTCAAAATGACCGAGGGGCGTGTTAAAGGCGGTCTTCCACTCGTCTCCTTCTTTAATACGCACTAAATGATATGCGTTGCGGAGATCGAGCTTGGTAAAAATCTTAGCTCCTTGCAGGATCTCGAAGGCTGAAGACATCAATGGCAAAGGATAGCGATTCTTAACAGTGATGTCATTCAGCCCTCGATAATCTATGCAGGGACGGAGCGAACCGTCTTTCTTCTTTACGAAGAAAAACCCCGCACCAGCGGGAGATGACGACGGAACAATGGTTCCAGCATTAAGTGAATCAGAAAGATAATTTTCCAGCGCCTCCCGTTCAGGAGCCGACAGAGAATAAAGTCTACCCCTGGGAGGCGTGGTACCGGGTAAGAGATCGATAGCACAGTCATATGGACGATGAGGAGGGAGAGAGGTGGCCCGTGAACGACTGAAGACCTCCCGCAGATCGTGATACTCCTCCGGAACTCCAGACAAATCACCAGCCTCTTCCTGAAAAACAGAAACAGAAGAGACAGGAGGGACAGCAGATACTAAACACTCAACATGACAAGATAACCCCCACGAAACAATAGAACCCTTAGACCAATCAATATGTGGACTATGGCGTTTAAGCCAAGGATGACCCAGGACAATAGGAGTAAATGGAGAACGAAAAATCAAAAAAGAAATTGTCTCTCTATGGTTACCAGAAACGGTAAGAGTCAATGGAACAGTCTCCTTCTGTATCTTAGGTAATGAACTGCCATCTAAGGCAAATAAAGGAGTACTGTCACTTAAATGCATGAGAGGAATACCTTGTTGTAGAGCCCAATCCTCATCAATAAAATTTCCCTCTGCCCCTGAGTCGATTAAGGCAGAACTTGCAATTGATGAAGCAGACCAATGAAGCATGACCGGAAGTGACGTACAAGCCCTGGAAGGGGTTTTCTGTGTGATGGCGCTCGCCAGTAACCCTCCATCTACCGACGAGCGTTGGCTTTTACCGGACATGCAGACACAAAATGGTCAGCGGCTGCACAGTACATGCATAGACGATTGGAAATCCTTCTCTCCCGTTCCTTGGGAGAGATACGGAGACCACCTAACTGCATAGGCTCCGGCACAGCTTCGGCGAAAACAGGTGCAACCCTGACAGAAGAGGAAGCCGCTGTCTCCGTGCGGCGGGATCTGCGGCGAAACTCAAACCGCTTCTCTACCCGAATGGCGAGTGCGATGAGGTCGTCGAGGGAGAGCGGTACCTCCCGAATGAAGATCTCCTCCATGATCTCCAAATTAAGGCCCTCCAAAAACCGGGCGATATGAGCAGGCTCGTTCCAGCCACTGGTGGTAGCGAGAGTGCGGAACTCAATAGAAAAATCAGACACCGAACCTCTTCCTTGTCGAAGGACGGACAGCTGTCGAGAAGCCTCAGTGCCATGAGCAGAACGGTCGAAGACCTGGATCATTTCATTCTTGAATTGAGCGAAGCTGAGGACACAATCCGACTCCGCCTGCCAGTTAGCCGTGGCCCACTCCCGGGCGCGACCAGTGAGAAGGGAGATGACATAAGCGACCCTCGAGCGCTCCCTGGCATACGTCACTGGCTGAAGGGAGAAAACCACCTCACACTGGGTCAGAAAAGCACGACACTGAGTAGGCTCACCCGAATAGACAGGAGGGTTGTTAATCCGGGGCTCCGGAGGAACATGAGCGACCGGTGAAGAGACCCGCGGCTGGCGGATATGATGTACCTGCTGCGAGAGGTCAGACATCTGGGCAGCAAGCGTCTCGACCGCATGTCGGGCAGCGGTGATGTCCTCCTCGTGCCGTCCAAGAAGGGCACCCTGCTGTTCGACGGCAGCCTGAAAGGGACCGGCTGCCTGAAAGGGGCTGCTTCCCGCTGAGTCCATGTTTGGTCAGATTGTTCTGTTATGGGAATGAAGGACTCAAATGCAGGGATAGCAAAAAATTTCACAGTTTAATAAAGCTGGCCACAGGCAGAAATAACGGCACCAACAAATCACTGAAGAACAGAAAAATATCCAGGTGGCTGGTAAATGACAACACAATAGTCCTCTGTGGCAGAACAGAACAAAAGGGCAGCGGGAGTCACAAGGCACCCGGAGAGAGCGAGAGGAGGCCGATGCCAGCCAGCAGCACCACACAGGTATAGTACAAGTCTCTCTCGAGCCACAGTTCTGTGTATGACAAATAAACGCAGGGGGTAATTCCAACAGCAACAATGTAATCCTCACACATGAGACGGGACAGGACAGGACAGGGAATAGTAGATGTAAATCCAGTACAGAAACGAACACGTCTGCATGACTTAACAATCTGACAAAAGACAAAGACAGGGCACGATAGATAAAGCCTAGGTTAATGAGAGAAGATGAGGAACAGGTGAAGAGAGAGAGAGAGTGGAAACAGCTGCGGCAGAGAGTAATGAGAGCGGGCGATATGTGTGTGTGTATGATTGTGTGTATGATTGTGTGTGTGAGTGTGTGTGTGAGTGTGTGTGAGGGAATGTAGAGAAAGAGAGAAAGAAACTGGGTCATGACAATTATTATTTTCTCAACAATCGGAAGCTGAGATCTGTTTTCCGGTTTGTTCATGTGACATTCGCCCAAAAGCCTATTCAGTCTTTTCAATTTGAGTCTAAAAGTATCACAAAAAGACTGTTATGATAATGAAAGTAGTTTATAAATACTGGAGAAAGTAGTGGCAGCCTTCGTAGGTTAAAATGTTTAAAGGTTAAAATGTTCAGTAATGATAATATTTAATGTGTTTCTAACTTTTAGTCGAGGAAAGCAATTACAACATATTAATGCATACAAGGCCTCATAGTCAGGGTACTATTTACATTTCACTGCTTACCTTATCTTACCATCATGAGAACAGGAAATCACTATTTATATATATATATAGCCGAATAGGGTGTAATGTTTGCTACGTCAGAATTTATTTGGCTTATGTTTTTATCCCTAATTATTCACATTAACTCTTTATCACACTAAACAAAAACCACCTCAAGCGAGCGTAAAAAAAACTTTTACATCTGTTAGCCCAGATGGGCTGCTGGTGGGCTTCATAGAGGGCCCTTATGCTAGATAGCTCCCATTTGGTGCCCACAGGAGTCTGTCTACATGGGTTTGTGATGGGTCTTACATAGATCTCTTATGGGTCACAACAGGTATACATACAGGCTAATATATTTGTCTGTTTTTATTCATAATAGACCAGTGCTGCGTCTTAAAGTGCTAATATGGCCAAATTTCTTCAGCAGAGTTGTTCAAAACAATTTACTATCTATTTGCCAAATTGCCCAAGTACTTTGCACACAAGACCGACTCCAAAGCACCATCTGATGTTCTCATGAATACTTGTGTGCTGTAGTTTTTTTGAGGAAGTGAGGTGTGAATATATTACCCTTGCTTTGTGAACAGAAGATCATTCTGGAGGGGACTTAAAACTAAAGAGACATGAAGTTTTTGGAACCTCATTTTATTGCTCAAGATTGAATGGTTATCTGAGGTTTTAACTTCTTGAATATATAAATGAGTTTCTTTTACAATGAAGCATGCATATCTGTTGATTTTGGGTGAGTTGAATGATTTTTAGATTTTGTTAAGCTTTATGTTTGTATTTCAAATTATTGAAACTTAGCTGTGCACTTTTTTGCTTAAAGTTTGAGATCAATCTTGAAATGAGGCTTTGATCTTGACTATGGAAAACTTACTGCTGAAAACAGAATCAGGACAGAAAATGTAAATTTTTTTATGTCCCCACACAGCTGAGATGTGCAGAATTGGGGGTTGAGGGTCAGTTGGGTTCTGGGTGTGATGATGATAAAATAAATAATCCTTACTGTTAGCTTGAACAGTCTGAGTAGATTTGCATTGCATTCAAAATATTTGTTTGTCTGATACTTGGTTAGATAATAATGTGCAGGGCTGTTTTGAGGTAAAGTTTAGCAGTCTTTTATCTTATATTGTGTCTTCAGACTGTTATTACTTGTAAATAAATGGAATTTTGAACATTAAACCAATTGCAGTGTAACATCATGATGTCATGTCTATATGATTAAGAGGAGCTCAAACATGTGACCTATAGAGCAGAATCTAAAATATATAAATAATAGTTGTCAGTGTTGTTGTTATATTTGTGGAGCTGCATTGTGTAATACACCTGAACAGACTTTTGATCGTTGGTGTTGTAGTTTCTCTATTAGCTCTTACAGAAAGAGTCCTGATGCAAACTACCTGTGGACCTGGATACATTCCAGATGGAAGAAGAAAGTGTATAGGTATGAGCAAAAACATAACACTAACATTTTAAAAAATGTTTGCATATCTCTTAAAAATGTATAGTAGCCATTTTAAGCTCTTTTGTTGTTTTAGCAACTACTTTCCCCCAAGAGCTTTGTGAGATGAGCAGTTTGTGAAGTTACTGAGACAGTTCTGTGTCTTTCATTGCTGTAGATGATGATGAGTGTGAATATGAAGAACCAGTCTGTGGAAATAATTCAGACTGCTACAACACTGATGGTAGCTACTACTGTCATTGTCAAAAAGGATTTACACCACCTGGAAACTTTACACAAGTCACTTCAAAGATATGCCAAGGTAAGACAGCTTGATATAATAGACTGATGTGTTACATGTGAGATCACACAGAGATAACATCTGAGACTCATGTTGTTCATTTCAGACATCAATGAATGTTTGGAGGACAGAATTGATTGTGGTCCTAATGCATCTTGTATGAATACTGTAGGAAATTATACATGTACATGTAATTATGGCTACATTGCCAACAATAATGCAGAGACATTTATGGATAGACAAGGAGTTCAGTGTATTGGTAAGTAAAATAGTAGTTTGCACATCTGTTTGGTTTGCTTGTACTTTATTGTGAGAGTTTTCAGTTGTCATGTTTTTGTTTATTATTTGTCCCACAGACAGAAATGAGTGTGTAGATTATTCTGGTTTATGTGGTATAAATGCGAGATGTCATAACACCCCGGGCAGTTACTACTGCACATGTGCTCCAGGCTTCAGACTGAGATCAGGACAAACTAACTTCACTGATCCCAGTACAGACAGCTGTGAAAGTAGGTCTATTAAAACTGCATGTGTAAAGTTTTGTCATAAAGAAAGAGATGTCACATGACACGTTCTCTCATTTTATATGAAAATATTGAATTTTGAGAACGACCCACTTCTTAAATGTGGTTTTGATTTCTTTAAAGCTGACATATGTTACACTGATAAATCTATCTGTGGAGAAGGATCCTGTAAAAACGGTAAAGATGGTCATGAATGTGAATGCAAGTCAGGATTCACCAACCATGGACACAAACAAATGAAATGCACAGGTTATTGTCTTCTTAATATCAATCTGTTTGGTTATTTTGTCTCTATTTGTTGTAAATGAAGACTTCAGAATGAGAGCACACACATTTACAATTCAGTTAACATTTGCACAAAGTATAGAAATTACGATACACTTCTAAAATGTTGTTTTGATTTAGTTGAAGGTAAATGTAACAGTGACAAGTCCATCTGTGAAGAAAAAAGATTCTGCACAAACAGCAAAGCTGCAGCGATCAAGATGACTCACAGTACCAAGATCAGCGCTGTGTTATCAGTTTTAGTGCTTATTGTGTGGGAATAACATTCCCTGAAATGTCGCATGACCATTCAGAAACAGCAAAGTGTTGTGAATTATATCCCAGATCATGCAGTCTGTAAGGGTGTGCTATTCGTTTTCTAATAGATTTTATTAAGTATTTTGTAAGTCCTACAGAGTTTCTTTGTTATTAAGTTTGGTTAAATGTTTCAGTTTGTTCTTTCTAAAATCATGAAATCATTAATATACATCTAAGTAATACCACATTAAAGACCTGACAAAACCTTGATGTTGTACCAATATTTATTGTTCATCCAAGCACCATTGCTAACTATATTAGTTACTAGTTTTGCTTATTCAACAAGATGTGGAGTCATTATATTGTGAAAATGTTTTTAGTTGTTAGTAGGGTTGCCACCTGTCCCGGTTTTACCGGGATTGTCCTTCTTTTTAATAACCTGTCCCGGGAAATTTATCAACTCTCCCGGGACACTGAATGTCCCGGTTTTCGAAACGCTATGTGAATATGAAATTTAGCGCGCGCACGGCAGAGAGGGAGATCTTGCGTCTGTGTGTGTGTTTGCCTCATTTAGCGCATGTAAGACAGAGAGCATCCTGATTGGCCCGTTCAGGACATCAACCAATCAATTGTCAGTGTGGGCGGGTTTTTATCTCTTCTCCCGAACCAAACTAATCAGTGTATCTAGAAACAGGAGCGCCATGGCAGAGGGAGAGTGCCCCAAAAGCGAAAATATAAGACACATTTTACACCAGACTACACGAAAGTGTATCCCTTTCTTAAAAGAGTTAAAATCTTGCATGGTGTAGAGTTTGTAACAGTGACTTCAGCTTTTCCCATGGCGGGTTAAATGATTGTAAAATACATGTTGAGGTGAGTTCAACAAGTTTAATTTCATTTGCTAGTTGCTATTTAGACCTGTTTAAAGTTGCAATGGAATATAAATAAAAACAGTTTACATAAATAGTATAAGCAGCTTTAATAAATTGTAAACCTGATTTACATATTTTAACATAATGAACAAATAATAGACCCCTTCACGGTTCACGTCACAGGCGGTTCCCACTGCGCATGCCAGGGTCAGAAAAGTCATTACAGCAGATTGAGTTGCGTATTATTCGGTATCGTAAAAAATGCCTACTTACGTCGTGGGCTGTGAAAATCGCACCAGGTCTTCCGCTAAGTTTTCGCGATCCATGCAGAATCTCAAAAACAAAAACACAACTGCGGCTGCAAGCAATTAACGTGCAGACTGGGACAACGCAAATATCAAAGAGGCTTGTGTTTATAGTGCTCACTTCATTTCAGGTAAGTCATCATTTTTCAGCCCTGTTAGATTAAAGTATAAAGCCTCGATTGTATGAACAGTTTGACCCCATGCTGCGCGCGCACCCGATAGTCATTCAATGTTTACAAACCTTGAAGGGGTCTATTGGGTAACACTTTACAATAAGGTTCATTAGTTAACACATGAACTAATAATAAACTGCACTTATAGCATAAAGCAATTTTTTTATCTTTGTTAATGTTAATAATACATTTATTTAAATCTTGTTAACATTAGTTAATGCACTTTGAACTAACATGAATAAACCATGAACAGTATTTTTATTTACTAACGTTATCAAAGATTAACAAATACAGTAACAAATGTACTGCTCACGGTTAGTTCATGTTAGTTAATACATTAACTAATGTTAACAAATAAGAATTGAAAAAAAAAGAGAATTGTAAAGTTTTGCCAATAATTGCATAGGCCTATAGAAATATTATGCTATTGGGGGGGGGGGGGGGGGGGGGCTTGTGAGCAAACCAATTGGCCGGGTCATATATGTCCAGGTTTTTTATCAGACATGGGTGGCAACCCTAGTTGTTAGTACTGTGAAGCGTTTATGACATTCACTCACATTATCACACTTGCATGATGTGCTGAAGACATTTGTGTGGCTGTTTACTGTGTAATTAGTAAAGATGATGACACGATTTAGTCTTGTTTTTTTTGTTAGGGTAGGAAGTGCTATGAGGGTAATTCCTGATTAAATTTAAATGTTATATACGGCAACACTCATGAAAATGAAGATAAGAACAAGAGATGGTGTTACAGTAAATGCCTTGGTTATGACAGTTCCCTGATCTTAATCACCTCTGATCTTTTTATAAAACGCCAATCAAAATTGCCAATTTGCATTCCTCTCTCCATGCAGCATGAGTCTCAGGTTTCATACCTCTATCTGGGAACAGATGTTACAGCGCTTACCAAGACCTTCCCTTTCTTAAACACTACCAGTGATGTCATTGTAGGTGGTAGGACTAAAGGCACAACAGCAACCTGGTGTGTTATCACCCGCTGAGTGTCCTGATGCCATGTCCACCCCAGGATTACATTTTTTGTGCTGTAGTGGTTTCATATGCATGTGCACAGTCCCTTTAGGGAAGTTGCGACACTAGGCGTGTGTAGTGATTCAGCGGGTTAAAAAGGAAGTGTTATTTTAAAACACTATTAAACCTCCAACAGAAATATGCAGATTTAGCTTAAAGGGAATAATAATAAGTATTAAAGTATGCAAATTATTATTGAACCAAATCTCTGCATTAAGCAAACTATGCAGATTAAGTCTGTCAAGAACAAAGACTTGTCTTCCTGCTCGAACGACAGCTTCTCACGTTGGTCATTTCAAGTGTAATGGGTTGGACTTATCTTTGGTTATGAGGCCTGCATTCAACTCATTTGTGGCTCACAGTACACTGCTTAACAGTTAGACCCGCAGACGCAGTTCACAGCCGAGGTCTCGGTGAGACCTGCCTCCCTCTCTTGGGAAAGTTTTTCGGGCACTCTCACTTGGACAAATGTCACAGGTCGGAGCGGACCCGAGATAACTAAAGGGTCACACCCCTTCCTAGTTTCCACCTCGAGGAGGTTCCCAAGACCACCCCAATGACCAGACAGACAAGTATACTATAATTAAAAATACAACTTTATTAAATAATTAAAAGCAAGGGGGGAAGGGGAGGGACAGTTTAAAACAAGCTACTGCTTCTCGCCTCCAGGGCTCTCTCAACTGTGGAGCGGGGGCCGGGACTCCTTTCCAGGGTCTTTCTGCAATCTGTGGTGCCCTCCGCTTCTTCCTGGAGGCAGAAAAGGGAAAACACAATTAATGGCTTGGCCCAGAACTTGGTCGCTACTTGCCTAACACCCTCGCCTCTTTCTCTCTCCCTCTCTTAGGTCCTCTCTGCTGGGACTGCACTGGGCACTTGGGGGGTCTTCCACGTTCCACAGAGGGGAGTTAGTGACCAGAGGTAAGTGTTCTCCAAGACTGGAACCTGTCGTCGGCTCTTCCGAGTGTTACTGTAAACACAGGTAGGTTACACACCACAGGGGTAAGTTACTCACAAGACTTGGGCCCTTCGTTCACTTCAGGGCGTTCACTGGAGCAAAGATAAGTGGTTCACGCTGTTGAGACTGTTCGTTCCTCTTCGAGGTGTCGCTGTAAGCAAAGGTAGGTTACACGCCACAAAGGTAAGTTAATCACAAGACTTGGGCTTTTCGTTCACTTCGGGGCATTCACTGGAGCAAAGGTAAGTGGCACCCACTGTTGTGACTGTTTGTTCCTCTTCGAGGTATCACTGTAAGCAAAGGTAGGTTACACACCACAAAGGTAAGTTACTCACAAGACTTGGGCTTTTCGTTCACTTCGGGGTATTCACTGGAGTAAAGGTAAGTGATTCGCACTATTGAGACTGCTCGTTCCTCTTCGAGGTGTCACTGTAAGCAAAGGTAGGTTACACACCACAAAGGTAAGTTACTCACAAGGCTTGGGCTCACCCAACGCTCCTCCAGGCAGTGGGCTTTCACAGCGACAGCTGTACACCATATACCTTCACCCGTCCGCTTAGGCTTCTTAGGTGTCGTGGGGATTGATGGGCCAGGCGACGCGGAGCCGAACGCTTCCCAAGCTCCCCCTCCTTTTTGGTGACAGGGGTCTTGAGCTGGGGCGAACTCTCGACGAGGCTCCGCGCACACAGATGGTTCGTTTAGGCAGATCTATCCACAACAATGACCCTTGGTCCGTACGGTGCACTTTAATCGCTACTCCCTCTGATATACAGCTGAGCCTCACCACTGCCTGCTTGCTGGATTTGTGCGGGCTCCCGCCAGCACACAGGGGATCAAAGTTTTAGTTGCCTCCCCCCGGTTTGGTTCAGGCCTCAACGTGCTGTTGACTACTCACGATCTGCACTGGACCAGGGCGGCTTCGGTCACTATAAGCACAGCATACACAGCAAGCTTTAGTGTAAACACACAATGAAAGTCACAACTCACCCACAGCACTCTGCACACACTTCACGTGAATTAAGGACTTGGCCGGCTGGACTCAGACCCCTCGTGAGGCTGGTTGGGCGTTGTTTTCGCCACAGAGAGACAATGTTGGCACGTAAATATAATCAGAAAACCCCTGTGTGCTCCTAGTCACCTGTACAGCTCGCCCACGCTTCTCTCCACAGTGGGGCCGGTAACCTTCAACACTCTCACAATACACACCAAGTAACTCTTCTTCTGAATATTTCGTAATTACACGTTGACGGTTACTCACACTCCGCTGTCAATACGTCCATGCACCGATGCATACAATGACCTTGTGTTCAGCCCACTCACACGTGGAATCGCCCCAATATTCTCTTCGCCCAGTCACCTCCAACCTCTCAGCTTCTGTTAGCACACCACCGCTTCCGTTTTCTTCCCTAAGGGATCAGTATAGGCCAATACAACAGGTCTGCACAGCAGCAACAAAGCACACACAAAGCACACCGTCTGATGTCTTCAAAGGTCTTTTTGTACTCTGCCTTCCCTCCTTGTTGGCCTATCAGCAATCGCTGTATTAATCGCCTTCACCTGTACGTTATCTGGCCTGATTTTGCGTTCGGGGAAGCCCCGGAAATTCCGGTGTTCGGGGTTAGTCGTCCGGGCGGAACCCCGCCCCCGCAAATCGTCACCTGGTGACACAGACTTCGACCATCTCCACAAATTAATCCGGTCAACGGAACAACTTTAAGGACTCCATCACGTGACCATGAACCCATTGGAAATCTCTTCCTCATACTATTACGAGCACACACATCTGGACACACACACACACCTCACAAAAGCCAACACAAGTATCATTTATTCATTTGCTGTGCATAATTTGATTACCCCTTATTAATTAAAGCGATTCATAAAGTTTCTGATGGTTTGTGCAGAAGTTAAGCCTATAGTGATTGCCCTTCTTTTACTCTCTCTTAATTTTCCATGCTTTCTCTCTCTCTCTCTATGTTTTATGTTTATTGTTTTGCGTTTACAAGTGAATTGTTCCTGTGTTCAATGCTCATGAAATTAAAGTCACTTAATCTGCTTTGATCTTGTTACATGCTTTTGAGGTAGTACTGTATAGCAGTAAGTTATTTTCTAAAGGCCATGGAATTAACTTCTTTATGTACAATTATGAATATATATTTACTGGACGAATGCATTAATTGTTATTATTAATTCTGCTAAATCAGGTAAAACCTTATCAATTTTAATTAGGCTACAGTTAATTATATCAGGGATTACCATGGTGTATTTCAGTAGGAGATTCAATAGTGTTTTAAAAAACATTTCATTTACCCCCGCTGAATCGCTACACGGGCATTATCCAACACCCCAGAGCAGTTGTTTCAGTTGTTCAAAGCATTTTTCCAAAATATGTGTCAACATAAGATTTTTCACCAAAAATCATTCCATTTGCTGAAAGTTGTGGCCAAATTAAGACTCAACAGCAACCCATAGTGGACGAAAACATCCCCAACATAACATCAGCAGGGCTCCAGACTAACATTTGAGAGAGGTTGCACTGGCGCCACCAAGTTGGTGGCGCTAGGCCTCAATTTGGTGGCACCAGTCACTGGGTGGTGTAAAAACAAAAAATAAACACTAAAACGAAGTCCAAACATGTTTAATGCATTAATAATTCATTAAAACCAAAGTCCAAACATGTTTAATGCATTAACAAATTAATTACAAATACAAATAATTGTATTCTTTACAGTATATACATTATTTTTTTTTACTTTACCATATTATTTGTAACATATATTTGCCTTACTGTAAACCATTAAACTTACAATCAACTTTTTATTACTATGTTGTAAAAGCTTTAGGCTACTTTAACACAGACTTCAGTAAAGAAATCACATTCTTGTGCTGTAATCACTACAAAATGTCTCCATGCACTCTGAAGATATCATTTGGCCAGGACTTGTAATCTGAGGTACTGAGCACAATGTATTAAGTTTTTTCTGACTTCCAGCGTGAATATGCAGTGTACAGCGCTATTTTTAGGCTTTCATTGATAAAACTAAAGCAGCTGATCTCTGCCTTTTTAATTAGTGTCATTTTGCGAGCGTGTGGAGGTTGTAGGGAGATTATTTCATCAACTGCGCTGAAATATCAATGAAAGCTTTTACATACACATAAAAAAACACTGTGCAACATCGTTAATTACAACACAAGCACCGGACTTAATATTAGTTCATGTCATTTTAAGCCCCTCATTTCTCCCGAAAATGAAAGCAGAGGCTCTCGCCCGCAGTCTCCATAGACCACCCCTCAAAACAATCAGGGCAGAAGCGGTCGAAAGTGGACAAAAGAGACAGATTTAGAGAGGTGATATGCACCTGAGCTGTGATAGAAAGGCGGGGGAGCGGCAACAACAGGAAGAGACGTAATCGCCTGCGCATTATATTAATATAATTGTATTTAAATTTCACAGTCCAGTCAGTGAGACATTTAATAAAAAATAGTCGCAAAATGAACTGGACATTTTAACTACTATTTCAAAGTTTTCAACGTATTTCTTAAGAATATTAATACAATTTACAATGCTTTTGAAGTGTTCATGATGATAAGGGTTTTATTTATTTATGTAGGCTATTTATTAGGTTAGGTTGGCCGCCTACCTATGCCTCTATGGTAAGACCGCCTCTGTCCTCATGTTCATTTAGTCATTATCTTGTTAATTATTCTATTTCAGTTCTTGTTAGTCCCATTGTCTCCACCTGTGTCTTCTTTGAGTTAATTACCTGTGTTGGGTGTAAATTCCTTGCCTGTCTTCAGATCCTTGCCTGCATTAACAACGACAGTGGGGCTCCCGGCCTTAGTCAAACGGGTTGGCACGTATGGTCGGGTTGGGATTTTGGCGTTTTCGTGTGTCTTGTGAATAGTATGCCATACAGACCCGTTTGCCACTGAACCTGCATTAACGACGACAGTGGGGCCTCCAGCCTTAGTCAAACGGGTTGACAGTGAAGAAGTTTTATTTTAATCCCAATCTACATTAATATGATGAATATGAGTTTACCATTATAATCACACACAATTTGTTTACTATGAAGTTATGCAGGTCATGTGTTATGTTGTGTGGGTCATCTCTGTGTGGATTTAAGAACAGCTGTGTGTGATCAGGTTTCATGGTAGTTTAAAGAGCCATCTGAACAGGCACAAAGGGTTTCAGCCAAAGGGCAAATAGGTCATGGGAACAAGACACTGGTCTGAGGAATGTCATGTGGGTCTTGCCTGAACAGAAACATATTGTTAAAGCATATGGAGGGGAGGGACAAAGACCATATATATCATATTGTTAAAGCATATGGAGGGGAGGGACAAAGACCATATATATTTACCAAGCCTGGCTGAGAGCTTCAGACTGATTTGGAGAATGTCCCCAGAACTTCACTCGGGTTCTGGGGAGATTCATCAGGCAGGCTCGGCTTCTTATTTTGTCCGGAAAATAAAAGTCTATCTCTTGAAATCAGAACCTAAGACTGAAGATTGTTTAATTTGAGGAAAAGGAAAACCACAACATTTGGTGCCGAAACCCGGGATAGAAAAGAGCTGGACAGTCACACCACCTGGGCGAACCTGACGAGCAACACAAACAACGTATGGCCATAAGGTAAGCACTTTTTGCTTATTAAATTAGATTTGTGTTGTTTGGCAGACTTTGCTCAACGTGGTGAGAAATTTAAGCTCTTCTAAATTTAAGAACCATAGATGTGAACTGGGTTTTGATTTCAAGGGTACAATCTAATTAAGGCATGCATGCATGAATCTGTGTTAGTTACTTTGGCTTTGATGATCATGGTGAATTGAAACAGATTTAAGTTAAGGGAACGCGTAAGAGTTTGTATGCAAGGTTGCATATGCTACGTTTGTCGAGGAAGTGTATAACGTAGAGGTTTAATTTGGTTTAATTTGAAGTTAAAATTTTAAATCATTACGTTGATGGAGGTGCAGTAATGATTGTTTAATTGGTTAATGTAAACAAAAAAGGACACGCAAAAGTCGTCACGTCGGGGAGGTGCACTGACGATTGTGTATTTATTTAATAATTTGTGTTTGAGTGTGTATGTATGCAGCTGCAGAGTTTGTTTGATAGTGAGAGAAATGTGAACGTGAATCTGGCAGACAGGGAGAAAGTGTCCCTTAGGCAGTCTCTGTGGGCTGTTAAGGGGGGTATAAGTGCTGTCCTTTGTGTGTATGGGGGATGGCTACTGTGTTAGAGTGTGGAAGAATGAGCCCTAAAAAATAAATAAATAAATAAATGCTAATGGGTTACTACTGAAAAAGGGTTGGGTTAACAATTTGGTTTATCTGTTATCAAACATACATTTGAAATGTAAGGTTTGGTAAAAATAATTGACACCAGATGGGACATCAAAAGGAGCACAGAACCCGAGACCACAGCTGGCTTTCTCAATGGACAATGCAATCAGGTGGCCACCTACAGAGATGAGCAGTTTTGCTTGTTAAAAGATTGTATTGTTCACCTGAGATGGCTCGGGGTGGTCAAATCACAAGTGCTGGTCAAATCACAAATGCTCTTCCAAATTTAAGAATAAAAAGGGGAAATTAAAGATTACGAGATTAAATTATAAGAATAAAGGGTTTCATTTTCAAAAGGAATGTGGGCTAGGACAGATGATGGTTTGTTGTGTGAATGAGTTTCATTGTTTTATTTTTGTCGTTGAGTGGCTTGGATAAAGATTTAATGTTAAGTTGAGAAAATGCCTAAGAAGTTTCGCGAACCTGAGTGTTACCGTGTCGGGGCAGACACGTTGGGGTTTGTAGAGAAGAGTTATTAAGTCCTGCAGGTCAGGTACGGTCTATGTGTTATTTGTCTTGTTGTTTTGGAAGGCCCGGGCTGATAAGAGATATTGTTTTTGTTTTATTTGTCATGTCGGATTGGTAAATTGTGTAAGTGAATCTTTTCCAGGTCGACTGAGGTGTAGTGGAAAGATGAATTTGGCCAGGTAGTCTAGATAGAGTTGTTTTATTTTATTTGTGTGAGAATGCAATGTGTCTGTGATATACAGAGTCTGTGTGTGTGTGTGAATGTATGAGATGGAAAGAGTGGGGGCTGAGTGAGCAGTGGGTGTGTCTTTCTCCTGTGGCTCCAAAGAGCCCACAGAGAGGTGTTGTGTTACAGGAGTGAAGATTGTTCAAAACTATAAAAAAGGGGATAAAGTTTGAAAGTATGTGAATAAGACTAAGAATATGATTATGGATAAGAGGCAGTTATAAATGCTGGGTATTAAAGATTAGAGTTGAAGACATTGTGGTTCTGAGGTATTGTAGTCAAAAATACTTTTTAGTTATACAGCTAATTCTAGAAATTAAATAATTCGTTTAAATGATTGATTAAAATAAAAAAAAATGTGCTCAATAGGAAAAAATTGCTAGTCCAAAAAAGGACAGATGTTGGTGAAGGTATTTGATTCTATTTGACGAAACACTACAAAATATTATAAAGGAAATTTTATTTTAAAGACACATGGGAAATCTAAGTAATTATTTGGAGAATATATAAATTGGATAAATAAAAACAATAAGTTTGTGAAGTGGTTAAATGAGAAATAACTATAAAATATAAGGTGTGTTATATTGCAAAGGAAAGATTATGGCAGTCACATTAATGGAAAAATAAGGATTAAACAACTGTTGTGTGGAGAATTAGAAAATAGAATAATTGGATGTTCAAATGAGGAAACATTTGATGTGGCATTGTGTGAGGAGAAGTACAACTAAATAAAAATATAAACTAATGAAAGATAAGAGGAGATAATTAACAGACAAAGAAATGCTCAAAGGGAGAAAGAGAGAGAGAGAGAGAGAGAGAGAGAGAGAGAGAGAGAGAGCGAGAGAGAGAGAGAGAGAAAGGGAGGGGGAAAGCCATAGCTCGAGGGAATTGTGAGATTAAAATCTAGCAGGAAGACAGAAGTAAAGCTTTGAAAAGAAAAAACAACAAATTAGAGAAAAAAGTAGAGACCAAGTTATTAAAGGTGGAAATAAAGAGAAAAATAAAAAGGACAGGAAAATTATTAAAAGGTGAATGACACAGATAAATTATACAAAGATAAATTATTACAAAATGAAGAGGAGTCTTCATCTGATGATGGAAGGTGGTCACAAAATAAATTTTATTTTAAATCAAAAGGCAATATTTTGCATGGGTCAAGCTAAAACCTTGTGGGCTGATCATTCTGATCCTTTGACATTCAAGAAAGTGAACAAAAGCTGGCGATGAAAAGACAATGGCAAAAACTGTGTGACATCAAAGTGTTGGAGTTGCAAAGAGAGTAGTAACTCATAAACTGGACTGAGAACACATCCTACAGGAATGGGACTAAAACTGAGTTCAAGCAGTGATGGGGGCACTGCACAATGTTCTGAAACATGTTCAGAAAAAAGACTGAGTGGAGTCCAGAAAGACCCACAGAGACAATAATGTTCTTGGAGGCATGAGAAACTGGACAACACTTCACTGGACACTGAACTTTTTCATTTTCATACGAGCCTTTGAGTGAAAGAGGGGAAAGAGTACAGCCGTTCAATGTTTAGCAAAGGACTTTATAACTGTAGGGACACATACAATCTTTAGGTGAAAATCAGCTAGACAAATTTAAAGGCTGATCAAGAACTTATGTTGTTAGGTGTGACTACCTTTTCTGAAATCAAATCAGACTCCTATTAATCTGACAGGAAGAAATGCATAATGAAATTTGGGGGGGGGGTTGAATTTGGTATCTACAGAGGAAGTTAGAACTCCAATGATGGTACTAAGCTAAAAAGCAAATATATATGGCATCGAACAGCTATGGCAGAAAGGAAAATAAAATAGATAAAAGAAATAAATTGAAAAAACACCATAGGATACTATAAAAGGTAAACAAGAAAAAGCTGTGAGAATAGAAAAAAGAAATAACTAATTATTGTAACAAACATACAATTTAAGGAAATAAATCTAAATTGTATCTAGTCACGATTTAAGAGCAATTAATGACAAGAAAAGATTGATGATCCAAAAAAAAAATTACATACTTTGCTTACAAGTGTTTCTCCATTTGATAAACATTTTTACTGTGACTTATTATTTGCAGAAGTAGATACTTGCATTTACGTATTTAATTATAAGGGAAAATATTATACAGGTTTAGAATGGATGAACTACTATTCCAACATGCGGAAAGTTAATTTGGTTGATTAATGCTAAAAAGTTGATAAAATGATTGGTTGTCATTGAGTTATAGGCACACAGGAGAACAGGTGATTTTGACAGCATAGGCAAACAGATGTGGAAGCTAAAAAGGACCTCAGAGTGTCAGGAGATCTTTTTAGATTGTATAGAAGTGAAAAATCTCAGTCATAAATATTATTATCATAGATGTACATGGGGCGAATAAGTGGAATGAAAATGAATTATTTGATTCATGAGAAGAATAAAGATTTTGAGTTGAGATAAAAAGGGAAAAACTGATGTGACGGGTAAGAGAGAAGAAAAATTTGACTATCATCTATAATCACAAAGGATGGTAGATAAAATGGTATAGAAAAGGAATAATCATCAAAGCCATACTTAACAAAATGTGTGAAAATACTAATCGTAACAGAATTGATGTTTTACTTTGTATTAGTGAGCATGTAAACTAACAACCGTACACCTTTAACACTGCATGAAATATTCGCCGATAGACCTATGCGTATTGTAAAAACATCTGGAATTAAGTGTTATATGAACAAACTAATTGTCTATGTATTGAGTTATTTGTGTACAGAAAAAGCTGAAAGGAGTGGAGGAGGAGATGAGAAACATGACTCCTTGTGCGAGATGATCTAGCTTATCTGAGGTTCGAGAGGTCGAGGAGGCCAAACACGGCCACAGGGCGCCTAACTGGGGGAGACAAGATGAGACCAGCTCCAGAATGTCCAAGTGGAAGGAGCAGCCACTGTATAGCACAGCTCGTAGGAAGGAGAGAAGGAGAAAGAATGCCAATGATATGAAAGAAGAAACATCAAAACCAAATCAAAGTTAAAGCAATTCGAGTATACCGACGGATGGAGAGCAAAGTTTTGAGCACCGAGAGGAAAAAGTGAAAAAGAGAAATTGTCAAAAGAAATTGAATTGAAAAAAAAACGAAGCCGATTACTACAGAAGACTTGCATTGCTACAGTCAATTAAATTTCATGGCGATGGACTTTTGCCTTAAACGAGGCCCAGTGAAATATCTGCAATAATTTCAAAGGAACAGACTCTGAAAGAAAGACTGAAAACATAAAGACATTGAACAGAGAACTTAAGGTGGACATTTTATGGGAAACATCCCAAAGATAACAATGATACAAATGGGGAATATTTACAGTTAAGGAAATATATTTGCAAAACCAGATTTCAATAATGCAATAACATTTTCAAGTCCACATACTTTGGGGTGATACATTCAACAAGAATTCTTATGGATTACGAGAAAAAGTTTAAGGTCAATTTATCTGGATAATATTTAGGTCTTTTGGGAAATTCTGAATTTAAAAATACATCTGGTAGGCCACAATTTGGAAATTTGTGTCAATGGAAGTAAATAACAAAACACTAAAAATAAAAAAGGAAGGATAGATATTTCCGAATGGTACAGTAAAAATTCTGAATGGTACAGTAAGATTACAATCAAGAAAATATAAGCCTTATGGAATTATAGACTTAAGGAAATTAAATAGGAAATGTTTTATAACAAGAATTTTGAATGAATCAACTAAGAAACCTCTAGATCTATTATGAAGACATCAAAAAGTATAACTTAAGGTGTAAAAGTGAGAAGAGAAATGCTATTAGAAGAATAATATAATCAAATCAGAGCAACATATACAATGAAGGTATTGGAAGATCAAATAATATCGATTGGAGAATTATTTTGGATTGGTAGAAAAAGAAAATGCTTGACCTCATTATCATTAGGAGGGGGAGGAAGAATACTTAAATATGATGGAGACAAGAAATCACTACAAAAGAAGGGTATTTAGAATCCTTATAAAAGGATGAACACAACAATTAATCATCAATTATATGTAGATTCTGTTGATCAATCAAATGGATACCAAATTAGATTAAGGCATGGGATTAAGCTAAATAAGGAATTTAATAAAGTTTTGTCAGAATAAGAATACAGAACAAATAAATTATGTACAGTACTACAATCAAAAAGTAGATTATTAAGTTTACAAATAAGGCATTAATTTATATCTTAGGATAACAACTAGATGCAGCCATTAGAAATACATGATAACATATACTGAATCAATTTTAATTAGAGGTTAGTGGGTAAATGAGGCATTAGTGTCTGGTTAGAGAACCAAATGAAAGTTAAAATATGATGGAAAAATTTACTTGAAATCAACAAGAATGTTATCAGGAATTACGTTACAAAACAGTAATGAATTTACAAATAGTAAACGAGAATTCAAGCAACTCTGATAAGGATGGAAAAAAAAAATTATTTAAATTGTGATCAAGAATTATTATGGATGATTTACTTAGTTATATTATGGGTTATTTCCATTTACTAGTTTTATTTGAATTAATTACATTTATGCGTGTAATATGCAATCTTTAATTAGTTTATTATTGGTTATTTACATTTAATTGTTTTATTTGGAGTAATTTACTTTCATTTGTGTTGAAATCTTTCTTTACCTAGTTTTATTATTGGTTATTGCTCTTTACTTTGTTTATTTGAATTAACTTACATTTATACTTGTTTATTATACTTAATTTTTGAGTTTTTATGCTTCAATTCAGTATCAATTATTTATATTTACTTGTTTTGAATTTGAACATTGAATCTATAACATTTAATTTGTGTTTATTATGCATACTTTACTTTTGTTTTATTATTTTTTACTTGGATTCATTAACGTTGACTTTACATTTACGATGCTTTATCATATACTCTACATAGCTAAAACGATAAATGTAAGCGTAGAACCAATTGCGCACAAACTGTTTAGGGCTTAAGTACTTTTACTTTTACATTCAAGTCAAAATGAGAATGGAAAGATGTTTGTCTTATTGTCCATAGTTCGAAGTGCAGTGGCATAATTTAGTAATTGGTAAGGTATAGTGGCTTTCTTTAGCCACAAGACAGTAATAAGAAGACACTGAATTATGAAACAGCACTCCGGATTAAAATAAACAGGAAAAGTGAGGCTAAATTAAGCCTCAGAGCGGGGATTATGAAGAAGTTTTGTTTTAATCCCAATCTACATTAATATGATGAATATGAGTTTACCATTATAATCACACACAATTTGTTTACTATGAAGTTATGCAGGTCATGTGTTATGTTGTGTGGGTCATCTCTGTGTGGATTTAAGAACAGCTGTGTGTGATCAGGTTTCATGGTAGTTTAAAGAGCCATCTGAACAGGCACAAAGGGTTTCAGCCAAAGGGCAAATAGGTCATGGGAACAAGACACTGGTCTGAGGAATGTCATGTGGGTCTTGCCTGAACAGAAACATATTGTTAAAGCATATGGAGGGGAGGGACAAAGACCATATATATCATATTGTTAAAGCATATGGAGGGGAGGGACAAAGACCATATATATTTACCAAGCCTGGCTGAGAGCTTCAGACTGATTTGGAGAATGTCCCCAGAACTTCACTCGGGTTCTGGGGAGATTCATCAGGCAGGCTCGGCTTCTTATTTTGTCCGGAAAATAAAAGTCTATCTCTTGAAATCAGAACCTAAGACTGAAGATTGTTTAATTTGAGGAAAAGGAAAACCACAACATTAGGTATGGTCGGGTTGCGATTTTGGAGCTTTCATGTGTCTTGTGAATAGTATGCCATACAGACCCGTTTGCCACTGAACCTGCATTAACGACGACAGTGGGGCCTCCAGCCTTAGTCAAACGGGTTGACAGGTATGGTCGGGTTGCGATTTTGGAGCTTTCATGTGTCTTGTGAATAGTATGCCATACAGACCCGTTTGCCACTGAACCTGCATTAACAATGACAGTGGGGCCTCCAGCCTTAGTCAAACGGGTTGGCACGTATGGTCGGGTTTGCGATGTTGGCGTTTTCTCGTGATCTTGTTAATAGTATGCAATATAGACCCGTTTGCCACTGAACCTGCATTAACGATGACAGTGGGGTAACAGGCCTTAGTTAAACAGGTCGACAGGTTTCATTTTCTTTTAAAGATCGGAAGGTGACCCTTAGTTACCATATATACCGTCGCAGTGGGCCCCCAATTTGCAAAATCCTCAACTGTGGATAATATAATTATGCCGCAATAGTTAGTCTGTCTGAAACTAAGCTGATTAAACCACATCACTGTGTGACACTTGCATTACATGTGAACGACCGCTACGCTAATATGATTTAGTTTTTCTCTCCCTGTCTCGTCCTCAACCCCGAGGACAATGGGACAAACAGACCCAGTTCCGGTAGATGTGAAAGTCGGCACACCTCTGATCTACTGGTCGTCCTTCAACTGCCCAGCTGATGCCTGACCAACGATCACCGTCAGTACCAGCTTAATCTCCGCTTAATCTCCATATACATATATATCTCCCAAGGGTTTTTCCCTCCTAGGAATTGTTTATTTATTTCCTCGGCTAAACAACCCGGGGTTTTTGTTTTTTTTTCCTCCTAGGGTTTTTTTTTACCCCGGGGAGGTAGCCTGCTTGGGCTTAACTTAGCTTCTTCTTCTAGACGTTACCTTAGTAATACGCTCGCTCATAATGTCGAGTCATAGCCACAGCAAATTTGACTGCTTATGCTATTGTGTATTATGTTGTGCTATCTGTCGTTTTTCTGTGCTTTTACTGCTTCTATTAATCTAAAGCTGCTTTGAAACAATTAAGTATTGTGAAAACACTATATAAATAAAATTGAATTGAATTGAATTGAAATCCTTGTCCGGCATGCACCTAAACGTTGTTTGCTGTCCGCCATTAAATAAAAGAAGAAGAATAAGAACCTCATCCGATCTACTTGTGATATACTGTGCGTTAACCAGAGTGGAGTATTTACTTTTGTGTTGATGTGGATTCTCAGTCTTTCTTCTGTTTATTGTGTTATTATTTAAGTGATTGCAGTTAAAACTACCTTCCTCTTTCTCCCTTGTCTGTACCACCCCACAACCGTGACAGCTCCACTGTATTTGGACGGCTGTGTGAGAGCTGACATTGAAGAGCTGAGCTTTTCACCCAAAGTTGTTCAAGGGTTCACAGAAGTTACTGTCAGCTTCATAGAGCTGCACAGAAAAACTGAATGTGATGAACTTAATGAAAATTTTAAGACTTCAGATGTTTAAAATGTAAGATTGTATTGCACTACATGTGAATCAAATTACTTTTTTGTGGTGTATTTTTTCTCATTAAATTAGTACATTTAGGGGATGTTAGTAGAAAACAGGTCAGGTTAGGACAGGCTGAGGATAATGTTAGCAACACATAACAAACCACAAACGGCCTTTTAATGATTATTTTATTATCTTAACGCAAATTCATCAATTATTGTATTATAAGAGAGGCTATTAAACACAATGCCAGTACATAGTGTATATTTATGCATAAAATGTATGGCTGGAGTGTTTTGGCACTGTGATTCTGCTGGTTGATTAAATTAAATCCAATAATTTAATTGATTAATAACTTGTATTAATATATTGACTATTAATTGAGAAAAGTCTCAGCTCTTTGTCTCTAACTCAATGTATTTCAGCTCAGCTTCCAGGAACTAACTATAATCTACATCAGGGGTATCAAACTCAAACTGGCTTGGGGCCATTTCTGAGATTGACATGTTATGAAACAAATTCAATTCCTGAATACATTTATGAACTGCAGATGTGTGTCACGGCCGGGGGAGGACCCGAATATACTAAAGGTCACGCCCCTCTCAACTCTTCCACCTCGAGGAGTTTCCCAAGACCACCCCAATGACCAGACAGACGAGTAAACTACGTTTAAAATAAGCTTTATTTAAATATTTAAAAAGGGGAAAGGGGAAAAGGCAAATTAAAACTAATGTGGCTTCTTCTCGCCTCCAGGGCCACTTGTGACAAGGACTGGGGACAGGGGCTCCTTTGGGGCTCTGTTCCTAGAATCCGTGGCGCGCTCCGCTTCTTCCTGGAGGCAGAATCAAACAAAGGGTTATCAAACGGTACTTCGATGCGGGTCACTGCTTCTCTAATACCCCGTATTCTCTCTCTCTCCTGTGCCTTAGGTACGTTGCTCTTCAGATACTGGGAGTAGAGAATCGTTAGTGAGACATTCAGGGAGACAACTCACAACACTGGGGGCTTCGTACACCACAGAGCACTCGCTGGCACCAGGTAGGTGATTACTACACCCACAGGTAGATGTCACCACACCAAGGTAAGTTACTCACAGCACTGGGGGTCTTCGTTCCCACCGAGCGTGCCCTGGAATACAGGTAGGAGTTGCTGCGAACACAGGTAGGTGTCACCACACAAAGGTAAGTTACTCACAGCACTGGGGGTCTTGGTTCTCACAGAGCGTTCCAGCACTGGGGATCTTCGTTCACAACCGAGCATTCGCTGGGACACAGGTAAGTGGTTGCTGCAAACACAGATAGAGGTCACCACACAGAGGCAAGATACTCACAGCACTGGGGATCTTTGTTCACAACAGAGCATTCGCTGGAACACAGGTGAGTGATTGCTTTAAGCACAGGTCAATATCACTACACAGGATAAGTTACTCACAGCACTGGGGATCTTCGTTCACACAGAGCATTCGCTGGAACACAGGTAAGTGATTGCTTTAAGCACAGGTCAATATCACTACACAGGATAAGTTACTCACAGCACTGGGGATCTTCGTTCACACAGAGCATTCGCTGGAACACAGGTAAGTGATTGCTATAAGCACAGGTCAATATCACTACACAGGGTAAGTTACTCACAGCACTGGGGATCTTCGTTCACACAGAGCATACGCTGGGACACAGGTAAGTGGTTGCTATAAGCACAGGTCAATATCACTACACGGGGTAAGTTACATCATTCACACGGTTTGGTCTTCATCCGAACATTTCCTGTATAACCATATGAGAGACAGAAGACACTTGGAGGTTACTCACTAAACGGGGCTTTACACTCACAGACAGTGGACTTTCGCTACAGCGTTGGTGCACCGTATTCCTTCACCCGTCCACTCAAGCTTTTCGGGCGTCGTAGGGACTGATGGGTCCAGTGGCACGGAGCCGAACGCTTCCCGAACTCCCCCTCCTGTTTCCACGACCGGGGTCACGAGTTGGGGCGAACTTCCGTCGAGGCTCCGCACACCACGAGCTTCTGTTGGATATGTCAATACACACAGCTATGACCCTCAATCCGCACAGTGCACTTTACACAATACTCACTCCTATCCACCACTGGGTTTCACCACTGTCCGCTCTATAGAGGAGTGAAGTTCTCGCTGGCACACCCGGGGCCCAAGGGCTTAGTTTC
Organism: Misgurnus anguillicaudatus; assembly: GCF_027580225.2. Classification (NCBI taxonomy): domain Eukaryota; kingdom Metazoa; phylum Chordata; class Actinopteri; order Cypriniformes; family Cobitidae; genus Misgurnus; species Misgurnus anguillicaudatus. Next base: position 12,823,986 of record NC_073355.2, read on the forward strand.
TCTCTCTCTCCGTAGGACTCAAGCCACAACAGATGTTATCATCTCACGACTCGTCCGAGGCTGGGCAGTTTGGTCGCTACAAGCACAGCATACCCACGGCAAGCATAGCGTAAACACCATTAATAAGTGAAACTCACCCACAGCACTCTTATACACACTTTACGTGATTCTCAAATCGACCTAGCCACCTGGCTTCGAGTCCCTCGAGAGGATAGTTGGACGATGGTTTAGCCACCGTTGAGAGTAAGGTTTACGTTATTCACAGCCCCGGTGTGTTGCTTGTCACTCCTCTGGCTCACCCACGCTTCCTTTTCCCGCAGGGCCACTGATCTATTAATAGACGGCGCGTCTTACCAAATGTCTCGTCCGTGTTTCCGGTCAACCCGCGGCTCGCCCACACTTCCCTCTCCGGTGGGGCCAGGGACCTCAAACACAAGAAAGACACACACCAAGCAACTCCTCTTCTAAGTATTGCACAGAAAAATACTACGGCTGTTACTCACTCTTCGTTGTCAATAGTTTTCCTATAACTGCAAACTCAATGGCTCTGTATCCGCTCACTCACGAGTGAAATCACCCAGTATTCCTTCGCCCAGCTGACTTTCCTCTTCTTCCCCAAAGGAGCGATCAGCCCAGCATAATCCGTCTGCAGAGCAGCAACACAGCGCACACAAAGTACACAACAAGCACCCCGTTTGATGTCTTCAAAGGTCTTTATATCCTCTGCCTCTTCTCCTCATCAGCCTATCAACAACCGCTGTGTAAATTACCCTCACCTGGGCGAAATCAGGCTTGATTTCGTATTCGGGGAAACCCCGGAAATTCCGGTGTTCAGAGTAAAACGTCCGGGCGGAACCATCGTCGGGCGGAACCCGTCTTCCACACTTTTGGTTCCGCCCTCACAAACCGTCACCTGTGACATGTGCAATTAAAATCTGTCCATATTGAGAGTTGCATCGTTGCCCTATAGCAGTGCACAATCTTGTTATATTCAACATCTTTGGCATACCAGCCAGGTACAGGTGTATGCTTACCTCAGTTATCCATTCATTTTTATGGTGAAAATTAAAATAATTTCAGATAGTTGTGATTTAAAAAATACTCTTAATGATGTATTTTCCCCTTTAAGCAAAGAACCAAAAACTACAAAAACATTTATCTGAATGTACAAATGTGCAACAGACCAGGTGCGGAGCTATGTCACGTTGTCACATTGCATTACAATTTAAAATATGAATAATGTCAAAAATGTGACGTGCAGTTCGGGTCTGTGTGTATGCTGTTTAAATTAGTGTTCTTAAGTCTTGACGAGTTTTATAGACTTGTTATAGTTTCTTATTCAAAAGTGACACCCATAGATTCAGGCCCACCCGGACTTAATCCATGCCCACCCATATGTCACGTTCTGCATCCGCCACTGCAACAGACGTGACTTTTTTTTGCTGAATCAGTAGATTTAGTCTGAGATTATTTACCTCCACAGTTAACAAAGTCTGAGGCGTAGACTCCAGAAGACCTCTATCATTTGAGACCTCCATCCAGAGGTGGTATAAGTATGGTTTGCTTTTGGGTTCTTTTGTGGTTCGATTTCTTTTTGAAATGTGAAAGCAATGAGGTCCCAGTCCACTTCGTGTGTGGTTTTGTCATTTATCAAAATCAGCTGCTGCACAGAAAGCTGCGGTCTGAGTTCTTATGAAGTTGTGATGTGAACAAGAAAGGGTCTGAGATCACTTCAGATCTGAAGAGGACCAAAAAAGAACTGGGTCCTGTTTTGAGTACATTGAGTACATTTAGGACTGAAGTCACATTCTGCTAGTTTCTTTTCTGGTTCACTTTAAGTGAACTGGGTTTGGTTCTTTTAAAAAGAATGATATGTAAAAACACCTATGTGTCCTATGGTATTTGATACCAGGACATAAAAAACAGTTTCTTTAACCCTGGAGAACCCACGGGTCAAATTTGGCCAATGTTAATTGCTGCTAATAAAAGGGTTCTTGGGTTCTCCAGGGTTAAGTATGCCTGACCGACTCTTTTAGTTATCAGTATTTGGCCGTTTTCAAAGTCACTAAAATATATACACTTGCTTCTTAATATATTCCACTCTTTGACAAGTGCCATTTTAAAGATATCATCAATGTTATTCACTTCACCTGTAATTGGTTTTAATGTTGTTGATGGCCTGCGTATGTACACATTATATAGGCTACATGGCACACTGTTGATTCAATTGAAGGCTATGTCAATACACTGTATACCAATCATCAACAAACTGTTTCAACAGCTAAAAAAGTTTTTATTGTCAAATATAATTTTACTGATAATCTGTTGGTCCAGCTAAGTAGAGCTTATAGATGTTAAATCCATAAAATCCATCTATACCAAAAACATTTATTTTTGTCTTCAATAAGTAATAAATATGCAAAACAGAATGGGCAGATCCTGTGTATATATTTATAGCATGTAAAGATGATTTTGTTAGAAAATATGTTTTGAATGGCCATTAATGTTTTTTCCCCCAGAATATGACACTACAGTACAGCAGGAGACAGCTGGCCCTTCATGATCACTGTACTATACTTGTATGTCTTTAAAATCATCACAAGAGGGCAGCAGAAAACAACTGATAAAAGTTGAATATATCTGATGTCGGTCAGATAAGTGTTTTTGACAGGCCAAACATAGCAGATGTAAATAAACAAATAAATAATAAATATTTGCATCGTTTTAATTTTTACGATGATTGACATTTGACAAATGTTAAAGTAAAGCTTATATATGCCATATATGATAAATGTTAGAACAGTTACATTTGCGTATGTTTTCTTTATTAATAACAGCTTTATTAATAAATGCTGTGGAACTCCCTCCAAATCTCCAGAAGGCACTTTAACCCCAAGCTCAGTGCTCACCACACCTGCTGATGGCAATATTGTAGATGTGTCCCAATTCAAGGGCTGCAACCTTCTAAAACTGTATTCTAAGACCGTGTGTGTGATTGTTCTCTCATTATTAGCCTTGATTTCCTTCACCTGTGTCTTGCCCTTTATAAGAGTGCTTGTTCCTTGCCATTGTGTTAAGTCTTGAGCCATTGTGCCCCAGGCAACAGATCTCCAGCTAATAGTTTGTACCTTATTGTACCTTTTGGACCATTGTGTTGTGTCTATTTTGTAATTTTATGCTATCCTAGTTTGTTTGTACTTTGTTCTGTGATTTCTCAAGTAAAGATTATTTTTATTTTTGGAAAACTCTTGACTCATCTGTTTGGGTTCCACTGTCTGGGAGTTATACCGGAGATCTGGGTTCAAACCCAGCAAAGGTCGACCATGTAACAGTCAGGAATGGAGTTGGGATTCAATTGCTGGTGCACAATCGACTCATTCATTAAGGAATTCAACAAAAGCAAACAAACAGTCAAGATAGATAATAAGACATGCGGGCAGGCAGTTTGGCAAACATGGAATGCTTCTCAATTCTTATTTGTGCATCCTCGTTTCCTTTCCTTGCATTTTAGTTCCACCCCCATAGGATGCAAGTGAGGAAAGACGTGAGGATGTAGGAGCGAGGAGACGAGGAAGCATATTGAGAACACCCAATAAGGGACTGGAGTGTAATGTTGAGTCAGGAGTGATGAGAACAGTGGGGGACAGAGAAATAACAGAGATACTGAAGGTGCGAATCAAGTATAGAAAGGGAGAGATGCCAAAAAGATGGTGCAATGAGGATTTTGCGCAACAAACTTCTGTATTCTGCAAAATAGATCATATCACTTCGGGTTCGGGTCATTTGTACATGCTTCAATAAAAATATACATGTTTATCTCAAGATGCCTTCAAAGAAGCTATGAGCATAACCAATCTCCATCACATATACAAATTAAAATTTTAAAAATTTATTATTTTTCTTTTCACTGATATTTGGATACTAAAAAAGACTAAATGCAACAAATAACAAGCAAGGTTAGCTTAATACCTTAAAAAGTTTATAGATACAGTATTGCTGTAATGATACAATAATGTGGAGGAGGCAAGCGCAGACGATCAACACAGATTTATTAAGAATGATGGTAAATACAATGAAACAACAGAATGAATGACTGAGTCCAGGATGTTGGCAATGGTGATCGAAGGTCTACGGTGGCTTGAAGAGTGTTGAATCGTGAAGTCGGTGAAGAGTGTGATGATGGCCAGTGGATACAACCAGGAACAAACCAAACACTCACACGGAGACGACAACACGAACACAAATCCAACACGACGACGAGAGACGATAATCCAAGTGGTAGCAGCAACATGAAATGAGGATCTGACAACAGGAAGAGAACTGAGTGAGTATATGTAGCTGATGGGTAATGAGGATCAGCTGGAGCGAGGCAATCAACACAGGTGACAACACTTAATAAAACGAGTACATGGCAGAGGTGAGTGAACAAACAAACACACACATGACACGGAGGAAACAGAGGATTTCCTACCGTGACAGTACCCCCTCCCCTAGGAACGCCCCTTGGCGTTCCCAGCCTGCTTTACCTGAAGATTGTAATCATCAATAAGGCGGTGATCCAGTATGTCCCGAGCAGGAACCCACCTTCTCTCCTCCGGACCGTAACCTTCCCAATCCACCAAGTACTGAAAACCGCGTCCCCTCCGTCTAGAGTCCAGAATACGATTAACCGAATACGTGGTCTCCCCATTAACGATACGAGGCGGGGGGGAACCGGGGCAGGCGGATTAAGACGGGAAAAAATCACCGGTTTAATTTTGGACACATGAAAGACGGGGTGAACCCTCCTGTACGCAGGAGGAAGGCTAAGACGCACTGTTACCGGATTAATGATTTTGGTAACAGAAAACGGGCCAATAAATTTGGGCGCAAGCTTATTCGAAACGGAACGCATCGGAATGTTCTGGGTTGAAAGCCACACTCTTTGACCGACGACGTAACGGGGAGGCTTCGACCGGTGGCGATCGGCCTTAGCCTTGGTGCGCGACCTTGCCTGGAGCAGAGCTCTACGAGCTCTGGTCCAGGTGCGGTGACACCTCTGGACTAGTGCGTTTGCGGAGGGGACCGACACCTCGGATTCAGTACTAACAAAATTAGGTGGTTGGTACCCTAAACTACACTTAAATGGAGACATGCCCGTAGATGACACTGGCAGAGAATTGTGTGCGTACTCCACAATGGAGAGTTGTTGACACCAGGATGAAGGATTGTTGGAGGCCAAACACCGCAATGCCCTTTCGACATCCTGATTGGCTCGCTCGGTTTGACCATTGCTCTGGGGATGGAACCCGGATGAAAGACTAACAGTCGCCCCTAACAATTTACAAAATTCTCGCCAAAATTTGGACACAAATTGGGGACCCCTGTCAGAAACCACGTCTGTCGGAAGGCCATGTATACGGAAGACGTGGTCAATGACAGTTACCGCTGTTTCCTTGGCTGATGGCAATTTGGGCAAGGGGATGAAATGAGCCGCCTTCGAGAACCGGTCCACTACGGTTAAAATCACCGTATTACCCTTGGAGGGTGGGAGGGCGGTAATAAAATCTAGCGAGATGTGGGACCAGGGTCTCGAAGGGACAGACAGCGGTAAGAGTAACCCATCTGGAGGTCGATTGGAAGTCTTACCAACAGCACAAACCGAGCAAGCCAAGACGAAGTCGTGGACATCACGAGCCATACCAGGCCACCAAAATCGTTGCTTGACTAGAAATCTAGTTCTACTAACCCCTGGGTGACAAGCAACACTGGAACAATGACCCCACTGGAGAACGTCTGACCGTAACCCCTCCGGCACAAATAAACGGTTCGGTGGGCAACGAGCCGGGGGCGTTACCCCTTCTAAGGCAGTCAACACCTTCGATTCGACCTCCCATCTGAGCGCGGAGATAATGATGGTCTCCGGTAAAATGGGCTCGGGAGTAGCAGTACGATCGGAACGCTCAAAAAGACGGGATAAAGCATCGGGTTTGATGTTTTTGGAACCCGGCCGGTAAGAAAGTGTAAAATCGAAACGACCGAAAAACAATGCCCACCGAGCCTGCCTGGAGTTAAGTCTTTTAGTAGTTCTAATGTATTCGAGATTCTTATGGTCCGTCCATACAATGAAAGGTACACCCGACCCTTCAAGCCAGTGACGCCACTCTTCCAGTGCCAATTTGACGGCCAACAACTCCCGATTGCCAATGTCATAGTTAACTTCCGCAGGAGATAAACGGTGAGAATAATACGCGCAAGGATGAACCCTTCCGTCTGAGGATGCGCGCTGGGATAACACTGCTCCTACCCCCACCTCTGACGCGTCGACCTCCACTATGAATTGACGTGAGCGATCAGGGGTGACAAGAATAGGAGCTGAAACAAAGCAGCTTTTCAGTTTGGCAAACGCAGCCTCAGCTGCGTCTGACCACCTGAACGTCAAACTAGGGGAGGTCAAAGCGGTCAGAGGTGCGGCTAGTTGGCTGAAATTGCGAATGAAACGCAGATAAAAATTGGCGAACCCCAGAAATCTCTGCAGGGCCTTGCGAGACTCTGGGGATGGCCAATCTACCACAGCCTTAACCTTCTCAGGATCCATGCGAACACCCTCAGTCGAAATGATGTGTCCTAGAAAAGAAACAGACTGTGCATGAAAAACGCATTTCTCCGCCTTGACAAACAATCCATTCTCTAGCAACCGCAGAAGCACTCGTCGTACGTGTTGCACGTGTTCCTGGAGAGAGGAAGAAAAAATCAATATGTCATCCAGGTAAACATATATGAACTGATCGACCATGTCTCGCAACACGTCATTAACGAGTGCTTGGAAGACTGCCGGCGAGTTAGATAGCCCGAAAGGCATCACGCAGTACTCAAAATGGCCACGAGGGGTGTTAAAAGCAGTCTTCCATTCGTCCCCCTCCCTAATGCGGACCAAATGATAAGCGTTACGTAAGTCCAATTTAGTGAAAACGGCCGCTCCCTGCAACCTCTCAAAAGCTGAAGACATAAGCGGCAAAGGATAAGTATTCTTTACCGTTATGTTGTTCAACCCTCGGTAGTCAATACAAGGTCGCAAGGATCCGTCCTTCTTTCCCACAAAAAAGAACCCCGCCCCCGCTGGAGAAGAGGAAGGGCGAATGAACCCCGTTGCTAGAGAACTGGATATATATTTCTCCATGGCCGCCGTCTCTGGAATAGACAAGGAATATAACTTGCCCTTAGGCGGAGAGGTACCTGGCAATAACTCTATCGCACAGTCATAGGGACGATGAGGAGGAAGAGAATCACGTTAGTCAAATCCACTGCTTCCCCCTGAAACACAGACTCAGAAACATTAACACCAGCAGACAAAAGACAAGACAAATGACACTCCTCGCTCCAGCTAACCACAGATCCGAGACGCCAATCGATCCTGGGGTTGTGTTTATGGAGCCAAGTGTGACCGAGAACAATGGGAGTCTGAGGTGAGTCTGTGATGAGGAATGAAATCTTCTCCGTATGATTACCAGATGTGATGAGTGAAACAGGAATGGTGGTCTGGGTGATGACTGGAAGCTTGTGTCCATCAAGTGCAAAAGGTGCAATGGGGTGTTTGAGGGAAGTGAGAGGAATCTTGATTTTACGTGCGTAGTTGAAGTCCATGAAACTACCCTCGGCCCCAGAATCCACCAAAGCGTGCTGATCCAGTGTGTTGGTGGATCACCGTAGTCTCACCGGAAGGAGTGTCGATGTAGATGAGGTCTTCCTGGCAGAGATCCCACCCGATAGTAGCCTCAGATTTACTATCGGGCTTGATCTTTTACTGGGCAGCGCTGGATGTGATGTTCTGGGCTGCCACAGTATAAACACAGTCCAAGGGATCTCCGCCTGATCCTCTCCTCCCGGGATGGGTTCCAGATCTCCAGGTGGGCTGACCGCAACCTCTGGCCGCCGATGCTGAACCTCGGGACTGGTTGTGCGAGTGGTTCTCCCCCTCCGTCTGGCGGCTTGGTCTAGCCGGTTGTCAATCCGGATAGTGAGATCAATTAGACCATTGAGTGAAGAGGGAAGTTCCACGGCTCGAATCTCCTGTTGGATGCGGTCAGCCAACCCATGCAGGAAATGATCCCACTGCGCCTCTTCGTTCCACTTACACTCCGCCGCCAGGGTGCGGAACTCGATGGAATAATCGGAAACGGACCTCTCCTCCTGACGCAGGTCCGCTAACAGTCTGGCCGCCTCCCTCCCGGCGACGGAGCGATCGAAGACCCGTTTCATCTTCTCCGAGAGGGCGTGGAACGAAGCACAGCAGCTGTCGTGGTTCTCCCACACCGCCGTCCCCCAGAGGGCAGCCTTCCCCGTAAGCAAAGAGAGCACGAACGCCACCTTCACCTCCTCGGTGGTGAACGTGCGGGGCTGTAATGTGAAATGCAAAGAACAATGAGATAGAAATGATCGACAAAATTTCGGCTCACCCGCATACTTCTCCGGAATCGGAAGGTGTGGTTCGGACTGGGGAATACCCCCGGTGGCGATCGGCGGTGTGGGTGGCGTGGGGGGCGCAGTGGGTGATGGTAGATGTTGTTGTTGAGCCTGGAGGGCGAGCTCGGAAACCTTCGTCACCATTGCTTGAAAGGCTCGACCCATCTCATCTATCGCCTTGTCCTGGCGATCCATACGACCTACAGCTCTCTGTAAAAATTCTTCTAGATGAGATGGGGAGCGATCGCCTGCTGCCTCCATGATGGTCAGATCCTTCTGTAACGATACAATAATGTGGAGGAGGCAAGCGCAGACGATCAACACAGATTTATTAAGAATGATGGTAAATACAATGAAACAACAGAATGAATGACTGAGTCCAGGATGTTGGCAATGGTGATCGAAGGTCTACGGTGGCGTGAAGAGTGTTGAATCGTGAAGTCGGTGAAGAGTGTGATGATGGCCAGTGGATACAACCAGGAACAAACCAAACACTCACACGGAGACGACAACACGAACACAAATCCAACACGACGACGAGAGACGATAATCCAAGTGGTAGCAGCAACATGAAATGAGGATCTGACAACAGGAAGAGAACTGAGTGAGTATATGTAGCTGATGGGTAATGAGGATCAGCTGGAGCGAGGCAATCAACACAGGTGACAACACTTAATAAAACGAGCACATGGCAGAGGTGAGTGAACAAACAAACACACACACACATGACATGGAGGAAACAGAGGATTTCCTACCGTGACAATTGCGCTTTTATCATTAACAATTGTAAGCTGAGACCTGTTATCCAGTTTGTTCATGTGACATTCGCCAAAAACCTATTCAGCCTTTTCAATTTGAGCCTAAAAGCATCACAAAAAACTATGAGGATAATGACAAACATACTAGAGAAAGTAGTGGGCCCTTCGTAGGTTAAAATGTTTAAATGTTAAAATGTTCAGTAATGATAATATTTAATGTGTTTCTAACAACAGATTTCAGTCGAGGAATGCAATTACAACATATTAATGCATACAAGGCCCTCATAGTCGGGGTACTATTTACATTTCACTGCTTACCTTATCTTACCATCATGAGAACAGGAAATCACACTTATAAATACAGACACAGTTTTGCACCTTTATGTAGCAATGAGAGTGATAACATTTTTAAAACAAATGAACAAAGAGAAAAGTTTTAACAGTGTGTATATGCTGCTCTGTAGACCCTTTTACAGCCCACGTGATCAAATAGCCTCCGCACGCATTTAGGCAACAGAATTGGTGTAATTCCTCATTGATTCTAACGTGTAAGCAGCACAGAAAGTTTATTAAAACGGTTTCCCAGCATCAAAATGTCTGGTTGTTGCGTTTGGTTGCACTAATATAATATACATATATACGTATATATGTATCTGGCCAATTTATATTTGGTCCTCTGCTAACATCTTCTATCCACTTCACTACAGTACACGGATCTCATAGCTGTGTTGAAAAAATTAATAAGTCAACTTTTTAAAATGTCTTTCTCTATCTGTGTTGCTTCACTGCTGATTCTTGCCATACTTCTGTTGCCAAACTGCGCTTACATACATTGCCATGTCATCATTGTGTAAAAGGGTATATGTGTGTAACACGAATGAGTTTGAGTGTTTAGTTTTTCAGCCAATAGTGTGTTTTTGGTTTTGTACTTAATAATAGCACTTATGTGGTTTCCATTCAAACGTGAAGCGAATCTTTTTAAAGTTCGCAAAAACAGAAAAGAAAACTAACACAAATTAAGTGCATTTCCATCCAGTTCTTCGAGCAGATAATGGTGGTATTAGTAACCAGCAGTAAACAAAACAGCAGGGACGTCTAGGCTGTAAAATCTGACAAACGTGGAAGGCAAAGACCAGCCGGTCCCTTCACAAATGTCTAAAATGGAAATCTTTGTAGACCATGCCTATGGTGGAGCCATTCCTAATGTAGAGTGGGCTTTAACCCGAAAACTTAGGCGATAGCTTCGACCATCCATTTAGATAGCCTGTGCTCAGTTTACAAACAAGGGATCTGACTTCGATATACATCAGAACGATTTGTGTAAATTCACAGAGCTCTGACGGGGTAGAGCGGGTTCGGTGATGGTTCGCCGTCCACCAAGGGGAGGGCAAGAGAGAATTGAAAGGGAAATCGTGTTCACAGGTGAGCGCTTTGAAAAGCAGAAGAAAGCGGCATTTCATGCGTTTTTCATGTGTTTTAGAAGTTAATGGACTCTAATGCTAGGGAGGTGACACAAAATCGTGCAAACGCGTGTTCTCAGTGAATGAATTTGAATGAATTACGGTGAAATTATGCCACATCCAAAAGCCAGAGGGCGCTTTCATGCAGAAACGCCATTTGTGCCACAGAAGAAGTAGCATTACAAACACTATTCCAGGAAATGTCTAGAGGCATATTTATATCGCTGTTCTTCAGATTGTTTCAGGTATTTTCATGATAATAAAGAATATTTTGAATGATTGTGTTTGACAAGTATTGCTTTTTAAATGCATGTTGTAAACGATTCAGACTTGTAATGATTTTAGATTAATAAGGACGTCCTACTGATCAAAGACCTGTAGTACATGCACGAGCTGCACATGAAACACAAAATCTGAGTTTTGCGATTCAGAATGGATTTCAGACAGGTCTTTTCAATGGGAAACATGATGCATCGTCACAGCTCTATGCAAGAATTCTTCCAATAAGTGGGACACAATGAACTTGGGCATAAAGCAGCGGGGACATCCCTCACCCGCAAATATGCGAATGGGGCGGCTGTGAGTGCTGGTAGCATGAGGATAGCAACCTTCAACCCGCTGGCATGACAACGCTGGCCCTTGTGACAAAAAATAGCAGATTGTCCCACCAGGAATCCTTGCGGTTCTCCCTATGGTCAATCCGGGCCTGGCTAGGTCTTAAGTAGGTCTTTTATGGGCAACTACAGGTATACGTACATGTACATATTTGTCTGTTTGAACTACCATATTTGACAGTAAACCCCTAAATACATCATCACATTTAATCCACTAAAATGCTAACGGTATTCAATGAACAGAAACCAGTGGTTTACATTTTAAGCAAAGTTTATTCAGAATCATTTGAGCATGACTATCATAACTTTATAAAATACAAGCATCTAAAAAATGAAGTTAATGTTAAGCTCCTGACAAACTTAACTCATTCACCGCCAGCCTTTTTGAGAAAAGTTGCCCACCTGCATTTTTGTGATTTTAACAAAATTTTCACAAAATTCCTTGCAGGAAAAATTATTTTCTATAAATATATAAACATACAAATGATATCAAATTAAAGAACACACCCTCTGCTTTCAAACAAACAATAAACAAACAAACAAACAAAATGGGGAAAAAACGTTTCATTATATATTTACTTTTTCTACTTAATTTACCACTGAAAAATGGATATTTCTCTTCAAAAATACAACATTTTGAGCAAAAAGCTTAAAAAATTTATATTTATATAAAAAAACGTTATATTTTTTTAACTTCCGTTTTTGATAAATTCGTTTTGGCACCATTTGGTGGATAAAAGCGGTATTACACTTTCACTTTGAAATTCGTCCAGAAAGCCATACTTATTAGTTAAATATGAACTCATAAATGACGAGATAACTCGTCAATGGCGGTGAATGAGTTAACTTCACATAGCTTGTTGGCATGCAGGCAGAGGATCTAAACACAGTTAATTTATTTAAAGGTGACATAGAATGATTGGACAGAGTATTTATCTTTGTTCTGTGATGTGACATGTAGACAAAATTTTTTTTGTTTGGGTCTGTAATGCCTTAGAAGCTTCCTAAAAACCTCTCTCAGATAGCTCTATTAGGGTGGGGGATTTCAAACAAGTGGTTTTGCACCTATTTGGCTACCCCTACTGGCTTAACTTGCAATCTCATTACTGATTGGCTGACTTTGCTGCCACTCAAAAAATGTAGCCAATTATTTTAAAGTGGATGGGCAGTTAGATGCCTGTGATGTCATAAGCATCAGTTTTTCAGATTATTTACAATTACAATTATTCAACAAAGACAAGGTAAAATGGTTTTTCATTCTCTGTCCCCTTTAACAAAACACAAAACAAGAAAATAAATATTTATTATTAATAATAATAACCAAACTAGGAACCACATGGGGAGCCCACCTGAAATCAACCATGTGTGTCCTACAGTAACTGGATTACACAAGTCGGCCCCAGATAAGATGCCCATTTTGAACCCATGTGAGCCCCATAAAACGTGTTTGCTGGGTGATGCCAAGTTAAGAGATTTAACTTTGTGTGGATCAGTTCAAATGTTTTTCTTTATAACTAGACCAGCGCTGCGTCTGAAACCTTCAAAGGATGCTTGAAGTCAAACACGTAATTTGCTATTATTTATTTGTCAAATTATTTTATCACTTAGGAGCGTTTTATTGATCTTTATCTGGTAGTTGTGGCTGCTGTGAACATGGACTAAAGCAGACACAAAAACTTCTGGTCTCTGACAGAGTTTACAAGTAGATTATTTTTGTAGTGATGTGTGAATGATATCTTACTGGTAAAAACATTTTGTCATTCTGGTTAATTTATAGTACAGAAATTACTGAGGCTTAAGTGAAGAGGGCGTGATACACTTGAACTGCACTGACAAAACTCAGAGGCACAACAAGAAACACAAAAGACAGACTCCAAAGCACCATCTGATGTTCTCATGAATACATGTGTGCTGTTACTGTATTTTTTTGAGGAAGTGAGGTGTGAATATATTACCCTTACTTTGTGAACAGAAGATCATTCTGGAGGGGACTTAAAACTAAAGACATAAAGTTTTTGAACAGTGAACCTCATTTTATTGCTCAATGTTGAATGTTTATCTGAGGTTTTAACTTCTTGAATATATAAGTGAGGTTTTTTTTCACTCTTTCACAATGAAGCACGTGTATCTGCTGATTTTGGGTGAGTTGGATGATTTTTAGGTTTAGTTAAGCTTTATGTTTGTATGGGTTACTGCTGGAAATTAACTAAAAACAAATTATTGAAACTTGAAATTATTGAAATGTGCAGGATTGCGGGGCAGTTGGGTTCGGAGTCTGATGAGGATAAAATAAATAAACCTTAATGTTAGCTTGAACTGTCTGAGTAGATTTGTATAGCATTTAAAAAAACTTGATTGTCTGATACTTGGTTAGATATTAATGTGCAGGGCTGTTTTGAGGTAAAGTTTAGCAGACTTTTATCTTATATTGTGTCTTCAGACCCTTATAAAATTGAATTTTTGAACATTAAATCAATTGCAGTGTAACATCATGATGTCATGTCTATATGATTAAGAGGAGCTCAAACATGTGACCTATAAAGAAAAATCTAAAATATATAAATAATAGTTGTCAGTGTTGTTGTTATATTTGTGGAGCTGCATTGTGTAATACACCTGAACAGACTTTTGATCGTTGGTGTTGTAGTTTTTCTATTAGCTCTTACAGAAAGAGTCCTGATGGATCCTGCCTGTCCACCTGGATACATTATAGAGGGAAAAGGGTGTAAAGGTATGAGCAAAAACATAACACTAACATATAAAAACATGTTTGCCTCTCTTCAAGATGTATAGTAGCCATTTTAAGCTCTTTTGTTGTTTTAACAACTACTTTTCCCCAATTAAGAGCTTTGTGAGTTGAGCAGTTTGTGCAGTTGCTGAGACAGTTCTGTGTCTTTCATTGCTGTAGATGATGATGAGTGTGAAGATGATGAAGAGCCAATCTGTGGAGATAATGCAGTTTGCTACAACACTTATGGTAGCTTCTACTGTCAATGTCAAAAAGGATTTAAGCCACCTGGAAACTTTACACAAGTCACTTCAAAGCAATGCAAAGGTAAGACAGCTTGATATAATAGACTGATGTGTTACATTTGAGATCATGCAAAGATAACATCTGAGACTCACTGTTGCTCATTTCAGACATCAATGAATGTTTGGAGTACAGCATTGATTGTGGTCCTAATGCATCCTGTCAAAATTATGCAGGATATTATAAATGCATATGTAATGATGGCTACATTGCCAACAATAATGCAGAGACATTTATGGACAAACAAGGAGTTCAGTGTATTGGTAAGTAAAATAGTAGTTTGCATATCTGTTTGGTTTGCTTGTACTTTATTGCGAGAGTTTTCAGTTGACATGTTGTTTGTTTATAATCTGTCCCACAGACAGAAATGAGTGTAAAGATTATTCTGGTTTATGTGGTATAAATGCGAGATGTCATAACACCCCGGGCAGTTACTACTGCACATGTGCTCCAGGCTTCAGACTGAGATCAGGACAAACTAACTTCAATGAAACCAGTACAGACAGCTGTGAAAGTAGGTCCATTAAAACTGTAATGTGTAAAGTTTTATCATAAAGAAAGATATGTCACATGACACATTCTCTCATTTAATATGAAAATAATGCATTTTGAGAATGACCCACTTCTAAAAGTTGTTGTAATTTCTTTGAAAGTATATGTTACATTGATAAATCTATCTGTGGAGAAGGATCCTGCATAAACAGCAAAGATGGCCATGAATGTGTATGCAGGTCAGGATTCACCAACCATGGACACAAACAAATGAAATGCACAGGTTATTATCTTCTTAATATCACTCTGTGTCGTAGCCATTTTGTTATTTTTGACCTTTAATCACACTCTGAGTAAAAGCACTTAAGTTATTATTTAATGGTGTTGAATGTATGTGATATTTGGTATGGGTTAAATGCGTACAGAGGGACCACCTGTTTACTCGATACACGGCCTTAATTTAGATTGTTAAGAACCTTTGGAAGGCCGATACAAACTGTTTGATTATTTTGTCTCTATTTGTACGTTTGTCAGGTGTCATATTTTTGTTTATAATCTGTCCCACAGACAAAAATGAGTGTGAAGTTTCTGGTTTATGTGGTATAAATGCGAGATGTCATAACACCCCGGGCAGTTACTACTGCACATGTGCTCCAGGCTTCAGACTGAGATCAGGACAAACTAACTTCACTGATCCCAGTACAGACAGCTGTGAAAGTAGGTCCATTAAAACTGCAATGTGCAAAGTTTTGATATAAAGAAAGATATGTCACATGACACATTCTCTGATTTAATTTAAAAATATAGAATTTTGAGAACGACCCACATCTAAAATGTTGTTTTGATTTCTTTGAAGTTGACATATGTTACAATAATACAACTATCTGTGGAGAAGGACTCTGCAAAAACAGCAAAGATGGCCATGAATGTGAATGCAAGCCAGGATTCACCAACTATGGACACAAACAAATGAAATGCACAGGTTATTATCTTCTTAATATCACTCTGTTTGGTTATTTTGTCTCTATTTGTTGTAAACTGAGACTTCAGAATGAGAGCACACACATTTTACAATTCAGACAACATTTGCGCAAAGTATAGAAATTACGATCTATTTCTAAAATGTTGTTTTGATTTAGTTGAAGGTAAATGTAACAGTGACAAGTCCATCTGTGAAAGACAATTCTGCACAAACAGCAAAGCTGCAGTTGTCAAGATGACTCACAGTACCAAGATCAGCGCTGTGTTATCAGTTTTAGTGCTTATTATGTGGGAATAACATTCATTGGCCCTTCATAATCAAACACACTTTCAGTTTGTCGTGTAATGAACAAGAATTATATCCCAGATCATGAAGTTTGTAAAGAAGAGGTGTGCTATTATTTAGTATTATTAAGTATTTTGCAAGTCCTACAGAGTTTTTTTTTGTCATTTTGTTTGGTTAAATGTTTCAGTTCGGTTCTTTTTTGGTTCTTCTTTCTAAAATCATGAAATCATTAATCTACATCTCTTAGTAATACCACATTAAAAACCTGACAAAACCTTGATGTTGTACCAATGATTATTGTTTATAATTGGTTACTATAAGATAATTGACCTTTCGCCAGCCCCTCCCTCAAAACGGCCATTGTCCAATCACACATCACAGCAACCGTTACTATGCGAGCACCTCCGACAAACATTCACGCCCGCAGCGTTTGTGAGCGGTGCATACAACCGATAAAACAGTGTGGACTGCCGAATACGATGGATAAAACATTGTGGACTGCCCCATTCAGTTAAATGTGTCGAACATTTTCGAAGCATAAATACGTCTGCACAAAGGTAAGGCTTACAACTAACTAGTTACAGTGTGGTCTAGATCTACTAACTAGAGGCAAGAACACAAATTGGACCAAAGTTATGATTACCATGAATATAATTGCCAGAATGTTAAGCTACTCTCTATGCTAAATTTAATGAGTTATTTTGCCAACATTAGTTAAAAATGTTAGCTAACGCTAGCTACATTAGCTGCTGTTGTGTTGGGACTTTCAGCTCCCCAACTTTATTTTTCGTCAGTTAACGACAAAGTGGAACATAGCGCCCTTAACAGTCAACTTTAAATAATTTGTTTTTATCTTTCATGTAGCATTTTATGAACGAAAACCTACCCCTGAGTTTCCCAATCCCGTAAATGCTGTGCAATTTTATTATATTATACATTTTATTTATTATATTATCTGGCCTGCAACTTTTAAGACAAAACAATTTCCTATTTGTGAAATCTGAGTATCACCATAAATAAAACATTATGATTCTCAAAACAACAGACAGAGAAATGTTAGTTAGCTTTGAATGGCTTTGAAACACACGTAGGTTTAGCTAGCCAACATACCCTTGTATTTTAACAAAATAGCTACTCGCAATAGACATTAATAGACTATAGACCCTTTGCAAACACGTGACGACGCCATGCTGGACGGCAAAATCACTGACGCACTAGGTTGATTAGTAATAGACGAGCGGGATTTTTGATTAGTTTTAAACAGTTTAAATATACATTACACTAAAATACATGGCTTCTTATATTAAGGAAGTTGTTGTGCTGTTATCGGTCGAGGTAGGGCATTTGGTAGGTCCTCACAAAAAGCGCTATTTAGAGAAGTTAGAGATAGCGGGACTGGATACCGACCCTTACCTTCTTCCTCCTTCAATTTTCACGGACCTCATTAAGCGCCGAGTCTGCCCGACTTCAGCCCGCATGATTTGTACCACTATGTGGTAAACGGGATATCCCCATACACTGGTGCTGATCTTAAGGCTTTTAAAAGTCTGCAGAGCTGCCAATTTCTGAGTTCAGCTTGGAGTGAGATTTTTTTTGGGGGGTGGGGGTTTGTGGTAATAATAATAAAAAATTAAGTCCTAACCATTTGCCAATTGATAATAGTGTGGATTTTAGCTATTTCTGTGTTAAATAGTTGGGAAAGACTGCGTTAAAATGGTTCACAATACAAATCGAATCATATTTTAGAAATTAAATTGAAATAAAAGCTTTTACTGAGTTTAAATGCCTGGGATTAGAGTCTTTACTATTATTTTATACACTTCTATTATGCTTTCCTTCTGATAAAAGTGCCAAAAAAGTTCAGTTAAAATCTAATGAATAGGCTACTGGTCTCTGTAAAATGTATAATTGCAGATAACAGCAGCTTTGATTCAGTTTATCCACTGAGAAAGAGAAGCGTAAAGTGATGATTTATGATTGGTGATAGAGGGACTGTCACAATCAAATAAACCAAATTAGTAGTTTAATATTAAACTAAAGCAACAGATAATGTGTATGTCAAGACCATATAATTATATTTCGTATATATTATTGTTTATAGATGTCAAATATCAATTGACTTTTTTCTCTTTTATTAAAACCTGTCACCGCAAACATCACGCAGGCTTGTACTGCTTGCAAACATGCACACGCGAGTGCGTGGAATCCGGGCAAGTCTCTGCTTTTCATCCAGACCTTGACGCTTTGTGTGTTCGACTGGTGCGGAGCTGACTGATCGGCGTATGACATCAGAGTAACGCGAGAGCAAAGGTAAAGGCGGACCCTTTTGTAACATTTCGACTTGCTCTCGCGGTACTCTGATGTCCTCGCTGCCGAACTTCCTGCGCAGCACCACATAAAGTGAAATGCTCTTTGACTCTTTGCAGCAAAACACCAGCAACATGAGAAGGTGGCACGCAAAAGACAGTGAAGGTACGCTAAAATATAAAAGTGTCAGTACTGCGAGCACTGGTTTAGCTACTTACATCGTGAAAATGGATGTGTGGCGTGAGAATGGGGTCAATTGCGTGGGTCTCACGGTGAATGCGAGAGAGTTGGCAGCTATGAAATGTATGGTGTCACTGCAGCATTAAACAATAACATTCATGTAAAAATAATGTATTTATGCCACTTTTCTGTAATGGTAGGTGCATCATAGCAACACGAAATAACCATTTAATGACCCTAACGAACACAAACACGTACTTGTTCGGCTTGCCGTCCGTCTACAACATAGCACTTCCGCCGTCCATCATGGCGTCCATAATTCGCGCGAGTAGAGCGTGACGTCACGTGCAAGGGGTCTATACCATATGAAAGATAACTTACACGGCAGTGCAAGAGCATGACTGGTCCACAAGGCTGTGCTGATTGCATTTGAGTTACAGGTCATGTGGTTTCTCATTTCTTGCGTGAGACCGGTAAGCATTAGCCTCGAAAGTAGTCGTGTCTCCTTCATTGCATATTTTTATATTTTGAATATATCCCTCCGCTGCATACTGTAACCCCTTTTGCCTCGATCTGGAGGAAATCGCGGAGGTATTGCGCCAAAAAATGTCACTGACACGCACGGGTATCACTTTCCGTCATGGCAATCTGTCGCGCTGGTCATTTAAGAACGTTTTTAAAACGTCCTTAGAACATTAATATCATGGTGATTGGAATGTTTTAATAACGTTTTGAAACCTGTTCCTAGAACATTAATATAACAACCCACCGAACCATTCTAGAAACGTTTTTAAAAACGTTCTTGTAACCAAACAATAACGTTAATACTACGTCTAAAAAACTGGACGCTTTTAACGTTCCTAGAACGTTTCAACCAAATGTTTTTGTATCCAGTTACAAACGTTAGAAAAACGTTCCTAGAACATTACATAATGGCAAATGGGACGTTTCAAGAACGGTTATTAAAAAGCCCTTAGAACAGTAATATCATGGTGATTGGAATGTTTTAATAGCGATTTGAAACACGTTCTTAGAACATTAACATAACAACAAACCGAACCATTCTAGAAACGTTTTTAAAAACGTTCTTGTAACCAAACAATAACGTTAATACTACGTCTAAAAAACTGGACGCTTTTAACGTTCCTAGAACGTTTCAACCAAATGTTTTTGTATCCAGTTACAAACGTTAGAAAAACGTTCCTAGAACATTAATATAATGGCAAATGGGACGTTTCAAGAACGGTTTTAAAAACGTCCTTAGAACAGTAATATCATGGTGATTGGAATGTTTTAATAACGTTTTGAAACACGTTCTTAGAACATTAACATAACATAACAAACCGAACCATTCTAGAAACGTTTTTAAAAACGTTCTTGTAACCAAACAATAACGTTAATACTACGTCTAAAAAAACTGGACGTTTGTACTGTGTAAGAACGTTTAAACAATGTTTTATAACCTGTTACGAACGTTAGAAAAATGTTCTGAGAACATGAATATAATGGTGAATGGAATGTTTCAATAGACCCCTTGCAAACACGTGACCTAGACCACGTGACGACGCCATGCTGGACGGCAAAATCACTGACGCACTAGGTTGATTAGTAATAGACGAGCGGGATTTTTGATTAGTTTTAAACAGTTTAAATATATATTACACTAAAATACATGGCTTCTTACATTAAGGAAGTTGTTGTGCCGTTATCGGTCGAGGTAGGGCATTTGGTAGGTCCTCACAAAAAGCGCTATTTAGAGAAGTTAGAGATAGCGGGACTGGATACCGACCCTTACCTTCTTCCTCTCTCAATTTTCACGGACCTCATTAAACGCCGAGTCTGCCCGACTTCAGCCCGCATGATTTGTACAACTATGTGGTAAACGGGATATCCCCATACACTGGTGCTGATCTTAAGGCTGTTAAAAGTCTGCAGAGCTGCCAACTTCTGAGTTCAGCTTGGAGTGAGATTTTTTTTGAGGGGTGGGGGTTTGTGGTAATAATTTAAAAGTCCTAACCATTTGCCAATTGATAATAGTGTGGATTTTAGCTATTTCTGTGTTAAATAGTTGGAAAAGACTGCGTTAAAATGGTTCACGATACAAATCGAATCATATTTTAGAAATTAAATTGAAATAAAAGCTTTTACTGAGTTTAAATGCCTGGGATTGGAGTCTTTACTATTATTTTATACACTTCTATTATGCTTTCCTTCTGATAAAAGTGCCAAAAAAGTTCAGTTAAAATCTAATGAATAGGCTACTGGTCTCTGTAAAATGTATAACTGCAGATAACAGCAGCTTTGATTCAGTTTATCCACTGAGAAAGAGAAGCGTAAAGTGATGATTTGTGATTGGTGATAGAGAGACTGTCACAATCAAATAAACCAAATGAGTAGTTTAATATTAAACTAAAGCAACAGATAATGTGTATGTCAAGACCATATAATTATATTTCGTATATATTATTTTTTATAGATGTCAAATATCAATTGACTTTTTTTCTCTTTTATTAAAACCTGTCACCGCAAACGTCACGCAAGCTTGTACTGCTTGCAAACATGCACACGCGAGTGATGGTTGATTAAAATTGCTGTTTTCTGAGGGTATCTGCGTGCGTGGAATCCGGGCAGGTCTCTGCTTTTCATCCAGACCTTGACGCTTTGTGTGTTCGACTTGTGCGGAGCTGACTGATCGGCGGATGACATCAGAGTAACGCGAGAGCAAAGGTAAAGGCGGACCCTTTTGTAACATTTCGACTTGCTCTCGCGGTACTCTGATGTCCTCGCTGCCGAACTTCCTGCACAGCGCCACATAAAGTGAAATGCTCTTTGACTCTTTGCAGCAAAGTACCAGCAACATGAGAAGGTGGCACGCAAAAGACAGTAAAGGTACGCTAAAATATAAAAGTGTCAGTACTGCGAGCACTGGTTTAGCTACTTACATCGTGAAAATGGATGTGTGGCGTGAGAATGGGGTCAATTGCGTGGGTCTCACGGTGAATGAGTAAGAGTTGGCAGCTATGAAATTTATGGTGTCACTGCAGCATTAAAAAATAACATTCATGTAAAAATAATGTATTTATGCCACTTTTCTGTAATGGTATGTGCATCATAGCAGCACGAAATAACCATTTAATGACTCTAACGAACACAAACATGTACTTGTTCGGCTTGCCGTCCGTCTACAACATAGCACTTCCGCCGTCCATCATGGCGTCCATAATTCGCGCGAGTAGAGCGTGACGTCACGTGCAAGGGGTCTATAACGTTTTTAAAAAGTTATTAGACCATTAATAAAACAACAGACTGAACCTTTCTAAAAACGTTTTGAATAACGTTCTTATAACCTCACATTAACGTTAATACCACGTCTAAAAAACGGGACGCTTTTAAAGTTGTAAGAACGTTAAAAAATAAACATTTTCCAAACTTTCGTAAGACGTTCCGGGAACGTTTTTATAACGTAAAATTGTTAGCTGGGAGGAGGAGTTTCTACCACGAGAGGAGTGAGTACACAGGCAAGTACACAGTCATACAACACAGGATACAACACTGTTTAATTTACTACATGTTCGTGTAATTTATATAATATGCACAGACCTATTACCAACATAAGACAGAAGTCTTACTTACGCATGCAACTCATGACCCGGTTGGGACTTTTCAATTAAATTCAGCGCATTAAACACACACGCAAAACTCTGCTGCTACCCAGGATAATAAACTATATCTATTGTTTCCATAAGGCTGGCTTTCTTCTCTTTGAATCCAAAAACACACTTCTTCTTTCATGCCATTGTTAAGTTTTGAAATTAAACAAAGCTTGTTGCGTGATGTGATGTTTGCAAGTTCTAGCGTCTCCCGCTGATTGACGGGTGGGCGGGGTTTTCCGGGGGAAGTGCCCATGTAAAGAAATGATATGTATAGAAACCCCTGAAACGTCAGCTGGTCCCGTAAACGAAAAAAACATTCCAAAACTTGTACGAACCCTGGCGAAGTGCATTCGGCACAGAAATACTCACTTAACTGCTTTTTTGACACTTTGCCTACGTTTAGCATGAGGAACCAACTCTAAAACAGTGCTAATAATTCAGAATGCATGAAATACCATTGAACCACCCCTTTAATCGATTAATTATGTTTTTTACCTCTAAAGTTGAACAACAAGAATTTTCCTGATATTACAGTTTTTCTCAGTTGCTTAAACACATTTCTTGAAACTATGCCTCATATTCTCAAAAAGGTAAACATAGATCCATAACGTCTCACCCAATTCTCCAAACATCTATTTTCAGGTCCAAATGAAGCTCTACACTTACGCCCCATTCAGACAGCCAGCAACCAGCAGTAGCAGAGCGACGCAATCTCATTCATTTGGAAACCTGGCGACTTCCGGCGACATGAACGAAAGTGACCATTGGTGATTGTATGGGCGTATCTAGCGACTCGAGAAAGTTAATAAAAGTTTAACTTTATGCAAATGTTGAGCGGATTTCGGGAGTGCATACCAATAAGAACGAAGCAATGGAGTTCACGCCATCCTTCTCTCATCAGTTACTGGAGTGGGCGGTACTCATTTGTTTATGACAAGCAGATTTAGAAACGCCTCATTACAGAGATGGAGCAATAATGTACATTCACATTATTAGCAATTTTGTCACTGTGTGTCGCTCATTTCTTTCAAAAGAGGCCTTTCTAAATGTGGTTGTCATAAACAAATGAGTAACCCCCACTCCAGTAATTAACGAGAGATGGATGACAAGAACTCCACTGCTTCGTTCTCATTGGTAGTCGCTCCTGAAAGTCACTCATAATTTGCATAAAGCGAAACATTTCTCAACTTTGTCGCGCGACTGGACACGTCCCATCCAGTCACCAACAGTCACTGTCACCGGAAGTCGCCAAGCTTCCATTGAAATCAACGAGACCACGTCGCTCTGCTACTTCTAATCGCTGCTAGTCTGAATGCAGCTTTACAGTATTTGCATATCGCTTACACGCGTTTTGCTAAATTTGGCTCATTGTGTCAAAACTCTACACACAAGCAAATAAGTGTTATATACATGGCGCACTGTTGACTAAATTGATATTAATCAATATACATTACACATACATTATTCCAATCATCAACAAGCTGTTTCAACGGCTAAAATGACATTTTTTAGGTTTAATATAATTTTACTGATAATCTGTAAAGATGATTTTGTTTGAAAACATGTCTAGGCCATTCATGATTTTTCTCCCCAGAATATTACACTACAGTACAGCAGGAGACAGCAGACCCTTCATGATGACTGTACTATACTTGTATTTCTTTAAAATCATCACAAGAGGGCAGCAGAAAGCAACTAATAAAAGTTGAATACATATGATGTTGGTTAGATTTTGACAGGATAAACATGGAAAAAAAATGTATAATAATAAAAATGAAAGTCGGTTAGATTTTTTTTGTTTCATCGTATTCATTTTTTCACAATGATTGACATTTGACAAATGTTAAAGTTAATTTGTATAAAGAGCATAATAATACTGTATAAGAAAGTAATTTGAGTATCAATTGGGATCTATGCTTAAAGGTGTCTTGACATGAAGACTATAATTTCCTTTGATCTTTTAACATTTAAGAGTTGTTGGTATTATTAATGCATGAGTTTTAAATTGTCAATAACAAACACATTTATTTAATTGAAACTTTGTGTGGATCACTTGAAATGTTTTTCTCTTCTAAAAAAACATGAAAATGTGAAAGCGATAAGCGAATCAGCTCACTACCATCTAAGAAATATTGCCAAAATTAGATGTTTTGTCTCAAGACAGGACTTCAAGAAACTTGTTCATGCATTCATCACCAGCAGGGTGGATAACTGCAATGGACTCCTTACTGGAATACAGAACACTGCTGCCAGAATTCTGAGCAGAACCAAAAAATCTGAGCACATTACTCCAGTCCTCAGGTCCTTACACTGACTTCCTGTTACATTTAGAATAGATTTTAAAGTATTGTTACTCATTTATAAATCACTTCATGGCTTAGGACCCAAAACAATGACAGATATGCTAACTGAAAATAAACCTAACAGATTACTCTGCTCATTAGGATCAGGTCAGGTAGAAATAGTAAGGGTTCACTCAAAACAAGGTGCGTCAGCTATTATGCCACCAGCTGGAATCAGCTTCTAGAAGAGATCAGATGTGCTTCAACAGAAGACACTTTTAAATGTAAATTAAAAACACATCTGTTTAAAGGTGTAGTGTGTACATTTTAGTGGCATCTAGTGGTGAGGTTGCAAATTGCAACCAACGGCTTAGTCCACTGCTCAACCCTCGCTTTTGAAACACATAGAGAAGCTATGGTAGCCGGCACCAGACAAACATGTCATCGTCGAAGACAACTTAGTAAAAAATTGTCCGTTAAGGGCTTCTGTAGAAAATTGGCAGCACAAAATGGCGACTTTCATGTAAGAGGACCCTCGGTGTATGTAGATAAAACGGTCTCGTTCTAAGGTAATAAACACATAACGGTTCATTATGAATGGTTTTTATACACCCCTGATAATATAGTTTTGTATATTATTTTGCTTTTCTTTCAAAAGATCTTTCTAAAAATTACACACTGCACCTTTAACTCTGCATTTTACTGAATGAGCACTGTGCTGACTGCAATTCAAATCACTTGCAATGTAAATCACTTAGAATGACCTCTATGTATGAAATGTTGAGTAGGCCATCTGACCAATCTGAGTACACCAGACATTTTGGGAGGCGGAGACAGGAAATAAATCCCAGCGTTTCACAGACAGGGCAAAATCGGTGAGGTATGTAAGCAATTAATAAGAATCATAATGCTTATCTTTGCAAGTTGCCTTGGATAAGCATCTGCTAAATGCATAAATGTAAATGTTTATTACATTACTGTATATATACATATAACTTAGTCTACCAAAGTTAACTATCATAACAAAAACAATCATTTAAAAAACATTTGAGAGCCAAATAAAGTGACTAAATCCATGATGAATATTGCTACAATAGTGTCATATTTGTAGGACACTTAAAAAGTAACCCTGGCCCTGGCAGCGTACAGTTTACGCAACCTATGTTCACACTCCCTGTGTAGTTTAGTTTGCTGATGGTTCTTGTATTGGCTAACGTGTTGTTTAGTGTCATGTCTGATCACCCCGGGTTGTGTGTGTTTGTCTTCTGTGTTCCCAGTCGGGCACGTGGTGCTTTGTTTTGACAGCTCGCCACACGCTCGGTTGTCCCCGCCCTCCTTTTTTCCCCCATGTTTAGTTTCACCCCTGTTTGCCCTTTTCCTTTAATCACCTACTTTTTTTCATCCCCTGGGGTTCTCGGCCTGCTGTTGTTGAGTTTGCTTTATGCACGCTGATCACCATCACCATAGATCTGTTAATGTAAGGTTTTTGTCGTGTATTTTGTTTTGTACTTTTATTTTGACACCCGTTCTGTTCTGACTTTTATTTTGAAAACCATGTCATGCCATGCTTCACTTCCCACTTCCTGTTTGTTCACTATTTAATGAGTAAGATCTGTTCAATCGGGGCTGATTATTGTTTAGCCTGTCTGTATCCTGAGCATGTATCTTGTATCCTGTTCTGCATCTGCCTGTTTTTGACCTGTGCCTGTTATATTTGGATATTGATTGTTTTCTGCCTGCCCTGACCTATTGCCTGTTATTTGGATAACTTTTTGGATTGCCCTACTTGAATGTGTTTGCCTGCCTTTGTAGATTTTACTTCAATAAACCTCTTTTGCACATGGATTCTATTCTCCTTTGCTTTGTTTAAAGCACCCCACGTTACAGAATAATCAGCCCAACCAGAATCCAGCGGAGGTTAGTAATTTCCAGCCGGCATCTTGAATCCAGTGTTTGCTTTGCTTGGACTACGCCAGAACAACCGACCTATTGAGGATTATGTCAAGGACTTCCTAGATCTGAGCTATCAGGTACATTATGATGATGATTGATATGCTTAAAAACATTTTTATAATGCACTGGATAGACATTTACGCCTGTGTATGCCACATGATACCTCCACCTGGTCCTTAGAGAAGTACATTGACTTTGCTCTTTTGTTGAGTGGTTCTCACTTCACCTTCAGGTTCTCCCTTCAGATGAGGAACACTACAGCTCAACCACAACCACCTCACAAGAGCCAGCTAAAGTCATGCCTGTTTTGCCCAAGCCTGTTCAAACCATGCCTGTCTCTCAGATGGCCGCCACCATGCCGTCTCTAAGATGGCCGCCACCATGCCTATCTCTGCACCCAAGATGGCTGTTAAGTTACCTGCATCTGTTTTTAAGATGGCTACCACCATTCCTGCACCTGTTATCCAAAGAGCCATCGCCACCACCACACCTGTCTTGAAGAGGGCTGTTGTTACCCTTACACCTGTTATCAAGATGGCCTTCATACCTGCACCCAAACCACTTCACAAGTTGGCTGTCACACCTGAGCCACTTCACAAAATGGCTGCCTCACCTAATAATCTTGTTCATGTCAAGACCTGTCTACTGATGTCAAGTCTGCTAGATAACCAGATGGTGTCATTACAGACGTCTAGGATCTCACAAGTTTCATCCTGTTCTGTGGTTAATACAGCAACTGAGGTATTTCCTATGAACTCTGTACTTCCTGCATTTGCCATGGCCCTGTGGTGTGTGTGGTCTGCTTTCTGCTCTTCTGTTTCCTGTGTTCCTCAAGCCCCTGTGTCTGAATCATCTGATGCACCTCCTGTCACGCCTAGAAGGTTCGAACCTGTGTCTCCTGCACCTGCTCCCACGACTAGAAGGTCTGAACCTGAGCCCCCTGATCATCCCATAAAAACTGAATCGCGTGGCTTACCTGAACTGCCTGAATCGCCTGGCTTACCTGAACCGCCTGAATCCCCTGGCTTACCTGAACCGCCTGAATCCCCTGGCTTACCTGAACCGCCTAGTTCCCCTGGCTTACCTGAACCGCCTAGTTCACCTGGCTTACCTGAACCGCCTGGTTCACCTGAGTCGCCTGTTTCACCTGGTTCACCTGAGTTGCTTGATTCGTCTGGTATACCTGAGTCGTCTGGTTCACCTGAGTCGTCTGATTCACCTGAGTCGTCTGCTTCACCTGCTTTACCTAAGTCTGATTCACCTGAGTCGTTTGCTTCACCTGAGTCACCTGCACTTCATGTTTTAGTTGGAGGGTCTAGGGCGCCTCCAGCACCACCCTGGTCGGCAGAAGTTTCCCCAAGTTTTTTTGGGGGGGTAGTACCCGGACGCATGGAGGAGGCAGAGGACACCGAGGACAACACTGAGGTGCCCAAACTCCCACACCTGCCTCACAACCCAGTTCACCTGAGTCGCGTAAGTCTGGTTCACCTGAGTCGCCTAAGTCTGGTTCACCTGAGTCGCCTAAGTCTGGTTCACCTGAGTCGCCTAAGTCTGGTTCACCTGAGTCGCCTAAGTCTGGTTCACCTGAGTCTTCTGGTTCACCTGAGTCGCCTAAGTCTGGTTCACCTGAGTCGCCTAAGTTTGGTTCACCTGAGTCGCCTAAGTCTGGTTCACCTGAGTCGCCTAAGTCTGATTCACCTGGGTCGCCTAAGTCTGATTCACCTGAGTCGCCTAAGTCTGATTCACCTGAGTCGTCTGGTTCACCTGCTTCACCTAAGTCTGATTCACCTGAGTCGTCTGGTTCACCTGCTTCACCTAAGTCTGATTCACCTGAGTCGTCTGCTTCACCTGCTTCACCTACGTCTGATTCACCTGAGTCATCTGCTTCACCTGAGTCACCTGCACTTCATGTTTTAGTTGGAGGGTCTAGGGCGCCTCCAGCACCACCCTGGTCGGCAGAAGTTTCCCCAAGTTTTTTTTGGGGGGGTAGTACCCGGACGCATGGAGGAGGCAGAGGACACTGAGGACAACACCGAGGTGCCCAAACTCCCACACCTGCCTCCCAACCTAGTTCCACGTCTGCCTCACGACCCAGTTCCATGTCTGCCTCACGACCCAGTTCCACGCCTGCCTCACGACCCTGGTCCACACCTGCCTCACAGACATGATGAGAAAAAGTATACGATTTAACACTTTTGTTCCTATAGTGTGTGGATTGCCGCTATGTGGTCATGTGGACACCACGCACCATCAGATTAACTTCACAAACAAAGCAAGTCTCGGCTGAGGACAAAGCAAATCACGCAAAGATCTTGCAATGTTTCTCGCGTCCAAATGTGACTTCACAATAAACAAACAACAGGCATAAAGTAATGTCATTAATACAATGGACTGCTTTTTTACATCTCTGATGTCCATCTCACTTTGGACTGTGCATGCTGCGTCATTTAGTTGTTATGGTTTTATCTTTCATCTGTTTGCTTTCTGGTTGGGTGTCGTTTCGTGTGACAATCTACAGGGTGTGTGCGTTTTTCCTCTGGGCTTCCCCCACACTACAGGATTTTTGCTCGTAAATATTCAACATGTTAAACCCCAGTGTGCTTCTGAGCAGATTCAGATGCTCTTAATGGACTGCGCACCACAGGAAAGTCTGTTAAGACAATCGGTGCAACCACAAAGACGATTGGGACTCCACCTAGAATTGTTGTAAGGGGGGGGGGGGGGACGGCCCAAATTCAGCCTGAATATCTTGTAGTGTGCACCCAGCTTTAGGAACATAAATTGTGCCAAACATTGCATTGTGCAGAATAACATGGGCTTTTACATGGGACTCTCAATGGCTTCAATCATCAATTTCAATTCAATTTTTTTATATAGCGCTTTTCACAACTGTTCAATTGTTTCAAAGCAGCTTTACATTAATAGATGCAGGAAAAAACACAGAAAATAATAAAACATAAGCAGCACAATACAGAGGTTAAGATTAACCGTACTAGCGAGCGTAGTAAAAATGTTACGTATGTAAGAGGGTGCTAAGTTAAGCAAATGAGTGCGTTTACATGCACAGTCTTACGCCATAAACTGATAACATGTGGGGTCAATGGTTTTCTTTTATTTTTTTGTGAGTTTTATGGGGATTAAAACATAATATATATGTATATATACACGGATAAGATTAGATGGGGGCAGCTGGTGGTCAGTGGTTTGACATCGGCTAGGCATCACTTTGAGCAAGGTAGATCAGTGGCGTGATGACCTCCACAGCAGCCGAAACTGAGTCTGTTAATCCCATTGTCCGCGGAAATGAGGACGAGACAGAGAAAGAGAAATAAACTCCTATTAGCGTAGGGGCCGTTCACATGTAATGCAAGTGTAACACAGTATTGTGGTTATGAGTCCTGTTTGAATCACCCCCCCCTCCTCAGATTTAGTTAAAGGGCGTGACAAACTTGTACTGCACTGACAAAACTCAAAGGCACAGCAGGAGAAAAACAAAACCGAATCCAAAGAAACATCTGGTGTTCTCATGAATACTTGTGTGCTGTTACTGTTACTGTTTACTTGTTTTTTTGTGTGTGTTTTTTTAGCAAATGACGTATGATTATATAACCCTTGCTTTGTGAACAGAAGATCATTCTTGAGGGGACTAAAGACTTTCAGTTTTTAACAGTGAACCTCATTTTAGGAATTGCACAGGATTAAATGATTATCTGAGGTTTTAACTCCTGAAATAGTTACTCTTTTACAATGAAGCATGTTTATCTGCTGATTTTGGGTGAGTTTGATGATTTTTAGATTTTGTTAAGCTTTATGTTTTTACTGATGATTTTCCTGGAGGAACCGAGATCTGTGTGGGTTTGAGAACTCAGATAAAACTCAACAACTTTGTATTTGTTGTGGTTTCAAAAGCTTTCTCAAATCACAGATGACCATGAGAGGAAACTCCAACAGATAGGAAAATATGATGTTATAATGGAGAGCTTAAAGCAAATGTTTGTAAAACATCTGTGAACACTTACAGTATTGTGTCACTATCATAACTTACAAAGATTATTACATTATGACTTTAGTGACGAGATTGTTGAGACAATATAACTGTTTGATGAAAATATGCACCTTTAAAGTGAAATAACTGTAAAACAATACTTCAGTACGCTTTACAACTTCAGTGTTATTACTGGAAAACGAGCTATAAAAGAATAATTTAAAACTTAGCGGTGCACTTTTTTGCTTGAAGTTTGAACTGCTTGAAATGAGCCTTTGATTTTGACCATGGACAAATTACAGAATCAGGACAGAAAATGTAAAATGTGTCATGTCTTCACACAGCTGAGATGTGCAGGATTGGGGGTCAGTTGGGTTCTGGGTGTGATGATGATAAAATAAATAATCCTTACTGTTAGCTTGAACAGTCTGAGTAGATTTGCATTGCATTCAAAATATTTGTTTGTCTGATACTTGGTTAGATAATAATGTGCAGGGCTGTTTTGAGGTAAAGTTTAGCAGTCTTTTATCTTATATTGTGTCTTCAGACTGTTATTACTTGTAAATAAATGGAATTTTGAACATTAAACCAATTGCCGTGTAACATCATGATGTCATGTCTATATGATTAAGAGGAGCTCAAACATGTGACCTATAAAGAAAAATCTAAAATATATAAATAATAGTTGTCAGTGTTGTTGTTATATTTGTGGAGCTGCATTGTGTAATACACTTAAAGAAAACACTGAACAGACTCTTTATCTTTGTTCTTGTAGTTTCTTTATTAGCTCTGACAGAAAGAGTCCTGATGCAAACTACCTGTCCACCTGGATACATTATAGAGGGAAGACAGTGTATAGGTATGAGCAAAAACAACACTAACATATAAAAACATGTTTGCATCTCTCCGAGATGTGTAGTAGCCATTTTAGAAGCTCTTTTGTTGTTTTAGCAACGACTTTTTCTCTATTAGCTTTGAGGGATGTGCAGTCTTGTGCTTTTCATTGTAGATGATAATGAATGTGAATATGATGATGATGATCCAATCTGTGGAGATGATGCAGATTGCTACAACACTATAGGAAGCTACTACTGTCAATGTCAAAAAGGATTTAAGCCAACTGAAATATTTACACAAGAGACTTCAACAAAATGCGAAGGTAAGACAGCTCGATATAATAGACTGATGTGTTACATGTGAGATCATGCAAAGATAACATCTGAGACTCACTGTTACTCATTTCAGACATCAATGAATGTTTGGAGGACAAAATTGATTGTGGTCCTAATGGAATCTGTATAAATACTGGAGGGAATTATACATGCACATGTGATACTGGCTACATTGCCAACAATTATGCAGAGACATTTATGGACAGACAAGGAGTTCAGTGTATTGGTAAGTAAAATATCACAGGCTAGACCTAGTTTGCACATCTGTTTAGTTTGCTTGTACTTTATTGTGAGAGTTTTTAGTTGACATGGTTTTTTTTGTCCCACAGACAGAAATGAGTGTGAAGTTTCTGATTTATGTGGTATGAATGCGAGATGTCATAACATCCCGGGCAGTTACTACTGCACATGTGCTCCAGGCTTCAGACTGAGATCAGGACAAACTAACTTCATTGATCCCAGTACAGACAGCTGTGAAAGTAGGTCCAAAGTTTTGTCATTAAGAAAAACAGGGCCGTGCAGAGACCTTTGAAGGGGCAAGTGCTCAAAGTATAAAAGGGGCACTTTTCTCGCTCACACGCAGACAATTGAAACAAACAATAAAGCAAAACAGAATAGAAAAGACCATTTTAAGTCCTTACAAATAGACCTTTCTCACAACTTCCGTATTTCTACTTCCTCCGCAGTCAAGGCAACGTAAACAAATGGTGCAAGCAACTAGCAAGAGCTATTGTAGGGTACGGGCTGTTCTTGTTATTCTCAAAAACAGCCATATCTGTCGTTCAGAAACTCAGCAGAAAGAGCTGCAACAGCGAGTGAACAGTCCTGCAACGGCAGTAAGAAGCGCATGTTGCCGAACTTGCCACCATATGAACAGGGAACTTTTGCACTCATTGGTCAAACCTCTAGTTTGTGAGGTTCCTAGTTTTTCCTCTGAGATGGGTAGCATCTAGCCCTCACAAAAACCTGCATTTGATACTGATGTCACAGGTCGGAGAAGCGGACCGCCCCTGTCGCGGGTCACGCCCCTCCTAGTTCCACCCTGAGGAGGTCCCAAAACACCCCAATGACCAAGCAGACAGAGAAATAAAATTTAACAACTTTTATTTAAATATTAAAATGATAAATAAGGTGGGGAGTTAAATACTAATAAAATCTCAGTCCTCGAGCCTTCATAGCAGGGGAGGGGGCATTAGAATGCTCTGGGCCCTTGGCTGGGGGCCACAGCCAATCCTTCTCAGGTAACTGGTATTTCTCTCACTTAGGTGTCTCGGGGCGATGGACAAGGTAAGTACTCCACAGGTAACTGGACTCGTGTTTTCTCCTCCTGCAGGCTTTAGTTGTAACACAGAGGCTTAATGTACAGGTAACTGGGTCCTTTCTAGTCACTCTGGTGCTCGTGGAAATGGACAGGGGAGAGTATATGCAGGGAACCGGCTCTCCACACAAGAGTCTTTAAGCAGCAGGTATTGGGAAATCCTTCTGCCCCTCCGCGGCCTCTCGTTTTCCCACGACTGGTACAGGATAAGACGGCTACTGACAACTCAAACACAGCATCTCACTGCAATGATTCAAAGGTGCACACTCACAGCAAGACACAGACTCACCCACAGCACGCCTCACACTCCATGTGAAAATAGGGTCAGAGCCATGCTCTCCTGGACCTGTCCCGGGTTCGTTTGGCGTTGTAAGAAGGTAGGAGGCCAGAAGGTGGACGTCGCTGCCGTAACCACTTGTGTCTCCCTGTATCTCCATTCCCCGGCTCGCCTACCACTCTGCTCCGTGATAGGGCCGCTATACTGCGAACGGTAAAATCACAACTACGTTGGACAGTGTATTTTCCACAAGATCGTTCAATAACAAGCCTCGATGTACTCACAACAACGCTAATCCGCTTGCCTTGTCCTTTTTTTCCCTTCCAGACGACTGCGTCTTCTCCGCCCCGTCCGATATCCACTGCTAGCAACACTTCCGGTAAGTCGTTCTCCAACGGTAGCTTAAACACGTCAAAAGTGCATGTAGATCGTATACTCAGAACATCAAATCAATTGATATACTCAGCCCAGCGATTTATATTCTTCTTTTCTTTCTTCATCCAGTAAACACAACCTCTGCCGCTACCAGATGTGACTCTGCCCAGACCTTCACTCTCTCTTTCTGTGGTGCTCCTTTAAATAACACAGCAGCTCCTTCTCTTTGCCTTCGTCGGCCCCGCGCTCTTTCCGCTCGCTTTTAAGCGTTCAACGGAGCCTTCAGCCTTTCCAACAGGAGTATGTGTTTCAGTCCGCCCTTGGCGGAAAGGAGCCCACCCCGAAATCGACCGCCCTAGGCGGGACTACATCTGTCAGCCGCTTCCAGTCTCCTCATTCGAGTTTTTGAAGCTCTCTTTTTATGCCTTTCCATCTTCGAATCATCCAATCCCCATTCGCCGCGTTTATCACTCACACCTGTGTATAATATGGCTTGATTTGCCTCCGGGCGTTTACCGGAAGTTCCGGTGTTTCCGCTCACCTGTCCGTGTAGGAACTCATCCGGGCGGAACCAATCTTCCTTACTTTTGGTTCCGCTCCATGAAATCGTCACCATGTGACACTGACATGCAAAAATATGCACACACACAGACATTACCAGACAAAAATGTTAACTGATGATGATAGCATCCGGCTACAATTATTATTGTTGCTACACACAAGACGTTCACTTGGACAACTATAGGCAGAAATTGAAGGTAATTGGTACCATAATGCTTCATTCAAAGCAGACTATAATGTTTTAGTAGTCTATATCATCTATACCAGGTTTCCCCAGGTTTTGCCCTGCAGGTCCGGAGCACTGCAGAGTTTGGCTCCAACCCTGATCAAACACACCTGAGCAAGCTAATCAAGGTCTTCATAATCACTAGAAAATCACAGGTGGGTAAGTTTGGTTAGGGTTGGACCTAGACTCTGTAGTGCTCCGGCCCTCCAGGGTAAGATTTGGGGAACCCTGATCTATACTATACATCAGGGGTCTTCAACGTTTTTTGGGTCGGGGACCCCTTAGATGAGAGAGGCATGGAGCGGGGACCCCCTAATACTAAATGTGTAAAACAGAGATATTTAAGTAAGCAGTAAGGTACGAGAGGCTGCCTTTTCGTATTAGGCACAACGCAAAGTGGAGTAAGGTACAACTGATGACCAATCAGAATGAAGGACTGGAACTGTTTTATAAATAGAAACAAACCATATTGTCACACAGCCATACTATATTAACATGCATATGTTTTTTGTTAAAGTAGATTTAGTTTTTATATTAATAAAATAATAATAATAATAATAATGATAATAATATAATAATATTTTAAGGTATTTGCAGTGTAATATATTTTCATTTTACTTTGAATTGGACAAGGGCTGTCAGTTTATAAAGAAGTATGATCATGGTTAATGGCACAAAGACTCTCTATTCTGGTGGAGATAGAGGTTGTGCTACTTTATAATTACAGTTTTTTTTTATTGCTAAACGACAGTGGGCACAACTGGAGTCACATGTGCAAAACTCTAACTACAGTCTGCACAGCAGCAGTTCATGTGGACCAAACTCTAGTTCATTTTCATTGCTTGAACACAGTTTTCAAAACTTTACACACTTATCCCATGACTTTAACACAACCTGCACTGTGGATTTACAGCACTTTGTTCAAATGCTAACACACTGCTGTCAAAACTGTGAACCACACATTCAAAACAGAATTGATTTCAGCCTTGTGCCTTTCAAACACTGCTGATTGCAATTTCATATAAATAAATTCCAATTTCATATATATATATTTCATATATATAAAATTCATGTACATTTAGTTTCTACCTTTTTTTCTCATTACTGCAATTACGTAAATTACTACAAACTATTGAAGCAAACTGCTAATTTTTATTTACCATAAAGAATTATGATGTTCTAAATAAAATAATAAGTCATGTGATAAATAATAAAAAAAATCATTCTTTGAAGAAAACATTACTTTGTGTGACGTCACTGAAATTGTTTAAACTGTAAAGATAAAAAGTTTATATTTTGTGTATTGGTGTTTGATGTTAGTGTTTTTCCTCTCAGTGTGTTGTGAGTGACAGTGTGTGTTATCTCAGTGAGGGTTGTGTTTAGTGTTTGGCTGCACTGAGCTGTTTTGAGCCATGTGTTAAGAGTTGTGCTCAGGTGACTTTTGGTATTGCAGACTGTAGTTAGTGTTTTGCACATGTAGCTCCAGTTCTGCTCACTGACGTTTAGCAATCGAAAAAAACTGTAAGAGGTTTGTTGCCTTTCTCGTGTATCATCATTGTCACTAGTTTAAGTAACGCAGGTTTATTTTCTGCATAGCTTCATATCAGACTCAGGAGAACAACATGCAACGAGTACGAGCGCATCTCTTTGGGGCAACTTTTTGAGAGGCGGATTTCAACCTGACTATGAATCTTGCACAAAGCACCATCACGGTGCGCGTTTGATTAATTTTTAAATGCGAGCGATAGTTTTGTCACAGTTTAAAATGCAGACGCGGTGTGGTGTCATTTGCCTGTTGAATTAGCGCTTTAAATCTGAACCGCGTGAAACAGCCGTCCAAGTTCAGAAATATAGATGAGAGAACATGTCACACTGATTCTAAAATGACATTCGGAAAGAAAGACACACATAAGAGTTACCTGTTTTATGATGACTTTTCTGTCGCTACTGCTGCTGCCTGAGTGGACATTTATAAACTTTAGATATTTTATTTTGGTCCGCTGGCTAAACTGAATGCGCGCCTTCAACCTTTGCGGCCACGCACGCGCACAACTTAAAGGGGACGTAACGTTTTGTACATATATTTTACGTTTTAAGCAAAAAAATAGCATGTTGTTAAACATCATTTGGCGGACCCCCTGCAGTTCCGTCACGGACCCCCTGGGGGCCGCGGACCCCCGGTTGAAGACCCATGCTATACATAGACATTGGCCCTTATTTATCAAAAGTGCGTACAAAATTTCCAGCATACACCCAAACCCACGGTTACTTTGAGATTTATCAATATGGACGTTGGCGTACGGCACGCTCAAATCCCACGCCGGCTCAGGAGGTGGTGTACGCACGTTTTGAGTTAGGAAATGCACAGAAGAAAATTCGTAACACAACAAAACGCACTGACAAACTAAAATAGTTTATGATATATTATGACCCACTGTAAAAAAACAACAACAGTATTTATAAACTTAAGTGTTTAATTTGTGTGACTTTACCAAAGCATTTGATTTGTATTCATATGTATTTCTTAAGTTGCGAGCCGTTTCAGGGCAGAGCACGTGAGCGGATCGGAGCGTTGAGCGGTGCGGTAATACCATCAGAGCGCCTTTCCGAAAATTCTGCTCGCTCAGCACCGCTCGCTGAACCCAGAACGCCCTTTGATAATTTGCTATAGTTCGAGAATCTGTAAAAACGTCTAGCAATAAGTTATGGAATTCAAGCCTTATACATAAATGTAAAGTAAAAAATCAAAGTTAAGATTGGACAGGAAGAAAACATTGAAAGGGAGTGCGGAGAGACTGTGATGATAAATAAATAGCTACACATAAATAGGTAAGGTAAAATGCTTGTGTTGAATGGAGCCATAAATCCGATCGTGATGACATGTGGACAAAATCATGGCCACGAATTATCTTTTATGCTACATTATGGACACTTCTTGTTCTTATTTAGTCTAAAGTATGGCCATAAATTTAGAATTTGTTCCCAATATTCAACAGTTTGTTCCTTAGAATTAATTATTATAATATTTTGTAATTACTATTACAATTATTATTACTTCACATTATGAATTCGCCTAGTAAAACATGTGGATGTCGTGGAAACAAATAGTTAATTTGAATTATATCCGGAGCTCCGTATCAAACTGGATCTTAGCTAACAAACAACTGTATGTAAATACAGAAAAACACACTACAAAAGTTACTATATCATTTTAAAATATTATTTAGAACAAAAACTTAACCGAACCATTAAGCAGACATAGAATTTAGATGTAGACAACAATAAATAATAATAATAATAAATAATTATTCTTCTAAATATCAATTAGCGTCATTAATAATAAAAAAATAATAAAAATATTACAAATTGTCATGCAATTATTAATGTGTCTTTAATCCCACTTTATAAACTCCCAAATAAAACAATTTTGTTTCTTTCCACTTTCCTGGTTTCTCTTCTTTGCCGTCTTCCATGTATCAATGTCGTAAAATGAGGGCGTGGTGGAGGCGGAGACTTGAATTTATATGTGCGTGTAATTCTAATAACGATCGTTTTCAGCCGCGGCATTTATGAAGGGCAGGTATTGCTTACACCTGGTATGCACAGCTTCATAAATCAGGCGTAGAGAGGAGTGTAAGCATAATCTTACGCCAACATATACGCCCGTTTCTACGCAAGAATGATAAATGAGGGCCATTATGTCTAAGTGGACTCGCTAATAATGTGTCATTTTAGTTAACAGTTCAGTAACAATTAGCCTTGCTCTCTTCTTACCTTGATATTTATGGACAAATTCTTAGTGGAACATTTTTTACCCTTTATTAAGTTTTTTTCTTTTTGGTGACGGTTTTCCTCCATGAGTCTTGTCACATCATCAAATGTAATATTTAACAAATCTGTTAATGAAGTTGTGTACTCTGTGATCCATTTTAAACTTGCCCGGGTTTATGTTTTTCTGGTGTGTTGACGCTTGACAGGAACTCCGCTTCCACAACTTCCGCAATTACGTATTTCTGGTTATTGTGAGAAAGGTCTACAGAGTGAGACAGAAAAATCTATATACAGTTTTATATTTATATTTATGCATTTGGCAAATGCTTTTATCCAAAGTGACTTACAGTACATTACAATGTATACTGCTACTAATTTTGTGTGAGTAGCAGTTTTGATATTGGTAAATGAACTACATTTATATAGTGCTTTCACAGACCAATGGCCGTCCAAAACGCTTTAAAAGTTTTACCTCACATTCATCCACCGGCAGCGGTGTCAGCCATGCAAGGCGCCACCCAGCTCCATAGGAGCAGCTGGGGTTATCTTGCTCAAGGACACCTTGACACTTGGTCAGGTGGAGCCAGGGATTGAATCACCAACCTTCCAATTTGTTCAACCTACATGAACCACTGAGCCACTGGCGCCCAATATTATATATTGCATTGTGACATTAAGATATTATAAGGTTTACAGGCTTGTTTTTTTGTCATATTTAAAATATAATTCTATTTATGAGGATAAATCAGGGAATTATATAATCAGCATGAGCTTGTTAATTATTTATTAGTGATATTTTGATGGCACTCTGATAGTTATGATAGTAATTTGAAGTATGAATAGTTTATAGTCAAAAAACAAAGACCAGACCCCTAGAGGCCTGTGAATCTTGCAACATGATCTCATGAAAATCTGTGTTATGGTCACGGAAAAATTGATCACTTTGTCCGTGTCGATGTCGGGGAGTTCGGCTTTTTTCCATGGCGGGAGCACGGATGGCTTTTCCGTGTCACTCCCACGGATTTTTTGTGTCATTTTATGTATTGTTTTGTAGTGGTTTTTTCCTATTTTCAAATCATTGTCGCTTGGGGTTAGATTTGGGGTTTGGGTTATGATGTACTTTTATGTATGGGTTTCTACATGTTTTTCGTCCTCTTTTAAAACTATTCTCACCTGGAGTTGGGGTTAGAGTTGGGGTTTGGGTTAGGATGTCTAAAAATGTAACAGAAAGTGATTCTAACCGCAACCCGAAGCAACAATGGTAAGAAAATAGGAAAAACTATGAGAGAACAATACATAAAAAATGACACGAGAAATCCGTGGGAGTGACACGGAAAGACATGTGTGCTCCCGTCATGGAGGAGGGCTGGGTTCCGTGACATGGACACGGATGGAGTGGTGACATTTTCTGTGACTATAACATGGATTTTCATGAGATCGAATATTATTTTCCCCAAACAACAACAACAAAAAATGAAGTGAATGAACATGTATCCAACATTGTTTATATTGTATGCTGTGTGTAGACGTTTAGCTGCTGTAGCTAACCTTACTTGCATCCAGGGCTCTCAAGTTTTATCAAAAGTTTGGAGTGAGATATTTTTACATACCGGACATTAGGGATGCACCGAATACAGATTTTTGGGTCAACTGTTTAAGATTCGGCCAAAACCGAATACCGAATCCTACTCGCATCCTTATTCCATTAACACAGTAAAACACATTAATGAAGTAAACAACAGCAGTGTATTTTTCATTTCATTGTAAAAAAAGGATATGCAACATTATGCCAGGATGACAAGTGGGAGAAACTATTTTGACAATTACCATAAGCCTATGCATAATGAAAGCAATGCGGAGTGATGCGCTAGCACGAAATGTGAACCGCCCCTAAGGCTCACAGAATTTTTTTTATCTCTGTCAGCACCCGATGTGTGTAATCAACGGCCGCGTGACGTCGACCAGCGTAGCGCAAGCCTAGGATTCAGTTCGGTGGAAAAAAATCTAAGATTCTGCCGAACCCGAACCCCGACAAAAAGCCCAGTATTCGGCCAAATCCGAATCCTGAATTCGGTGCATCCCTACCTGACATATACTGCTACTGATTTACTTCTCCTTTGAATGTTTTTTGCAGTCTGGAAAACACCACTCCAAATTTTTGTTAAATCTTTTCCCATTTTAGACGCGTTTTCCACGTTATGCTAATGCTGTCGCTCAGATTTTTTGCCACTCAGCGGCTGTAACCGCAGTCACTTTCGCCGAAGGTGACGTCTCGTACATACCCTCTTTAATTTCCTGAA
The DNA here is from genome assembly GCF_027580225.2 of Misgurnus anguillicaudatus. Lineage (NCBI taxonomy): Eukaryota > Metazoa > Chordata > Actinopteri > Cypriniformes > Cobitidae > Misgurnus > Misgurnus anguillicaudatus. The sequence continues at coordinate 12,864,410 of NC_073355.2, forward strand.
TATTCCTTGCAGTACTTTGATGTCATGTGTGTTTCAGTTCTTGCAGTGCTGCGTGAAGTTGAGCACACCTAAAAACTAGAAGACAGCTATGAACTCCCGGCGGGGAATGACCCTGCCTTTGCCTCATTCATTGTTTTTATATTCATTGTATTTTATTTTCAGTGTGAGAAATACAAAGTTTGGCATGTGAACTTGCTGAAATGCATGTGTCTCACGCCAAATGCATGAGACTTAAGAGCCCTGCTTGCATCTATCGTTCTAGAGAGGTAAATACACACAGCAATATTAACAAAAGCTGTGCATGCTCTTTTCACGTCATTCATAATAATAAGTAACGTGAACAAGCATACTGCTTCGGTCAAATGCTGGCTCGAGGGGGGATCCTCCCTGTACTGTGCACTGTGTCGTACAGTGTTGCCAGATTGAAAATGTCCAAGTATCGTACCAGAACCTGAAAATTATGGTACTTGAAAGAAAATTATCGTATACAAGTCAAATGTGCAGAATACAGCTATTTTATCTAGACAAACAACTTTTGACAGCCTGTAGATTTTTTCCTGTAGATAAATGAGAGTCAAAACAACTGGGAAAAAAGAGTCATTCTCAACGATGATTGGTCGAGAAGACATAATGTAAGAAGAGATGGGGTTGTGGCAAGAAGGGAAACAGCAACTGCCAAAATCACAAAATCTTGCTGAATAAAAGCTGTTTTTTATCCTTATCCTACCTAATCCTAAAACCAACATCTTGCGATATTTAGGCCATAGCTGTATCCCTTCTAACCAAAACCATGCGATAGAAGACATGCGTTATTCTCCTCACAATTAAGATGTAGACGTAGGATCAACAGATAGATCAGTAAGTATAAAAGCCCTATGATGGCAACGACCATTGAAAGTGTCACATTATGGGATTTCTTCCATTATTGATCATACAGAGGTCAAAATTATGGTACAAATACGACAATTATCGTACATCTGGCAACACCGGTGGCATAGTAAGAACGTATGCGCGCGCTTGCGCTGTGAGCTAGGGACCTTTCCGGTCAATAGGTCGTCATGTGACTCATTTTATTTACGCTAAATTCATTTTCATATTTTTTTACTTATAGTTAGATTGGGCAGTCCTTCACAAAAGGGCATTTAATAAAATAAAAAAATGCCTTGACAAAAAGGCATTTTACCCCTGGATGACCAAAGTGCACTTTTTGTGCATGGGCAAATGACACATTCTCTGATTTAATATGAAAATATTGCATTTTGAGAGCAACCCCCTTCTGAAATGTTGTTTTGATTTCTTTGAAACTGACAAATGTTACAATAGTAAATCAATCTGTGGTGAAGGACTCTGCAAAAACAGCAAAGATGGTCATGAATGTGTATGCAAGCCAGGATTCACCAACCATGGACACAAACAAATGAAATGCACAGGTTATTATCTTATTAATATCAATCTGTTTGGTTATTTTATCTCGATTTGTTGTAAATGGAGTCTTCACCTTAACAGTAGTTCCAAGTCAGTCAGCATTTGCGCAAAGTATTAAAATCCACTTCTAAAATGTTTTTTTTTAAATTTAGTTGAAGGTAACAGTGAAAAGTCCATCTGCGAAGGAAAATTCTGCACAAACAGCAAAGATGCAGCGGTCAAGATGACTCACAGTATCAAGATCAGCGCTGTGTTATCAGTTTTAGTGCTTGTTTTGTGGGAATAACATTCATTGAAATGTTGCATGACCATTCAGAAACAAATATTCCAGAGTGTTGTGTAATAAACAAGAATTATATCCCAGATAATGCAGTTTGTTATGGAGATGTGTGCTATTAGTTATCTGAGCGATTTAAATATTTTGCACAGGCAAAATAAAAGTCCTACAGATTCTCTTTGTCATTTTGTTTGGTTAAATGTTTCAGTTGAGTTCTTTGTTGATTCTTCTTTTAAAAATCATTAATATACATCTTAGTAATACCACATTAAGACCTGACAAAACCTTGATGTTGTACCAATGTTTATTGTTCATCCAAGCACCACTCTCCATTTCTAACTATTTTAGTTACTAGTTTTGCTCAGACAAGTATTATTTAACAAGATGTTGTGAAAATGTTTTAGTTGTTATTACTGTGGTGAGGCCTGTATAGTTTATGTAATTCCTGGTTAAACAAACTAATTTGAAATAGACCGATACAAGTCTACAATGACAACAAAACACGTAATTTACCTCACGCCTATACATGATGTAACAAAGTCTTCAGTTCCACCGACAACGCAATAATAACAACAATACATACAAGGTTAGCAATTAAACAAATGTGATTTTATATCATTTATATCTACTATGTATCATACTACAATCAAACTCTTTTAATATAAAAGTATTGAAAGGTATGCTGCTGGAGATTTGCCATTGGCTGTTGTATTTGAATAAATAATGTGGTGAAAGTGCTCATGTTTACATATAATTTCTTTGTCTTAAAGAATAAGTTTGATCATACGATTAGGGGGGCACACTGTGTCATCTGGGGGCCCTCCAATGCCCCCCCAGCGATGGGCCTTTCACGGTTAACGTGCGAATTGGGTTACTATGTTGCAATGCATACAGATTCGTTTTTGGTTTGTTTTTATGCCATGATTATTAATGTAAATGAAAACACAGACAAAAGTGGTAAAATTGAGATTTAGCAACGCCCCTGAACAAGACAAACAAAACATGTCGATTCTGTGCATGCGTAAAGTCCCTCCCCCAGAGAATGTCAATAGGTGGGTCATTCATCAATTGGGGTGACAAATGAGATGCAGAAATTGTAAAAATGCTTGTTTGTTTTCTTTTAATAAAATGAATTGTTATGCATGTAAAATTCGTTTAATATGCTATATCCATTAATCATGTTCGGTTATCAACTCTTATGGCTGTTACCAAGCAACTAACTATGCTGCTAGAGTAAACAAAAAAGATTTGAATGTGGCAGTAAAAGAAATGTTCTCCCATTCTCCCACATGGTCTATCATAATATAATTCTTTCATTCAACATTATTCTGTAATAGCTTTTGTCATGAGGTCCTACCTAAAATTACCACAGTTTTTAAAGTTAAGATTTTTGGTAATACGCCCCCAGGTCACTCTTATACAAAATATTTTAATCTCAATTAATTTTTAACCTAGTTAAAAATTAAAACAGAACAGAAAGACCTGGAAAAACCTTGAGGTTCATCATTCCTAACTATATTACTATATACTATATAAGTATTATTCATCAAAATGTGGAGTCACTGTATTATGAAAATGTTTTTAGTTGTTAGTACTGTGAAGCCTGTATTGTTTGTCACACCCATAACAGTGCACACTTGCACAATGTGCTGAAGACATTTGTGTGGCCGTTTACAATTGGTAATAAGATCATGACTTGTTTTTGTTGGGGTATGAGTGGCTATGAGGGTAATTGCTGGTTAAATTTCAATGAATACCACAAAATGAAGATTCAAAGAACAAGAGATGGTGCTACAGGAAATGACTCGATTGCGACAGTCTTTCAACAACATTCATTTCCTAAACTTTATCACCTCTCATGTTTTTATAAACTGCAAATGAAAATTGTCATGTAGAATTTGCATTTCTCTCTCCACGAGCAGGATCAAGCAGTCTCCGATTGCATTCCAGGTCCACAAGGTCTCGTGGTTACAAACATTCCTCAACATGTCTTCCTTCGTGTTCATCAGAACAAAGAAATTGTATTTAGTCTGAGATTGTTCACCCCCACAGTTAATAAAGGCTGAGGCATAAACTCAGAAGATCTCTAAATGTGTCCTATGGTATCTGTATTTCTTTAAAATCATCACAGGAGGGCAGCAAAAAACAACTAATAAAAAATGAATACATCTAATGTTGGATAGATAAGTGTTTTGACAGGATAAACATGGTGTAAATAAACAAATAACCTTGATTTTTTTCACAATGATTTACATTTGACAGATAAAGTAAAGCTACATGGTATAAAGAGCTTATAAAACATGTCATGAGAGGATGATCAGAGTATATGGGGATGCTTAAAGGTTTGAGGACATGAGAAATACAATTTTCCTTGATGTTTTTAACATTTAAGTTCTTGGCATTATTAAAGGAATAGTCTACTCATTTTCAATATTAAAATATGTTATTACCTTAACTAAGAATTGTTGATACATCCCTCTATCATCTGTGTGCGTGCACGTAAGCGCTGGAGCGCGCTGCGACGCTTCGATAGCATTTAGCTTAGCCCCATTCATTCAATGCTACCATTTAGAGATAAAGTTAGAAGTGACCAAACACATCAACGTTTTTCCTATTTAAGACGAGTAGTTATACGAGCAAGTTTGGTGGTACAAAATAAAACGTAGCGCTTTTCTAAGCGGATTTAAAAGAGGGACTGTGTTTTGTGGCGTGGTGGCACTTTTGTGAGTACTTGGACTCGCCTGAAAAGTCCGCTCCCCTTCTCACTCTCATAATGGGAGAGGGAGGGTGTTACTGCGCCGAGTCGAAGTACTACCATAAGTGCTATTACGCCATAAAATATAGCTCCTCTTTTGAATCTGCTTGGAGAAGCGCTGCGTTTTGTTTTGTACCACCAAACTCGCTCGCACAACCACTCGTCCCAAACAGGAAAAACGTTGATGTGCTTGGTCACTTCTAACTTTATCTCTAAATGGTACCATTGAATGAATGGGGCTAAGCTAAATGCTATCGAAGCGTCGCAGCGTGGTCCAGCGCTTACGTGCACGCACACAGATGATAGAGGGATGTATCAACAATTCTTAGTTAAGGTAATAACATATTTAAATATTGAAAATGAGTAGACTACTCCTTTAATGCATACGTTTTACTCTATACTATAACAAACACATTTATGTAACTGAAACTTTGTGTGGAACTAGGAAGCAAACTCATCAGGCGGAACTAAGAACGCTATGGAAGTTCCCTCTGGGGGGGGGGGGTACCACTTGGGTGACATCTTGAGGACTCAAGGTCATAACGTGAAACCCTCTTAGTAATATCTCATACTAGGGGAACGCAGGACGAGCTCCGCTAGGGAAAGGTAAGAGACTTCTATAGAATACATGCATAGGAACCCTCGAGGGGCCGCAATGCGGATGCCCAGCCCAACACAGGTTCTCAATGATGTAGCTAGTGAGAGGCTGACAGCAGATGCTCCGCAACATCAGCCACCAAAGGCAGTGGAGTATATAATATACAAGTTTCACTTTTTGAATGGAATTAGTGAAATAAATCAACATTTTGATGATATTCTAATTATATGACCAGCACCTGTAACACGACCCGCGACTACCAATATTTGTAAGCGACTTCGCAGAAAAACAAGCCCAAAGTGTCAGGATTCTGCCACGAGAGTCTGTTTTATATTTATGTTTTATTGTGGTGGCAGAGTTCTGACAGTCTCTTGTTTCATGTGGAGGTTCATGCCTTGTTAAGTGTGGCATGGCCTCTGGTGTCCCGTCTCTAGGCCCCGCCCCCTTGTTCTCCCTGTTAATTATTCATTATTAGTTCATCCCTTGCACCTGTGTTGCCCTCGTTTAGTTTCCCTATTTAATCTCCTCTTGTCTCTTGTCTGGCGCTGGTTCATTGTGTTCATTCCTGTCATGTCAAGCTGTGCTCATTGTTCATTCAGTTTAGTTTTTCATCTAGTCTTGTAAATCATGTTATGTCAGTGTATTTCATGTTGTATGTAGTTTTGCCCCCACGTGGGCTTTTGTTTTCTTGTTCTTTGTTATTAAATCTTCAGTGTTCACTCCCCGATATCGTTTGCGTAAGGGTTCATTCGTCCATGTCTCCAGTTCCTGACACAAAGTCGCTTATTATAAGCAGACTTGGCAACACTGTTGCTGCTCTGTGAAACTCTGTGAGATGTGGGGGAGGGGTGCATGTCAAAATTAAAGCGCAGATGTGTGAGGGAGAATGTGTGATTCAGTTATCAGTACTTATTCAGTTTAAGTTAATTTTTAATGCAGTTCTCAATCAGTTTAAGTTATGGTTAATCATTTGCAGTTTTTGAATTCCACTGCTCCTTGTGTGTTCACTGCTGCTATCTATTCGACTTTTTGAGGAAATTAAGTGAAAATATCTTTAAATCCATTGAATTCCTTTATTAGTGTGTAAGTCTTTCGATCAATTTTAACGTTTACACGAAGAGAATATGATGTTAAAAGCTTTTGATGGATTTAGATAGCTAGCTGCGCCTACAGCTATGGTAAGATCCTGTGGTAAGATATATACACACTGTTTTTGCATAAATCTGTTAATCAACCTCAGTACTGATCAAAACTACCAAATGTTGTAGGGTAGTGAATTTGAACTCTTGTTCTTTGTTCTTGTAGTTTCTCTATTAGCTCTACATGTGGACCTGGATTCATTATAGATAGAAGAAAGTGTATAGGTATGAGCAAAAACATAACACTAACATATAAAAACATGTTTGCATCTCTCCAAGATGTAGGCCTATACTGTAGTAACCATTTAAGAAGCTTTTTTGTCATTTTAGCAATTGCCTTTTCCCCAAGAGTTTTGAGAGATGAGCTGTTTGTGAAGTTGCTGAGACAGTTGTGTGTCTTTCATTGCAGTAGATGATGATGAGTGTGAATATGAAGAGCCAATCTGTGGAGATAATGCAGACTGCACCAATACTAATGGTAGCTACTACTGTCAATGTCAAAAAGGATTTAATCCAACTGAAATATTTGCACAGGACACTTCAAAGATATGCCAAGGTAACACAGCTTGATATAATAGACTGATGTGTTACATGTGAGATCATGCAAAGATAACGTCTCACTGTTGCTCACACACTGTCTCACTGATACACACAGGTGGGTCAAAAGTAACACAACAGAACAAGATACAGTATATGTTTGTGTTACACTTGTTTTTAGTAAATAATATACATGACTATGAGCTTGTTTATATGTAGCTGCAAACATGTTTTGTAATCTTTGCAAAAATAATTGAATTACATTTTCATTTTAAATTTCAGTTTCATCAAATGTTCAAAAGTAACCCGACATACAGTACAAACTTAAATTGTTGAGAATATTTTTTTTCAAAAGTATGTATGAAAATTAAATCAAATTAGAAATATAATATAATTATTCAACATAATGCAACAGTATTATTACCGGGACAAAAATAACAATTGTTACTTTCATCCTGACAGGAACTATTGACATTTAGACTATGTCCACACGAAGCCGGTGCATTCCCTATCCGATCATTTTTTTCCTTGCTCTAAAAAAATAATCCGTAAACACGAAACCACTGAAACCGACTGAAAGCGGTGTAATATATATGCCGGACCAGTATGGGGCGCTGTAATTCTGCCACAGATATACACTATACACGGAGAAGAAGACTTTGAGCATGCGCATAACCAACGTATGGTGTTGTCCATTATCGCTTGTTGTTCACCACAATTGCATAGAAGCAATAGATTTTGCTGTAATAAAGCTAGTAGGCTTTAGTAGCTTCTGTAGCACGAACACAATCATGTAGTCTGCCGTTATTGTTGTTGCTGTTACCTGTGACGCTTCCGACACGTGATGTGATGACGTTTTCGCTTCACAAAATATACGGATTGGCTGTACAGACGAAACCGCAAAGGTGTCGGTTTAGGATTTTTCCACTTTAGGACCCGGTTTAAAAAAATAGCGGATTCAGTCTCCCAAAACGCCGGATCCGTGTGGATGAAACGCCAATACGATAACAAATTTATACGTATGCAGTGATACGCGTCTCCGTGTGGACAGCCCCTAAAACCAAATTAACTTTTATTAAAAAAAAAAAAAACTCTAAGAAGTTAAACTTCAGGATGTGTTGGAGCACAAAATAACCTGTAGTTTGATCAGTATAGTAACAAATGAAATGAGAAACACAACGCCTTATAAGAAAAAAAATGACCGCTTTAGGACTTTATTTATCATGGTTGACAACAGCTTTCTGTACCTACACATGCAAAACGATGGCGAAATAATGCAATATTTGTTAGCTCTGTCAAGGGTTGCTTGCTAAAGATGCTGTCATAGTTTGGAATGAGAATGTAATCAGGATTTAGATTTGTTACTTTCGTTCCGCTTTACTTTTACCCCGGTTTTCCCCTATAGTAACCATTTGCCCAAAGTATCAAAATCCACTTCTAAAATGTTGTTTTGATTTATTTAAAGGTATATTTAACACTGACAAGTCCATCTGTGGAGGAAAATTCTTCATAAACAGCAAAGCTGCAATGTTCAAGATGACTCACAGTACCAAGATAAGCGCTGTGTTATCAGTTTTAGTGCTTGTTTTGGGGGGGGGTGACATTCGTTGTAATGTTGCATGACCATTCGGAATCAAACATTCCCAGATCACGCAGTTTGTTATAGAGAGGTTTGTTATCTTAAAGATCTGGTTAAGTATTAAGTCCTACAGAGTCTCTTTGTTATTAGGCTTGGTTAAATGTTTCAGCTTAGTTCTTTGTTGGTTTAACTTTCTAAAATCATGAAATCATTAATATACGTCTTAGTAATACTACACTAAAACCTTGATGTTGAACCTATGTTTATTATGCATCCAAGCACCACTCACCATTCTATGTTAGTTAGTAGTATTATTCATTAAAATGTGGAGTCACTATATTGTGAAAATGTTTTTAGTTGTTAGTACTGTGAAGCATTATCACACTTGCACAATGTGACATTTGTGTGGCAGTTTATAATTGGTTACTATAAGATAATGACACGTATGATTTGGTCTTGTGGTTTTTGTTGGGGTAGGAAGTGACTGGTAATTTCTGGTAAAAAAAATGAAGTAATAACACACGCACACAAGTGAGGATTCAAAGAACAAGAGATGGTGCTACAGGAAATGTCTTAGTTGCAACAGTAACCGTCATTCCCTAATCTTAACCATCTTTGATCTTTTTAGAAAATGCCAATGAAAAAAGTCAAGTAAAATTTGTGTTAAAAAAGTAGCTCAATTCTTAAATCCGTTTGAAGGCCACGGGCGGTTCAACACACAGTCACCCACGGACATGAATGGATTTCTGTTTTCAGTTTTCGAGTTCTCGGTTTAGGGCCGATGCCACGACATACAGAATTGGGGGGGGGGGGCATTTTGTTTTCATGGTGGGGCACACTTCATAAAATGAGAAACAGACTCATTTGAAATAGACCAATACAAATCCAGTCTACAATGACAACAAAACACATAAGTTACCTCACGCCTATATATGTATGTTATTTACAGGCAACAGTTTGTTCAATGTCAAATGAACATTTACATAAACAGTCTTTATCTTTACAGAATAAAACTTAAATAACAGCCTCATGCAAAGAATTCTGGGAACCAAAATCTGAAGGAAAAAAAAAGAACAGAAAAAGGGAGTACTTCGACTCGCCTGAAAAGTCCGCTCCCCTTCTCACTCTCATCATGGGAGAGGGAGGGTGTTACTGCGCCGAGTCGAAGTACTCCCAAAAGTGCTATTACGCCATAAAATATAGTTCCTCTTTTAAATCCGCTTAGAAAAGCGCTACGTTTTATTTTGTACCACCAAACTTGCTCGTATAACTACTCGTCTTAAATAGGAAAAATGTTGATGTGTTTGGTCACTTCTAACTTTATCTCTAAATGGTACCATTGAATGAATGGGGCTAAGCTTAATGCTATCGAAGCGTCGCAGCGCGCTCCAGCGCTTACGTGCACGCACACAGATGATAGAGGGATGTATCAACAATTCTTAGTTAAGGTAATAACATATTTTAATATTGAAAATGAGTAGACTATTCCTTTAATGTTCAATTAACCCTGAACAAACTGTTGCCAGCAAATAACATGAATTTAAATCTAAGTTACTAGCAAACAGCGGCAAATTTGATTTTTAGACTGCTTACAATAACCAGCTGCGCCGAAGTACCATACCCTTCAGCGACCCCACGATCAAGAGAGGTGAGGGATGAGGCCTGAAAAGGTCGATTATGAGAGGAGAAGTGAGCTAGTGACGACCTAGTGAGCTCGTCATGCACCTCGGTAGAAAGGTATCGGAGGTGAGTGCATGATCAGATGTGAAAAACCAATCGTCAAGGTGGGACAGTTCGGGTGGGGAAAGTTGAGTCCCGCAACAAAAAGGCGGGTGCACACTCCCAAAAAACTGAGACCCATCTCCTCAGATTCGCAAGGGACATGTTCCCGCAATGGAAACATGATGCTTCATTGAATGCACCCTCAGTGTGCTGAATGCCCAAGCACCAGAGACAGCGATCATCATGACCATCTGTGGGACTCATGTAAATACCGCACCTGGAACTGCACGAACGAAATTACATCTTTAAAAAGACGCAATCCGCTGTGACATGAGTGAATGGCTTTAAAATGTCTTTAAAAAGACACAAATTCAACTCAAACCTGCATGCCAAGTTCATTGGCGTTTAACAAGTTTCTCAATGTTGATCCAAAATACGTTGGTAGTGGCGTCATAGTGACTGACTGAAAGGGAACTACAGTTACACTAACTGCTAAAAATAGCAAAGAGTTGTAATGTAAAAATGCCAAAGTTATGTGAAAAGAGTATTAAATTTATGTTCAGATGTCAGACTGAACTTTGTTTTATATTGTTTTATATTTTATATAACTTTTTTATTAATATGATTTTATTATACAATACAATATGATATAATAATAATATAATCCTGTCGGCAGGGAGGAATTTTCCATCAAATATATGTAAACATCACCAAAGTGAAGGTCTTGCAGGAATCTGGCGGTTTTATTAACGATAAAATGAATCGGGTGCTAGTTCTCAAGTGCCCAAAACTTTTTTATGTTCATATGCTAATTTTTCTTGGGTTTTTAAAAAGAAAAATTATAAAATAAATAATAAGGTCATTCCACAGGTTAAGGTCAGTGCTTTGACTAGGCCACTCCAAACATTTTGTTTGCTTAAGCGAGTCTGTGGTGGATTTCTTTGAAGCGTAATTAGTTAGAAACTAGTTGCCATCAGTTGTCTTATGAATGACTTGTTTGTCAGTGTTGCTAATGCAAAGTAGGCCCTTTGTTACTGGTTGCATATAGATGCCGCTAAAATTTACACACTGCACCTTTAATCATTAAAAATATGATGTTATTTAATGTTATACTATGTGAGTGGCGCGGCAGGGATTTCAGCAGCGTCCAGAGTCAGTGTTGTTTTGATGACGCATGCAGCCTTGTAACACTGACTGGTGACGGTGTTGACAGATTGGGTGTTTTTTCCGCTACACATTAAGGCCTGTTTACAGTTTGTTTTCGCCTGGAAGACTCTATGGAAATCTGGCACCCTATTCGTTAAACTGAGAGAGCGTGCCGTTCACAAGCACCAGAATGAATGAGTTCAGGCAGTAGTACGTTCAGTTCACGTTTGCCCAAAATATGATATGAACTCGTTCAGGCACAACACTGCAGATTAGTTGTACTGTCCGATATCATACATGACAACCTGATAATGTCACCGGCACAGTCAACTTTGGACAAAAATCTGTTCAATTATTTCTGTGCAGCTCGATTACTTGAGCCGAGTTTCAACTAAATCAAATCCCATTTGTAAAAGGAGTAGCGAAAAAACAAGTTTTCATCACACATTTTAAAATCACACATGAACATAATGTAGGAAAATGACAAGCGAAATATCATTGGAATCAAATAAACTGGGAATACAATCAAATAAATGAAATTCCTTTCAGACAAACTATTCAAAAATGATAAGCACTTTTTTTTAACTATTATAGGTCACAAACACTGTCATAAATTCGTTGCACAACGTTTATTAAACAGAAATGGTGATGTGTTGAACACCCTGCTGTGATGACGCAAGAGTTGCAACTACGGTAGCTGAGAGGTCATTCTTTGTGTTCTTTTTTAAATGTTTCGGAAGCCTGATGAAATCATTATAAATGTGTGTTTAATACTGTAAAATACACTCGATATTACAGTCACTGAACTTGCCGTCCAGAATAAAAGACAACATTCCAACTTGAACCCATTGAGCGAGCTGTCTCTTTACTACCACGTGGTTTATATACATGTTGCTGCTGATTGGGCCGACATTTCTGACACAACCACCAAACAAGAGAAAACGCATCTATAACCTGTTGCACACCGTTGCACACCGTTTCCAGGAAACATGTTGTTCAACCCGGAAACCGTAGCAAAACGTTGTGCAGCGGTGTGAGCTTGAAAGTGCCCCAGGTTCTACTCGTGAACGGCTTTCGGGTTTTTTCCGGCTTACGTGACACGTAAAACTTCGTAAGTAACTTCGGAAAACACGTAACTTCGTAAGTAACCACGTAAGTACTTTATTTATATAAAAAGCAAAATAAACAACACGTAGATTACAGTGGCGGCTCGTGACTGCTCATCCGAGGGGCGCTAATTCAAAATAAGTGTTCGGCGTGTCATGTGTGTTGTTCATTTTTTCAAAAAACGTGTTCTGCGTCTCTTTTATTGTAAACCCTTTAGACGCATTTGCAGCAGGCACTTATTTTGACAAAACACGTGATGCACACAGGATCACTCGAAGCGCAGAACACATATATTGAAATAAGGAACCACACACATGATGGGCTAAATACATGTTTTGACGAACTTCGCAACGAGCGCCCTCGAAAAAAGAAGTCACCGGCTGCCACTGGTAGATTACTTGATGAGTTTTCGATGATTTATTTGTTCAAGAGTCTCGTTTCTACATCCATACTGCTGTTGCTAACTTGCCTGACTCCCTCAACTCTCTACTGGACTGTTCCTGTGTTGTCTTCGTTGAGTGTTGTACGCTGGATATAAAGAAAGTCTATGTTTGTATTATGTGACCGTAAGGAGTGTTTGTGTTGGGGTTGCCATCTGTATTAGTCTGATATAATCTACTATCTACAGCCATAATGTCATCTGCCATTTCTACTGGTTTGCTACATGTTTTAATAAACAACCCTTTTATATATATTGTTGTTCTCGTCTTCTGTGTATACCATAACAAATGCAAGGTGCTGCTGTCTTCAAACGCCCAGGTATCTTCAGGACATCATGCCTATGGTCCCTAACAAATTTTGTACCTATACGTCACATAGTTAAAGGAACAGTATGTCATAAATGTATCTCAATTGATCATAAAATGGCCCTGATATGTCACTAGACATTAAGAAATCATTTTCATTTCAAATACTTATATTACTCACAACAGTGGTCTGGCCAGGATATTGTCATTTAAAAAGTGGAGTCGCAGCCCTCAACTGATGTTTATGTTGTCATGTTGTGTATTGGCCACCAGTTGTGTGATTGCAGTACCAGTTTTAGCCACAAGTTTTGTGGTTGCAATACCAGTTTTGGCCACAAGCCTACATACTCTTCCTTTAAACAATATCAAGTAGGATATATATACATTTATGTAATTTAAATTTGACCAGCGGGAGTATTTCGCATAAGTATTTAATTGAATACTTATTAATAGACCCTTTTACAGTTTGTACACAATGATGGCGTGGCAGCGTATGCGCACGCATTTTGGCAACGGAAGTATGACAAGAATCAACAGTGAAGCAACACAGACAGAGTAAGTTATTTTAAAAAGTTGACTTTATCAACATTTTCAACACAGCTATCAGATCTGTGTACTATAGTGGAGTGGATCGAAGACGTTAGCAGATGGCCAAAAATAAAGTTGCCAGATACATATATGCCTATATTAGTATATTATATTAGTGCAACCAAATGCAACAACCAGACATTTTTAATAAACTTTCTGAGTCGTGTTTTATTAAGTGTTTTATATTGTAACCTGTGTTTTTTAATAAGTCATAGAGATGTTTCTGTGTGCTGCTTATAAATATCAGATATCTCACAATGTGTTTTAATAGTCACGTCACCGGAAAATAAGTTATCAAGTGTCCCAATGTATAGCAAGCCAGTGTACTTACCTTCAGTTCCGAACAGTGTTTTTGCATCTATTAAAGGACACTTTGGGGAGGAGAGACACGTAAACAGACACTTCAGATAAAGAAAAAATTATTATTTTCATTGCTTTATTCGCCAAGTGTATTTTAATCATCCACACAATGTTACATTATTGCGGTACTCCCTCTAGAGTTTACATCCAAGAGTCTGATCTTCGAAAGGATTAGGGCATATATATAATCAATTCCAATTGGGATTCACAGACTGATTCACAAGCTGAGAAACAGAGATGAGATTAAGGCTCAAGTGTTTAAAAAAGCTTTCCTCACTTATTATAAAATGACCAGTAGGTGGTGGAATGATACAAACGGTAAAGCGGTTACTGTTATGTTATCAGTAAAATATATCGCAAGGCTGGAAAGTGCTCTTAGCCAATCAGACTCGCGAACCAGAAAGAACTGTTGTATATATTATCATATATCGCAATATATAAGTTACCACTTCGAACTCGGACAAACAAATAGTTGCTAGCGGTTTTACAATGGGAACTGTCCGTTTGAAAACCTTTTGTTTTTGATATGTTTTGGACAGAGAAGGACTACCACTAATCGAGGAGCAGAGGGACTTATATGACACAAAGGGATATTAATATAAAAATGTTAATATTAATATTATGGGAAACAAGATTCATGTGGAAGTGAGGGTTTACATATCACAATGCAAGCGGTTGAAGCCTCATATTACAGTCGTCACGATCGCCCATGGCATCAGGATTAACACTGTTCATGTACCGCAGAGTACGATTTAATTAATTTAGATTTAAACAGTTTAATATCAAGAGGCACTGAACTTTAGCTAACGTTAACACAAGCTATCTAACATAAAGTTAAATCCAAAAGAACAAGGTTACTGCAATAAAACCATGGTTACCACAAAATAACCATGGTTTTGAAAACCAGAACAGTAAACTGTCCAAACTTCTATTACTTCACAGATGTCAATGTGAATCATTTTAACTGACTAAATCATTCAAAGAACTCTGGACCTCGATGACCTCATAGCTGGCTACAGTCAGGACTATTAACCCCTATTAACCACCGTTCATCAACAAGTCAGCAGGCAGTATTTTTCTTTTGCTCAGTATTTATTATAAGCCCTGGGTTAAATTATGTATTTTTACTGACAAACAAAATGTTATTAATTATGTTATTAAATAAGTTATTATTTAGGGCAGGTCCTATTAATTGTAGGCAAAAATGATTTTGTCAGAAAACATGGCTAGTTTGGCCATTTAGCAATGTGCTTTTATCCCCAGAATTGTTAGGATCAAGCTGGGCTATGATAATTATGCTATACTTGTGTTATTTTAAACCACCACAGGGGGCAGCAGAAAACAATTAATATAATATGTACTGTATTTGTGTATGGTGCATTCCTTCATGACCCCCCAAAGAAAATTTATGACATAAAACATTCCAAAACTTAAAATTTGAATTAAACAAAACATATTAAACACTGTTGGTAAGTAGCCTTATTTTTCTGATGTTTAATTATGATAAATTAATGTATTTTCTAAAATGTCATTAAACTGGGCCCGCCCTGGCACCATCTGCCCCCAGTTTGAGAACCATTGCCATATAGGTCTATTTTATTTATTGCAACAAAATATAACATTTTATGACACATTAATGTCATATTACTGTATACGTCCCACTAGGTCTCTCCTACGTCTAATGCCCACAGCCCAGCCAACATTGCAAGGTGGGCTTCATATATGGGCCCTATGTGGATTTGTCCACAGGTTCCACTATGGCCAACTTGGGTTAACCCACATGAATTTGATATAGAAACTGAGTGGGGCTTATGTGGGGCCCAGATGTCCCTTATTATGAAATAATTATACTTTTAATGCTTCATTGTAATTCACCTTATATATTTATTTAAATATTATATTTAAAATGAAAATTGATAACCGATTAAAGCAACATAATTTCTGTTAGGTAACTATTAGTTTTCATCATGAATATTCAACTGTTCAATCATCTATAATATCACAAAACATGGAGGTGCAATATAAAAAAATCAAATAAAAACGGTTGAGGTTCAGTATATCAAATTACTTTTGTCATTTTATTACACTTTCAATACATTAAATAACAATCAAAATTTCAAAACTGCTAATGCAGGTAATGACTAATAATTTAAAATATACTTATAATAAATAACATTTAAAAAAAGCAATAAAAGAAGTCAAACTCTATAAAAAAAAACTTGAGACTCAAAAACAACACAAACATTGCTCACTGTTCTGAAACTTTTTTAATTTTCAGGAAAAGCTCAACAGTTTTATGAAAACTTCCAAAGCATCCACAGCCAAACTACATGTCCTTGAATGTTTGCTTTGATTCATCGATGTTCCGCATGTGAACACTTAATTTTACATTTTCTAAAAACATCACCAGGAATAAATTACACATGTAACCATTGTGAGGGATTTCTGCTGCTCCTGTAAAAACGTTTCCTTGTGCTTGGGTGGTAATTATTGTAGTTTAAATGTTTATCATCTTTATAGTTGTAATTTTAAAAGTCTGCCTATTTTAGCAAAGATTATATGAAATATGATATTATATTATGCAAAGAAATTCGCAATTAAAAACATCAGAAGCAGGACTACTTTGTCAAGGGTAATGTGTCTTATAAGCAGGTGAATAACATTATAAAAATCCCAATTAAATGTCACTAATTAAGTCAAAATATGTGATATTATTTGCTCTTTGTATAAAAGTGAAAATCAACCAAAAGTTATTATTTCAAGATTTTAAATGTATAAAAATTTATTTTTAAAGCCTAAAATTATTTTGCCCACATAAGTGAGGTCCCACATATCATCCCACATGGGCAAACCTATATGGGATCCACATAGTGAAACCCACATGGGACCCACATATATTGCCCATGTTAAGCCCATGCACAAATGGAACCCATGCTGCCTAGATAGGACCCAGGTGGGTGGGAGCAGTGTTGGCTGGGATGAAACAACATAACACTATACTGAATCAGGCTACGATAGCAAATCACAAACTATTCTAAACATCTTATTAATTTTAATATTACAATACGATATCCCAGAACAAGCTGACATTGACTATCAAAGAGGACACAATTTGCGTGTAAAACTCGTCTTTCTCTTTCCTATTGTGTTGAAATTGTTTACATAAGTGCGTGACCGATAACCACAGCGAGCTACAGTTACAGTGCGCGCATCCGTAGCACTGCCAGGGCATCGACGTTACATACACAACAAACGCATTGAAACATGACTGGTAAGTGTTTAGCTTATTTCTCATTTCTCAGGAAAAGCGGTCGAGCATGTTTTAACTAAAGATGTAGCTGTGTACATGAGATCCTAAAACAAAAGCACATAACGTCTACAGCTAACGAATCATCCTTAACTTGTTTCGCAGTTTGCACTGTATGTGCACCCTGGTGAAAAACAAATATACTTTATTGTATTTCAAGTATATTTAACTTTGCAATAGTACATTACAAATATACTTACAAAGGAATGTACTTTCTTTAAACATATTTAAAGTATGCTTACAACATATTTGCACGTATTTTTTACAATTACATTTTTAACATACTTCAAAATAATTGTACTTTAGTATATTTTCTAAAAGTATACTTGAGAAAAATATGCTTAAAGTTAAAGTTTTGTGCAATTTTTAAAGTATACTAAATTTAAACTTATTTTAAAATGTATTTTAGGTATACTTTATCGGTATGCTTAAAGTTATCATTATAATAATGCACTGACAGTATATTTCTAAAATACATTATTGAGTATTCTTTAGAAACAGTATATTTTAAGCACATTTTGAAAGTATAGACCCCTTCACAGTTCACGTCACAGGCTGTTCCCACTGCGCATGTCGGGGTCAGAAAAGTCATTACAGCTGATTGAGTTGCGTATTATTCGGTATCGTCAAAAATGCCTACTTACGTCGTGGGCTGTGAAAATCGCACGAGGTCTTCCGTTAAGTTTTCGCGATTCATGCAGAATCTCAAAAACAAAAAAATACAACATCTGCGTCTGCAAGCAATTAACGTGCAGACTGGGACAATGCAAAGATCAAAGAGGCTTGTGTTTGTAGTGCTCACTTCATTTGAGGTAAGTCATCATTTTTCAGCACTGTTAGATTAAATTATAAAGCCTAAATGGTATGAACAGTTCGACCCCGTGCTGCGCGCGCACCCGATAATCATTCAATGTTTACAAACCTTGAAGGGGTCTATATGGGGTGTACAAATGTATATTATTTTATGGAGAAATAACGTGGGCTTAAAATTACGAGAGAGCAGTATGTTCAGTTACATTTTATATTGTAGATGTATACATTTGTAATATACTATTAACATAATGAGGTACACTTTAACTTCACTATAGTCAAGCATTGGATAAACCAATTAACTGTGTTTTACCACAAAATAACCATGGTTTTGCTAATAATAATCAATACACCAAAAAAACATGGTTACTAAACTTTTACTACAAAAAAAAAACATTCATTTTCGTAAGGGGAATATGAGTGTTTGTTTTTTTGTAGTTTTTGAGTCGACTGCATACCGCTTTTAGCTGTACACATTAATTAACTTAAACAGTTTTCGTAAATGCATTTCAGAGAAAAGTGAATTCTGAGATTTGAATAATGCATCTGACGTGTGGGATGACGTCACGACGCACGTATTTTGATTTTTACCAGTCGTTCAAGACGGACGGATTCAGTCCCAAGGTACGTTAAAATATCTTAAAATTAATATATTTGAATATCGTTTTGACCATTCTGAAGTTTATCAGTAGACTATCATATTTCGAATGCGAAATGTTGTCAATAACGCGGTGTCTAACTCGCTATTAGGGATAAGCTGCTGTGTAGCTTAGCTTAGCTTATAGCTAATGTTAAAGGTTTGAAAGATAGCACTGTTAGCCTGTTATATCGAAGTAGTACACCCGATTGTTTTGTTAAATATACCCTGGTGAAAAAATAGTATGCTAAATATATTTAATTTTGATATACTTAAGTATACTTGCAGTCACACTAATGACCAGTATACTTAAAGTGTGCTATTAATTAGTTTATTTAAAGAGTGCTATTTTGGAACAACTAATTTTGTACTTAATATATTTTAGTTGTATATTAATTGTAACAAAGTACAACTTTAAGTGTATTTAGTGTACTTTTGTGTGCTAAAGTGGAACAACTTTAAGTGTATTTAGTACAATTTAAGTACATGACTGTTTTTGTGCTAAATTCATGCTTGATAAGTGGATTTAGAGTGTGTTTTATTTATGTTAGGAGTACATTACAAATGTATTATGAGTGTCTTGCAAACATACAATCAGTATACCTTAAATAGACTGTTTGCGTACGTTCTATATATTTTTGGCCAATCCAAAATTCTAAAAACTGCCCTGGTGAAAAATGAATATGCCAAGTACATTACATTTTGTATACTTTTACATACCTGCAGCTAGATTAGTAATGAGTATACTTCAAGTGCGTTAATAATTAGTTAACTTAAAGAGTGCTATTTTGGGAATAGATTACTTTAGCTAGTAACATAACCAAAATAATTTTTTCCAAATAAATAAAAGCTGATTAAAACAGTAAAAAACAATTCATTTTAAATATATTTAAAATATAGTTTTATTCACAGCATTCAAAGTGTACAGTATTTGCCTAAAAATTGAACAATTACTCATTGAAGAATGTCAAGATGATTGAGTTTACAACGTCTTTCTCTCCCAAATCAACTTTAGTCTGGCAGGTTTTGGTTCAGCCTAAGGAAATCTGAAAAAGAGAGACAATAAGCTCAATTAAAAAGTGTTTAATAATAAAACATTACATTTATTTAAGACTTACTGTATTAAATCTATAGTTTACTGGCAGAGATTGTATAGCAGATATATTTTTACCTAAACTAGAGCTTGACTTAAATGTCAATATATATATTAACGGGCAGTTTCCCAGACAGGAATTAGACTAGTCCTAGACTAAAATAAATGTAAGAGCTGTCCAACTGAAAACAACTTGCTCTGACATATCTTAAAATACATCAGTGCCCATTGTTTTACATCGTTATGCACATAAGTAATGTTTTTAGTAAGGCATGTTTGTTAAAACTATCCTAATTAAACTAAGGTCTAGTCCTGGATAAAGCTAATCCCTGTCCGGGAAACCACCCCTAAGAGTTTTCATTATAATGACTTGCCTATATGGGCTGCAAAATCCTCCTTACATAAAATACTTCAGCTCCTAAAGAAAGATTTTATTGTATTAAATTTAAATGTAAAACTTGTCAGAAAGAAAATGCAACAAGCAGACAATTGGGTGGTTTCCTGGAAAGGGATTATCTTAAAGCAGGACTAGGCCTTAGTTTAATAAAGAAATATAACTAGTTTCAAAAAACATGCCTTAATAAAAACATTACTGTGTGCATTTTGAGGCAAAACAAAGGACACTGGTGTATTTTAAGATATGTCAGTGCAAGTTGTTTTCAGTTTGGACAGCTCTTGCATTTGTTTTGGTCTGGGACTGGTCTGATCCCTGTCCGGGAAACCGCCTCAATATGTATATAACGTTATCTAAACTGAAGCTTGATTTACTACTACGAATGAATTATTATATCTTAAGAGTTTAAAATGACTTACCATTAGCTGCAAAGTCCTCCCTACAAATGTCTTTGAAAAACTTTAGCTTCTGAGGAAAGAATGAAGCATCATTAATACTAAATACAGTTAAGTTAGGTAAAAGCCTTACCTCTAAACAGTCAATAAATGGTTAACTTTCACGCTACATTTAAAAAACAGATTTTCGGACGCTACCTTTTTTCATTAACATATACATACACACCAATACATATATTTAACAAAACAATCGGGTGTACTAATTCGATATAACAGGCTAACAGTGCTATCTTTCAAACCTTTAACATTAGCTATAAGCTAAGCTAAGCTACACAGCAGCTTATCACTAGACACCGCGTTATTGACAACATTTCGCATTCGAAATATGATAGTCTACTGATAAACTTCAGAATGGTCAAACGATAATCAAATATAATTAATTTTAAGATATTTTAACGTACCTTGGGACTCAATCCGTCCGCCTTGAACGACTGGTAAAAATCAAAATACGTGCGTCGTGACGTCATCACACACACGTCAGATGCATTATTCAAATCTCAGAATTCACTTTTCTCTGAAATGCATTTACGAAAACTGTTTAAGTTAATTAATGTGTACAGCTCAAAGCGGTATGCAATTGACTCAAAAACTACAAAAAAACAAACACTCATATTCCCCTTACGAAAATGAATGTTTTTTTTTTATGGTAAAAGTTTAGTAACCATGTTTTTTTTGGTGTATGATTATTATTAGCAAAATCATGGTTATTTTGTGGTAAAACACAGTTAATTGGTTTATCCAATGCTTGACTATAGTGAAGTTAAAGTGTACCTTATTATGTTAATAGTATATTACAAATGTATACATCTACAATATAAAATGTAACTGAACATACTGCTCTCTCGTAATTTTAAGCCCATGTTATTTCTCCATAAAATAATATACATTTGTACACCCCATATACTTTCAAAATGTACTTAAAATATACTGTTTCTAAAGAATACTAAATAATGTATTTTAGAAATATACTGTCAGTGCATTATTATAATGATAACTTTAAGCATACCGATAAAGTATACCTAAAATACATTTTAAAATAAGTTTACATTTAGTATACTTTAAAAATTGCACAAAACTTTAACTTTAAGTATATTTTTGTAAAGTATACTTTTAGAAAATATACTAAAGTATAATTATTTTGAAGTATGTTAAAAGTTTAATTGTAAAAAATACGCGCAAATATGTTGTAAGCATACTTTAAATATGTTAAAAGAAAGTACATTCCTTTGTAAGTATATTTGTAATGTACTATTGCAAAGTTAAATATACTTGAAATACAATAAAGTATATTTGTTTTTCACCAGGGTATGTATTGGTGTGTATGTATATTTTAATGAAAAAAGGTAGCGTCAGAAAATCTGTTTTTTAATGTAGCGTGAAAGTTAACCATTTATTGAATGTTTAGAGGTTGTAAGGCTTTTACCTAACTGTATTTAGTATTAATGATGCTGCATTCTTTCCTCAGAAGCTAAAGTTTTTCAAAGACATTTGTAGGGAGGACTTTGCAGCTAATGGTAAGTCATTTTAAACTCTTAAGATATAATAATTCATTCGTAGTAGTAAATCAAGCTTCAGTTTAGATAACGTTATATACATATTGAGGCGGTTTCCCGGACAGGGATTAGATTACTCCTAGACTAAAATAAATGTAAGAGCTGTCCAAACTGAAAACAACTTGCACTGACATGTCTTGAAATACACCAGTGTCCCCCGCTTTGCCTCAAAATGCACACAGGCAATGTCTCTATCAAGGCATGTTTTTCGAAACTAGTTATATTTCTTAATTAAACTAAGGCCTAGTCATGTTTCAAGCCAATCCCTTTCCAGGAAACCACCCAATTGTCTGCTTGTTGCATTTTCTTTCTGACAAGTTTTACATTTAAATTTAATACAATAAAATCTTTCTTTAGGAGCTGAAGTATTTTATGTAACGAGGATTTTGCAGCCCATATAGGCAAGTCATTATAATGAAAACTTTTACGGGTGGTTTCCCGGACAGGGATTAGCCTCATCCAGGACTAGACCTCAGTTTAATTAGGATAGTTTTAACAAACATGCCTTACCAAAAACCCCACCCATGTGCATAACGATGCAAAACAAAGGGCACTGATGTATTTTAAGATATGTCAGAGCAAGTTGTTTTCAGTTTGGACAGCTCTTACATTTATTTTAGTCTAGGACTAGTATAATTCCTGTCTGGGAAACCGCCCCTTAATATATATGATGACATTTTAGTCAAGCTCTAGTTTAGGTAAAAATAGATCTGCTATACAATCTCTGCCAGTAAACTATAGATTTAATACAGTAAGCCTTAAATAAATGTAATGTTTTAATATTAAACACAGCTTATTATATTAAGACAGCTTATTGTCTCTCTTTTTCAGATTTCCTAAGGCTGAACCAAAACCTGCCAGACTAAAGTTGATTTGGGAGAGAAAGACGTTGTAAACTCAATCATCTTGACATTCTTCAATGAGTAATTGTTCAATTTTTAGGCAAATACTGTACACTTTGAATGCTGTGAATAAAACTATATTTTAAATATATTTAAAATGAATTGTTTTTGACTGTTTTAATCAGCTTTTATTTATTTGGAAAAAAATATTTTGGTTATGTTACCAGCTAAAGTAATCTATTCCCAAAATAGCACTCTTTAAGTTAACTAATTATTAACGCACTTGAAGTATACTCATTACTAATCTAGCTGCAGGTATGTAAAAGTATACAAAATGTAATGTACTTGGCATATTCATTTTTCACCAGGGCAGTTTTTAGAATTTTGGATTGGCCAAAAATATATAGAATGTACGCAAACAGTCTATTTAAGATATACTGATTGTATGTTTGCAAGACACTCATAATACATTTGTAATGTACTCCTAACATAAATAAAACACACTCTAAATCCACTTATCAAGCATGAATTTAGCACAAAAACAGTCATGTACTTAAATTGTACTAAATACACTTAAAGTTGTTCCACTTTAGCACACAAAAGTACACTAAATACACTTAAAGTTGTACTTTGTTACAATTAATATACAACTAAAATATATTAAGTACAAAATTAGTTGTTCCAAAATAGCACTCTTTAAATAAACTAATCAATAGCACACTTTAGGTATACTGGTCATTAGTGTGACTGCAAGTATACTTAAGTATATCAAAATTAAATATATTTAGCATACTATTTTTTCACCAGGGCAGATTATCGCTGTATCGGGTAAAGTTAAAATAGAGTAAACCTACTGACTTAAAAAAAAGGAAAACTAAATAATTTATTGACTTGTGTATAACGGATGTATAGTGCGTTGCGGATGCTAAGTAAGTAAGGTAAGCTAGCGTTATATTTTATGTAATAACTCCGTACTGTTGCCTCATCTATCGACATATAAGGTGGACAAGGTGAAACAAACGTCTTAAAGCGAGTAGCCTAATTTACATACCTCGGTTATACTGACAAGCTGTTTCCTTTTCTAACGGGTTCTGAAATAGAAAGTGGAAGTTGTTCGGTCCCATGGACACAACCAGGGCATTCACGAAAGGGCATTCAGTCAAAAAATAAGAACCTCAAATTCCAGGTGTTGTGTCGAACTCAGTTCCCCCTATGTTTCCCTTTAGTGTAGTGCAGTGTTCCCCAAATCCCACCCCGGAGGGCCGGAGCACTACAGAGTCCAGGTCCAACCCTAATCAAACTTACCCACCTGTGATTTTCTAGTGATCATGAAGACCTTAATTAGCTTGCACAGGTGTGTTTGATCAGGGTTGGAGCCAAACTCTGCAGTGCTCCGGCCCTCCGGGGTAAGATTTGGGGAACCCTGGTGTAGTGCTTTTATAGCGTTTTCATCACGTTACATTTTGAAAGATTAAAGATTTGAAATGGTTATACTAAAAATGCATATATCTTTTATTTTATAATACAATTTATTAAATATTTGATACATTTGACAGTTTTCTATTATTGTATTTCTTTTAAAATATAGCCTGTCTTTTTCTTTTTTTTCCCCTTTACTGGTTGTTTTTAAAATGTAATGTTTGCATACATAATTAAATAAATATTATACATATAATATGATTCATACTGTAAAAATAATTGACTTACCATTAAGAACAATACAGATACATTACAGAAATGCACACATATACATCTCAGTAGCCATTAAAACTTTAAATATATAAATAATAAGACCTATAGCGTGATGGGGGCGCCGTAGGAGCGCTGCACTGAAGGGAGAAATAGGGGGAACATAGGGGGAACAGACTTCGACACAACACCGGCCCGCCCAAAAGGATTTTTATTCATTTAGTTTCATATACGTTTGATTTTTGATTTAAACGTTAGTTCTCGTCAGGTCTAACAACGCCTGTTTAAGACAAGTCAAGGCGTTTCTTACTTTCCATAGTGCTCGGGGCGGGGGGTTGCGCTCTGTGGCGTGAGGTCTTTCGTTGCTACGCAGCCATGAGTCTCGCGCTCCGTGATGACAAGGATAACGTAATGCGTGCGGATTTTATTTCCTCATCTGAACCTCGCGTCAATTATATCATTGTTAAAGGGATAGTTCACTTTAAAATGTTGTCATCATTTACTTGTCTTCATGTTGTTCTAGATCTGTATGAACTTCTTTTTTCTGATAAACACAAAACAGGATATTTTGAGAAATGATGGTAAACACAAAGCAGTAAGTGACCATAGACTTCCATAGTAGGAATAAAAATATATGATGGGATTTAATGGGTACCATCAACTGTGTTTTTACCATCATTTGTCCTAACCTTTTTTAGTCATTTATCACAATACTTCCAAAATATTTTTTCTGCTGTGTCTTTACCTTCATTTCTAAAAAATATCGTCTTTTGTGTTCATCGGAAAGGATGAATTCATACAGATTTAGAACAACATGAGGACGAGTAAATGATGATAGAAATTTCAGTTTAATGTGAACTATCCCTTTAACATTCGATCAGTAAATCTGGTCAGGACTTTGTAGTGTTTGTCCAGAGAAGATTTATTACTTCCAGGTGGATACTCAGCTGTTACTCAGAGAAGAGCTGCAACAGGGTTAGCTCACAACATCAAGTCACCGCTTCTAATGGAGACACCGCATTAGGGAGACAGAGCGGTAGATGTAATGCAACACATTGTAAACTACAGAGAAGAAAAAGAGCCATCAAAGTGCCCAGGTTAAGAAAAAAGGAAAGATGAAGAGAAACGTACAGAGCATACAAGTACACTGAAAAAAATGATTCATTGAATTTAATCAATGTTTTTAAGGTAAGTGGTTGCAATCAATGTATTTAAGCTACATTTAAACAAAAGTTTTATATTTTATTTTACGTTACTAATCTTTTTTGTTTAAATGTAGCTTAAATAAATTGATTGCGACCACTTACCTTAAAAAAATTGATTAAATTCAATGAATCATTTTTTTCAGTGTATGTATGCTGCTATATTTAAGGATTGTGTAGCTTGCCTTGCAATTAGAACAATATTTTTTTTCTATCCAACTAGCTTATATAACATTGACTACCCATTCAAAAGTTTTAGGATCACTTTCACTTATTCATATTTTTCCACATATAATAGCAAATTCATTAAAACTGTTGAAGTAACAAAGATGGAACATAATGAAGTCAATACTATGACTAAATCAAAACAGAAACACTTTATGGTGGTAAAATGTAATAGTATAATAGTTCATAAATGTATTCAGAAATAGGGGTGTAACGGTACGTGTATTCGAACCGGACCGTTTCGGTTCAGGGCTTTCGGCACGGTGCGCACATGCACCGAAAGGCCGAATGCATTTTGTGTGCGCCTGTGCGGAACATAATACGTGCGTTTCCGCACGAACATATTAAGTGGCGGAAGTCTCCGCGTTCAGCGCAAGTCTTCTGTCAAACATATAACATAATTCGGCCCGCAGAAAGATTTTTATTTACTTAGTTGTATATCCGTTTGATTATTGATGTAAACGTTTACGTGTTGTATCTAAAAGCGCATGTAAAACGCGTGTCAACGCGCTGCTTTGTTCTTTCAAAAGTGCGTGAGAGGATGCACGTCTTTCGTTGCTACGCATTCATGAGACGCGCTTTCTGTGACAGCAAGAATAAGGAATGCGTGATCAGATTTTTCATCTGCATATCACGTCAATCATATCATTGTCACAATGCGATCAGCTGGTCGGGACAGAGAAGAGCTGTAACCCGGGCTTACTCAGCTGTTACTCAGCTGCGGAGGGGTTCGTAAGTAAAGTCACAGCTTACATTGATGACACAAGCAAAGATTAGGAGAAACGTGCAAAAGATCAAGGATGGCTATGTATGCAACTCACTAATCTACGTAGTCGACGTAATCGACGATGAAAATTTGTCGACGGCAATTTTTCTAGTCGAGGAGTCCCATATTTATTTTTTTCCGTCTCAAACGGCCCACTGTAATTCTGTCTCATGTCTCAAATGGCTCAATGTAATTCACCTCCACACCAGTCTGTGCGCTGTGCGCGCCCTGCTGGTTAATCTGCTACGCTATCATCTTTCTTCCCTCTCCCCCTGCCTTCACTGCTTTAATTTTGAAAAATTGGCGGTGGCAGGCGAGTCTATGGAATTATGAGTCGGAAAGCTTCCGAAGTATGAAAGTATTTTAAGCCATGTTGTGATAAAAGAGTGGTCTGTTACACCGTGCCAAGCGTCGTTGGCTTATCACGGGAGCACAACGACAATAGAGACAGAGCGCCGTTATGCAAATTTGAAAACCACGCCCACCGGGGGGGAAATCAATCCAACCGTCTCCATTGAGTTTGTATTGCGAGAAGCCGCCTCCTTGTCATTTCTGGCTTATAACAAAAAACTGAATAATGCCTAAAAGCTGCTGTGTGACAATATGTACAGCTAACAAGCCAAAGAACCCAGAAATAAGTTTTTATAAGCTGTCGAGCCGTAAAACCCAGCCTTTAAGGAGAATAAAGTGGATCGCCGACTACGTTTCCCCCTAGTGGACGCAGTTCTACTAATAGAAGTACTATGAAAAGTTGCCTGTATCCATTTTTGTGTCTTTAAACGCTCGTTTTTTGGGGTCGACAGCTTATAAAAACTTATTTACAGATTAAACTTAAAAACAGAATAATACCTAAAAGCTGCTGTGTGACAAGGTGTACATCTAACACGCCAAAAAAATAAATAAATAATTTTTTATAAGCTGTCGACTTCAAAAAACGAGCGTTTAGACACAGAAATGGAAACAGGCAACTTTTCATAGTACTCCTATTAGTAAAACTGCGTCCAATAGGGGGAAACGTAATCGGCGATCCACTTTATTCTCCTTAAAGACTGGGTTTTACGGCTCGACAGCTTATAAAAACTTATTTCTGTGTTCTTTGGCTTGTTAGCTGTACATATTGTCCCAAAGCAGCTTTTAGGCATTATTCAGTTTTTTGTTATAAGCCAGAAATGACAAGGAGGCGGCCTTTTGCAATACAAAGTCAATGGAGACTGTTGGATTGCTTTCCCCCCCGGTGGGCGTGGTTTTCAGGTTGTGACGCGCTGCGCTCTGTCTCTATGCACGAGCATCTCAAACGAAAACACTCGGGAGTTATTGACGATACACCCACAGAGAATAGGACAACGTAAGTAACTGTTATATGATTATTAATGAAACGGCGAGCTAGTCAGTACTGTTTTATTAACTCTTTTGAGAAGTACAATGACTCTGTCTTTGGATGTTAAAGGCTATCAGTGTTTGCTTGTGATTCCGCCACGGAATCAACACTGGACGCAACAAATAGATTTTTCATGATTCCCATTTACATTTTTATTTGACTATTTTAAACGGCTCAATTCATTGTTGCGAGTGTTCAGCGCGTCTCTCTCTCTCTCTCTCTCTCTCTCTCTCTCTCTCTCTCTCTCTCTATCTCTCTATCACTTATGTTGCTTGCAGCGCCTCGACCGCGCGCGCCTCTCTCTTACGTGACAGTGAAAAGGTGGCAGTGTTTTTAATGTACTTTCTTTTTTGCGTAAACGTCAACATTCACAGATGTCTCTGACAAAGACGACTGATTGAGTTAACATGACTTGAAGAAAGATTAGCAGTAGTGTGAGTCTGTGTGCGAGCTTTCTCCCTCCCTATGATGCTGTATGCCGTGTTCTGTAGTCTATGTAACAACAACAGTGTATTCTCTTATATTTCTGAATTTGCACCGAATTGTCTGCGCTATATCACTCGCATTTAAAATCAAGAAATGGCTCAAAACACAACAACAATTATGAGAAGAGCAACAGCAATAAAGCTACAATGTAAATGTATGGTGATTTTTGCATATCTAAATCAGGATTTTAGCAGCAGTTAAAGGAACAGCTGGTTGGATAAAAACGAGGTGATGGGTCATGTTTAGTCACTATTTTATAGGCTACAACAGATCAGATAATATGTAAAATAGCAATCAGTTGTGTTAAAATGCAATATAAGATCAAAGAGTAGAAGTGAAACATTTCATATTTCTGTTAAGCATCTACTTTGCACTGGAAGTTTTTATTATTATTTATATTGTTTACATTGTAATTTTTTATTTGGTAACATTTAAGTTATTCATATTGTTTATGACACCGGTGGGTTCAAAATAAAATGGACACAATGAAATAACAAACACTTGAGTTTTTTTTTAATTAGTCGTTTAGAATAGTCGACTATTCGAAAAATTAGTCGAAAGATTAGTCGTTAGAAAATTAGTCGTTAGTGGCAGCACTAACATAGCCAATTCAATTCTGTGAGTTAAACAATCCAAAATAAATCAAAACAGAAAATTTTTAGTGGCAAAAATGTAGGCTAATAGTTCATAAATGTATTCAGGAATTGAATTTGTTAGTTCAAGGTTTTAGTAGAAAAAGTTTAAGAGAAGGTTAAGATAAGAGTTACCTTCTGTTATAAAATAATGTAAAAAATAACTTTGCAGTAGTATTTTATTTATTATTTTTTCATTTTATATATATTTTATCTGTTATATTTTAATAAAGTGTTTAAAAAAGTGTAAACAAATTGTAAAAAAAAGTTTAAAGTAATAAACAACCTGCAGTTTAATGTTTGCATTTCTCCCTTACTGTATCGAAAATAAACCGAACCGTGGCTTCAAAACCGGGGTTCGCACCGAACCGTGATTTTTGCGTACCGTTACACCCCTATTCAGAAATGTAATTTGTTAGTTCAAGGTTTTAAAAGGCCTTAGTTTATGGTAAGGTTAAGAAAAGATTGACTTACTTTTATAAAATAATGTATATTAAAATCACTGCTTATATGTTTTCAAATATTATACGTTAAATACTAGAATTTAAACAGTACATTTACAGAACTGTATACTTCTTTTTTTTTTACTTGAACGTTAAAATAGCCCCAAGCCAGTTTGAGTTTGAGACCCCTAAAAACATAATCAAAATAAAATAGTTTTGTATATTAAATCTTCTTTGTTTATTGAAGTATAGCTAAAATATTAACACAGGAAATGTTTTCATGTTTTAGCAATAAAAAATAACTAAAAGTAACAAAAATAATGACATAAGATTCTTTCTGCATTGAAAACCTAAAATAAAAGAAGGCAAAAGATAGTAATAGAATGGTATTTTAGGCTTTTATGATTGAAGAAGCACACTGTGTAGTGCAACATGATTTTTAAGATAAATATAAAATAACATTTCTTTGTAAGCCAGTAATGTTGTGTAGAGTAAGCCAACATTAAAAAACAATCCTTCAAACAATTTAAAACATCATTTAAGAAGGCATTTTTGATTGAATGATTGATTGATTGATTGATTAATTAGACAGTAATTATGATTTCCATACATTAAAGCGTAACTAAACCCCTGGGGCACGTTCAATGTCACATCGGTGCACAACGTTTTGCTACGGTCTCCGGGTTAAAGGACATGTTTCCTGGAAACGGTGTGCAACGGAATGCAACAGGTTTTAAAAGCGTTTTCTCTTGTTTGGTGGGTGTGTCAGAAATGTCGGCCCAATTAGCGGCAAGATGTATAAAACCACGCGGTAGTAAAGAGACAGCTCGCTCAATGGGTTCAAGTTGGAATGTTGTCTTTCATTCTGGACGGCAAGGTCAGTGACTGTAACATCGAGGGTGTTTTACAGTATTAAACACACATTTATAACGATTTCATCAGGCTTCAGAAACATTTAAAAAAGAACACAAAGAATGGCCTCTCAGCTACCGTAGTTGCAACTCTTGCGTCATCACAACAGGGTGTTCAATGCATCACCGTTTTTAGTTTAATAAATGTTGTGCAACGTTTTGTCGGGGCTGAACGCAGCCCTGGTCAGAGCTTGACTCCACCCACTGTTAATATTTGAAAAATGCAAGAAAAGTGGGCAGATCCCAACAGAGATAGAGGGGACGAACTAAGCTCGTACCAAGTGTGTGGTGAGATCGTAACAAGGGCGTGGTAAGCTTGCACCTGCTTACATCACGAGTCATTTTTTGGACCCAACATCCAATAGGAAAATTCAACTGCAGTAGCCACCATTCAACGTTTTTACACCATATATTGTAGTATTGGAACACTTTATATCCAAATGTCAAAAAACTTACTAAAATCAATGAACAGCACTAATAAACCATCATTCTTACAGATCAGTAACTAAAAAAAGGGTTTAGTTACTCTTTAATTATATGAATTCATCATATTTATTTTAAAAAAATATCCAGAAGTGGCAAAAAATACATACTTTGTAAATTGTAAATGTTTTTTTAAATGCTACCCTATGGATTTATTGTATATGATGACTCTGTACCTGTGGATATGGTGAGATGAGAAACATTTTAAGTAATGCTTTTTAAAATTACCATGGCGCTGTCCAAGTGCTGAAACGCTTCGGCTCTCCACACGATACATGATTATGTAGGATATCAATACATTTTTATGCAGGATATCAATACATTCACAGCAATTATAAGCCCGCTATTTGTATTTCTATGACTGAAAGAGAAAAAGGCTTTTAAGGGTTTTAATCCAAAAAATTAAAATTTCAATAAAAATGAAAATGAAAACAACACATTTTTTAACAGTTTAATTATTCTTAAACTGGGGGTCATCATCCTCCGCTTAGTTTTTCAGTTTACAAAGTCCGTCATCTTAATAGGGATTGGACATAGCGCCAGCGCAACTGGCTTTTAAAGAGGATGATAGATAAGACTCTCATTGGTTTATTGCACGTTACGCCCAAAACACACCCATTACTCATTAGGAGAATATGAACAACCCTTTTCGACCGTGTGTTCGGCGCACAAACCATTTTTCCCGTTGTTAAATTAGCAAAAGTGGCATCGGACAAGCCCATTTAGACCGTGCTCTTTAGACAATGCGCTTAGATCGTTAAAATAGGGCCCGAGTTCGCCTCACTGACAATAAAGTGGGACTGCTAATATGCGTGAGTGGCGTGCTGTCCCGGGGCGAAGGTTCCGAGCTCGGGAAATACCCCCCGAGTTCGGAACGTTCGTCCCTTGACCGGGGAAGGAGCCCCGGGCCTGGGGCGTGCCCTGACCCGGGTTATCCCCGGTGCTGAGCTAAATGTACGTAGTGAGGCGAAGGGGTGGAGGTGGGTTTGCAATAATGTCCCAGAGAATTGAGGGTAAGGACTCTATGATTATTTATAGAGCTGGTACTAAGTTGTTGTGTTGATTAGTGATTGATAACCAGCCGTGTTCATTGCTTAATCATCGAGAGCCAGCCGTGTTCATTGATTAGTGATTGAGAGCCAGCCAAGTTCATTGATTAGTGATTAAGAGCCAGCCATGTTCATTGATTAATGATTGAAAGCCAGCCGAGTTCATTGACTGATCAGCTCCTCCCAAACCTTGTTTATATAAAACATCATTTTACGAGTTCGCCTCACTGACAATAAAGTGGGACTGCTAATATGCGTGAGTGGCGTGCTGTCCCGGGGCGAAGGTTCCGAGCTCGGGAAATACCCCCCGAGTTCGGAACGTTCGTCCCTTGACCGGGGAAGGAGCCCCGGGCCTGGGGCGTGCCCTGACCCGGGTTATCCCCAAAAAGAGCAGGTGGTGCAGGACAGCCGCCTGAACAACAATTCCCCAAAGAAGGCTGGCTTGAGAAGGCGAGGTGCTGGCCCTCATTGGGGAAAATGCTGAAGTAGAGGGTAGAATTGAAAAAGGCAGCTCTGGAGAGCGGGCACTGTTGAGAAGTGCTGTGAAGAGGTTGAGAAGGATAGTATGAGGTGGGGCAGAGGCCTGGACCCAAAGGCTGTAGTTTGAAGAATATAGGGGGCTCCGGGTGAGCAAAATCTGCTGCTGCCAATATGTAGGGAAGGGAGAAAAATGTACTCTGAAGAAGAGCGGGGAGTTTTTAATGGTAATAGGTGAGGTAGTGCTGTAAGGAGCATGGTAGGACTCCAAGGGAGCGAAGGAAGCAGTTTGTGCCCTGAGATGGGGCTGTGCTCTAAAGGAGCCAGACATGAGGTATTTGGGGAAGAAGAAAACTCCAGAGGGAGCAGTACTGCTTAGGCAGCGATAGATGCATAGATTCTGCTCGGCAGAAAATGTGAAGGAAGCACTGGCCCCTGCGGGGGCGGTCGCGCTGCGATACGGGCTTCGAGGTTGAAATAATCTGCTGCGGCAGATCGAGGAAAAGGCACGGGCCCCTGCGGGGGCGGTCGCTGCTGCGATACTGGCCTGAGTTGGAAAGGGAAGGTTTTATTGGCAGAGCATGTGAAAGAAGCACGGGCCCCTGCGGGGGCGGTCGCAGCGGCGATACTGGCTTCAGAAGTCGACTGCTGCGGCAGATCGAGGAAAAGGCACGGGCCCCTGCGGGGGCGGTCGCTGCTGCGATACTGGCCTGAGTTGGAAAGGGAAGGTTTTATTGGCAGAGCATGTGAAAGAAGCACGGGCCCCTGCGGGGGCGGTCGCAGCGGCGATACTGGCTTCAGAAGTCGACTGCTGCGGCAGATCGAGGAAAAGGCACGGGCCCCTGCGGGGGCGGTCGCTGCTGCGATACTGGCCTGAGTTGGAAAGGGAAGGTTTTATTGGCAGAGGAAGTGAAAGAAGCACGGGCCCCTGCGGGGGCGGTCGCAGCTGCGATACTGGCTTCAGAAGTCGACTGCTGCGGCAGATCGAGGAAAAGGCACGGGCCCCTGCGGGGGCGGTCGCTGCTGCGATACTGGCCTGAGTTGGAAAGGGAAGGTTTTATTGACAGAGGAAGTGAAAGAAGCACGGGCCCCTGTGGGGGCGGTCGCTGCTGCGATACTGGCTTAAAAAAGGCATCTGCTGTGGCAGAGAGTGAAATAAAAGCTTGGGCTTCTGCAAGAGCGGTCGCGCTGCGACAGTTGTTGTTATCTGAGAAGGAATCTGTTGTGGTAGGGCTGTGTAAGATTTTGATGAGGGTGTCAGCTTGAGTTGCCGGTACTAGCTTCTGCGGAGGCAGGGAAGTGGATCGAGGGTGATGATGGGTTTATGTGTGACGGTGTGATCTTATGTCCGTTTGCTGGGCCGTGAGTGTTTGGTGGGCTTCTTTGATGGAAGCACGATCTGCCCTGATGTAATTTTTGAAAGCTTCCGAAGACCAGCGGCCTAGGGTTTGTATCTGGGAGTCTGGGAGTCCGTTTTGAGCAGCTGTTGTGGCTGCTCCAATGCGGAAGGAATGACTTGAAAATTCATGGGGGGGAAGCCAGATGTTAGCAAAACTTGTTTTAGGTGCTTCTGAAACCAAAAGCGGGTTACTGGGCGGTTGAATTCATCCCCAAAAAGTGGGTCGGAAGAGGATTTAATCTGGTGGCAACGGTAGGAAGTGTAAGCTTTGAGAACTTGGTATGGTTGGATGGGAGTTTGAATTTTGAAAATGTATATGTGGTGTCCTTTTCTCATTTGGTCCGTCTTGCTGTGTTTGATAAAAAATGAGATGGTTTCGTCATCTATTATGGCTAGATCAGAGATGGTTGGGTGTAGGTTTGGGTCAAAGGTGGCTGAAACAGTGAATTCTGAACAGCGGAGGAAACCAAAAAAGGCTAACACGAACATGGCGTCTAGGGTTCGGGCAGTATGTACTGAGGAGTAGCCTTTGCGAAGAGTGGCTAGACATTTTGAAAGGATTTCTATGGTTATGGGTAACCTGGGATCTGGACTCTTGGGTTGGGTTTTTTCAATACCTTTTAAAAGCATGGCGGTCTGGGGATTAGTGATAGCAGTTGAGGGTGAACCTAACATTAGTTTGTGAAAAAATTGGATTCCGCTCATATACCCTTTAATTGTGCTGATTCGAAGGTGTTTGACTTTATGCAGGTACGATATGAATGATGTTATGGTAAGTAGAGAGAAGTTGGCTAAAGGGATCTGGTGTAAATGATGGAAAGTTCTGAAGCTTCTCCAAGCTGTCAGATAGGTTTGAAGAGTTCCCATTGAGACTGCTTGGAGTATAGTATCTAGAGAGGCGGTAAGAAGGTCTTTGAGTGGATGAGTTAAGGGAATATTATAGTAGAATAGGGAGGCACTAGTGTTGGGGGAAGATCCGCTTCTGATGCCGGCTGCCTCAATTTCTGCGAGGATCTGTTGCCTGATGGAATTGATGACAGTGGGAGGTTCCAAGGCCAATGCGTTGGGTGGGATGGGCATTGGTGCTGCGGTAGCCAGCGTGAAAGGCTGACGGGTCTGGGGAACAGAATCAACAGAAAAAGAAGCCGCTGGAGCCGCTTGCGGAGGCAGCCTCACGCTTTGGGTCGATCCGTGGGCGAAAATATCAGGTTGAAAAGTCATAGAGGGTGCCGGGGCCTGACTCGTTAGCGGAGGCATCCTCACGCTCGTGTCGGCTCCTGCGGCAAAAACCGGGGCCTGACTCGTTAGCGGAGGCATCCTCACGCTCGTGTCGGCTCCTGCAGCGAAAACCGGGGCCTGACTCGTTAGCGGAGGCATCCTCACGCTCGAGTCGGCTCCTGCTGCAAAAGTGGGAGAAATGTGAGAAGGAAAAATAGATGTGGCCGGCGCTGCTGCTGAACGCAACCCCGTGTGATAGAGAGACGGAGGGGCAGCAGGCCATTGGCCGGGAGAAGGAAGCGGCAGTGGGATGAGCAAAGCCGTTACCAAGCTCGTGTTGGCTCCTGCGGAAAAAATGGGAGAAATGTGAGAAGGAAAAATAGATGTGGCCGGCGCTGCTGCTGAACGCAACCCCGTGTGATAGAGAGACGGAGGGGCAGCAGGCCATTGGCCGGGAGAAGGAAGCGGCAGTGGGATGAGTGAAGCCTTTGCCGAGCTCGTGTCGGCTCCTGCGGAAAAAGTGGGAGAAATGTGAGAAAGAAAAATAGATGTGGCCGGCGCTGCTGCTGAACGCAACCCCGTGTGATAGAGAGACGGAGGGGCAGCAGGCCATTGGCCGGGAGAAGGAAGCAGCAGTGGGAGGAGCGAAGCCGTTGCCGCGCTCGTGTGGGCTCCTGCGTAAAAAATGGGAGAAATGTGAGAAGGAAAAATAGATGCGGCCGGCGCTGCTGCTGAACGCAACCCCGTGTGATAGAGAGACGGAGGGGCAGCAGGCCATTGGCCGGGAGAAAGAAGCGGCAGTGGGAGGAGCGAAGCCGTTGCCGTGAGCGGAAGCATGTTCGCGCTGTCTGGCTGGCTTGCTAGCTGGCTTGCTAGCTGACTCGCTTGTGAGCTGGCTGCTGGAGACATCGGCGGGCGACCCAGGCTAGCTGATGGCTTCATGCGGTGTCTTTGAGACCTCCGTGTTTTCCCTGGTGTCTTTCGGGAATACGGTGTACTCCGTGCTTGCAGAGACGAGGAGTCAGAGCTTGCTGTCACGGCTGTTTGCGGGGGTTGAGTAGCCCTCCGGCTATCGCGGCGTAGGCTGAACAGTTGCGCCTTTGTTTGTTTACGTGAGAATGGAATATCTGCATTTTCAAGAGCTAGTTCGAGGCCTAGGATGGACCATTTCTTGATGTCGGGGATTCCTGGAGAAGCAGAAGCGTATGAAGATGCCGGTGATGGTGGGGAGCGCCTCTGCGGGGTGCGAGGAGACGGTCCTTTTCTCCTCGGGATTCGTGTAGCAATGCGGGAAGATCGCCCGGCCTGTGGGGAGGCCTCGGGCTTGATTGAAACATCCCGACCGCTGTCGGAAGGCCCGAGATAATCCTGTGTGGTATGGTGAATTTCCTGTGCTGGGTTTGTTTGACTGGACATCTTGCAATAATGTCCCAGAGAATTGAGGGTAAGGACTCTATGATTATTTATAGAGCTGGTACTAAGTTGTTGTGTTGATTAGTGATTGACAACCAGCCGTGTTCATTGCTTAATCATCGAGAGCCAGCCGTGTTCATTGATTAGTGATTGAGAGCCAGCCAAGTTAATTGATTAGTGATTAAGAGCCAGCCATGTTCATTGATTAATGATTGAAAGCCAGCCGAGTTCATTGACTGATCAGCTCCTCCCAAACCTTGTTTATATAAAACATCCATAATGTGCTCAACCATTTGGTCGAGCAGGCAGTTAAAGGGTTAAAGCCCCACTGTGTAGGATCCACTCCCATCTAGCGGTAAAACTCTATATGACAACCAACTGATTATTAGTTTCTAGCCCCCCCCATTCGGAACGCGTTTTAACTAGTATGGTGGCCCTGTCATGCCAAGGTTAACATGGCTTCCAGTAGCTAAAGCAAAAGCAATGAAAAGAAATGAACAATTTGCATTGTCCTTTGCCTGTGATCCGTCAAAGCACACAGATTTATGTTAAACATGTAAAAAGTCTGATTGTCATGATATGTCCGCTTAAAATCACATAAGTTACAAAAAGCAATCATAAACGTAGCTTAGACACTCCTTTTTCATCCACGCGAGGAAAAATATCACAGGGGCTGTTAAACTTGGTATTAAGATGTGTTTTCGTCGATCAGATCACAAGTGGACGAGAGAGAGACATTACGTTTACACTTGGTGTTTAAATCTGTCTCTTTTTGTCCATTTTCGACAGCTTCTCTCCAGATTACTGAGGAGATGGTCTGTGGACCAGTTCCTCTCCTGTCATTTAATCATGAGCTGGAGTAATCACAGGTTTAAATGGACGCGAAACTAATATGTCAGAGTCCAATATGCTTATGTTTTAAGTAAACGTTACATGTCCGTGTATATGTAAGAGCTTCCTCTGATATTGGTGAAATAAGATCGCACAACTTTCACATGCTTGTAAAATGAAACGAAAGACGCGCAGATCAGCGGCGTTTTATCAATGAAAGGCTAAAAATAGCGCTGTCACCGTGTGTTTGTGCTACGTTAGAGGTCAGAAAAGATGAAAAGCATTTATCTCAGTACCTCAGATTACATAAATGGGCGGAGAGACGGCGTGTGGCTGTTCGAACCACATGCGTGTTTACACTAACTGCATAATATGCTATAGTTAGCCAAAGAACTATAAAACTTCAAGTTTACAACATAGACTGTATAGATGTAAACGAATATGCTGAATTACCTGTGGTGAAAATAGAAAGTAGCAACTTCATTGTCCAGAGGCTCATCTTGGAAAACTAACTCCAATATCATGACTTTGGTCTTGATGTTTTCCCGTCCCGTTGTCGTTTAAAATCCCCATTTCGCTTCCTTGGCGACTTGTTTTAATGTCCTCGAGAATATGTCTTCAACAGGCTTTCAAATCAAAGCATTAGATCGCAGGTTTATCACGGCGTGCGGCCGAAGGATTCAGTCTACGCAGGTCGCAGGCTGCATACGTCACCAAGCCTGGTTTATTTAAATTAACTGAGCATTACATTCGCAAGTCATAAGCATATTACATCAATTTACAATTAACTAAGAATAATTGTCAGCTTTATAATTGTTAATATTCTGAAATAAGTCTGTCTTGATGACATACCGCCTACACATGCAACCTCCGTGCAACCAGCGTGAGTGTAGTCTGAAAGCGCGAAAGGCGGAGCTTGAATTTCAGGAATGTCCCTCGTCGGCGAATGTATTTCAAAGATGGAGGCACAACATGGATTCAGCCAGAGAGCGACTCGATCGTATGTATTTTAAATAGCAGATTCTACACTTACGAGAATACTTTGATTAGTGGGGTGGGCGTAATTACACATGAATGAGCACATACTTTTGAAAGAAAACATGGGTTTTTGCTAAGAATTAACTAAAAGTAGTACACAGTGGAGCTTTAAGATAAATTATAAGACGTTTGTAATAATGTTCCTAAGTGCAATTCTTAAATATTTACTTAAGAATATATTTTTTAAAGAGAAAAAATGACAAGCTATGAAATTAATTATTCTATCCTTTTCATGAATACCGGTACACTTGAGTCCATTACTTCGCGATCATAAACCTGATATATAACCCAGTCATTTTTAGAGTGAATTAACTTATAAAACATCTTACATTTTGAGATTTAAGTCAACTGTGAGGTTATCTTAAAATTAAGATGTTATTTTTTTTGAGAATTTGAATTAAGTTTTTTCTTAAGAACATCCAGGTAAAAAATAGTACTTCCTGGAAGCTTTTTTGAGAGTACAAAATATTTGTAACTTTTTTCTTAAGTTTGAATTTAACAGGTTAAAGAGCACCTATGGTCCGATTCACAATTTTACATTACCTTTGGTGTGTAAGTGTGTATTATGTCTCAACTCTTAATTTACCTTCTCCACAGGTCAAAACAACATCCACTTCCAGCTCAAAGTGTTGCTTATCATTTTGTCCATTGGATTATTTATATATTTTGCACGTCAGTATTATTTTTATTGTCATGAAGGATCAACGAAGGTCAACATTTTTACAACAGTAAAAAAGAAGCCTCTGGAAAATGACACAATCCTACTGATATGGCTGTGGCCATTTGGAAGAAAGTTTGACTTGAATTCCTGCAGTGCCAAATTTAACATAGACGGCTGTCATTTAACTGACGACAAAGAACTCTACAGCAAGGCCCATGGAGTGCTGATAAATCACAGAGACATTAAGAACGACCTCTCAAATTTACCCCCAGAACCAAGGCCCTTCTTTCAGAAATGGATATGGATGCACTTTGAGTCCCCACTAAACACAAGGAGACTTAATGGTCTGAACAACCTGTTTAATGTGACGCTAAATTACCGGCGAGATGCTGATATTGCCATTCGTGAGCAAATGATGCTTAAAACCGAAGATAAAGAGGATAAGATATTCCCTGGAGTTCTGGAGAAAAAGGACAAGTTAGTTTGTTGGATTGTGAGCAATTGGAATGATGCATTTAAACGGGTAAAATACTATAATGAACTGAAAAAACACATTAACATTCATGCGGTTGGGCGGCATTTTGGAAAATCTGTAAATGATGACGAATACAAAGAACTATTGACAAGTTGTAAGTTTTATTTATCATTTGAGAACACGGACGTTCATTATGACTATATTACAGAAAAGATGTACAATCCACTTAATCTGGGATCAGTTCCAGTGGCTCTTGGCCCTCCAAGATACATATATGAAAGATTTGTGCCAAAAGATGCTTTTATCCATGTGGACGATTTCTCCAGCCCGCAAGAACTGGCTAAATATCTGCTGACACTGGACAAGAATGTTGAAGAGTACAAAAAGTATTTTAATTGGAGAAAAAAACTTTGAAGTGAAACTTGTCGATTATCCAGAACAACATGCGTGCCGTGCCTGTGAGTACATACGTATGAAGAAGGACTATCAAGTTTTTGTAAATCTTAACAACTGGTATTGGGATCCCATAAACATGGACAACTAAATGCCTTTGCTAACACTGCTAATAAAAATGGACCTTTTGACAGATTGTTAAGAGGTTTATATTTTGAATATTGAATATTGAAAGCGATTTAAAGTCTGATGCACTAAAACCAATCACTGGTAATTTCTTTTGGATAAAATAGCACAATAGCGTATTCGGCCAAACAACAAAAGTTCGCAGAGGCGAACAAATGTGATGATTTATTATAGATAAACAGCTTTTTGTAAGAATAAATAATATTTTGTTAAAGTTTCCCATATAAACTCCAGCAGTGTAGATTTAACACTAGCTACGTTTACATGGACACATTTTGCCTCCATCGGATTAAAATCTTTCCGATTAATAAATCCTATCATAGCGTTTACATGAACACTTAATAATGTGATCGGATTGATCAGAGACATTACGTTTACACGATTTACATCAGATTTGATCATTTGACATGCGCACATTGCACAAATATAGTTTCACGCTGTTTCAAGATTTGCTTTGTGCCTCACTGATTATAAAGCAGCAGCAAAAACACCCATTCACGTGTGCCCAAAAAGCGTATTTTACCTCACGCTGTGCTGCAGGGACCGTTCGCGAGAGCGAGTCCAAACACACGCGTTTGTGGATCAGAGAATAAATCATGGACTGACCGGACAACGCTGTCTTGTATCACTTTATGGGAATTGCAAGGATAATAGGAACAAGATTAACAAGACAATCACTTCTTGTGACTTCCTTCAACAAAACAAACTCAAGTTATTTGCGTCACATGTCATTATGGCAATTGTACGTCATTGCACGTGTGCATATGCTCCACACTCCCGTCCTGTAGGTGGCGGAAATGCACCTTTCAGTGGGTTTGCCAAGCGCCATTAAAAAAAAGAAAAGATGGCACATGCGCAGAGCATCCCAGTTTCAGTTATCCATCCGATCAAGTGTATACATGTCATTTTGAGCGGATTACAAACGGTATAAACCACCCCTTACAAGCGGATTAGATTTTTAATCAGATTGGCACTTTTTAGTCCGATTGAGGTGTTTACGTGGAGCATTTTTATTCAGATTGATCATTTAAACGGATTACAAATGTCCATGTAAACGCAGCTACTGGTGATTTTGCTCTGAAGGGAAGTTTCCTGGACAGGGTTTAGATTAATCCAGGACTAGGTTTTTACAAACAAACCTTAAAAAAACAATACTGGTGTTGATCTTGAGACAAACCAATGCACTTAATTGTGTTAAGATGCGTCAGTACAAGGTGTTTTTTGCAGCTCAAACATTTTAATCTGGGACTAGGATGAGCCCTGTCCAGGAAACCGCCCCTTTTTGTTTATTATGTTTATCTTTTTCGATTGCACTGCACACTATTGTTACTTTTTTTGTTATGGTGTGTTAATCTATATAGTGTGAGTACTTTATGTACGGGGTTATAATTCGCACTGAATGTATTATTTTATTTATTTTACATAGGAGGACAAAGCCCAGCATTTTCAGGTCATATTGAAATATGTTATATTTGTTATAAAGTTGTATAACATTATCTTGAGTCTTGACACTGTTAATTATTTCCACAGTTTTGTACTGCATACTTTTCCCCACTTATAAAAATTCAACATAAATAAA
Organism: Misgurnus anguillicaudatus; assembly: GCF_027580225.2. Classification (NCBI taxonomy): domain Eukaryota; kingdom Metazoa; phylum Chordata; class Actinopteri; order Cypriniformes; family Cobitidae; genus Misgurnus; species Misgurnus anguillicaudatus. Next base: position 12,906,414 of record NC_073355.2, read on the forward strand.
TATAAATAACTCATACATTGTTTCTGAATATCAAGGTCTAAACGTTTTTATTTTTCATTATGTCATAATTTCAATAAATAAAATAAATTGCTTTATATTTTCAACCCAGCAAAAAGAAATGAGCCCAGCCCACTGGGTTGTAGTTGTTGGGTCAAATATAAACATTTTCATGGGTTTATTTTAGTGCTGGGCCTAGATTAATCAAGATTAATCAAAATAAAAGTACTTTTGAGTTTATGCTGTGTGTAATTATTATGTATATATAAATACACACACATTCATGTATGTATTTACATTTACATTTGTATATATATGTGCGTGTGTGTGTGTGTGTATATATTCTATATTTTATATATAAATAAAAAATTATATAAATAAAACATTTCTTAAATGTATATATGTATGTGTGTGTGTTTAAATATACATCATATATTATGCAAAAAATAACTTTTATTTTGTATGAGATTAATCTAGATTCATCTATGTCCAGCACAAGTTTATTTCAACCCAGCTGCTGGGCTCATCACTTTTTGACCCAACGCTGGGTTAAAAATAACCCTGAATTTTTGAGGGTGTGGGTAAATTAACCTTAAAAGTAGTAATATTCCCTTTTTGACCAAATGGTTTGAAATAACCCAGTGTATTTGTGTGTACTGTGTAGGTGTCGCTGTTGCCACGTTCGCCTGAAACAGTTGTTAATGTGAAGATTTTTGTAACACATCTTCTAACTTTATTGACATTTAAGTGACCTGCAGCATGAAGTAATGACAGCTTGGTTTTGCAAGTAAATTCAACCTACTAGTTTAAGATTTACATGTGATAAATTGACATAACTTATATAAACCAGTTGAAATTGTTTAAAGGGGACATTTCACAAGACTTTTTTAAGACGTAAAATAAATCTTTGGTGTTCCCATAGTACGTATATGAAGTTCTAGCTTAAAATATCATAGATTATTTATAATAGCATGTTAAAATTGATATTTTGTGGGTGTGTGCACAAATGTGTCATTTTGGGTGTGTCCTTTTAAATGCAAATGAGCTGATTGCTGCACTAAATGACTGTGGTTGGATAGTGCAGATTAAGGGGCGGTATTATCCAGTGGCGGCTCGTGACTGCTCTTCCGATGATGTGCTAATTCAAAAGAAGTGTTCGGATTGTCACGTGTGTGGTTCCCTTTTCCAAAATATGTGTCATGCGTGTAGAGAGATCCTGTGTGCATCACGTGTTTTGTCAAAATAAGTGCCTGCTGGAGACGTGTCAAAACCGTTTATGATAAAAGAGACGCTCACATTACCTAAATACACGCAAGACACTCCCTTAACAGTAAACTCTGATTACGCATGAGATTGTGCGAGTATCTGGCACACGCGAGCGTCTCCTTTCAAGTTCAAGGCAGCAGGCACTTATTTTGGCATGACACGTGATGCACACATGATCTCTCAAAGCGCAGAACACATATCTTGAAATGACGAACCACACACGACAAGCTACATACATCTTGTGACGAACTTCGCATCGTGCGCATCAAAAAAAGAAGTCACCAGCCGCCACTGGTATTATCCCCTTCTGACATCACGAGGGAGCCAAATTTCAATTACCTATTTTTTCACATGCTTGCAGAGAATGGTTATATTATAAAATATAATGTTATCTAAATACAAATTGTGATGTTGATTTTTTAAATTAAAAATAAGCTTCAGTTCATGTTCTCTGAACAATAAACAATGTTTAACACATGATTTTTTTATTTTTGCATACATCTGTTAATCAACCTCAGTACTGACTACCTGTGGACCTGGTTATGGTATATATGGGAGAAAGTGTAAAGGTATGAGCAAAAACATAACACTAACATATATAAACATGTTTACATATCTCTCTAAGATGTAGCCTATAGTAGCCATTTTAGAAGCTATTTGTTGTTTTACCAACTGCTTTTTCCCCAAGAGCTTTGAGAGATGAGCAGTTTGTGCAGTTGCTGAGATAGTTCTGTGTCTTTCATTGCTGTAGATGAAGGTGAGTGTGAAGATGAAGATCAAATCTGTGTAGCTACTTCTGTCAATGTCATAAAGTATTTAATTTATTTACACAGGACACTTCAAAGAAATGCCAAGGTAAGACAGCTTAATATAATATAGACTGATGTGTTACATGAAATCATGCAAAGATAACATCTGAGACTCACTGTTGTTCATTTCAGACATCAATGAATGTTTGGAGGACAGCATTGATTGTGGTCCTCATGGAATCTGTAAAAATACTGTAGGAATATTGAACATGCATATGTGAAACTGGCTACATTGCTAACAATAATGCAGAGACATTTATTTACGGACAAGGAGTTCAGTGTATTGGTAAGTATAATATCACAGGCTAGATAGTTTGCCTGATTTGTTTGCTTGTACAGGCTGAGATCAGGACAAACTAACTTCACTGATACCAGTACAGACATCTATGAAAGACAATCCATTACAACTGCAATGTGCAAAGTTTTGTCATAAAGAAAGATGTCACACGACACATTCTCTGAATGACAAGAAAAATTGTTGTTGTCAAGTCAAGTCAAGGTCCTTGTATATTAAGTGTTTAGTCAAGTTTATTGTTAAGTGTTTTCCAGTTTAGTGTTTAAGTGTAGTTTAGTGTCTTGCCCTGTTTAGTGTTCACTCCTGTTTAAGATATCCTGTTTATGTTGTTTGCCCCCTCGTGGGTTTTGTTTTCTGTTTTGTAATATAATAAAAGTCTTTTGTTGAGATACTGCTGTCTGCTTTTGGGTTCCTCCAACACATCATAACAGAATGCACAAGCCAATTATGAACCCAGCAGACAGCATGTCTTTTCCTGCCAGGCAGCAGTTGTCTGACCACGAGCTGTGGTGGTAGTCAACTGCCGCCGATATGAAGATGGGCAAGGCTCCTTTTCCTTCGCAGGGTGATGAGTCCCTGAAACAGTAGGCCCAGGCTCTGGAGTCAAGAAGGTTCTTTTTGCCGGAGAATCTCCTAAACTCTTACCTTATCGCGGGCCTTTGTCGGAACGGGAGGGGTTGATTCGCCGCCCATTCCATGAAGTAGTGGACCGGTTGTGTCAGGAGGAGCTTCAGGCTTCCACCAGGGCATCACCGCCTGCCCCACTGCCTTCTATCTCAGAGGGTCGCATCGTGGGAGTTGTGACGCAGGGGGATACAGCTCTCACTACGACAGTTCCTGAGAGCCCAGCCAAGCCTATCAGCCTCCATGGAAAACGTGAGAGGAGGGTTTCATGGGAGTCGCCATCCTAGGGGTCCTTTTCGGAGCCTGCTGCTCCCACCACAGTTCTCCCCTCACCTGCCACGGCGTCTGCACCACGCCCGAGAAAGAAGACGAGGAGGAGGAGGGGGTTGACTTCACAACCTGCGCAGCCTCTGCCACAGCCGGAGCAGCCTGTCATGGTCCCTGTCTCGTCCCCGCTGCCGGCCGCAGCGCCCCCTGTCTTGGCTCCTGTCTCGTCCCCGCTGCCGGCCGCAGCGCCCCCTGTTTACCGGCCCCATCTGCTGCTTCCTCCAGTGCACCATCATCCTGTTCAACTGCCCAGTCCCCTGCCACTGTCTCTATGTCCTCCTTGAACTCTCTCCCCTACCCTGTGAGTCCTGGCTCACCCTCGTCTGCTTCCTTGTCTGCCCCTGTCATGCCCTGGAACCCTGCCTTGCCTCCATTTGTGCCCCCAGTCATTCCTGCCTGTACCCTGCCTCCGTTTACTCCTCCCGGAACTGTTCCTCCTTATCCTTCCCCCACCAAACCTGCTGCCTCCAAGAACCCTACCAAGCCCGCCCGGACTCCTCGTCCCAAGCCCTCTACTACCCCTGAACCTAAGACTCCTTCCCCACCTAGTCCCACCCAGCCTGGACCGCCTCTTGTGAACTTTTTTGTTCCCCCGCCCCCACTCCCTTGTTTCTTGTTTTTATTATGTCACCCCAACCCCTTTGTATTGCATTCTTGTCTGCCATTGATTTTATTTGTCATGTTTTCTTGGTGTATGTCTGTCCGTCAGTCTGTCATGTCCGTGTCTAGTGTTCCCCTTGGGAGCGTCTGGAAGCCGCTCCTTAAGGGGGGGGGGGGGGGGGTTCTGTCATGATTCTGCCATCTTGTCCTTTGTTTAATCTAGTCTTGTGGCAGGATCATGACAGACCCATGTTTTGTGTGGGATCACGTGGTCTCGGTATTGGTTTTACTAGACCACGTGTTCTCGGTGTCTTGTCACTTTTACCCCGCTCCCTTGTCATCCTCATCCTTATTGTTTAAACCATGTCACCTGTTGTCCTCATTAGTTCTCCCCTATTTAAGGTCCTTGTGTTTGTCACTCTGTGCTTGTTCGTTTGTTTCCATACCTGTAAGCAAACTGTCAAGTCTAGGTCTTTGTATATTAAGTGTTTAGTCAAGTTTATTGTTAAGCGTTTTCCAGTTTAGTGTCTTGCCCTGTTTAATGTTCACTCCTGTTTAAGTTATCCTGTTTATGTTGTTTTGCCCCCTCGTGGGTCTTGTTTTCTGTTTTGTAATATAATAAGTCTTTTGTTGAGAGAATGCTGTCTGCTTTTGGGTTCCTCCAACACATCATAACAACCTTACTGTAAAAATTACTCCACTACAAGTTACAAGTCACCAATTTAAATACAACTTGAGTAAAAGTCTTAAAGTAACCTAATTTAAAAGTACTTATGTATTGTACTCGTACTGAATGTTGGCTCAAAGATGCAGTAAAAAACAAGAACATTTTACTTCCTAATATAGAAAAGAAATCAAACACCTCAAAATTTTCACATGGAAGAACAAACACAGATTAAACATAGTCATAGTCTTTTGACTAAAATTTAATTTAGTTTTAGTCATATTTAAGTCATCTGAATTGATTTAGTTTTAGTCTAGTTTTAGACAACTAAATGCCATGAGATTTTAGTCTATGAAATCTACATCAAATTTAATTTAAACACATTTAATTTTAGTCTGGTGTCATTGTGTACTTGAATGTTCCATGCTGACAAATATGTAACTGTTGTGATATAAATCTTCTAGGCCTATCCGAAAAAAGTTATAATCTTAATATTTCAAAAATTCCAGTATTGGAGTCCAGTATGTTGTTTCAGTTAATATACAGTAACAGAAATATGATATGCATATTAACGTGAAGTTGTTCATTTGAAAGATTAATTGAAAACACGTGTAACAACATAGAACGGTAACACTTTACAATAAGGTTCATTCGTTAACATGAACTCATAATGAACTGCACTTATACAGCATTTATTCATCTTTGTTAATGTTAATTTCAACAATTAATAATACTTTATTAAAATCTTGTTAATGTTAATGAACTATGAACTAACATGAACAAACAATTAACAAATGTATTTCTATAACATAACAAAGATTAATAAATACTGTAACAAGTGTATTGCTCATGGTTTGTTCATGTTAGTTAAAACATGAACTTATATTAAAGTTCGATCGGTCTGCACAGCGCTGGATGATCTCGAACCAAGCTTGCCGCAAAAGCCCTGAAAAATGAAGCCAAAAAGTCTCGATCGCCCCCCAGTGACTGGTCCCAGTATAGGTCATAAACCCCGCCTCCCCATGTTATTCAGTGGGACTTGAGACCAACAAAAATTTTTTTATTACACTTCAATTATCTTTTTTCCGAAGCTTGTTTCTGTCATTCACTGTAGTTTTTATCACGATGATGTACATTCAAATATTTGTTTTTAAAATAGGTTTGTGTTTAGTTAGTTATTTAATGATATAAAAACAGTGGTGTCACGTCATGATTGACAGCTGTGATATCGTGTGATATGCGCATTCTACGAGAGCGAGGGCGGGGTTTTGATTTCGCGGCTTCACTTCCTGCTCACTACTGCGCATGACTGGTCCCAAAATCGCTACATACGCGTATGTTTTCATGTTTTTTATTAGGTTTGTTCGAGTTTATGCACCACTGTAAGAACCAACAGGTGGATGACATCAAAGTACCGTGAGAGCGATTCCAGAAATCATACGGATAAGTCTGATTTCGTGTTGCTCTCGCGGTATTGTGATGTCAATCTCCTGTCGATTCTTGTGGTTCCGCATGAACTCGAACAAGTATACTACGTCATATGTCACATGATAACGTCAACATGGCGGATGCTGTCCATACTTAACGCGCACGTTAAGTAGGTACCCAGTGAAATTCAGTACCTACACAGTAAGTATGCGATTTCGGATTCAGCCAATAGGTGTGTTCGACTTCATGCGGCGCTGCGCAGACCGACCGATCGGCGGCTGACTTGAAGCAGTGCATGCCGGTGAGTAATTTTGTCCGACTTGAGCTAGCACTGAAGGCACGTGACTGTGTCATATGGTTTTAAAGTACCGCAAGAGCGTTTCGAGGGTAGCAGGGGCACGTTCAATCTCACACCGGTGCACAACGTTTTGCTACGGTTTCCGGGTTGAACAACATGTTTCCTGGAAACGGTGTGCAACGGAATGCAACAGGTTTTAGAAGCGTTTTCTCTTGTTTGGTGGGTGTGTCAGAAATGTCGGCCGAATCAGCGGCAAGATGTATGAAACCACGCGGTAGTAAAGAGACAGCTTGCTCAATGGGTTCAAGTTGCAATGTTGTCTTTCATTCTGGACAGCAAGGTCAGTGACTGTAACATTGAGGGTCTTTTTCAGTATTAAACACACATTTATAACGATTTCATCAGTCCTCAGAAACATTTAAAAAAGAACACAAAGAATGGCCTCTCAGCTACCGTAGTTGCAACGCTTACGTCATCACAACAGGGCGTTCAACGCATCACCGTTTCTGTTTAATAAACGTTGTGCAACGTTGCACAACGTTGCACAAGGTTTATTAAACAGAAACGGCGATGTGTTGAACGCCCTGTTGTGATGACGCACGAGTTGTCAGACCGTGAGAATGATGTGTCGGCAGCCAGAAAATAAATATGCCTATAATGGCTAAAGATGATCTCCATCCATCATTTTACCTCCGAATGCATCGCTAGCTGAAACAGTAGCACAACTCAACACGTACTGGCGTTAAACTTTAAAATAAATACATACTATGCAAAACGACAAAGTAATTAATCAGAATACTAAACATACTTAATACAAAATGTACTCCTGTTCACGCTCGCCGTTTCTGCAAGATTCGGTGGGTGATTCAGATTTCTCTCGGCACAGCTATTAGAAGACTTACAATTGTCAGACAGGTTGCTCACGTCACCAAGCTCAGTTTGACTCTGCGCAGTACGCTCGACCCCCCGGAAGTGTGAGCTTCTAATTGGCTTCACTTGTCTCCGTTGAATCCAACGGGGTCGCTGTGTCCATTTCTTTTACTGTCTATGGGGGGACCGAATTGTTCATGACCCCTGCTAGCTCAGCCGGTGCAGCTTCTCTAGAGCGGCTGCCCGGAGTTGTGATGACGTGCTTTACGTGATTGGTCGCCTCATTGATGACAACGATCATGCGCGTTTCAAGTTTAATCCAACCTTTTGTTCCACTAATAAACATTATGGGGCGGTTTCCCGGACAGGGATTAGACTAGTCCTAGACTTAAACACTTTTAAGAGCTCTCCAAACTGAAAACATCTTGCACTGACATATCTTAAAATACATCAGTGCCCTTTGTTTTATCTCAAAATGCACACAGGTAATGTTTTTAGTAAGGCATGTTTGTTAAAACTAGTTATATTTCCTAATTAAACAAAGGCCTAATCCTGGATTAAGCTAATCCTGATCCGGGAAACCACCCCTATAAATTTATGTTTTAAAACAGGAAGAAACACTTTAATATGCTTAATTCAAGTATTATATTAGACACATTTTAAAACTTCAGTGCATGTATGATAAGCCTAGTAATACGTAAATATTTAAAATTCATCAATAACTGATATCAGGTTAACACAGATAAAATCATAGTTAAGTCTTTCTTTATTAAGCCCATTACTGAGTGTATTTGTGTTTGTGAGTTTGTGAGTTTTGTTGTTGTCTGAGGTGGAGTTTCAAAGTTGGTGATGTGGACGCCAGTCATCAGAATGGTTGATTTTCAAGTTCATAGTTCTAATCTGTACCTGACAGAGTTCCTTTAAGGACACAGACATGGTTGCTGCAAAAAATAAATAAATAAAGGACAAACGATCATTTCCCTACGTTATATAAGGCATGTTTACGTATAATAATGAGGCAAAAAACAGTTAGTTTGCATAATGATTCATGACTGCAATGGCAGAACTAGCGGGGTCAAGATTTTTTTTCTTTAAGCCCCACGAAAATCACGTGAGATATATCACCAAACATGATAACAAACCCAATACATAGTGGCTAAATAAGTCAACTGCCAGCAATCTATGCTTTAAATTCACTTCACAAACGTGAATAGCGTAAAGAAAAATCTAGCAGCCTCAGAAACAATACATTAGACTTTAGCACTACCATTACTTCGAGATAAAACTGTTATACATAATATAAAAACTATTATTATATAATTCATATAACTGAAACATAAATAACCAGTGTTTTGAGGACATTTACCTCAGTGGACGTGTTGCGTAGACGCAGAGCCGGACAGTTACGGAGTACATTTACTTGAGTACAGTACTTAAGTACAATTTTGAGGGATCTGTACTTTACTCGAGTATTATTTTTGGGGAGTACTCATGACTTTACTCAAGTATATTTGTGAGGCAAATATTGTACTCTTTACTCCACTACATTTCTATCCACAACCGTGAGTACTCGTTACTTCTTATAAAAAAAGAAAAAAAGAAAAATCTCAGAAACCCTCGAATTGTTGTTTCCCTTTTCTCAAACGTGATTGGATTGTGCAGGCGCCAGTGATTGGGACAGCCTATCAGCTATCACCTTCAGCTTACCGCAAAAGTCCCAATAGTCAGATAGATAAGAGAAGAAACCATGGACGAAACAATGGATGAAGACACAGCAGACTATTTTAATTTTCTAAACAAGTTAATGATAGTTTTCGCTTTAAATGTTTGCTGTGTTTACCAAAACAGAGCTTCATCACCGCTTACAAAAATTCTACCCCTTGAGAGGGGCAGGGATCACTGGTGATCCCGGATTATTGTTGTTCAAAATTCATTACTCTTCAAAACATCACACTCTTACTTGGTCTGGACAAACTCAGCATCACAAGACAGGTTTAAGACTCCAGCTTCGACATTTGACTACTGTTTGTTATTAAACTGGTTTGCAGTGACATTCATTTCTTAATTTATGCCAGGAGTGCAAAATAATTCACCTGAAACGTTAGTTTTTTTAATAGAAATCATTAAACATTTATTCTCGTCTTCTCCGGTTTATTGGTATTCAAATACATAAAATATACAGAATCCGCCTGGGCTATTAGTACATTGGTGCGCATATTTGGAGAAATAATGATTAATTATCACATGTTAGTAAAATATTTAGTCTTACAGAATAAGATTTCTATTTGTTTTCCACTGAATTATGCGATCTGAAGAGCTCAAAGAGCGAACGGAGTGAGATGTGTGTCTCCTCTTCCTGATTCATGTCAGATTTGACCTCAGAGCTCTATCATTTGCTGTACAGCTGTCAATCATCTCACATGGTTCAATGTGCACTGTGGCAGTAGTAATGCAAAATTTAAAAATGTACTCTTGTACTCCTGATACTCAAGTACTTTTAAAAACAAGTACTTTTTACTTTTACTTGAGTATACATCTGACTGCTGTACTTTTACTTGTACTTGAGTAAAATTTAGCAAGGGGTAACTGTACTCTTACTCAAGTAATGAACCTGTGTACTCTGTCCGCCTCTGCGTAGACGTCACGTTGGGCACGCGATCTATTTCAACCTCACTCAGACCGTCACCACGGTCTTATGCTGAATGACGCCATTCTTCCGCCTATCCTCGAGACCTAATATCAACAATGTCAGGTGACTGACCCTAGGTTGGCTATATAACATCCGGATGAACCAACCACTTCCTCTTGCCTTTCTCGCCTCATCTGAGACCAAAGCGGTAGAGCGCATTTTTTGAATCTATTTACAGGAGAAGACTAAACGTTTCAATCCGTCACGTTTTTTTCGTGCAGGTGCTTTATGTCCCTGAGAATTGCTAGGGTTTTCTTCTCATTTATCTATCTCGGCGCGTTGTTGGAACGCTAGTCGGTGAGTATTTCTCCTTTTATAGTTTGTTTTTCAGGTGCTCTGTCTTACGTCAGCTGTTCACAGAGATGTATAAAGTACTAGGGACCCAGACTTGAGTAAAAGTACAAGTGCTCTATCAAAAAAGTGACTTGAGTAGAAGTTAAGGTGCTCTTTAAGCACAGCACTTAAGTGGAAGTACTAAAGTATTAAACATTTTTTGTACTTAAGTATTGCAAGTAGTTTATTTTAAAATATACTACACAAGTACTGAAAGTAAAAGTACAAGTATTGTGTAATGTAGTTATTAAAGAAAACAGTCAAAAGTTTGAATATAATATTTTTTATATTTCAAATGTTTAAGCTAAAGGACACTCACAATTCCTTTGGCTTTAGCAGGAGTACAAGGACAGGAATGTTCAGATTAATTCAGATTAATTTAACTGATATGGCGATAGAAAATTCAGTATTAATGAAATATTAGTCGATATAATGGTAAAGGTGCAAGGTGTTTCAATGTATTTAGGTTTCCTTCTTTTGCCCACACTCGCCCTTTCTTGCGCATTCTCTCTCTCTCACGCAAACTCTGTCTCTCTCGCGCACGTTTGCTCTCTCTTCGCTTCACGTTTTGTCCACAACCGCAGCTCATATTTGTGAGTGAGAGGGAGGGAGGGGTCCGCCCTTCACTATCTCTGATTGGTTTAGACCACGATTTGTGTGTGTGTGTGTTTCTAACGTCCGGCAGTGATAATGTGGGTTTGGAATGATTCGTAAAATTTTTATAACGAGAGTAACGAGTAACTATGCAGCACATAAAAAATTTATCGGAGTAAAAGTATTAAACTCGTTGAAAATATGTACTGAAGTAAAAGTGGAAGTAGGAGAAAAAAATAATACTTCAGTAGAGTACAGATACTGCCTTTTAGTACTTAAGTACAGTAGTGAAGTAGTTCTACTTCGTTACTATACATCTTTGGCTGTTCACAGCAGACAGTTGTTTTTCCATTACAGTTTACTGCGTGTACGCACGTAGAATGATGGATATATAATTTTCATAAGACCATATGATTTTCTAGCAGTTTTGTTCGCAAACTCAGTTTTGAATTTATTACGAGCGGTGATTCGTCACAATCAATATTGTAATGGTACACGGTTAATTATATTGTTTAACTAATACCAAGTAGTTTATTTTTCAAAATTACAGTTTATAAATAGATAAATAAAATAAAGTGTTTTTTCTGCCAACCTAAGAGCTCTGTTCGCAGACTTAAAAGGTGATTTAATGAAGGGTGATTCGTCACAATCTATTTGTTAATGGCATGTTATTTGTGTTTGTTAACTAAATGCCAGACAGTTTATTTTGAGATTTTGTTTATCTTCAATCAGAAAAAATACTGTGATTTGTTACAGCTAATTGTTGCTGTCTCTTTCATATCTTAGACTGTTATCATATTAAGTGAACTCTGACTTTTTATTATGAGTCACTCAAAATGTAGATTTTGTCAATCGGTTATGCACCCACGGGATGGGCACCGGGAATGCCCCTCCTGTTTGGGTATGCAGCATTTATTAGATGACATTGAAAGCCCATGTGCAGCTGCAAAGGAGCTTTCCTTACAAGAAAGAATACAGAGAGCAAGACATTCAACTGGTGGCAGTAAAGTGATTCCCAGCGGGTCTTCTCAAAAGCATAAGAGGCCTGATGAGCCCACTGTATCCTCATACTCTGACACGCCTCAGGATAAAAGGGAGAGTGCTGCGGCAACTCAAGAGCCCAAAGATGACACACAATTACATATTTTGGCAGCATTACGTGACTTAGCTAGTAAGCTTGAAACGCGTAGTTCTCCAGTAAGCACACAACCATCTGTACTAACTGTTGCACCCTCTCTCAGAGATGATTTAACATCATATCAGGAAGAGAGGGAGGATTCTATGGATGCTGTATCACTCCATGCTAATAATTTTTTGTATGGTAGTAGTGAGGGGGATGCTGAAGAAAATGAAGAAGAGGAGTCTAAGTCAGACGTGTCAATAGGGAATCCTCAGTCTTATATTCTTTCACACATCTTAAGCGCAGCAAGGATACTGGGCCTTGATACTCAGGAAGAAGCTGCTGCAGCCCCAGCCCCCACACAAGGTGTATGGACAGGCATTTCTCGTACACAGCCTCCTGTGTCTATTCCTGTGGCTGATGATTATTCCCAGATGCTAAGGAAAGCCTGGAATAATTAAATGGCTGCACCCCAGTTTAACGCAGGCTGTAGACGGTTTGCTAAATTAAATTACCCCGCTGAGAGTGGTATGGGAAACATGCCTCCAGTGGAGGGAGAGATTGCAACATTAACAGCTCTGGGACCAGACAAAGTTACAGACAATCCCCGTTGTCCTGGTAAAGAATGTCAAAAGACTGATCGATTAATGAGCCAAGCGTATAATGCAGCTACCCGGGCCGCTCGATTAGGAAATGCTTTGGCAATAGTGTTGGCTGCCTTGAGGAAAGTTGTCAATACAGAAGAGCGTGATGTCATGAACCTAATTGACACAGCACTTATCACACATTCGCAGCTTACCAGGGATATTGGAGCATCTATGTCTTCAGCAATTTTAGCCAGAAGACAGATTTGGTTAGCTCAACAGATTTGCCTGAGACTATTAGGAGAGAACTGACTAGTATGCCAGTGGTTCCAGGATGGGTATTTCACACTGAGTCCCAGTCCTTACTGGATACTGCTGACCAGGCAAGACGCAGAAGAGAATCAGTTCAGCAAACGTTTGGTGGACCTACTAGATATGGCCATAGAGCTGCTCATTTCTTTCAGCCCTCACGCTTTCCTCATTCAGAGCCTTGGGGGCATGACAGAAGACGGACTAGGGGTTACCAGTCCCATGACAGGGGAACTAGACCGTTTTACCAAACTCCCCAAATGGACCAGTCCCACACTCCAGGTAGGGGAGGACCTCTTAAAAGGTGACCTACCAGGGGTTTCAAACCCAGAGGAGGCCATGCATAGCAGTCTTGGAGTCGCCAGAGAATGCTCCCAACTATGCCTGTACAGTTGGTAGAAAGTAACATCAGATCCTTGGGTTCTAGATACCATCAGGAAAGGATACAGGATACAATTCCGGCGACGTCCTCCTACCTTTTCAGGGGTTCACATGACTATAGTCAGAGACCCAGCCCAGGCAGAAATCTTGACCAACGAGATCATGGTCTTACTACAGATCAAAGCAATTGTACAGATAAACACCAACAAACAGCTAACTGGGTTCTATTCGAAATATTTCCTAGTACCCAAGAACGATGGCGGGCTTCGACCCATTCTGGACTTACGACAACTGAACAAATTCATAAAGGTATTACCCTTCAAAATGCTGACTACAGTACAAATTCTGGAATCCATAGAACTGGGAGAATGGTTCACTTCCATAGATCTAAAAGATGCATATTTCCAGATACCCATCTGTCAGGATCATCACCCGTTTCTTCGCTTTGCCTTTCAAGATCGGGTTTATCAGTTCAGGGTCCTCCCATTTGGCCTGTCTCTGTCTCCAAGGGTCTTCAACAGGGTGGTCTCAACAGCCCTTCGTCCTCTTCAGTGTGCAGGTTTGAAAATTTTGTCATACCTGGATGACTGGCTAATTTGTGCTCCTTCCTGCAGTCAAGTTATGAAGGACACAGAAATAGTTCTTCAACATGTCCAATCTCTTGGCTTCAAAGTGAACTGGGAAAAGAGCAATCTAATTCCCAGACAACAGACAGTGTTTGTGGGAATTTCGCTAGATTCCAGACTGATGACTGCATCGTTATCACCCCAGAGGGTGGTACAATTGTTACGTCTAGCCCAGTCATTTCGCCTGAACAAGAAAATAAAGTTAATACAATTTCAGCGATTGTTGGGTATGATAGCAGCAGCAGCAGTGGTGATTCCACTCGGCCTTCTCAAAGCACGTCCTCTACAGTGGTGGCTGAACAGTTTTCAATTACATCCCAAATTGCACAGACATGTAAGAATAAAGGTCACACGGAAGTGTATCCAAATGTTACGTCCTTGGAACAGCAATGCGTTGCTATCACAAGGGGTTCCCTTAGGCAACATCCCAGCGAGGCGGTCTGTGATAACAACGGATGCCTCTCTATCGGGATGGGGAGCAGTGTGGGAAGGCAGGTCCATCAGGGGTCTCTGGGAATCCCCTTGGACCTTAGAGCACATCAATGTGTTGGAACTCAGGGCAGTGCATCTCTCCCTGCGAGCTTTTCTCCCGTTATTACAGAACAAACATGTCTTGATAAGAACAGACAACATGTCTGCAGTGTACCACATCAATCACCAAGGCGGCACAAGATCAGCACGATGCCTCCAGGTGGCAAAGGAACTACTTTCCTGGGCATTTCCGAAACTCCAGTCACTCAGGGCAGTATATATTCCGGGAGTAGCAAACAAAGCTGGAGACTTGTTATCCCGAACCGGACCTCTCCCAGGGGAATGGCGTCTCCATCCCGAAGTGGTGAGGCTCATATGGGGTCAGTTCGGTGTGCCGAAGATCGACCTGTTCGCGACTGCCGAGACAACCCATTGAAATCTATGGTACTCCTTGAACAACCAGGGGGATCCCCTGGGGATAGATGCACTATCTCAAGAATGGCCGGAAGGGTTGTTGTACTATTTTCCTCCCTTACCTCTGATTTCGCTGGTGCTCAGGAGGATAGCATTGGGCCATCACAAAGTCTTACTTGTAGCCCCGAGGTGGCCAAAGAAGCATTGGTTTCCGGCCCTTGTACATCTGATCCAAGGTCACCCTTGGCAGTTACCGAAGAGAGCCGATCTCCTCTCCCAAGCGGAAGGCCAGATTTGGCACCCCAGACCAGAGATATTACAACTATGGGTATGGCCCTTACTAAGTCCCTCTCTAAAGACTTAGATGAAGCTGTGTTAAGGACAATAAATAGTTCTAAAGCACCCTTTACATGGAGTAATTACTCTAGCAAGTGGTGAATATTCTCAGCATGGTGTCAAGACCATCAACTAAATTCAGCCGATTGTGACACAAAGTATGGATCTACGGTTTGTGCAAACATTACTGAGCTCCGGAAAATCAGTCAATACCATAAAGGTTTACATTGCAGCTATTTCCCACTTCCACACGTTAATAGATGGTGTAAGTGTTGGTAAACACCCCTTGGTATCTCGATTCCTTAAGGGGGCACCATCGTTTAAACCCTGGGAGATTTATGAGATCTCCTACTTGGGACCTTACCATTGTTTTACATTCTCTGACCAAAGCACCTTTTGAGCCTTTGGAAGAAACTGATCTTAAGTTGTTGACATGGAAGACCGTTTTCCTCCTGGCGATATGTTCAGCCAAGAGAGTTGGTGAATTGCATTCCTTATCAGTAAGTGAAGACTGCTTGAGATGGAAGGCAGAAAGAACAGGGGTTTTTCTTTGGCCAAACCCATCATTCCTACCCAAGGTTCTTAAGCCTAGTACAGTAAATCAGGTAATTGAGCTTGATGCTTTCCAACCTGACCCTCTTTGTTCAGGTACAGGGTTAGAAAATGATACCTTATGTCCTGTTAGAGCGTTGCACACATACATTGAGCGCACTCGATCATTGCGGCACGCACACACACAACTATTTGTATGCTTTGACAAGAAGTGTACAGGTAAGCCTGTGTCTAAGCAACGTTTGTCTCATTGGATTGTTGATACCATTTCACAAGCGTATTTCAGCCATGGTTTGCCCATTCCTGGTGAGGTGGTTGCTCATTCTACCAGGAGCATGGCTACTTCCTGGGCAGCACTCAAAGGAGTGGCACTCTCAGACATTTGTGCTGCAGCCTCTTGGAGTACTCCATGTACGTTCACAAAGTTTTATTGGATTAATGTGGCAAATCCTAACTCTTTTGGGTCTACTGTTTTATCTGTAGCTAAACTACCAGGGTAGGGAAAAGATACTAATCCCTCGTGACCCTGATGTTATAAGTCATCCAGGATAAGACCGTGGTGACGGTCTGAGTGAGGTCGAAATAGATCGTAAGTTATGTCCATAACTATGGATCTATGAGACAGAACGATGACCGTTACCATTTCTTGTCACTCGGGACGAGCTGGGGCGTTCCAGGCAAGAGGAAGAGGTTGGTTCATCCGGATGTTATATAGCCAACCTAGGGTCAGTCACCTGACATTGTTGATATTAGGTCTCGAGGATAGGCGGAAGAATGGCGTCATTCAGGATAAGACCGTGGTGACGGTCATCGTTCGGTCTCATAGATCCATAGTTATGGACATAACTTACGTTCGAGTGAAGTGCAGACGTAGACGTCGCGTTCAGTGACACGAGTGTGTGTTGCAGAGTAATAATTTAGATCCGTGTATGGCGAGTGGATGCTGCCAATTCAAAGCCTAACCTGGAGAAGGATAAGGAGCAGCCTAACCTTCCGTCATCGCCAGTCCGTGTTGAGTTTTGAATGGATTTGATAGGGACTGCAGACGTAAGACCGGCGGTGACGTCACGGCGAGTGCATGGAAGAATCGTTTACCGGCGGCGACGTGACGACGGCGCATGTTCGAAATTTACAAAAAAATTACGTGTACTAAGTACGTCTGAACTATGTACGTCGCCTTACAACACGCCTGATACATACGTCGCCACTAAGCACGTCTGATAACCACGTCGTCTCTAAGCACGTCTGATAACCACGTCGTCGCCAGATAACTACGTGTTGTTTTATGTGGTGCTGATGATGCTGCAGTCCTACAAAACGAGTTTTACTGTTATAGGCCAAACTGATTGAACTTCATTTAAAGCAACAAAAGGACACCAATACAAGGTGGACAACAATCAGTGAGTGAGTACTGAATGTGAATTTAACTTTCAGGGCTGCGTTCCCCGAAACCTTCTTAGCTCTACGTCGTTCTTAAGTTGTACCTTATCGTTAATACGTGTTTCCCGAAACGTTCTTAGTTACGTATCCCTTCTGTAAGTCATTCGTTCGGAAGGTTGGTCTGAAGCACTCTTTGCTATACCTTATACCAATTGTCTCCGCTAGGGGCCATGACTGTGATTAAAGCTTGTGTAGATTGCAGTCTATATAACTAAATATCTGTTAAAAAAAGTTGAAGTACACTCCGTGTTAAATTAGGCATTTTTTTATTTAAAGAATAAAACATTCACATAATTAGACATCATTACACTGATGGTTGTTAGATTTTTTTTTTTTTTCAAAGAAACATCAGCTTCGAACTATTATTACAGGCTAAAGAAACTATTAAAAAAACATTTTGGGTGGAGGAGTTGGTGAAACTATGGCAGGCAGCTATACAGCAAATCTTACTATTTCATTTGTGCATTTCAAATCCGTTAAATCTTTAGTTTACCGGCTATTTTAGCCGCAATAAAACAAATCAAGTAAAATCGCATGCCACGGTACAACATTCATCACAAAATCATAATTGTTGATTTTCCTAAATATTATTATTGATGTTAAGTCGACTTTGCATCGAAGTTTTTAAAGGAACACGCCCACATTTTGGGAATTTAGCTTATTCACCGTATCCCCCAGAGTTAGATAAGTCCATACATACCTCTCTCATCTCCGTGCGTGCTGTAACTCTGTCTGACGCAGCCCCCGCTAGCTTAGCTTAGCACAAAGACTGGAAGTGGGTGGCTATAGCTAGTATACTGCTCCCAATAAGTGACAAAATAACGCGATCATTTTCCTATTTATGTGTTGTGATTTGTATAGTCAAACCGTGTACAAATAACAAGGTGATATGAGACACAGCGATCTTTTAACAGTATACATACTGAGAACTATATTCTCTGAAGACGAAGCACTGCCGCATGGGCGGAGTGATCTGCTCGCAGCACACGAGAAGCCCCTGGTGAGGAGCAGAGAGTTCGGTCAGAATTGTGCAAATCACTCCGCCCATGCGGCAGTGCTTCGTCTTCAGAGAATATAGTTCTCAGTATGTATACTGTTAAAAGATCGCTGTGTCTCATATCACCTTGTTATTTGTACACGGTTTGACTATACAAATCACAACACATAAATAGGAAAATGATCGCGTTATTTTGTCACTTATTGGGAGCAGTATGCTAGCTAAAGCCACCCACTTCCAGTCTTTGTGCTAAGCTAAGCTAGCGGGGGCTGCGTCAGACAGAGTTACAGCACGCACGGAGATGAGAGAGGTATGTATGGACTTATCTAACTCTGGGGGATACGGTGAATAAGCTAAATTCCCAAAATGTGGGCGTGTTCCTTTAATGTTTTCTAACTTTGAGGCAGCTGCATGCCATATTCTTTATAAACACTCAAAAGAAACTGCTCCACTTGATTATTGCTTGTATAAGGTCATAACTAGTATAACTAGCTTGTATCACTAATCAAAGCTAAAATCTAAAACAATCATAATATATATTTATATATCATATAATATATATTTTTATGTTATTTTTAAGGTAAACAGACAGGCGCGGCTCCAGATGCGTCCATTAAGCGTTATCCGCATTGTAAACGCGCTGCTTCCGCAGTGTCCAAGCACATAAACGCGTGAACTAATGAACAACATTGTTTTTATATATTTTAAGTGTAATGCCAAGCCAGGTGACTTGCACGACCCACCTTATTCCCCTGTGCAACGCATTTATTGGGAAATTATCCTTTAAAGTGAAGGAATAATGGATGCATTGGAGCAGTTTATGCATTATACGTTTGGACATGAAGTTGCGAGTTTTGCATGGGTTTGATATAAAAGAAAATATACAAGGTTTATATTTAGTTGTTTGCAATTTGAAATATTTTTACCAGATATTCCTAATAAATGTAACTTGAACTAAAAAAAAACGCAGCCCATTACTTTAACTTTTCTGTGCAGCCTAAGGCATCAGGGCTGCGTTTCCCGACAACGTTCTCTCTTAGCGCGCTACGAAGACTCTTAAGTTAAACCTTAACTACAGGTTTACCTTTTCTAGGCGTGTTTCCCGAACTGTACCTTAGCGGGTTTCTTAAGGTATACTTTCTTACGTACGACGTTACCAGGTGCTGTCCATGGATGGCGATGGTGCTGAATAGGTTGATATCGATTGCTCGACAATCAATTGTTCACTTTATGTAATAGGTACTTCGCTGCGTTATCAGAGAGCGGTGTTAAAGAAACATTTCAGAAATAGTTCAAGCTACATTTACTAGGAATATCTGGCAAAAACATTTCAAATTGCAAACAACCAAACACAAACCTTGCATATTTTATCCCACATCAAACCCGTGCAAAACTCGCAACTTCATGTCCAAAAGTATAATGCATAAACTGCTCCAATGCATCCATTATTCCTTCACGTTAAAGGATAATTTATATTAGGGGTTCCCAATAAATGCATTGCACAGGGAAATAAGGTGGGTCGTGCAAGTCACCTGGCTTGGCATTACACTTAAAATATAGAAAAACAAATTGTTGTTCATTAGTTCACGCGTTTATGTGTTTGGACACTAGATGCGCAAGCAGCGCGTTTACAATGCGGATAACGCTTAATGGACGCATTTCTGGAGCCGCGCCTGTCTGTTTACCTTAAATATAACATAAAATATATATTATATGATATATAAATATATAGTATGATTGTTTTAGGTTTAAGCTTTGATTAGTTTTAATGTGGAAAATTTGTTGACCTTATACAAGCAATTATCAAGTGGAGCATTTTCTTTTTAATGTTTATAAAGAATATGGCATGCAGTTGCCTCAAAGTTATAAAACATTAAAAAAACTTCAATGCAAAGTCGAATTAACATCAATAATAATATTTAGGAAAATCAACAATTATGATTTCGTGATGAATGTGCTCCCGTGGCATGCAATTTTTTAACTTGATTTGTTTTATTTGCAGCTAAAATAGCCGGTAAACTAAAGATTTAACGGATATGAAATGCACAAATAAAATAGTAAGATTCGCTGTATAGCTGCCTGCCATAGTTTCACCAACTCCTCCACCCAAAATCTTTTTTAAATAGTTTCTTTAGCCTGTAATAATAGGTCACAGCTGATGTTCCTTTGGAAAAAAATATTAAAAATCTAACAACCATCAGTGTAATAATGTCTAATTATGTGAATGTTTTATTCTTTAAATAAATAAAAAATGCCTAATTTAACACGGAGTGTACTTCAACTTTTTTTTAAACAGATATTTAGTTATATAGACTGCAATCTACACAAGCTTTTATCACAGTGATGGCCCCTAGCGGAGTCAAGTGGGATAAGGTAAAGCTAAGAGTGCTCCAGACCAACCTTCCGAACGAACGACTTACAGAAGAGATACGTAACTAAGAACGTTTCGGGAAACACGTATTAACGATAAGGTACAGCTTAAGGTACAACTTAAGAACGACGTAGAGCTAAGAAGGTTTCGGGGAACGCAGCCCAGAACGGGTTTAAGTTAAAAGTTAACAGATTTGCATAGTAAAAGCCACTATCAGCTTCTGATAGCTTTTTGAAATATCAACTGTTAATCTATCTTTGAAACTGTAGTGCAACCACAACTGCGTTAATCATTTATTCTATTAAGTTTAAAAGATCTGCTGTCTTATAGTATTAAAGTGAATAAGTTTTACTTTTTTTATATATATAGCCTTATCAAAGTAATTTAACTGGTGCAGTTATATTGTTCTACTGGCTACTGTGGTAGATTTAGTCTGTAATCATTTGATGTGTATATATGTACTATACAGTCTTCCTCTTTGGCCCAGTTTACCATCACAAGAAAGTGTTAAAGTTTTTTTCATGACGTACCCCTTTCATGTGTTTCAAATATTTCTCTTAACAGTGATTGTTTTCTGTTTATTAAGCTAGTGGATGGATTTGAAAGAGGGTTTACTAGTTCACCTGGACATTTAGTCTTTATAATTATTGGTAAATTAACTTGGCTTTCTGTTCTCGAAGGGAGTTGTGAACCTTTAAAAAGAGTGAACCTGGGGCCGGGGCTTGAGCCCAAACTTCAACCCCCCTGTAATGGAACTGCAGAGAGGAAGAAAGAAAACAGTGAAGCAGATGGGAAGGAGCTAGACTTGGAGGCGCAGAGACTGGTGCTCACAGGCACGTGCACACATAGACATCAAACGGGGCTTGAGCACCTGCCCTTTTTATTCCTGGAGAGAAAGTGCCCTTTTTTCTGGGGTGCTTTTTAAAAATATAAATAATATGATCTTTATTCATATAACAACTGATGTCTGTCTGTTTCTTGTGTTTTTAGCTTGTTGCTTATTTAATATAACATGAATTTATTCAGGAATCATTTAAATGAGATTTGAACTCTTATATAAAGAAAAATAGCGCTATTTGTGGCACACAAACGGTTAACAGATGAGTCCCGCCTCCAAAATTCACATCGCTACTATGATTGGCTTTACCTTTCCTTAGTCCCGCCTCTCTAACTTACTTCGCTTTATGATTGGCTTGTCTACACTCGTGCTGCATCATTCGCGCTTCAAGCGCCAAATCTCAGCCTGAACGAGACGCGATGTCCATGATTATGCAGGCAGCTACCGGTAAGTGTGTGAGGAAGAAAGCATTCTTATATTAACAGTTTTATGCACAAAATATGGGACACGTTGTTACACATAACGATTCAGGGACATTGTTTTCCACAGCAATCCCATATTAACCTGAAGAGTTGCAAACTTGTAACCGTATAGTCAGAGCCGGATTAAATAAATGGACTACACTAGGCAGGCTGCATTTTTTGGGCCCCCCCATCGAGGTTATTTATGAATTGAAATCTGAAACTTACCAAAGTTACTAATAAAAGTTAATTCACATTTTACATAGCCTAGTCTTTGGTTACAAATTGGTTGTTTGTATACCAAATGAAGTCATGTGTTGTATATTAACCAGTCTATCAGACAATTTTTTGCTAAATGTATTATTTATACGTCATTACACGGCTCTATTAAATGCTATTAAATTATCCTCACCTTATCCACTGGGAGTGTCATTGTTAAGGCAGTAGTACCAGTAAATAACCAATAGGTGTCAGTAATCCGCGGGAGAGCTTCGCTGCATATTCAAGATTGAGAATCGCAACGAAATCCTCGTCGAGCAACACGTCCACTGAGGTAAATGTCCTCAAAACACTGATTATTTATGTTTCAGTTATATGAATTATATAATAACAGTTTTTATATTCTGTATAACAGTTTTATCTCAAAGTAATGGTAGTCCGAACGTCTACTGTATCGTTGCAGAGGCCGCTAGAATTTTCTTTACGCTATTCACGTTTGGGAAGTGAATTTAAAACACAGAGTGCGTGCAGTTGACTTAGCTAGCCACTATCCATTGGTTTTGTTATCATGTTTGGTATCTAACGTGATTTTTGTGGGGCTTAAAGAAAAAAAATCTGAATTATTATGCAAGGAACTGTTTTTTTTTTTTGCCTCGTTATTATACGCAAACATGCCTTATATAACGTAGGGAAATGATCGTTTGTCCTTTATTTATTTATTTTTTGCAGCAACCATGTCTGTGTCCTTAAAGGAACTCTGTCAGGTACAGAGTCGAACGATGAACTTGAAAATCAACCATTCTGATGACTGGCGTCCCCATCCGAGTCACCAACTCAGACAACAACAGTCCCAAACTCACAAACACACTCAGTAATGGGCTTAATAAAGAAAGACTTAACTATGATTTTATCTGTGTTAACCTATGATATCAGTTATTGATGTATTTTAAATATTTACGTATTACTAGGCTTATCATACATGCATTGAAGTTTTAAAATGTATCTAATATAATACTGTAATTTAATTGAATGTTTTGGATACCACCATTAAATTATTTTGTGCATGTAAAACACAAGCAGCAATGTTTTTATTGAATTCAATTTTGAATTAAATTGAATGTTTTGCATACCACCATTAAATTATTTTGTGAATGTTAAACACAAGTAAATGTTTTATTTATTGGAGATAAAATGGCTGTTTAATTAATATAATACTTCTGTTTGTTAGGCACTAACAAGTGAAAATAGTTAGGTTTGAGTACATTTATTAAAACTCGATAGCTGTAATGCTTCTGTGCAGAAGGAAGCCCGTGAGCCACGAAGGTAAGTTTGCGAGCAGATTAATTTCCACTTATTAGACAGCAGTCCGCTAATCGTGTTTTGTATTGCATCACTTATAGATCGTAAACCTTAAAATCGAGTTTAGTAAGATGTATACTACAGTCAGCTTTGGTTAACTATTGAAGCATCGTCTTTAAGGCTCAATGTGACCGCAGTATTTGTTGAACACTGCTGGCAGCGGAGACGTCTGTGTCCGTACCATTTTATCAATGAGAGCATAAGTTCGTATCTCTCTGCTCCCGAGCCATACAGCTCGTCTTTAATATTGAAATAATGTTTAATAACTTAAAAAATACGGCGTTTTTTTAATTTCCTGAAAAACAATGGTTTTGGACATACGGGGATCCCGCCCGACAGCTGCGAAATTGTAGATGGGACATTTGTAAAAAAAAAAAAAATCCCCCTCTGTCTGGGCCCCATCTCGCCAATCGGGCCCTTAGGCACGTGCCTAGTTTGCCTTTGGGTTAATCCGGCTCTGCGTATAGTGTGTGTAGTTTAAACAGACTGCTCATAAAATCCCTTACGAAAATTAACCATGGTTTTACTACAGTTAAGACCAAAAAACCATGGTTACTGTAGTAAAACCATGGTTACCACAAAACAACCATGGTTTTGACAACCATGGTTTTCAAAAACCATAGTTAAACCACGGTTAGTGTAGTAAAACCATGGTTTTGCTCATGGTAATCAATTGACCAAAAAACCATGGTTACTACACTTTTACCATAATAAAACCACGGTTAATTTTCGTAAGGGATAATAAAGCACAAACAATAAAATAATTGCTTGCAGTAGTAACCTTTTTTGTTTGCGTTTTTTGTAATGTCTGTTAAATAAGTATAATGTGTTATACTGGAGTACTGGAGTAGATTGGGAAGAAATCTGATGGTTCAGTATTTTACTTGCCCAGTCTGAATTTTCACTAACATCACAAAAAAGTAAAATATAAAATACAAATAAAATAGGCCTAATCTATATTTGTTGTTTCTGACATGTGTAACCCTAATAAATATGAAACCTAAGATTAAAGGTGCCATAGGACAGGGGTGGGGAACCCTGGTCCTGAAGGGGCCACTGTCCTGCAGAGTTTAGTTCCAACCCTAATTAAACACACCTAAAAAAATCGAAATAATGTCTTCAGGATTACTTGGAAATGAAATTCAGGTGTGTTTGATAAGGGCTGGAAATAAACTCTGCAGGACAGTGGCCCTCCAGGACCCAGGGTTCCCCACTCCTGCCATAGGATGTGTTGTCATAATATGTTAAATTGTTCTTTGACAATTCCATAGAAGGTATTTTGCTTTATTAAGTGCAAAAATTATCCAGAAACGTTTTTACATGTCCATCTACAACCCTAGAATTTGTCATTTTTTGCCCTATTTGAAAGGGTCATGAATAATAATGTTGAGCTCTGCTCTGATTGCTCTGCTCTGAGGCTCATGCCAGAAGCTCACATTAGTAAACAGACCTAATATTTTGAGCCCTTATCAGACAAAAATACATTTTGAGTAACAACTAACAACTAATCAGCTAAACGCTAGCATATGATATAGCATTTATTGGCATGTAGCGCTAACTCAGCAGTCACAACTTTGTTTTTAGCATTTAAACAAATTTGTAATTAATGTGTAATTTAATGTTTTCAAAACATGCACATTGTGTAATGGCTTCCTTTGCTGCTCTATAGACTAGACCATGGTGTCTGTGTGAACTGATTATTTTGTATACATATTTTGAATATTAAACAATTGCGTGAGTTTGAGGAAGATAAAATTAATTAACTTTTTTAATAATTTTTTTAAAAAGGAAGTCAGAATTGTGTTTATATATACTTTTTGTTTAAAAAAAAAGAAAAAATATACATAATTATGAAAGGTGCCCTTTATTTCACTTGAGCCCCTGCCCCTCAAAATGTCTGTGCACGTCCCTGGGTGCTCATATATGTTCTTAATTATGATTGACAGGCCTGAATGATTGGGCTCCTCCAGAACCTACATTTAAAACTTCATATACCCCAAACAATTGAGAAAAGAGGGGGAAATCTTAACAATCAGAGGTTTGAATATTCAAAGGTCAGTTGAAGTTGAAATTATGTTAATAACGCTATTTATTTAGATGATACTAAGTTATTCAAGTAGGCTATTATTCAGACAGTATAACAGCAACATAAAAATTAATTAACAGTAATAATATTATATATTATGATACTGTTTATCAGGCATGTGTGTGTGGATGCATACATGGGCTGCAGTATGTGTGTCCTAATGATTCACTGTTGTAAGTGAACTTTGTGTAATGTTGAAACATATTGGGCAGCAGTATATGTCCTGTCTTCAGTATTTACATTTTTAAGGGGTCATTAAGCTTTTTTAATTTAAGAGTTGAAAATTTACACAGCTACACATCTTACTGAACAAAATAGTAAAATAATATTTTGTACTTTGTATTTGATTAGGGTTGATGAAATGCATTTGTATTTTGTATCAAAATAATTTAATGTTTTGTATTTTTAAAATACTGTAAAATACTTTGTAAAAAGTCTAAATGATGACATCACAGAAATGCGGCCTCTGATTGGTGCCTACTGAGAAGTTTGTCTAGCCCTAGACCGGAAAATGTATCCATATGAAAGGTGGTGGTCAATGTTAGAAACGTGCAGGCTGCTGCGAGCAAATGATTAGATTAAATAGTTAGAAACTAGCTGCTATGAATACAGGTGCCATCAGTTGTCTTATGAATGACTTGTTTGTCAGTGTTGCTAATGCAATGTAGCCCCTTCAGTTCGTACCCGGTTGCATATGTCAGAATTTTCATGACTCAGGGTCATTGTAATGTTAAGGCAAAAGATCAAATAGACCAACTCATGGAAGGTTTGCGAAGAAATGTCATGCTCTCATGTAAAAGTATTTTTAGTATTTTCAAAATACAAAAATACAGTAGTTTATTTTGATACATGTTGTGGCTGCTGTATTTTGTGGTTTATTTTGATACACTTGAATCTAAGGTATTTGGTATTCTATTTTAAAATACATTTTGATGTATCTTTGCCCAACTCTGATATGTATGTAATTGTAATTCACAAACCTGCTTACTGTTTATAATTTTTCATAGTAACAGGAGCTACAAAATTAGTTGTATTTTGTGCAGTTGATTTCATTAAGGTTTTGACAGTCTCATGTAGTTTAAGCTACGGCTGCCTGCAGTACTGCTGCAACCCACATTTTGGAAAACATTGTAAAGCATACGGCTAAAAGGAACAATGTCTACTAGTGCAGTGTATAATAAATGTTGCCTGTGTATAATAGCTTACTCTTCTGTATTAATATAATGGTGTAATTATACAATTTTTATGTTCTCCTGATAGCTTATCATACATGGTCTGGCTGTGCAAGCAGGAAGCTGAGCAGATTTACTTCACAAGCCAGTTAACTCTACAGCAGTTCAATCCATATAGCAGCTGATGAATGTTTTTTTGGGGTTAAGGGTGGGGGTTTGTTGTGTTATTATTTATTATTGTATATACAGGCTTTAAACTACAACACAATGCACAACAAAATGTGTCACTTTTCTTTATTTCAGAAATTCCCAAGGAAAAGTACAAATTATTCACATCTATAAAAATAGCAAAAGTTGACAATGGCATGTTTAAGAAATGTGTGTGTGTGTGTGTGTGTGTGTGTGTGTGTGTGTGTGTGTGTGTGTGTGTGTGTGTGTGTGTGTGTGTGTGTGTGTGTGTGTGTGTGTGTGTGTGTGTGTGTGTGTGTGTGTATATAGCCTATTTAATTTACGTGTTGAATATTAAACACATTAACCATAGTGTTTTAAACTATTAAATATGACTGTGTAACATACAGCCAAGTGTGCACATTTGCAATGTTATTAATACATTTGCAATATAACACGTTTAGCTTTTAAGATCTAGCTACAATTGCTGAGGTTTGTACGATCACACACACTTCTAAAAAGGTCTGACAGCATCTGCAACTATTGAGGTAAGTGTCTATGGCGGCGACGTGCTTCTCAACGACGTTGGTATCACGCGTCTTCGGCGGCGACGTAGCCTACTTATCCACGACGTTGGTCTCACGCGTCAGTGGAGGCGGCGTATCCTTATCTCGCGTAAAAGTACACGACTGTCTCCTTTGCTTGGTTATCCGTGGCACTACCCAGCTAACAATTTTTGGTTCCCAAAACGTTCCCGTAACGTTAGTTTTTTGTTCTCAAAACGTTCCCCTAACGTTAGTTTTTGGTTCCCATAACGTTATTTTCCAAGGTTTGTTTTTGGTTAGCCAGGAAAGTTTTCTTTACAGAAATAGAACGTTATTTTTAGGTTATTTTAACGTTTTCCTTACGTTAGGAAAACGTTAGAATAACGTTAGGAAAACGTTACAATAACGTTAGGAAAACGTTACAATAACGTTAGGAAAACGTTAAAATAACCTAAAAATAACGTTCTATTTCTGTAAAGAAAACTTTCCTGGCTAACCAAAAACAAACCCTGGAAAACAACGCCATGGGAACCAAAAACTAACGTTAGGAAAACGTTAAAATAACCTAAAAATAACGTTCTATTTCTGTAAAGAAAACTTTCCTGGCTAACCAAAAACAAACCTTGAAAAATGCACAGTTGACATGGAGTGAAAAATGATCTCACCAGGGCGCGAGGGCGCGTCGCCGCGGCTCCGTGCACGCACTGACAAAGCGCGCAGAGCTCAAGACTCCAGCCTCAGTGAAGAAGTGAAGGCTTACAAAAGTACGGCACGTCTATTAGTACATCCCATGCTGTGTTTTTATCTATCATATCTATCTAAAATAAGTAAAACACATTTCCATATAAGGAGGAATAAAATAATTTATTTAATACAAAATCTATAATAATTAAATTATGCTATTACTGGAAAAAATGTCTATTAAAATATTATACCATTATATAACACAGGTTATTTTATATAAAAATACCTCAACACATCACATATTATGTATTTAGATAACATTATATTTTATCAAATATATAAATAACCAGTGACTTCAACACAATAAAGAAGACTTAAAACATATTTATTGAAAATACATAAACATTTAATTCACTTTAGTTTAACAGACTTTACAGCAGCCGCCTCTCCATTATTAAGTAACAACAATCAGCATCTCTCTCTCAGTTTTTACAATAATCAAAAGCTTCTAACTTCATATTCTCTTCATGGAAATAATTAAAATATATTTTCGTTCACATAAGCTACTAATGAAGAAACAAAAAAGAAATCGCTAGAATGTTATACTCTGCAGTTAAAACGCAATGACAAATAAATCTGTCACTTTAGGTTAAAAGATCTTACCACAGTTAGTCGGCTATCCGTTTTTACAACAATAAAAAATTTCTTACATTATATTCTCCTCAAATTCTCCTCAAATCGATTGGAAATCACTCGTATATATATTTCTTCTCACACATTTAAGTTACTAAATCAAGAAAGAGACAAAAGAACCGCTAAAATAATGTTAGTCTCTGAGGTAAAAACGAAAGGACCGTTATTTTTTAAATTAACGACTTTTCCTGAGCACAAGATAAAGCGGGTACTCGTGAAGAAGGCGGTAAGCTCGTGCAGACAAGCACGCGAATATTAGACGTGCACACTTAAGGAATGATGGGTTTAATTATGCATTCACTTCATTTCCTAAAAAAAAAACAGAACCAAAAAATAACCATTAGAGAACGTTATGTATAAATTATTTTTAGGTTATTTTATGGTTCCAGAAAATAACCAAAAAATAACCAAAAAATAACGTTCTGTATAAGTTATTTTTAGGTTATTTTAAAAATAACCACCCTGCAACGTTATGGGAACGTTATTTTATGGTTCCAAAAAAAGAACCAAAAAATAACGTTCTGTATAAGTTATTTTTTAGGTTATTTTAAAAATAACCACCCTGCAACGTTATGGGAACGTTATTTTATGGTTCCAAAAAAATAACCAAAAAATAACCAAAAAATAACGTTCTGTATAAGTAATTTTTAGGTTATTTAAAAATAACCACCCTACAACGTTATGGGAACGTTATTTTATGGTTGCAAAAAATAAAACCTAAAAATAACGTTCCCAGAACGTTATTTTTTGGTTCCCAAAAAATAACCAAAATATAACCAAAAACTAACGTTAGGGGAACGTTCTGTGTTTGCTGGGTATCCACTCGCCATATCCGTGTACTTCATAATTTAGATCCGTTTGGAACTCCATACTCGAACACACCTAATGTCTCGAACACACCTAACGTGTTGAAATTGTTTAAATAAGCGCGTGGCCGATGACGGTGCGCGCATCCGTATTCCGTAGCACTGTCAGCACGTCTATATACACAATAAACCTGCACTGAAACATGACTGGTAAGTTTTTAGCTTATTTTCTCTTTTTCATGAAAAGCATGTTTTAACTAAAGATGTAGCTGTGTACACGAGACCCCAAAACAAGAGCATATAACGTAGCTATCTTTAGCTGTGTCGCAATTTGCACTGTATGTGCAGATTATTGCTGTATCGACTAAAGTAAAAATAGAGTTATGGCAAACTAGAGTAAACTTACAGACTAAAAAAAAAAAATTTATGACTTGTGTATAACGGATTTAAAGTGCGTTGCGGATGCTAAATTCGGTAATCTAGCGTTATATTTTATTTAATAACTCTGTCGTCTCATCTATCGACATTTAAGGTGGACAACAATAGGCTACGGAAGGTGAAACAAACGTCTAAAAGCGAGTAACTTACATGCCTCGGTAAACTAACAGCAGTTTCCAACCGGTTCTAAAAACGAAAGTTAAATTAGGACTAACCGGATTCACGAAAACATCTTTGAGTCAAAAAATAAGAACGTTCTTAAGATAAATTATAAGAAGTTCGTAAGAATGATGTGCAATTCTCAAACATTTCTTAACAATTTCTCGAATTTACTTAAGAAAAAAATTACAAGCTATCCTTTTCATGAATACACTTATCAGTCCATTAATATTACCTGGCGATCATAAATATATACTTAGATTTAACCCAGTCATTTTTAGTGTAAATTAACATCTTACATTTTGAGATTTAAGTCAACTGTGAGGTTATTTTATAATTAAGATGATGAGTGTCACTGAATTTAATCACACACAACACCACACTAGTTTAACACACTTATTTAAACAGTACTATAAGATGTCAGATTCATATTAATTATGTTTTGTAAATGTGTTTTAATTACTTTCAAAGGGTATATTTACAGGTTTGTTTGTTTTTTTCGATTGCTAAACAAGAGTGGGCACAAATGGAGTCACGTGTGTAAAACTCTTACAGTCTGCACATCAGCAGTTCATGTGGACCAAACTCTAGTTCATTTTTCATTGCTTGAACACCAGCATAATACCAGCATAAGCTGTTCTCCCAGCTTGGTTTTAGCTGGTTTTGCTGGTGTAGGAAGCTGGTATAGCAAGCTGGTCTAGCTGTGGTGGGCATGCTGGTGGGTCAGCTGGACTTAGCTAGTCAGGCTGGAAGACCAGCTGACCCACCAGCATGCCCACCACCAGCTTTGTCAGGCTGGGAGGACCAGCGTAAACCAGCTAGTGCCACCTTAAACCAGCAAAAACCAGCTACCAGCTTATGCTGGTCTAAGCTGGATTTTTCTGTAGGGATGACTTTAACCACAACCTGCACAACACTGTGGATTTCTAGCACTTTGTTCAAATGCTAACCCACTGCTGTCAAAACCACACATTCAAAACATAATTGATTTCAGCCTTGTGCCTTTCAAACAGGCTAAGCAGGTGTCTTGTTTTAGACTTTGTAGTGAGCACACACACACATCCTGGTTTCCATGTTCCATGGACAATTGGTCCCCACCACATGATAATTACCAGGTACACACACACACATACACCACACACACACACACACACACACACACACACACACACATTCTGGTTTCCATGTTTTGTGGGGACATTCCATAGGCGTAATGCATTTTATACTGTACAAACTGTATATTCTATTCCCCTAACCTACCCCATTCCCTAACCCCAACCATCACAGTAACCCTTCTCCTACTTCACATTTTCAAGAAACATCATTTTGTTTGATTTATAAGCTTGTTTCCTCATGGAAAATGTCCCCACAAGGTCACAAAAACACTGGTATTCCTATCTAACTTGATAATTACCAGGTACACACACACACACACACACACACACACACACACACACACACACACACACACACACACACACACACATATATATATGTAAGGAATAATTGACGACGGGCCATTGAATTATATGAAAATAATGCACACCAAGGTGGTAATGCGGCACGACGCGAAGCGGAGTGCCGTTACACCACAGGTGTGCATTATTTTCAAATAATTCAAAGGACCGGAGGTAGAGCTCAGAAAGACTAATTTTGGAAATGGAACAAGAAATACGGGTTTGTGGAGGGAGAAGGGTGGCAGGGAGTGGAGGTTTGTGAAGGGTGGCAGGGAGTGGCGGTTTGTGAAGGGTGGCAGGGAGTGGCGGTTTGTGGAGGGAGAAGGGTGGCAGGGAGTGGCCTGATGCTAGAGAGAGGCAGGATTAGCCCCTCAATTATTTGTTCGAATTACAGTACTTAATTATTACAGAATTACAAACTTTTAGTTACTAGCTTTTTTCTCATTACAGTTCTCATGACGCTAGGACACATTTCTCAATACTTAGGTCACTTTTGCAAAACTCTTCACACAGTGAGCACAACAGAAGTCTATGTGGGCTAAACTGAGAATCAGTTATCATTGCTTTGGCACAAAATGCATTCAATGACTACATCTCTCAAATTTCATAAATTATTTTCTCACTTAGACACAACAACTGCCAAAACTCTTTATACAGGACAATTTGCACATGCTTACATACTGTTTTCAAAACTGTTAAACTTATGTTCAAAACAATAGCATAATACAAAACTGAATAGACAGCAATTTGCTACATTTCTACAGTAATATTTTAATGAAATAGATTTTAAATCTTAAAAATAAATGCTATAAATACAATTGGCCAAATGGAGAAGACCGAGTAGATTAGCATTACTATTGTCACACCCGTCGCTATGGGCTGGCCTTAGGGGGCCGGGCCCGCCCTCAAGGACGCTTGTGCCCCCCCCAGTATTTAAAAAAATACTGTCATTTTAAATTATTAATGTTGCTAATTTTGTGTTGCATTAATGTTGTATTCTTTATAATTAAAACATTAAAAATATAAAAAACAATGGTGTGATTTTGTTTGATTAATGGGAATCTAGCTACACTGCAACAGCCTATCACGAGGCTACGTACGACACGTACGTGACGTAGCCTACGTCAGTGTAGCCGCTCAACAGTTACCGCACTTTTTTTAAACTGGATGAGTTTTCGCTTAGCTATACTGCTTTAAGATGGATATTATCCGCAAATGGTTAAAAGCCCAACAACAGTCTCCAAAGACGCGCAGCAGTCAGATAGAAAGAACTCCGGTGGCCTTGCAACCAATTTGGCGAG
This sequence comes from Misgurnus anguillicaudatus, assembly GCF_027580225.2. Lineage (NCBI taxonomy): Eukaryota > Metazoa > Chordata > Actinopteri > Cypriniformes > Cobitidae > Misgurnus > Misgurnus anguillicaudatus. The sequence continues at coordinate 12,939,195 of NC_073355.2, forward strand.
CTGCTCCATTGGTTTTTACTTTGTTATCTGACGACGACACCAACGTAACTTAACCGCTAAAATGTAAATTTATAATTGACTGACATGTTTGTCTCAACGAAAATGAACCTTCCGACAACCACACAATGTCGCAGGCGCTCTTGGCAAACAGATGAGAGGTTTGAAAAGGACATTGACGCACACAGGCGAGAGAGTTCGGGTCTGTTCAGAAAAAACACATTCATTTTTAAATTACCCGAGACCCGATGCCGCTATTATTGTACCCGACCCGTGTCCGAGGCACATGTGAAACTTTTAGACCCAAACCCGATCGGGTCTCGGGTCGGACCTCGGGTTTTCGGATCTAAGTGGACCCGTGAAGACCTCTACCGTGGAGCCCGACCCCGGGCCTAACATACTACTACATTCAGAAGATATGGACTTGTTCACTGCGGTGATTCAGCTTGCTTCTGAACAGGACCTCACTCACAAGTTTAATTCCGAGTGGACACTTTATTACAGTTTTTTCCAATTGTTAACACACTAAAATTACATGAACAGCACAACTATTTAAACTGACACACAGAGAGCAACAACTCTTCTCAAGTCTCCAAAAGTCTTAACACATTTTCTGCTTTACACACATTTTGCAATTAACAATGGCACTTTTTAAATGCACTGAATACGGTTCTCTGCACAAGACACAACAATCTGACATAAAGTCACATGTTTGCCTTTTCAAAACACTACCATTCAAAATGACACTACACGAGCTAAATGGCCAATGTATGTGCCACCTGCCCAAACACCTGAATGGTTAATTGTTAACACTTCAATCAGGATGTAAGCACTAGAAAAGACCACAGGAATGTCATTGGCCACAGAGCCATTATAGATGATCCTGGCTAACGTGGTGGGAACATCACAATGTGTGCTGCCATCTCCAATATGGATGGTGTCCTCCACCGTCATGCCAACCTTGGACCATACAACACAGCCCATATTCTCACATTTCTAGAAAGACTCCACAACATTCTCATACCATCAGAGTGTATGAATGATGCAGACCAAAGAAACCGGTATGTTGTAGTATGGCACAACGTGAGCTTTCATCGTGCAGCCCCAGTCCAAAACTGGTTTGCTGACTACCAAACATTTTCGTGCAATACCTCCCACCATACTTGCCATTTTTGAACCCCATAGAAGAGTTATATGGAAGGTATATGACCACCAGCCCTTTGTGCGCATGCCTCTTTTGCAGACTATGGAAGAGACATGTGATGAGATTGATGTTGGTGCAATTTAGGGATGGATAAGGCGCTCAAGGCGCTTCTCCCCCGATGTCTGGCAAGGGAATATATTGCTTGGGATGTGGACGAGGCGTTGTGACTTGTTTGGTGAAAAATAAAAAAAATTCAACAGCATGTGTGTGTATCTGCAAATATTTTTGTGCATGTGAACAATCTAATACATATTTTAGTATTATGGCAAAGCATACTAAAGAAAAGTGCACTTTTCATTATGCCCAACTGTGTGTAGTTGGTTAGACAAAAATCTGGTAATATGAATTAAGTGTGTTCCAATTTGTGTCAAAGTTTGATTTTGATAATGTTATATGTAGTTTAGATTGGAGTGCTTCATTTTGCAGGATATATGTGGTATTTTGCTATTTGGGTGTGTGGTTTTGTAAATTGTGTTAAGTTTTTTGATAAAACCAGACTAGTTTGCAAAATTGTGTGTTAGCAATTGGAAAAAACTGTAATGAGGAGCTTCTGCTCTGAGAAACGCCGCCTGCCGCTGTACCGACAGGAGGGGAGGGAGAGACGACAGCGCTTGCCTCCACAGTACCGTAGGTTCAAAGTCTGCGTGCGTGTGTGTGAATGTGTGTGTGTGTGTGTGTACGTGTCTCATGGCAATGCATATCCCTCTGTTGACTGCTTTAAAATGCAATGTTTGAGAGATGTCTCTGGTGTTACATGTAATATGTTGTATAGATTTATGGATAGTCATAAAATTGTTTCTATATGTAATGTGGTGTGTAGGCTATAGGCTATCGGGTCATATTGCTGATGGTTGTTTAACGTGGTGATTACGTGCTGCGCGAATAGGGTATATATTATTATAAGTATACGTACTGTAGGCTAATAATAAGTGTGCCCTCCCATGCATTTCATATGCCCCCCTTAAGACTGAGGTCTGGCGACGGGTCTGACTATTGTATCTGTATCAGTGGATGGTGTGTATACAAATTCTTGTATTTTGGAATTACGTGGAGTGCAAAAAAACTAAAAATAAACTACATAAAATACTGAAGAATACTGCATCATGTCTGATTCATTCCAGTAACACATAATGCAGTGAATTATAAACAGAGAAAACATTGTATAATGCTACATGTTGTTAGTGTTTTTTAGGTAATTGTTTTGTGGGTGACAAAGTGTGTTTGTCGTCTGTCAACCTTTGCTAGTGTTCTGGAAGAATGAGTTGATTTGAGACCTGAATAAAGTGTTTTGGTAGCTGTAGTACATTTTTAATGTGAAATGAACTGCTTTGCCAAGCTGAAAGTTTGTTAGGAGAACTGTGTGAAGAGTTTTGAAAAGTGACCTAAGTATTGAGAAATGTGTCCTAGCGTCTGTAAAAACTGTACTGTAATTCCGTAAATTACTACAGATTATTGAAACAAACTTCCAAGTTCCCTTTCAATTAGAGATCGACCAATTTATCTGTTTTCCGATATTTCCCCCCGATATTTGAGCATTTTACGATGATCGGATATCGGTTTTGTAATATCAGATTGACCGATAAACGAGAGAATTGCGCGCTGGACGCAACTGAGAAGAGGAGCCCACAGCAGCAGCAGCAGCGTGCACAGCAAATATGAAGGCGTTGTGACGCGACTTCATTACAAGGTCTTTGAGTATACTTACTTTGCATATTTGAAGGCATTTATAACACATCTTATTTGTGCATTAATGTATGTTATGTTAAATAAGTTGATACATTAAAAGCAATGTATGCAGCTTGTCCAAGAATAAAGACAAACTGATCAGTCACGCTGATCCATAAAATCCGGTCCCAATAACGACGAAGCTTTGCATGAATAAAAACAGCCATGAATTAATGCTTGCTGGAATTAAAAATGCTAAATTAAATTATTTTTTCTGTTATTTATGCTTATCATTAGCATCGTAAAATCACGTTCATATGCTGTTCACTTACCGGGGTTGAAGGCTGAAGCACAGCCACCACATGTAGCTAACTTTTAACAAGATTTACTCTGTTACATTAACATTTACCAGATAAACATTATTTTGCTAAAATATCTAAATAAATGTCTATGAATATTAATTGATTATTTATTACCTCCGCAAGCGGTCACAGTTTGATACAGTTAATGCGTGAGTAAATGCATAGATAAACAGCGCTGTCAACAGCCATTTCATAAGCTATAACAACAAAATATGAATTATTCTGACATCAAATAACATTACCAGTTAAGAAATTCAGTGATGTATAAGCCGTTTTGTTTGTTACTTTCCTGAATGTAGTATTCCAGTCAGTGAGTGATATTATTTGTAAAATCTCTTTGCTAACTACTGGTTGGATTGCTGAAGGCTACAGGTGGCTGGTCAAGACAACCATATTATATCTCAAAAAAGGCACTTAATCCACCTGTTTTACTTTATAAACTATGTACAACATGCAGCTATATGGTTCTCTCTCCCGCTCCGTTACCTGACAACCGCAGCGCGAACTTTGGATCAGTCCATTTCTGACTAAATGATAGGGGTGTTTGGAATGGTCCATGTATTGGGAATATAGTTTCTACATTATTCATTAAATTAATATTATTAATCACTCTTTCAGACCCCTTTATTTATGACTTTGTATGCAAAGAGGGAGTGATTATGATGATTATTATTATTATAAGGGTTTGTTCAGTTCAGTCGTGTTGTAGTAATTATGTCAAAAACAGAAGTATAACAGCAGTGTTTCCGCTTTATACATTCTACCGTGGCGGCCCGCCATGCCTTAAACATCCCCGCCACGCCTGCGGTTGTAGATAGAAGGGATACAGCAAGCGAAATCTCGCTGGATGACCACTGTTTTATCCTAATCCTTCAACCAAACCCAACTCTAAACACAAAATTTCACACGAAATTTGTATCTCATTTAACCAGAGCCGCTGTTTTCATCCTAATAATCCTACCTCCAATTCTAATCCTTAACTTTTCGGCATTTGCTGTATCCCTTCTAGACAAAACCCACGGCGGGAGCTCGCAAAAAAGCTACAGAAATGTCCGCCCTGCCAGACTGGCTGTCTTAGAAATACAGTGGGGCAAAAAAGTATTTAGTCAACCACCAATTGTGCAAGTTCTCCCACTTAAAAAGATGAGAAAGGCCTGTAATTTTCATCATAGGTACACTTCAACTATGAGAGACGGAATGGGGAAGGAAATCCAGAGAATCACATTGTCTGATTTTTTGAGAATTTGTTTGCGATTTATGGTGGAAAATAAGTATTTGGTCAATAACAAAAAAGCAAGATTTCTTTCTCTCACAGACCTGTAACTTCTTCTTTAAGAGGATCCTCTGTCCTCCACTTCTTACCTGTATTAATGGCACCTGTTTGAACTTGTTAGCAGTATAAAAGACACCTGTCCACAACCTAAAACAGTCAGAATGCAAACTCAACTATGGCCAAGACCAAAGAGCTGTCAAAGGACACCAGAAACAAAATTGTAGACCTGCACCAGGCTGGGAAGACTGAATCTGCAATAGGTAAGCAGCTTGGTGTGAAGAAATCAACTGTGAGAGCAATTATTAGAAAATGAAAGACATACAAGAACACTGATAATGTCCCTCGATCTGGGGCTCCACGCAAGATCTCATCCCGTAGGGTAAAAATTATCACCAGAATGGTGAGCAAAAATCCCAGAACCACATGGGGGAACCTAGTGAATGACCTGCAGAGAGCTGGGACCAAAGTAACAAAGGCTACCATCAGTAACACACTATGCAGCCAGGGACTCAATTCCTGCAGTGCCAGATGTGTCCACCTGCTTAAGCCAGTACATGTTCGGACCCGTCTGAAGTTTGCTAGAGAGCATTTGGATGATCCAGAAGAAGAGTGGGAGAATGTCATATGGTCAGATGAAACCAAAACATAACTTTTAGGTAGAAACTCAACTTCTTGTGTTTGGAGGAGAAAGATGCTGAGTTGCATTCAAAGAACACCATACCTACTGTGAAGCATGGGGGTGGAAACCTCATGCTTTGGGTCTGTTTTTTTGCAAAGGGACCAGGACAACTGATCCGAGTTAAGGAAAGAATGAATGGGGCCATGTATCGTGAGATTTTGACTCAAAACCTCCTTTCGTCAGCAAGGGCATTGAAGATGAAACGTGGCTGGATCTTTCAGTATGGCAGTGATCCCAAACATACCGCCCGGGCAAAGAAGGAGTGGTTTCGTAAGAATAATTTCAAGGTCCTGGAGTGGCCTAGCCAGTCTCCAGATCTCAACCCCATAGAAAATCTTTGGAGGGAGTTGAAATTCCGTGTTGCCCAGCGACAGCCCCAAAACATCACTGCTCTAGAGGAGATCTGCATGGAGGAATGGGCCAAAGTACCAGCAACAATATGTAAAAACCTTGTGGAGACTTACAGAAAACGTTTGATCTCTGTCATTGCCAACAAAGGGTATATAACAAAGTATTGACATAAACTTTTGTTGTTGACCAAGTACTTATTTTTCACCATAATTTGCAAATGGATTCTTGGGAGGTCAGACGGTGTGATTTTCTGGATTTTTTTTCTCATTTTGTCTCTCATAGTTGACGTGTACCTTTGACAAAAATTACAGGCCTCTCTCATCTTTTTAAGTGTGAGAACTTGAACAATTGGTAGCTGACTAAATACTTTTTTGCCCCACTGTAAATTCCCTTTCTGGATTCGCGTTGTTAACTCATTTATAAATAAATCTCCTAAAGTATCATAGTTTCTTCCATGGGTTTAGTTTAATGAACAAATAGATTTAAATCAACAGAGGATGATTAGGCTACGTCTCTGTTTTGAGAAATAATAATAAAATAAATAAGCCTATACGAAATATGTAACACTTAAATAATAATTAAATTGACAAAACGAATAAAAAAGTATTTGAGTTTCTTTTTTTTCTTTTTTTTGTGACGCGCTGACCAAAAGCAGCAGAAAGCACGTCATGTTTTTAATGATTTTAAATAAGCACAAAGTTTTCTCCTTATTGTGAGTTTACAGTTTACACAAATAAAAATACATAATTTGAAGTTTCGAATATTGTTTTACTTTTATCTTTATGACTATAAATTTAGGGTAATTTAAGGTGCAAGGTCATCACGCATTTGATGTTCACCGGCGCATATACACGGACGCAGGGCTGTGAGAAAAGACATTATTAAACTTTCGATTTAACATATTACGAGTTTTTTGGACATTCATTTGGAATCACTGTACTCATATTATCAACTTATCTGGTAGTTGGGTCATTAGTTATTCAGAATATAGGCTATAAGCGCAGTAGCGCGCTGCTGACCGCTCAGCTGTCAATCAATCTTCTGTGCTTTAGATAGACACTCACAAAGTTTCACATTAAATGATAGGATATTTGTCCAAAAACAAAAGGCTAAATACTGAATACTACTTATATGCAACTGCAAGACATTAATAGTCGAATCTGTTTGTAAGGAAACTTACATTATTCCCGTGGAAGAGAAGAACGTTGGTAATAGAAACTCGAGGCAGACGGTGAGACTGTTTTATCTGTTTTCAGACGAAACAGCGGGGTCGGGGTACCCGCGGGTGAACCGCATAATATTTGATGTAACGGGTGTAATAATATTAACGTGTCATTTGCGTTGTAGATGCAGGTCGGGACTCAATAGACAAGAGTAAAATGCGGGTCTAACATCCAAGACCAAAATTCAACTCGTTTTTAAATGGACCTCCCACGCCAAAACCGCTCTCATATGCACTGTTGTCCTATTCATGTTTCGTGCTCCCCCTGCTGTTCCTCTCTCGTTGCGACGAACACCCGGCGAGCCGTGATACTAAAGGCCCGGGTATACTTTTTTTCCGCGTCCGCGTCCGGCTCGGGCGCGCACGCGTCCGGGCAGCTTTCCGAGTATAGTCCCCGCGGCTACACGCGGATGGCCGCGTTCGACACTATACGCAATACAAATGATTTCTTATTCAAATTATTAGTCTAACAGGCTGTCAGGGCAGCACTGATTTGGAGACATTTACATTAAAACATTAGGATAGGTGAAGAAAAGTAACTGATCCACCATTGCAAACACCGTTTAGAACAAACAACAAGACAACAAAGAACAGGAATCAAACAAACATGCTCCAGGGCTTTCTGTTCTTGGAAGAAGTAAAAGTTAAAGAAGAAAAACGATAGTGTGTGTGCAAATGCTGTCTATTTCCTTTGTATAATTGTTTATAGTGGAGTGCCCTGCCTAAATATTTTCACGCGCATGCGCTGTAGTACGCGGACTGTACGCGCACTGTCCGCGCGGTCTCAAATTTTGGGCTGCACGCGGACGGTCCGCGCGGACCCTCTTGATGACGAAAATGACGTCATGCGGACGGCGCGCGTACGCGGACGTCCCTAGTATACTTTCGGCTTAAAGCTGTAAATGTCTCCAAATCAGTGCTGCCCTGACAGCCTGTTAGACTAATAATTTGAATAAGAAATCATTTGTATTGCGTATAGTGTCGAACGTGGCCATCCGCGTGTAGCCGCGGGGACTATACTCGGAAAGCTGCGCGCGAGCCGGACGCGCGCGAGCCGGACGCGGACGCGGAAAAAAAGTATACCCGGGCCTTAAGATGGATGCATACACAAGCACACACTGGCTATCCCCCCCTGTGTTCCGTCACAACGCAACCGTTCATGCTTTACACTCACAGAGTCCCTCGCTCCTCTCACATTCAGTGGCAAAATCTCTGGCACGCTCCTATGAATTCCCTCCGAGTGCATCGCCGGGTGATGACCACTCCTACGATGCATGGCTGTTCCATCTGTGTTACATGCTCCACTCTGCTGTTCCTCTCTTGTTGAGATGAACAAGCGGCGGAGCCGTAGAACTAAGATATATGGATAGGACTATGGCGCTCGCTTTGTGTCATTTCTTTCCAAACCAAGCTTAAAGACGTGTTAACGTGCGCGTGACATGCGCGTAAAGTAGTGATGGCCGTTTTCGAAGCACTGCTTCATGAGGCTTCGAAACATTTACGAATCTTTTGTTTCGAATCAGTGGTTCGGAGCTTGTTTCAAACTGGCCCAAGTCACGTGATTTTAGCAAACGAGGCTTCATTACGTCATAACTGTTTCGAAACGTTTCGAAAATCCGATGGTTCACCACTAGGGGGAGTTGATCACATGATCAGTGTCTAATATGTTTATGAACTCGGGTCAGTTTTATTATGAAACTTCATAAAACATTTATCCTTCTGACTAATAACACTGCCATGTTGTCTACTTTTTGTTTATAGACAGATTTAATGACAAAAATATGCATAATTAAAAGGGTAGTTAGTTTTATTCATTTGTTTGCCCTAAATAAATCTAAAAACACATAATACACTTTTAACTATGTCTTAATTAAGTTAAATAATTTTTTGTAACATATTTTAATAAAAATCTTGCTATTATTTTGTAAAAAAAAGTGTAAAATGTTTGGATACATTTGCTTTTACACTATTTTGGCCAGCAGGGGTCGCCAGCGTGTGTGGGTTTCGAACTGCTTCGAAAAACTGAATCAATTTTCAAAGCAATTGGTTCAATTGATTCGAAGTTTCGAAAAGCTTCGTTTCTCCCATCACTAGCGTAAAGAACGTGCGTCTGTTATACGCGTGGAGAACGTGCGTTCGTCTTAACGTCATACTACCGTGTCTAATTTATATGCGCGTGGAGAACGTGCGTTCGTCTTAACGTCATACTTATCGTGTCTAATTTCAAAATAGTGCACATAAACTGTTATACAGTTACTTGTATGTAGGGCTTGTGTTATTTAGGACACCATTCAAACAGTGATGGCTGTAAAACAGGGGCGTAGCCAGTAATGGGCCAGGGCGGCACTGGCCCGCCCACATAACTTCCTGGCCCGCCCAGGAAAGTTTAATCCAAATACATTTTTTGTTTATTTTTATTATTCAAATGTATTTAAGAAAATACATTAATATAATCCTGATTTATTGTTGACCGGTGTGTGTATAATTTGCTTTCTAAATAGTTGTAGGAAGCCTCCGGAACGTAATTGGTTGCTAGGGGTTCTGACAGGTAGACTCTGTGGGGAGCGACGGGCTCTGGCAGCCAGCCAGCTAACGTTGCTAACTGCTTTTTTAGCTAATATTAAAATTGCCACAATAATGGCTAAAGTTTCTTAAATGTGTTATTTAAAAAAGCAAGAGTTGAGGAAGACGATACGCCACTGCCTCCATCTGCCGAGTCCTACCAGCCCAGTTCTTCAGACTCATCAACCCACAAGGCGGCTAGTCAGGCGCGCTGGCGGCGCCGGTTGCCGCTTGCTCCCTGGCGGCAGTTCCAGTGCGCTCTCCGGTCAGACTGACACAGGTTGACCCGCCGATCTAACGGCCCTACTGGAACCACGTACAACCCAATTTGAATCCACGAGTACTACTCGGCTCAAAAACCTGTGCCTTTTGTTTTTTGAAAAATAACTCTGTGACTCTTTGGAGTATAATGAGATCATTTCTGTTTTCAACATTAAACCCAGGCGTTTGCGTCTTGTTTTGTAGAAAGAAAACAACAAAGGTAAGCCTGTTGTTTAACTAATTTCCTTAATTTTTGCTCGGGAAGTGATTTAACTGAAAGTGGTGTGTTGTGTATAGACGTATGCCTTATAGGTTAAGTTACATTGTTTAATTTAAACGAGTTGCTATTTTTTGGCACAAAAGCTTAATTTCCACCAGGCTGATTGCACTGTATATGGTTGATTTAATATAAATTAGGCAGTGTGTTGTTATTTATTTCAAACCGTGCTCTGCTGAGAGTTTTCATTATTTCAATTTCCTGTTACTTTTAGCCTACTTTATTTCAGGTGAACTGTTTTTGCACTACTGACTAGCCTAAATAAGACTGCCTGGCCTGGTTTGTCCAGCCTTTATTGAGCTATGTGTTGGTTGAACATATTTAGACAGTGTTTTATTATTGCCTTCGCCGAAAATTGCTTTTTGCAGATTGTCTATTCTTTTTTCTACTCTTATGTTTAATTATTATTTAAGTCATTTTATTCTAATATAAACTAGTGGCCCACCCAGTTTTGCCCCGGCCCGCCCAAAATAAAATTTCTGCCTACGCCCCTGCTGTAAAATCCGATCATTTAAGATATTTTCAAATTACATAAGTAATTTCAACAGCATATAGAAATATCACATAAATAGCTATTTAAAATAGACTTTTAAAGTAAATATAACATCCTTGAGAAAAATCAAGGCAATATACTTTGATCAAAAAGGTAATCTCACAACAAATGCATGCATTGGGACAGGAAATATACTAAAATGAATAATAAAATAAACTAGACTAGGCCGGACATCCTTATGCTCTGTGTATCTGTTATAAAAATGAAATCCTAGCAAGCTCATATAAACTTGTAAATGCCAAAATTAAAGGAACCCAAACATATATAAAACTAAATAAAAAATAAGACCGCCAGTAGGTGGCGGCAAGGCATTGTTATATTTTGGCAAATGTTCCACTTCTTTCAAAAGGACATATGATTTTCTAATACAATTTTAAAGATGAAAACTTCTTACTACAGGAACATAATTGTAAATATTTTTTTAAATCCTCAAAAAAAAATTCTCAGTTTGCAGATTTTCATTATATTTAAAAATTATTTTCCAAATTCAATCACACAGAATTGAAACATGTGAATTTAAAGTTGCTGCATTATAAATTGCAATCTAGGTAATTATATGCGCTGTTGTTGGTTCATATGGCATGTTATATTTTAATGTTTTAATGACATAATCTTGGCTGTAAATGATCTATAACACAATGTTACCCTGTTAATGTCAATGTCCTGTAGAAAATAATGATTTTACACCAATAGCTTTGACTTCAATAGTCATGAAATGTCTTGAGAAATACATGGTTTGTCTTTTAAAAACTCAGGTAGGCCACAAACTTGATTCCTGGCAGTTTGCCTACAAATGCCAGAGAAGCACAGGCGATGCCATAAGTAGCATCACCCACCTGGTCCTTGAGGACACTAAGGCCTATGCACGTCTTTTCTTTATTGACTTTTGTTCAGCGTTCAATACAATACAGCCCTATTTACTGTTAGAAAGTCTGAAGAATATGTGTGTTAGCCCCTTTATTATTAGATGGTACTATTCTTTCTTAACAAATAGGATGTAGTATGTTAGAGTCAATAAAGAAGTTTCACAACTAAAGCCTATAAGCACAGGGGCCCCTCGGGGGTGTGTGAGTTCCCCAGTCCTCTTTACCATCTACACAAATGACTGTGTGAGTAAACACCCACACAATTATATTGTTAAATTTTCAGATGACACTGCCATCTTGGGCTTATTATATAGGGATCAAGACACAGCATCCTATCCCTCCAAAATTAAGCAGTTTGTAGATTGGTGTGACGCTCACCATCTAGTTGTGAATGTGAAAAAGACTGAGGAAATGATCTTTGACCCTAGAGCAGTTTCTGAATCAAGTTTAGTGAGTATCCATAGCACTCCCATACGTCAGGTCTCTTCATATACGTCAGGTCTCTTCTTATAAATATCTTTGTGTTTTTATGGACTGCTCACTTACATGGCATGTTCATATAGAAAGTCTTTGTTCTAAGCTCCGGCAGAGGATGTATTTTTTTAGAAGATTGAGACTGTATGGTGTCGTTAGCGGGCTCTTGTTCTTATTTTTCCATATAATCTTAGAGAATGTTATACAGTATGGCATGCAGACCTAGTATGGCAATTTGAAAGTTCAGTTAAAGTCCAGGTTGGGGCGTCTGGTTAAAACTGCACTAAAGATTGTAGGTCATTCAGACCAGGGCTACATGCAGGCACTCTATAAAAAGTCAGTTCTCAGGGAGGCACGGAAAATTTTAGATAACCCCACACACATCTTGTATAAGGAGTTTGTCCTCCTATACCTTCAGGTAGACGTTTCAGAGTACCAAAATGCAAATTAAATGCATATAAAAACTCTTTTATTCCAACTGCCATAAAGATGATTAATGATAAATAGCCGGTTGTTTGTACGTTACCCAGTTTGGAGCTTTGGACTGGATTGTTCCTTGTTGTAATGTGTGTACTGTGTGTGTGTGTGTGTGTGTGTGTGTGGGTTGTATGTGTAACTGTTGTTTTCTAATTGCCATGTATGAGCTGTGTACGTTTGTAATGCAGTGATTGTGAGGCCCAAGACAAATTTCCCCTGGGGGACAACAAAGTAAAGTATACAGTGAACACAAAGTACAACCGTACATTTAAACAAACAAAATCAATTTTTATTGATTATCAAAGGTGTTTTAAAGAAAATAATTTTTGGGGGGATAAAGGAAAGCATGAATCATAATTGTTCTATGGGTCAGTATTTTCTCTACTCTAGTCGATTTAGGGAGTGGAAGTGATAATGCAAGTGGTCCTCTGCAGCCATCTACTGGTTAGATGAATTAGTGGTAATTTCTTGTTTTAATTTAGTTTCAAGTGTTTGTTTTTCCATAAACAAAATGCATCAGTTGCTTCTCTATTACTGCTCCTCTGTGTATTTATCCGAGCTGTAAATTGTTTTGTCTGACTTTGGGTGAGATTTTTGTATGCTCTCAAGATTGTAGTTGCAAAAAATTGTAGTCAGGCTAAGATTTAATAAACTGCTAGACTTATAAATACTTCGATGTTTATAGCTCTATTAAATAGTACATTTATCTTAAATAGTTTTAAATGTAATGACATTACATCCTCAGTAGTAGCCTAGTTGAAGCAATAAAAAAATAGAACACTTTTAATACAACAGTTTAATACAATAATAAAACACTTTATCTTAATTTTTTAGCATACTGCTGTTTTATTTTCCCCTCAGCAGATCGTATGACAATACATGACAGTACACTTCAATAACAAAGTTACGTCTAGCATTGGGATACATGATGTATGGTACAGAAATTCAGCATTAGATATAATCAAATGTAGTCCTACGTAAACTTTGCCAAAATAAACATGATTATCTCTAATGACAATTGGCCAATGAAATCTGATTGGCCCCTGAAGTGCCCCTGTCTGATATTCATCATTGATTTAATAGCAAGTGCTCAGTAAATGTATAAGACAATAATGAAAAATAGACCGGTTCACGCGCCAGACAGACGCACGTTCTTCAGACGTATGGCAGACGCATGTCCTTTAGACGTTTCTACATACAGACGTAATCCACACGGTGATTTCTAACGTGACGCCAACGTGACGTCTGTATAGATCAACAGCTACACGTTATTGACGTGTTTACGCGACGTGATATTTGCGTGTACGTCTCCATATAAAACAAATGGAGACGTACACGCACGTATACACGTGTGTTATCTGTCGTGCTTGTCAGTCTCGTCTCCAATTGACACAAAGCGAGCGCCATAAGGACAAGCAAACACGGGCGGGTCCGACCCCTGTTCTCTGTCATAACACAGCCACTTGTGTTCTACGCTCGCGGAGTCCCTCGCTCCTCCCTCCGCAGTGGCGAGGTCTCTTAGTGGCTTCTTAGAGTTAGCACGCGGTCTTACAGCTCCTTGCCTCTAAGTGCAGCTGTCTAGTGTTCAGCGAATACAGAGCTTCATGCCCCCTCCCCTCCTGGAGCAGCACGATCTCATTCGTCTGAACGATAGGGCGAACACGTTGCTATTGGAGCACTAAGAACACTTATTATAAGAGCCTAACCGGCCTGCGTCTGTCTCACTTGGGTAGAGCTCACTATGTTTGTCTGCCCTGTCATTTCTCTGTGGCTTAGACGGAATCAGCGGCAGAACGAATTTGTTTGATAATATGCTGAGGCCCGAACACCTCCCCTTATTCAGTCCCGTCCTATATCTGTGCACTGAATATTGGTACATTTCTTATATATCCCGTTTTTTCTGCCCTTTTTAATAAACGGCAAAACGGCATATTTCCTCTCTGCATATGGGTTCAGTCTGACATCAAACCACCTAGACATACTGCTCTGCTGTGAGCCGCTCTGGTCACCGTCACTACAGAGGCTCGGGCACCTGAACGGCCAAGCTCTGGTCTTAACCGCAGCATAGCTGCGTCGACAGAGAACAGACTGTCTGGGAGAGGAAGGGTTAAGTCGCGCCTCGGCTGGACTGCCCTGAAATGTTTATCCAGAAACATTCACATGTAGGGCTGGAACGACGCGTCGACCAAGTCGATTACGTCGATTACGTAATTACGTCGATTTGCCGGAAGCGCGTCGATGCTTCGCACTGTTTACATTTATCATTTGAAACGATGGCGGCGTCAGCTCACAGTGATACGGTCAATCCGGCGTTAAACCAAACAGCCAGAACGAGGTCAAAAGTTTGGGAATTCTTCCAGCAAAGACCGAATAAAATGGTGCTCTGCACATTGTGCAAAATGGAGATGGCATACCACAGCAGCACGACATCTATGCACGAACACCTTAAACGAAAGCATCCTGGCGCTCTCCGACCTCAAAACGACGAGACGGCAGCGTAAGTATTTGAACTATTACTGTATGTTTTTACACAGCAATAGAATGCAAGCTATACACTATGTTGAGCTTAATACAGCTGCGTTTACATCTTTATTTAATACGAACTGCAAGGCGCCTGACTGACGCGACATCGCGTCGCATCTGGGCAGTATGTTGAAACAGTAAATAAAGAGCGGGACATGTTTTATATTAATAAGAAGTTATGAAATAATCCGTTACTGTCACACGTGCATGTGACCGCTTTACTTTAAAGTAACAGCAGCGTAAACGCTGCTTATTAAATATTAGAAGAAAGTGTAATAAAATTGTACATTTACCTAATTTACTTTGTTACATTGGTTTGGATAAAGTTTTGTTGTATTTTTAATAAAAAATACCTTTTGCTTTATAGCCACCTGAAAAACATTTCATGGTTAAAATACTGTTGTGACAGTTAAGTTGAAGAGATGTTCAACAGCTACTGTTATCAGTCTCAATAGTGAACGCAGCTGTAATAAACACCTTTCCTAAAACACACCTTTGCCTGCACTGCATAAATCTTAACATTTGTAATTATTGTTATTGGTTAATTAATTGAAATTTCACATAGATTTCATGTTGAAATGTTTGTTTTGTTTCTCAGGAAAAGGCAAAGCTGTGTGTCCGATTTTTTTCAAAAACGGAATGCCACTGTATGCACACCCATTATGGCCGCTGGGATTACTGACAGCATTCTCAAAATGATTGTGAAGGATATGAGGCCTCTTTCGATTGTGGAAGGTCACGGCTTCCGTGAGATGGTCAGCACATTATGTCCAGGGTACACACTTCCCAGCAGGCCCCATTTCACTACATTAATGGAAAACAAATATGAGATGACACTTGAGAAAGTGAAAACTTCACTCAAAAAGGTCAAAACAAAAATCACTCTCACAACAGATGCATGGACAAGTATAGCCACTGAGGCATACTTGGGTGTCACCTGTCATTTTATTAACGAAAACTGGGAGCTGATTTCCTATAACCTGACCACAATGCCACTCGAAGAACGTCATACAGCTGAAAATATTGCTGAGTGGGTGGAACAAGCAGCAGAGAAATTTGGTATATCCATGGCTAAAGTGTTGGTTGTTGTACATGACAACGCTGCTAATGTTGTTGCAGCTTTAAGAATCCTGGAAGAGAGGCGCAGGGTTACTTCACTCAGGTGTGCTGGCCATACACTGCAGCTAATCGTGAACCATGCTCTAAAGAATGCGCAGATCAACAAGACAGTAAGTGCTGCAAGATGCCTTGTAGAACATTTCAAAAAGAGCGAGCTGGCCAGCACCAAGCTCAAAGCCAAGCAGCAACAAATGGGTACTCCTCAGCATAATCTAACACAAGATGTATCAGTAAGATGGAATAGTACATTTTACATGATCCGTCGCTTGCTGGAACAGAGGTGGCCCGTGACAGCAACCCTTTCAGACCCTGAAGTCACACAGCGAGGGAAGCGCTACCTGGATCTGAAGGGTGATCAGTGGAGCCTACTTGAAGAACTCGAACAAGCCCTAAAGCCCTTTGAGTGTGCTACAGTCTTCCTAAGTGCACAGGATTATGTCACTGTTTCTGCTCTACCTCCACTGGTGAAGGGCCTTCAAAAGTCAGCACAGAACACATCATTTGAGACCACAGCTGTCAAGGCTTTTCAAGCTGCTGCGGCAGAAGAGATTGCTTCTCGATGGATGAAAGAGACCACATACAGAGATGATGCACATAATGTATGTATTATTGCTGCTGCTCTTGACCCACGATTTCGAAAACTTAGGTTTCTGTCGGAAGAAGAGAGCCTTAAAGTGCAAGTCAAAATTCAAGCTCTTGCACTGCAACAAAAAAAAGTGAGAGAGAGGAAACACAGCAACTTAATGTGGAACCGGAGGACGCGAATGCCATACCCCTCGCTTCAGAGAGAAGGCCAGTGTCTCTGCTGGACACTTTGCTGGGTTTTGAAGATTCAGATGAGCCCAGCAACACTGAGGGAGACAATGAAAAAGGTAATGATGAAACTGAAAGTGTAATGGTGGGGAATGAGGTACTAATGTATTTAAGTGAACCACCTATCCAAAAGAATGAAAATCCTCTCAACTGGTGGAAGGTAAATGAAGGAAGGTTTCCTACCTTGGCCATAATGGCAAAGACATACTTGTCTATTCCTGCAACATCCACCCCATCCGAACGCCTCTTTTCTGCTGCCGGAAACATTGTGACCAAGAAAAGAGCAAGTCTGACTGCAGAGCATGTAGACATGCTTACATTCCTCCACCATCATTCTAGCTAGACATTTTTTTACCCAGAACTTCAGAAAAGTTCAATGTTTAAGTTGATGTTTATTCAGGTTTTATATATTTAATTTTGTGACTTTTTTATTTTCAGGTATTAATATATGCCTATTTTATTGTGCAAGTTAAAAAATGCCCATTTTGCACAGTTTATGTGGGGTGAATTTGTGTTTAACTTGTTATTGTGATCTGTTATATTTTCCTTGGCACTGCCACTTTATTTTTATTTTGGAAATGTTTGTTTGTTTAAATAGGAAAATGCTTAATGCCGGCAACTTGGCATTAATAGCAAATGTTGTTACCTTTATTATTTGTCTATGAATTATATAAAATAATCCTTAGAATATTTTTGTTTATGGTGAATAATGCCCATTTTGCACTTTATGTTGGGCTGAATTTATGCTGGATTGTTTTTATGTGATTTCAGTTATATTTTTCTTGCACTGCCACTTTATTTTCCATGTTGGAAATTGTTGTTTAATTTGTTAAAATGTTTAAATAAAATGTTGGCATTAATAGCAGATGTTACATTTATTAGTTGTCTGTGAAAAAAAAATCATTATTATGAAAAATCATCATACATTAGACTATTCGACTAATCGAAAAAATAATCGATAGACTAATCGATTGAGAAAATAGTCGATAGTTGCAGCTCTATTCACATGTAATACTGTCGGTTGTTCGCCACTACAGTGAGGTCGAATGGTATTGAATTCCTCTCTAAGAGCAATTTCTGTGTATTGACACTTTTTTGCCTTACCGACAAGCAGTCAATATACGCACACACGGCCCGCCGTCCATAGTTGTATCGACACTCGCCGAAAAACCCCGGTTTGGCGATCCATTCCCGAGACACCAGGCTGGATTCTAAACAATAATTCAAATGCTTTCTCGCTGAAATTCGCTCGCAGTCCACCTCAGTTTTTCCACTACGATACTGACAGTGCAAGTGAGCACAGTCTTACGGCTGTTATTTTCTCTTACTAGAGAGACGGCAGCCTCAGACCTTTTCATGGCTCCAAGCGTTTGAATCGCGCCCTCTCTGGACGGCCACTCAAAAGCTTACAGGCAAGGGGTTTACGACGTTTTTCGGCCATATGGCTAGTTTATATCAGTGGATCCAAAGATGCTCACACCTCCGCTCCGCTCCAATACTCGGAGAAATTAAGAGTAATATCAACCTCAAGTGAGCTTGCTACCCGCCACAATGAGTTTCATTTATGACGCTCGGAAAGCGAGCTTAACACCAGAGCGCGCTCACAGTCAGACGTGCGGCATCTCATTTAAGACGGGCTCACGTACCCCCCTAGCAAGTCCCAGAAAGCTGAATATTGTGGCATTCTGTTCATAAGACCACTTCAGTTTGACTAAGCAAAGGTCCCGCCCCGAGCTGACGGCTGGGACACTTATGCTTTGAGTTACACACGGCTGCATGAAGTGCTATCGTTACGAGCTTGCCCAGCATCTGTTGTGGGTTGGACACGCCTTCCGACGGCAATCAGCCTTCGGTGCGGGGAACGCCCGTTTGTCTCATATCAATCACCTCGTACTGTACACACAGTCCATTTAAGGGGGTGATTTTAGCACTGCAGCACTCTCGACCGTGTTATTGTGATAATGCGGTCGAGCAAACTACGGTGGTTTTCATTATTCACCGAGCTAGGCTGAGATCTCGCCCCCTGTACAAGCTGCCTAGTCATCTCCTTTATAAGCTCATTGCATCGCTTTTATAAGATATGTTCAATCAGAGTGTTATGCATCTCGTGCTTAAACCACCAAGGTGCAGACATATTCCCCCGTTACGACGGACGTGTGGAGATTGCATCCGTGAGACACGACCTACATGCCTTATTACACGATGAAACAAGCTGCTAGGACCCCTTTCGCGAGGCGTCTTCATGCAAAGTCTATCTATCCTTGTCTGCTTCACAGATCACTCACTAGCGCACCTGTCAACACAGGTTATTTATGAATTGTTGAAGTTATCACCTCCCTTAACAAATGATGCTCACTCGTGGTTAAATCTACTCCATGTGTGGATTAGCTTTATCTCGGGCATGGTCTTAGAGGTTTCTCATTTTTGACATTTGTGCCGGCTGCTGGTCCTCGCCGTCCACGTTGTCAATTTTATAGCTTCGACATCCCTGCCTTGCGCGCTACTGGGGTTTGTTGCATTAAAAGGTGTACCCATAAGCTCACCTGTATGCATAATATGGTTTTAATTATATGCGTTGAAGCCATCGCACTGGTTCACGCCTTCCTCATGAGCTATGATATTAGAGCCCACTCTGCGCGAAGTTGGCTTCATCATGGGCTTGGTTTACAGGAGTATCTATTCTTGATATCTGCAACGCGGCCGGCTGGTCTTCGCCGTCTACGTTTGTCAGATTTTACAGCTTAGACGTCCCTGCCCTACGAGCGCAGGTTCTCTCTGCTTAACCATGCACGCTCATTCATGCATTTTATATGTACACGCGGTGCACTCAGCGAGCTCACTAATGTGACTCTGAACTTACTTAATTCTCGCACACCCGCGGCGCGCTCTTTGATCTCGCCGTCTTGTGCTATGTTATGTGCTTCCCGGTGCGTTTAAAACCCCACCGTATGCGCGTTAACATTTTATATGGTGCTTACATTTTGCTTTTAAAGCTGTGAATATGCTGAATATAGGGCCACATACAGTGTCTCTCCTGTAAGGCACTTCAGTCCGTTGTGTATGCACGGCGTGATGGGATTACGTTCCCCCATAGCGTCAGCAACTGACGCAATGCGAAGTGAACCGTATTAAAAGGGAACGCTTAGGTTACTCACGTAACCCCGGTTCCCTGAAATAACGTGAACGAGCATTGCGTAGCTGGCCGTGCTACAAACGTCTATGCAGCGAGTGTTATTCGGCTGCGCACTTCAGTCGAATAATAATGAGCTCTTGACGCTTGATTGCGGGCTTATATAAGGACATGTGCCACGCCACGCGCGGGCTCAAACGTCATTGGTCTGTATTTCTACAGACGTTAACCAATAGGCTTCAATCGCGGAGTAAACAGGAGTTTCCTCCATAGCGTCAGCAACTGACGCAATGCTCGTTCCCGTTATTTCAGGGAACCGGGGTTACGTGAGTAACCTAAGCGTTTAATTTACCTTAAAGATTGTTATGTTCTAAAAATATAAATACATCATGTGAAAGAATGTTACTCTTTTCTTGGAAGAAAGTATTACTTGGTATGAAGTCACTGAAATTTTTCAAACTGTAAAGATTTGTATTTTCTGTATTGGTGTTTGATGCTAGTGTTTTCCTCTCAGTGTGTTCTGAGTGACAGTGTGTGTTATCTCAGTGATGGTTGTTCATAGTGTTTGGCTGCACTGAGCCATGTGTTAAGAGTAGTGTTGCTGGGAGTGAGTTTTGCAGGTGATGTGAAATGTTTAGTTAAGGTGATTGTTGGTAGTGCAGACTGTAGTTAGAGTTTTGCACATGTAACTCCAGTTGTGCTTGTTTAGCAATTGAAAAAAAATGTAATTTTACTTTTCAGGGTTTTAATCCCTCATTTCTTTGTATCAAACGCCTTTCTTTAAAAAAGAAGCTTAAGGTTACCTATAAAGAAGCTTTACCAGTCAAAATTATTCCTAAAACATATCTCATATCTCCAGAGCATGTTAACAGCACGTGTAATGTTAACATTAATGTTATACAGTACAGCAAGTAACGAGTTCGATCAGCCCATCATTAAAACACGACAAATAAAGGGATTTATAAAAAAAATACTTTAAAGTCGAGTGCTTTAAACAACCGTACGTGATCTGGTGTGTTTTCTGATCACAAAATGAGATTTTACAGAACTATTTTATGCTATTTATGCTCGATTAGCATAGCATTATAAATATACAATATTGTTATAAAATACCCGACATAGCATGAAAAACACAGATAAATCATATATCATCTCAATTGTGTTTATTGTCTCCATGCTTTAAAACATCACAACATCTTAATTTGCCTGTTATTGAATAAAACGGCGATCTCCTCGTGACACTACGTCTTCTTCATTTAAGTTGTCATAATGAGACAGTCTTTCACGAGCGCCCTCTAGCTTCACGTATGAATAAAACAGACAAACAGAGTGTGAATGGCTAAAGCCATTGCTGTGTATGGAATAAATTTGGATTACATGTTACACATCCCTGAAGACATTTAAAGTAAATATTTAAAATGGAATAAATATTTCTCAAAATATGCACACTTTGAATAAAAAAGCCCCAAATGAACATTGAGTTGTTGAGTGTGCTTTCATGTCAGCCATGCAGGAAGATGTTTTTCAATGACAGCGACTGAGGGTCATACTTTTTAATACAAATTCATAACTCCTGACAAACATGAAGACATTACTGTCACTATAGGATTTTCTGAATAAGGTCAAATACTGAATCTTAAGTCTTAACGCTTTTTAATGCCGTATAGTTTTTCGAGGTAAGTACATTTAAACTAACATTAACTTTGAATTAATGTAAATAAATAACTCTTTAGGATGCCAGCATCCTCGTGCAGATTAACAGTGTTGGGTGCTTGTAAAACTGTGGCGTTAAATGCGATGTGGTCAAAAGTTTGGGTGCACCAGTGCAACCACTGAAAAAAGTTAGTCTTGAGCTCTGTTTTTGAAACTATACTACAGTGTCTAAACTCTTAATTTATCTTCTCCACAGATCAAAACAAAATCCACTGCAGGCTCAAAGTGTGGCTTATCATTTTGTCCATTGGATTAATTATATATTTTGCACGTCAGTATTATTTTGATTGTCATGAAGGATCAACGAAGGCCAACATTTTTACAACAGTAAAAAAGAAGCCTCTGGAAAATGACACAATCCTACTGATATGGCTGTGGCCATTTGGAAGAAAGTTTGACTTGAATTCCTGCAGTGCCAAATTTAACATAGACGGCTGTCATTTAACTGACGACAAAGAACTCTACAGCAAGGCCCATGGAGTGCTGATAAATCACAGAGACATTAAGAACGACCTGTCAAATTTACCCCCAGAACCAAGGCCCTTCTTTCAGAAATGGATATGGATGCACTTTGAGTCCCCACTAAACACAAGGAGACTTAAAGGCGGAGTCCAAGATGTTTGAAAAACGCTTTGGAAAAGAAGACGGGCCGACTACCAAAACACACTTATAGCCAATCAAATCAAATCAAATGCCGGGTTGCGTATGTGTGGGGCGGGTCTATCAACAGAAGGTCCAGATTCTATTGGGGTAGGGGCGTGTTTGTTTAGGTGATTTCAAATATCAACATTGGCTTTCAAACATCATGGACTCCGCCTTTAATGGTCTGAACAACCTGTTTAATGTGACACTAAATTACCGGCGAGATGCTGATATTGCCATTCGTGAGCAAATGATGCTTAAAACCGAAGATAAAGAGGATAAGATATTCCCTGGAGTTCTGGAGAAAAAGGACAAGTTAGTTTGTTGGATCGTGAGTAATTGGAATGATGCGTTTAAACGGGTAAAATACTATAATGAACTGAAAAAACACATTAACATTCATGCGGTTGGGCGGCATTTTGGAAAATCTGTAAGTTATGAAGAATACAAAGAACTATTGACAAGTTGTAAGTTTTATTTATCATTTGAGAACACAGACATGCATTATGACTATATGACAGAAAAGCTGTTCAATCCACTTAATCTGGGATCAGTGCCAGTGGCTCTTGGCCCTCCAAGATACATATATGAAAGATTTGTGCCAAAAGATGCTTTTATCCACGTGGACGATTTCTCCAGCCCTCAAGAACTGGCTAAATATCTGCTGACACTGGACAAGAATGTTGAAGAGTACAAAAAGTATTTTAATTGGAGAAAAAACTTTGAAGTGAAACTTGTTGATTATCCAGGACAACATGCGTGCCGTGCCTGTCAGTACATACGTATGAAGAAGGACTATCAAGTTTTTGTAAATCTCAACAACTGGTATTGGGATCCCATAAACATGGACAACTAAATGCCTTTGCTAACACTGGTAATAAAAATTGACCCTTTGACAGATTCTTTAGAGGTTTATATTTTGAATATTGAAAGGGATTTAAAGTCTTTATTTATGATGCACTAAAACCAATCACTGGTGAATTTTGTAATGGAAAATGACGATATATCTCAGCAGTCAGTGTCTTTCAACCACCAATTTTTTTATCCTTCCCAATCGTCTGTCATGTTGTTTTTGTTAGTCCGTTATTACACTATGCGAAGTGATATGGAACGGTAATGCGGTCAAGAGAGCTGCCCGGAACTACATTCGCCATGCGTTTCCCAGAAAATAATTGCACACCTCAGAACGTTTATAACGGCAAGCGTGAGAGACATTCGGGCCAGTAAAAAGTATTGTCACTTGCCCGATCAGGCCAGTGCTTCACCTTCAGTCACTAAAATATATTTTCATCAATAATATACATATTATTTAACATTTTGGAAGCAGACAGTTACTTGGGTAAAACATGACAAAATAAATGATGCAATATTTTGCACAGTTTGCTGTCAGTTTATAGGCAAAACAGAAAAGTTGTGAGCATGTCTGTTGAATATGTATACAATTATGTTTGACTTTTGAATTATTATTTTTAAATATGTGACAGACACTGAAATTTTTATAGTGGGGCTAGGGAAAATTTTGGCAGGGCAAGTGAAAACCTGATCCAGGTTTTCTTTTTCGATTGCACTGCACTCTATTGTTACTTCTTTTTGTTATGGTGAGTTAATCTATATACTGTGATTACTTTATGTACGGGGTTATGATTGAATGTATTATATATTTTTTATTTTACATAGGAGGACAAAGCTCAGCATTTTCAGGTCAAATTGATGTACAAATTGTATAACATTATTTTGAGTCTTGACACTGTTTTATAGACTAATTATTTCCACAGTTGTTTTTGTACTGCATACTTTCCCCACTGTTACGTTTCAACATGAATAAATATAAATAACTCATACATTGTTTCTGAATATCAATGTCTAAACTTTCTTATTTTTCATTGTCATAATTTCAATAAATGAATTGCTTTATATTTTCAACCCAGCAGAAAGGAATGAGCCCAGCCCACTGGGTTGTAATTGTTGGGTCAAATACAAACATTTTCTGGGTTTATTTTAGGGCTGGGCATATATTAATCAAAATAAAAGTACTTTTTTGCATAATATATGTGTATGCTGTGTGTGATTATTATGTATATATAAATACATATTCATGTATGTATTTAAGAAACATTTACATTTGTGTGTGTGTGTGTGTGTGTGTGTGTGTGTGTGTGTGTGTGTATGTATATATATATATATATATATATATATATATATATATATATATATATATATATATATATATATATATATATATATACATATACATATACATATACATATACTATATACTATATACTATATTTATTTATTTATATTTTTATATATTCTATATTTTATATATAAATAAAAAATGATATTATATCATCCCTTGGTTTCGAAAAGAGAGAGTCTCGACTGATGCATAAGTTGTCCTTTATTTAGTTCGCCAAACCAGCATGACGTTCATCGTTTAATCCATTGTTAACTTAGCACCGTGAAAACTGTTAAAACATACAACAAACATTTCACACGCATGTTTTCACAGCTACAAGTTATCATATAAACAAACATTTAAAGTAACAAACATTAATTACACAGCAAAATATACCATACATGTACAAACAATTTTCTGAATTATCTTATAAATAACCACATATCGTACCTCGCTGCGCTCAGCAAGGAATGCAAACATTATAGTAATTTCTTCCGGGATATATATATATATATAACATTTCTTAAATGTATATATGAATGTGTGTGTGTGTGTGTGTGTGTGTGTGTGTGTGTGTGTGTGTGTGTGTGTGTGTGTGTGTGTGTGTGTGTGTATAATAAATACACACAGCACAAACTCATATATTATGCAAAAAATTACTTTTATTTTGTATGAGATTAATCTAGATTAATCTATGCCCAGCACAAGTTTATTTCAACCCAGCTGCTGGGCTCGTCCCTTTTTCACCCAACGCTGGGTTAAAAATTACCCTGAATTTTTCAGAGTGTGGGTATATTTAACCTAACAGTATAGGGTTTGTCCCTTTTTGACCAAACACTGGATTGAAATAACCCAGTGTCTTTTGTGTGTGTACTGTGTAGGTGTCGCTGTTGCCATGTTCGCCTGAAACAGTTGTTAATGTGAAGATTTTTGTAACACACCTTGTAACTTTCTTGACATTTAAGTGACCTGCAGCATGAAATAATAACAGCATGGTTTTGTAAGTAAATTCAACCTACTAGTTTAAGATTTACATGTGATAAGTTGACATAACTCATATAAACCAGTTGAAATTGTTTAAAGGGGACATTTCACAAGACTTTTTTTAGATGTGAAATAAATCTTTGGTGTCCCTTATAGTACGTATATGAAGTTCTAGCTAAATATCATATAGATCATTTATAATAGCATGTTAAAATTGACACTTTGTAGGTGTGAGCAAAAATGTGTCGTTTTGTGTGTGTCTGCACTAAATGGCAGTGCTGTGGTTGGATAGTGCAGATTAAGGGGCTGTATTATCCCCATCTGACATCACAAGGGGAGACAAATTTCAATTACCTTTTGTTTATTCACATGCTTGCAGAGAATAGTTTACCAAAACTAAGTTACTGGGTTTTTCACATTTTCTAGGTTGATAGAAGCACTGGGGACCCAATTATAGCACTTAAAGGGATAGTTCACCCAAAAATGAAAATTTTGTCATAATTTTGTCATCTTCATGTTGTTCTAAACCTGTATGAATTTCCTTTTTTCTGCTGAACACAAAAGAAGATATTTTGAGAAATTATGTTAAACACACAGCATATAGGGGCTGTTTACACTTGGTATTAAGATGTGTTTTCATCGATCGGATCACAAGTGGACGAGAGAGACACATGACGTTTACACCTGGTATTTTAATCCGTCTCTTTTGTCCACTTTCGACCGCTTCTGTGCTGAATAATATGAGGGGGTGGTCTGTGAGACGGTGGGCGAGTCTCTCTGCTGTCATTCAAACCCGAGCGGGAGTAATTATGAGTTTATATGGACGCAAACTAATATAATGTCGGAGTGCACTGCTTGTTTAGCAAGTAAACATGCTGCACAGTGTTTTGTACATGAGTATGTAAGAGCTTTCTTTGAATTTTCAGCGCAATTGATGAAATAGGATCGCGCAACTTTCAGACGCTTTCAAAACGAAACTACGGAGATCAGCCGCTTAGTTTTATCAATGAAAGGCTAAAAATAGCGCTGTTCACCGAATGTTCACGCCAGAAGTCAAAAAAAGACGTGAAACTTGTGTTTAATACCTCAGATTAGATAAATGGGCGGAGAGAAGGCGGTCGCGTGTGGCTTGTCGAACGCATTCAATCACATGTGCGTTCCGCAGCTCCAAAGCGATCCGATCGAAAGTGGTTTCGACCACCTCTGGATGTGGTTGAAAGTGGTCGAAAGTGGACGAGCTCAAAACGTTTTGAACGCCGTTTACACCTGGCATTAACGTCGTCCACTTGTGATCCGATCGACGAAAACACATGTTAATGCCAAGTGTAAACAGCCTCATAGTGTCCGTTGACTTCCATAGTAGGAATAAAAAATATGATGGAATTTAATGGGTACTGTCAACAAATCTGCTGTGTGTTTACCTACATTTCTCAAAATATAAAAATATATTTTCTCTAAAATATATTTTGTGTTCATCAGAAAAAAAATATTCATACAGGTTTAGAACAACATGTTATGATGTAAATTACAGAATTTTCATTTTTTGGGGTGAACTATCCCTTTAAACATGAAAAAAGTCAGATTTTCGTGATATGTCCCCTTTTAACTTAATTTTTTAAGTAAATGTAAATGCTGCCATTTTTGCACAGTGTAATATAAAAGAAGGCATCAACAAAAACAGTCTGGGTTGTGAAAGTTGATTGAAAACTGAACTGAAATTAAACTAAACGAGTTAAAACATTCTCATTTTCTCCATAAAGTACAAACCACACACACAACAAACCACACACACAACCATACAACTAAATCAAAGACTTACAAAATGAATACAGCAAAATATTGCTTTTAGTGGAGTTTGCTTGAGCAAACATTACTTTTGTTGTATGTTGTTATTAACTGCAGCATGTATGTTGTTTTTAAGGTGAGGCATGATATTACTTTTCTAAGCAATCTGATTAATCGATTTAGTCCGGTGGACTATAAAACAGGCAAAACAAAAGTCTCACAGTCTCTTTACATTGAGCAAATAAAAAATATCAGAGGCTTGGGCTTTTCTTTATATGGGCCAGTATAAGCAACCACCCAAATCGCTCTGCCTCCCACACGGCAACAACCATGAAAACACCTTTGTGCCTGTGTTTTTTCCATAAGCACCACTTTGAATTACTTATTGGTTTTGTTTAATTGAACATTATATTAGTACAAATGTTTATTGAAGGGGAAGATTTATCAAAATGTGGAGTCACTACACTGCGAAAATTTGTTTAGTTTTTTTATATATACCGGGAACCCTGTTCAGTTTATGTCACAACATCACACCTCTGCAATGTGCTTAAGACGTAAGTGTAACTTTTTAATTGGTTACTATGCATGCACCAATGACACGTACGGTTTTGGTCTTGTGGTTTGTGTCGGGGAGGAAGTGGCTATGAGGGTAATTCCTGGTTAAATTTAAAAGCTATATAAGCAGCACTAATGAAAGTGAAGTGAGTCAAAGTACAAGAGGAGGTGCTACGAACAACTAAAATGCACTGAGAGAACACAATGTACCAATTTGCACCATGAAGAGTGAATGACAGCACTAATGTCAGAACAAAAATATACTGTTTTGGTCATATATATATATATTGGAAAGTTAAAAACACACTCAAAAGAAACTGCTTTTTTACCAAGAAAGTAAAGACCATATATAATTACGTTTTAATTTAATTATGAACACTGAATATAAATAATGGTTTATATATAAACCTATAATGGATTTTGTTACCCATCTGTTGAAACCCCCAAACATTTGGTTTGAAAGTTAACAATCCACATTTTTTAAATAAACATAATTAATATGTTCTTTCATGCCATTAAAAGTTGTTCTTCAGTTGTTTCAACCAGGGGCGTAGCCACGAGGGGGCCTGGGTGGGCCATGGCCCCCTCATTTACATGTCCGCCCCCTCAGATTTCCAATTGCTTAAAATAAAATAAATAAGAAAATGTTGATTTCTTAGTCTGATTGACAGCTGTTTTCAAACTTGATTGGATTAGCTCACGTCACATTTTGTTGTGCGTATCTTATGCTGTCATCTTCGCCTGAGAGTTCATTAATATTCACTGACAATGGCAGCTGGCACGCAAAGTACAATATTACGCTTTTTCAAAAAAGCACGGAAAGATGAGCGAGAAGAAGAAAATGTGCCATCTATATCATCTGAGTCGTCTTGATGTTCTGCTGAAAGAGTGAAGTAAATATGCTGTTTTAAATGTGTAAAGGTGTTAAGCTGTTTTATTTATAGGTGTTAAGCTATATATAGAGTTACCCCTCATTTTAAGATGGGACCCCCCAAAAATAAAATTCTAGCTACGCCCCTGGTTTCAACCCATGGTTGGGTAAATTACAGCCAGTAACCTTTGCTGGATTGTTTCATCTAAAATACTACACTCTAAGAAAGGATGTGTTCATTTTTTGTGTTATGCTATTTAACACAATATGTGTAATTTTAACCCAGTATGTCTCATTTTGTGTTGTATTATAATAACACAGAATGTGATGTTTTAACATAACAGTTTTTTGAGTGTAACTGTCATATTCTCCACTCACGGTCGGCAGAGGTCAGGCACTGTAAAAAACGCAGCATTTTAACGAAGTTAAAACAACTTGTTTTTTTTTAAGTTTTGACTTGTGAAAAGTTGCATAACGTATAAAAGTGCGCTAAATGAGAGGCTGCTGTGAGCGCGCGTGTCGGGTGTACTCAGACAAAAGCAGCTGTGAGGAAAATGAAAGTTTAAACTTTTAAAACGCATGCAAGTAATAAACCTTGGGCATGAGAATGCAATTCAGTGATAGATATGTGTTGTACAGTATGCTGTTTGATGGGGATGTGAAGACTGGAGCGCATCCTCATAGTTAATACACATATCTCTGTAAAGGCAACGAGAGAAATTCAAATCTGCAGGTTGCACATGAGCAACGGCTAATAAAAATGCTCGTACTGCGTAAAAATCTCTCCAATTGTGGCCGCATTCACAAGTGTTATGTGTTCAGTTACAATAATAATATGGTGTTTAGCTGATGTAATGTGTTCATTATATTTATAAGATAAATGAGCACCGGTCACTTTAATAGTTTTAAAACAGAAGTGACGGTGGGTGTTTTCTTTGAGGTCAGTGATGTGAAGCAAGCTGATGACAGCAATAAAGTTTAAGTTCAACTTCAAGTCGTCTTTACAGACATAACATTTGGCGATAAGGATGCCTGAAGATTTACCTTTGCTGTCATTATCACCCCCGAACCCATTTTTGCCCCATCCTGGCGAGCCTACCATCCCATTAGAGCAGTAAGTTGATTTCTCAATATGTCCCTGACCTAAGAGGCAACACCATGCTGTTTTGATCCTTTATCAGATGAGATGAAACAAGATCAGTTAATTGAGAAAAAAACAATACACTAATTCGGGAGCGGCTGTTACTGAAAGATGATGATCTGGCCTCACAAATTGAGTCTGCTGCCCAGTGCACTGCTAAATTAAACATGATATGATACAAGAATGCACACAAGTCCATGGGGCGGAGGCTGATGTGGATCACTGTTCAAGTGCGGACACACAGTATGTACAACCTCAAGTTCAGAGGCGGTAATTGTGGTTCCGTTAAACATTCATCACATGCCTTTGACTGTCCGACAAGGGGACAAACATGTTGACGCTGCCAAAGCTAAATCACTTTCCCGCTCCAGTCCAAGTTCTTATACAACAAATCTTGCGTGCTAACACTACAAGCCCTGCTACTATTCATTCAATCAATGCAACCTCAGCAGGTTTTAAAACTTGTAAACTTCCCATTTCGCATTACACGTCATGGCAGCAATATCCTTGGACTTGACCTTTTTATGAGTCTGAACTTTTCTCTACTGAATTCTGACAGTTAGTTGTCCCCAACAGCAAGAATGGCCAAACTGTTTGAAGGCTTGGGTGCTTATCAGCATTCACACACCAGCCTCTCTTGGATCCTATAGTACAACAGTCATTCAGCCACTTAGTCGCATTCCACTGGCATTGCGTGAGGAGGTCACAGCAGAACTTTTCAAACTGCAAGTAGAAGGCATTATCAAACTTGTCGACACCTCCCCATGGTTGTCAAATTTGACTGTGGCTAAGAAAAAATCTGGTGGTTTGAAAGTTTGCGTGGATTTAATGGCCGTCAACAAAGCAGTTATCCCAGACCTCTACTCTCTTCAAACTAGACATCCGCTAAGCTATCTCCAGGTTCCCCTCCACCCAGACAGCAGAAATCTTACGGCGTTTGTTACGCATACTGGGTTATTCCGTTACATTAGGATGCCATTTGGACTTAGTTCAGCCCCTAGCTGCTTCCAAAAAACCATGTCCACAATTCTAGCTGGTGTCCCTGGCATTGCCATCTACCTCGACGATGTCATTGTCCATGCCCCAAATGCAGTGATTCACGAACAGCGCTTAAGGGCCACTTTTGCTGCACTCAGTCAACACAATCTGACACTTAATGTGGAGAAATGTTTATTTGCAGTACAAGAAGTTGACTTTGTTGGCTTTCATGTTTCAGCTGAGGGCCTTCCACCATTTCACTCCAATATTGAAGCTATACATCAAGTGCCAGAACCTTCGTCCGCAGCGCAAGTTGCAATATTTATGGGGATGAAAACACACTATATGCGGTTCCTACCTCAGTATTTCACTATTACGTACCCTCTCCATCAACTGCTAAAAAAGGTGAGCAAAAATGTGCATGTTTTTCGGGTGTGTCCTTTAAAATGCAAATGAGCTGTTCTCTGTGTCGTGGTTGAATAGTGCAGATTAAGGGGCGGTATTATCCCCTTCTGACATCACAGGGGGAGCCAAATTTCAATGACCTATTTTTCGCATGTTTGCAGAAAATGGTTTACCAAAACTAAGTTACTAGGTTGATCTTTTATAAATTTTCTAGGTTGATAGAAACATCTGGGACTCGATTATAGCACTTAATATAATATAAACAATTTGAACTTGTTTTTATAAGTTATGTCAACTTATCACAAGTCAAACCTTAAAATAGTAGGTTGAATTGACTTGCCTATCCAGGTTGCTTTACCTTCATGCTGGATTTTTTTTTACAGTGTCCCTTGGCGCAACCCTGACTATCATCACACCTGTTTATCATTGCCTGCTATATATAAAGACTTGGCTGCCTTACTGAGTGCTTATCTCAAATGTATTTTTGGTTATTGTTGCTAACCTGGACTGTTTACTTGTTGTGTACATTAAGAATCCAACCCAGTCTGAGTTTTGTATAAACTACATTGTTTCAATCAATGGTTGAGTCAAACGTGGACATTTTCTCAGTTATTTAAACCAGCGGTTGGGTTTGCCCATACTTTACCCAACCGTGGGTTGAAACAACCCACTGTTTTTCAGTGTGTACCATATTTCCCAAGAGTGGGTTGTGTTTTTTAAATATTTTGTGTCAACAATTTTGTTTGTTTGGTGCCAAGCACACTCAACAGCATCTCACGGTGGGAATAATCAATTTATCAGCACATATTCTCTTGCTGTCGGCACCTTTTTAGACAAAAGCAGAATTAGAGGAACAGGTTTGGGTTCAGATAAACATTGATTAGGAGTTGAATCTTGGTTACATGGCAAAAAAATAAAAAATACTGGCAAAGATAGTCATAATATTTTATGGGTAAGTTGTGGAGGGTGTATCTGGCCTTTATTTTCTTTTGTTGTGTTAGATGAATAGATATTTACTGTGTGCCATTGCAAAAAAACATCTTTTTGAATCTCCTGTCTTTTATTGTCATCTGTGGTTCAATACTTATACAAACAAACAAAAAATGTATAGTAATACTTTAGTTTGGGGAACACTTATTGATTATTAACTATAACTTTTGCCTCCGTTAACTCCCAACTTACTGCTTATTTATAGTAAATAAGATAGTTTGTTGTAGCGTTTAGGTTTAGGTATTGGATTGGGTTAAGGGATGTACAATATGTGGTCATGCAGAACAAGGCATTAATATGTCCTTTATAAGCACAAATAAACAGCCAATATGTAAGCTAATAAGAAACTAGTTAATGGTGAGAATTGGATTTACTTTATAACAGAGTGATGGAGATCATATCTAAGATTCATATTGCTTTTTTCTATTTTATTAATTTTTTCAATGAGTTTTGCAAAATCTCTCCTATACAATAAAAAAACAGAGACCTGGGAGGATCGTTTGCACTGTTTAGAAGACCTTTTACATCTGTTGCAATTTCCTGTTAATATCCTGTTCTGCCTAAACTGTGAACAGAAGGGTAATGGGTACAGACAGTGTTAAGAGAAAGCAGAACCTATTGAAGTTTCAATTTAAAACATAAAACGAATAAGCAGCTGTCAGAGAAAAGACAGAGATACAGACAGACTGCAGTCGAAACATATCCACGCGAAATAGCAAAGAGCCTATAAAGAAATTTCTGGGCGAGTCCAATATCATATCACGCTTGAAGTTTGCTTTGTGACAAAATGTTTTGTATAAAAATGTTCAATGTTTGTTTGGGAAATATAAACAGTTAAATCCGTAATGTTATTTTGAATCTTATGATGGCAACCTCTCACAAAATGAATTAAACATTCAACATTTCCTTTTATAGATGAAAGGTTAACTTGGTTGACCACAACCTGGAAACATACGATCATCAGTCAGTATTTAGATCATAGTTCCCCACTTTGCGGGTTTGGTGAATGTTTGGACATAACAAATTGGTGAAATATATCATAAAACTTCATACAAAGCAGTTAAGAATATAACACAGTTTACAAAGTGATTATTTTTTGATTAATTAATTATATTACATATTATTTTTCTCCAATCTATTCCAGTTGCGGCCGGTGACTTCTTTTTCGAGAACGCTCGTTGCGACGTTTCTCACAATATGTATGTAGCCCGTCATGTGTGTGGTTCACAATTTCAAAATATGTGTTCGGCACGTCGAGAGATCCTGTGTGCATCACGTGTCTTGTCAAAATAAGGGCCTGCTGCAGATGCGTCTAAAGGGTTTATGATAAAAGAGACGCTTGCGTTTGCCAGATACTCACATAATCTCATACGTAATCAGAGTTTAGTGTTAAGGGAGTGTCTTGCGTGTATTTTGTGAATGTGAGGTTCTCTTTTATCCTAAACGGTTTTGACGTATGTGCAGCAGGCACTTATTTTGACAAAACACGTGATGCGCATGGTTCACATGACGCAACAAACACATATTTACAAACTGCAAGCAACACACGACACTCCAAACACTTATTTTGAATTAGCGTCCCTGGGATGAGCAGTCACGAGCCGGCACTGATCTATTCTCTATTTTAAAATGATGTACAGTGTTAGAAATGAAGAGTTTGGTTCCAAAACGCAATAAATCCATTTTGACAAATTTGGGTAAAAACGTGTTTTCTATACCAAGAAAGTGACCAAATGAAAACCATTATTTTCTGTTACAAACTTTCACATAGCATCTTTAGGTTATAAAAACATAAAAAATTCAAATCCATAACTTGATTTTCAAAAATTTATTATAAACACTGATTATTTTTTCCACAAAATGCAATAAATCCATGACAAGTTTTTTTTTTCAAAATGCTATAAATCTATTGAATCAATAGCCTATATAAATGTGCATTCATCTTTGCCATGATATATTCATTTAGTTGATTAGTTGTACACACTATTATTCATTAATTAATTAATCAAAACACTTACTTTGTCATATTAAGAACACTGTCATTTCTGCGGTTATACTTGACGTCGTCGCTTAACGTTTTTGACAGCGATCAGCTGTAAAATGTTTTGGTCCTGCTCGATTTTCGTTGACTTTGAGTAAAATTATGGAAAGTTTTTCATAAGATCCGCTGGGGTCAATGTGTTATCATGACAGAAACTTGATGCTGTCGGTCCGGGCAAACAAGCACCCGAGTGCCTCTCGCGGAAATTATTAGGTGTTGATGGCTTACGTTTCTTTCCCGTCACAGAAAACCATCACAGGTTTAGCAATGCTATTAAAGTATTATTTTGTTTTTGGTTTTTTGTTGATCACGAAGTACAATGTAGATGAGGAAAACTAGGATTCTGTGTACTCAGCGCGCCGCCATTGTTTGTTTACATTGCGTGAATGGTGCGCTGTAATGTGGAGCGGATTTATGGCATTCTGTAGAAAAGGAGTAGTGGCGTTTATTGCATTTTGGGAAAAAAGGAGAAAGGATGACAGAATAACATGGCATTGGATTTTGCTTAAAATGAAGAATTTACTTTTTAATACTGACCTGATATAATACTGATTCTGGCAGTAACTCATTTTTTTTCTCAAAAATGGCATTTATTGCGTTTTGGAACCAAACTCTTCAAATAATGGTCGAAATATGTACCCCACCTTTTAAAATGTCTTTTTATGTATCATTAGGTACAGATATGTATATACAATATGTACCTTTGAGATGATAATATGTATCTAATAAGCTCTCTTTGGCACCAATATGCGTGTTGGGGAAAGTTACTTTTAAAAGTATACGTGCACGTATAGAGTGCATTTTTATCAAATTAATTAAACTATAAAGTAATTTGCATTACTTTTTTGAAAAAGTAACTCAAATATGAATGTGTACCTTTAAAAAGTAATGCGTTACTCGTTACTTCAGAAAAGTAATATTATTACGTAATGCATGTTACTTGTAATGCGTTACCCCCAACACTGCCAACATGTACCTCTGAGGTACTAATTTGAACTCTTTAGGTTCAAAGCTGTATGTTTTTGGAAGGGTTCAGCCCCATATTTTGACAATTAATACTGTAAAAAGCATTTCGGTTTAACAATGACCGCAAAGGATCTATCAACAGATCACTCAGGAACGCCAACACTGCAAAATGGACCCTATTGTTGGGACATCTGGGACATTATTTGTTGGTCTTGTCCCTTCTGACAATCTATGCCTGTGGAATACAAGCAGATACATTGTATGAACAAATATAACCCTGCAATGACTTGATTCTCAGACAATGTAGCAGTAAATCTGTCACATGGACGCTCCCAAAGGAACTTCTCTAAAATCTTTGTATGAACACACAGGCAAAAGATTTAGACTAAAGTGACTCATTTATGTCATTTTCTTTCTTGAAAACGCATCTGTGATGAATGTGTTTGTGTATGCGCTCCTCATGACAACATTAGAACAGGAAATCACACTTACAAATAGAAACACGTATCTGCAGCTTCTAGTAGCAAAGTGTCAGAGCGATAGTTTTAAATATAAAAGCGCAGCGTAGTTTTGTCAGTGTGTTTTATAATTACCCTAATGCATGTAGTTTGAGAAAATGTAAGATTTTGTGAAACATGCGTGACAATAAATTAAGGGTTGTAAATGTTTCTGTAAATGCAAACAATTTGTGCACATATAATTTTACATCCAGTCGCACATGTGCAGCCAGTAAATGTGCAGACACTGAATTTGAAACAGCACATTGTACTTTCTGCATCTACCATTAAAGTATTTATTAGTAATAAGGTGGAAATTAGTAGAAATTTGAATATTTGGTTAGCATGTTGATTTACAGTGTGTGCCCCTAAATTTTCTGGTTGTGCCCCTAAAATTTTCAGTTGGGGGCCACTGTGCTCCTAGTGAAAAAAGTGAGTCTGGAGCCCTGCAGTTAGATCAGTTCTTCAGTGTTCATCAGGATTCACTGTAACAGAAATCTCATCACCCATCACACATAAATCACTTAAAGCTGCATTCCCACACAAATGTGCAGGAAAAAATTTTTTTTTTCAAACTTCCTTATGGATTTAGGAATAGTTTTGCCAAGCATTGTATTGTACAGACTAACATCTAAGCAGCTTACAGTGGCTTCAGTTACCAGACTGACGTCATGAAGCCTGTTTGAACCACACATCACCCCTCCACCCCTCTAGAGTCAAAGTAAAGGGGGCGTGATTCATGTGAACTGCACTGACAAAACTCAGAGGCAAAGCAAGAAAGACACAAAACTGATTACAAAGCACCGTCTAATGTTCTCATAAAAACTTGTGTGCTTTTCTTTGATGAAGCGAGGCGTGGAGATACTAGTTTTTGATTCAAGTTTTGTTTTTTAACCGTGAAAGTCATTTTGTGGAATTACTCAGGATTGAATCAAAGTTTAACTTTTTGAAAAAGCGATTTTCACAATGAAGCACGTGTATCTGCTGGTTTTCGGTAAGTTACATTTTTAGATTTTGTTAAGCTTGATGTTTCCTCTGAGGATTGTACTGTAGAAACAGATGTTTGTGGTTTTGAGAACGACAGCATGTGACTCTCTCTGTGAAATCCCAGCTAAAATCTTTTTTGTTTGTTATCTACATAAGTTATTCCTGATAATGTAAAGAACATTATGTGAAAATATATCCTTAACCTTACTTTAATACTGCGGTAAGGTCATGTCAAAGATTGAAATCAGTAAATGAAATGAAACTTTGATGCGACTTTTGATGAAACTTTAGCCTGGATTTCACATACCGGGTCACATTTGTTGCAGTTTCAAGCAGTTTAAAAAATAGATGATCACAAGAGGAAACCACAGATAGGAAAATATGATGTCACAATGGGGCAGTTTCTACAGCAGAGCCCATGACGTTCAGCGATGTTGGAAACAGCTGAATGTGAGTGATATACTGCATAGAGAAAGAACAGAACAGCCATTCATTCAGTTGTATTGATATTTATCTTAAAATATTTTCACTTGCTACATCACACAAATGTTTGCAAAACATCTACATTGTCAGAAAAAAGGTTGTACTCTTTAAAAATATGTACCATTTAGGTGTAAATTAGTGTATGCATTGGATACCAATATGTACCTTTGAGGTGCCAATATGCATTCTTTGTTGTCAATATGCACCTCTGAGAGGTACTCAAATGGTGCAAATGTGTACTTTTTGAAAGGGTATTGTCTAGAACCAGCTAGTGATCATTTTTTCTGACAACCAGGGCTTGACATTAACACCCGCCAATTGCGGGTAGATTCCGCTGTGGCGGGTGAGACAGCCAATCCCACTAGCCACTTTGGCAGGTTGAATATAATTTTTTGGAGTTTTCTTAAAAGTTATGCGAAATAATAAACAATGTGCAATGCGACACTAAAACAATTGAAAAATAAAACAATTGCATGGAAGTGATTGAAGAGATTTAAAGTATGTGCACTGTCTCTGGGCCAGAGCGGTGAGAAAATCATAGCGCATACCTGAATGTGCACGTCCCAGTTTTGTCCGAAGTCAAAGGAAACCTAGCTAAATCAAGTAAATTTCCTCTAATTAAAGTCATTTTAGGATGCCAAAGTCAAGTTTAATTGCATAAAATGTATTTTACTAACAACAAAATTGTGGCCAGTAAAAATGCTGAGTGGCTAGTAACTTTGGAAACCAACTAGCCACTTTGGCTGGTGAGCAAAAAAGTTGATGTCAAGCCCTGCTGACAACGTGTAATATGAAGGTGTGAAAAGACACTGGGTCTCGTTGTGTGCATGCATACACACAAAAGTGTGCGTGAAATGTGCGTATAGACGTTTTAACGAACAAATCATGATTTAACAAAAACTTTCATAATAAATGTCTTCTAAATGTACGCAAAAATGTAAGAACAACTAAGACCACACGTACGCATATATGGGCCATTCTACCGAATTGGTGCAAATTGACACTTCAAAACTTCTTGAAAAAAGTGTGTTTTTTCCTGCAAGCTTTGTAGTCATAAACAAAGTAGAACATCTAAGGAACACTAATCTACTGATTGGACACTTTAGTTTCTTAGCATGTTTTTATACAGTTTCGAAATGTTTTCTCTCTTCCAGAATTTGTCACTACCGAAACACGACAACATTTGATGTAAAAATTAGGTTTTAAGAGCCTATTCTGATTTTCTTTACATTAACCTTCTAAATATATTTTTTACATTTTTTTAAAGACAGTGTCATGGTTATATTGATTAGAAATATTATTTTAATAAAACTATAAGAGTGGTTCATCAAATTAAATGCATTTTGAAAGCAATATTTTTCTGTAATTTCCATACATGCACTTATACAGTTTTCAAATTCAAGGATTCATTAGTTTAAATTTTTATCTAACTAAATAAATTATGTCATCTTTTCTGATATTTTATTTTTCCAGAACATTATTTGTTTCGGTTGTGACATCAAATGTTCGGTAGTGACGACCATATTGGATTTTCCATATTTTGTGTAAAAAAAAGTAATAAGTTAGTCAAAAATGGTTGGCATTATGCAGTAAAAACATACAGCGCAAAGAATATCTAACGCAACACCACATAAAAGCAGAAAAAACTGAAATTACGCTGAAGAGATGGCGGATAGTTCAGACCTTGAAGGGATGCAAGATGCTGTGTTGATTTTCACATCTCTTGAGAAAAAGATGACAATGTATGTCCATATAAAACTTCAGGCCCACAGTATAATCTACAGAATTTGGTGTGTGTGCACCCATGTCCATCTGTAATGTTGGTGTACACATGTGTGCCTGTTTTTCCATTACACATTCTAACTTCTCTAAACCTCCTTAACTGATTCTCTTGTTGCTGAGTTTGACTTTTTTGAGTTTTAAGTAAACTTAATTTTTTATTTGATTTGAGGTAGGTTG
Source organism: Misgurnus anguillicaudatus (assembly GCF_027580225.2). Classification (NCBI taxonomy): domain Eukaryota; kingdom Metazoa; phylum Chordata; class Actinopteri; order Cypriniformes; family Cobitidae; genus Misgurnus; species Misgurnus anguillicaudatus. The sequence goes on from NC_073355.2 coordinate 12,978,179, forward strand.
AATCAATTTTCATATAAAAGAACTAGTGATAGACCGATATATCGGCCGATTTTTGCGAGCTTTATGTGTATTGCATTGGCCGATTTGTGGCTGCTGTGTTCACCGAGTTTTTCCGGCATTATTTACAGACAGAAATATAGTTTTTTAAGTTCAATTAATGTTACTTTTTTTAAATTGAGACTTATAAAAAATGACACGATGATGCCAAATTCTATAAGTAAACTGAGTGAGCAAAAGAAGTATCGGCTCAAGAAAATGGGCTCTCTCAGTCTGTCCGCTCTACTTTCATCTTTCCGTCTATGCATGTTGGTGATTCCTCTCTCTCTGTAGCTATCTCTACAAATTAACCAAAGATATTTACATTTACATTTACATTATTAGTGTGAGCCTGCCATGTCTACACTTAACAATGACATGTCAATTTACAATGATACTGATAAGTGCTATCTGTTATGTCATTTATATAAAGCAATCAGTCAAAGTCCCGCTTAATTAGCGCAGAAAGTTTTCCTAGAGACCAGAGGTAGAATCATATAGCCTTCATTTATATCAATAATGAGTCAAGCTACTACTGTATGAATTAATTAAATTAATCTGGCCTAGTTCATTTTATCTTAGTTTGTAGTCCTAGTCAAATCACGTACAACATTACAGAAATTGACTGACAAATTATTTGTACTGAAAAAGAATATATGTGCAGTTGAAAGTTTCTATTTATTAATTAAAATAAAGAAATAAGTGTCATTTTGTCACTACCGAAACAATCACGTCACAACCGAAACGTCAACAAACCTTTCGGTTGTGACTGTTTCGGTAGTGATGATTTAAGCTAACTTTGATCCTACTGCTAAGATGCTAATCAGTATGTAGTTAGCTAGCACAGTTCTCGACATTGAAACATGAGTAAAACCTAAATGAGCAGTAGAAAAAATAAAAAAAACTGAATTGAAAATCATTGAAAATGTGTGATCGGTAGTGACATTCATAAATGTCACACACTGATTTCCAAACTTTTGATCACATTTACTTCAAAACCATGAGACTGATCTAATCACCATGTCACCACAAGAAAGAGAGGCACAGACAAAGTTTCTGGTTCAAAATGGAAGGGAGTGGCTTAAAGCAGTATTATATTATTGACCAAACTATGCAATGTTTCGGTAGTGACGTGAAAATGCGGGACAGTGTTTTTTTTACATGATTTTACATGATTTTCACTGAAAATATCCAATAAATATATTTTCAAAATGATACTTCTTAAAACAATGATTAAAAAAATGTAAAAAATTATTTCATTTTTTTTTCCTATGGTGAAATTCAGACCTTGGGGTTTGGGACAATCACCTCTCAATTGAAAGCACCATATAAACGATGATATTTTATATATAAAACCTGACGCTACCTCAAATATTACTTTGGGTTTTGATTGCTATTTGCTTATATTTTTTTATTATCAAACATTTTCCTACATTAATGCTTTTTAAATTAGTTTTTTGGTTCCGGGACAGCAATTTGCACGAATTCGGTAGAATGGCCCATATCTGTGTTACAGTATATGTTTCATTGTTTATGATTATTTCGTACGTGTGGTCTAAGATGTTCTTACATTTTTTGCCTACATTTAAAAATAAACTTTTTGTTGAATCATGCTTTGTTCGTTAAAACGTCCATGCACACATTTCACACATACATTTGTGTGTACACATGTTAAGTGAACGACACCCATTGTTTTCATAGTAAAACACTGATTGTGTTACAACCATATTGTATACTTATAAAAGTGCTTAAAAGTGAACATTGCCATTTGACTTTCTTACATTTTTATAGACATTATGTCTTTAATAAAGAGAGTGTTGAGACAAGATAACTGCTTAATGAAAATATCCATGAACCTTTAAAGTTACTGAAATGCATGTAAATACAACTTTAACTTTTATAGGTTGAATATGTGTTACTGCTTTGAAACAAGCAAGATATAAATACCTGAAATGTATACAGCTGTGAATTGTTTTGCTTTAAGTTTGAAAACATTTGGCTTTGATTTTGACAATGGAAAAATTATTGTCTGAAACAGAATCAGGACAGGAAATCCAAAAGCACAGGATTGGGGGTTGAGGTTTGTGATGAGGATAAAATAAATATTTCTGTTAGCCAGTGCCGGCCGGTGACTTCTTTTTCGAGGGCGCACGATGCAAAGCTCATCACAACATGTATTTAGCCGTCATGTGTGTGGCCCGTCATGTCAAAATATGTGTTCGGTGCGCCATGTGAATCTATGTGCATCACGCTTCATGTCAAAATACGCGTGTGGTGCAGACGCTTTGAAGGATTTATAATAAAAGAGACGTTCGCGTTTGCCAGATACTCACTTAATCTCATGTGTAATCACAGTTTAGGTCAGTGTCTTTTAAGTATTTTGTGAACGTGAGCATCTCTTATCATAAACCCTTTCAAAGCATGTGTAGCAGGCTCGTATTTTGACATAACACATGATGCACATGGTTCAAATGACGCAGCAAACACATATTTTGAATTCACGCCCCTTGAAAGAGAAGTCACCGGCTGCTATTGCTGTTAGCTTGAAAAGTCTGGATAGATTTGCAGTGCATTAAAAAATTATTGATGTACTTGCTTATACTTATGAGGAAGACAGTCTTGACCCCACCTTAAAGTGCAGTGTAGCTTTAAAAGTGTGACTGTACTTTATAACAGGCCCTGCCTTGAGGTCAGAACATGTGATCATGTGTAGGCCTACTTTCCTACTTTGGGTACAAATGGAAATCCACCATATAACACTGTGCCTCACCCGCTGCACAACATACTGCACAACACTGCAGTCTCATAAACAATGAGTAAAAGAAGAACTAACAATTCTGTTTAATATGTATTTGGCTGTATGTATGTAAGTAAGGAGAAATTTGAAATAGTAATGAAATGAATTGTTTTTCTTAATTTCCTCATAACTTTTTTTGTGGTTGAAATTTGTTTTTAAATCATAAAACCTTGTTTATTTTTAGGTTTAAAGGATAATAACCGTGATCGGTATCAGTCGTGTTATATTTGTGGACCCCACTGTATTGTGTACTAAACTTCATTAAAACCTTGAATTTTATCTTTGTTCTTGTAGTTTCTCTATTAGCTCTTACAGAAAGAGTCCTGATGGATCCTGCCTGTCCACCTGGATACATTATAGATGGAAAAAGAAAGTGTGTAGGTATGAGCAAAAACATAACACTAACATATAAAAACATGTTTGCATCTCTCCAAGATGTATAGTAGCCATTTTAAGCTCTTTTGTTCTTTTAGCAATTACTTTTATCCCAAGAGCTTTGAGAGATGAGCAGTTTGTGCAGTTGCTGAGACAGTTCTGTGTTTTCCATTGCTGTAGATGAAGATGAGTGTAAATATGAAGAAGATGAAAAGCCAATCTGTGGAGATGATGTAGATTGCTACAACACTATAGGTAGCTACTACTGTCATTGTAAAAAAGGATTTAATCCACCTGGAAACTTTACAGATGACACTCCAACAATATGCCAAGGTAAGACAGCTTGATATAATAGACTGATGTGTTACATTTGAGATCATGCAAAGATAACATCTGAGACTCACTGTTACTCATTTCAGACATCAATGAATGTATTGAGGACAGCATTGATTGTGGTCCTAATGCATCCTGTCAAAATACTGGAGGAAATTATAAATGCACATGTAATGATGGCTACTTTGCCAACAATAATGCAGAGACATTTATGGACAGACAAGGAGTTCAGTGTATTGGTAAGTAAAATATCACAGGCTAGACATTGTTTGCACATCTGTTTAGTTTGCTTGTACTTTATTGTGAGAGTTTTGAGTTGAGATGTTTTTGTTTACAGACAAAAATGAGTGTGAAGTTTCTGGTTTCTGTGGTATAAATGCGAGATGTCATAACACCCCGGGCAGTTCCAACTGCACATGTGATCCAGGCTTCAGACTGAAATCAGGACAAACTAACTTCATTGGTCCCAGTACAGACAGCTGTGATTCAAGTAGGTCCAATAAAACTGCAATGTGCAACGTTTTATCATAAAGAAAGATATGTCACATGACACATTCTCTTATTTAATATGAAAATATTGAATTTCAAGAATGACTTACTTCTAAAATGTTGTTGTGATTTCTTTGAAGTTGACATATGTTACAAAAATACAACTATCTGTGGAAAAGGATCCTGCATAAACGGCAAAGATGGCCATGAATGTGAATGCAAGCCAGGATTCACCAACTATGGACACAAACAAATGAAATGCACAGGTTATTATCTTCTTAATATCAATCTGTTTGGTTATTTTATCTCTATTTGTTGTAAATGGAGACTTAAGAATGATAGCACTCATACATTTTAACAGTAGATACAAGTCAGTCACCATTTGTGCAAAGTATTGAAATTACATTCCACTTCTTAATTGTTGTTGTGATTTCTTTGAAGTTGACATATGTTACAATAATACATCTATCTGTGGAGAAGGATCCTGCATAAACGGCAAAGATGGCCATGAATGTGAATGCAAGTCAGGATTCACCAACTATGGACAAAAACAAATGAAATGCACAGGTTATTATCTTCTTAATATCAATCTGTTTGGTTATTTTATCTCTATTTGTTGTAAATGGAGACTTAAGAATGATAGCACTCATACATTTTAACAGTAGATACAAGTCAGTCACCATTTGTGCAAAGTATTGAAATTACATTCCACTTCTTAATTGTTGTTGTGATTTCTTTGAAGTTGACATATGTTACAATAATACATCTATCTGTGGAGAAGGATCCTGCATAAACAGCAATGATAGTCATGAATGTGTATGCAAGCCAGGATTCACCAACTATGGACACAAACAAATGAAATGCACAGGTTATTATCTTCTTAATATCACTCTGTTTGGTTATTTTGTATCTATTTGTTATGAATGCAGACTTGAAAATAAGAGAACACATACAACTAGATTTTTACTGAAGATGTCAGTCCAGCCCAGTCTCCTGAGGTTGCGTATAAATAGCCCGAAGTGTAAAACTCGTGCAATACATACGCCAAATTCCACTTTGGCGTGCATATGATACACAAGTCCTTCCCATTCACTTAAACGGGGCATCTTTTTTTGTCGTTTTATTTATTGGTTTCTCAATGTTTTTGCTATTTTTTACCATTTTCGCTTGGGTTTAGGGTTAGAACAACTTTTTGTTATATAAAAATTACATCCTAACCTAAACCCCAACTCTAACCCCAACTCCAAGCGACCATGGCTTAAATATGGACAAAAACATTGAGAAACCTGTATATTAAATAACCTCATAAAGCAAATCTAAAATCTAACCCTAAACCCAAGCGAAAATGATTTAAAAAACAGAAAAAAATTGAGAAACCAATAAATAAAACGACAAAAAAAGATGCCCCGTTTAAGTGAATGGGAAGGACTTGCGTATCATATGCACGCCAAAGTGGAATTTGGCGTATGTATTGCACGAGTTTTACACTTCGGGCTATTTATACGCAACCTCAGGAGACTGGGTTGGTCAGTCACTTTTTGCGCATTCATCAAAATTATTGTAATTACTGCATAGAAATAAATGTGTAATTTAAAACACATTAATTGTTTAGATAAATTTATTTATAACTAAATCCTACATATCGCACAGTCCTGCCTCATTGTTTGTGACATTTTTGTAGTAAAATTCAAAATTCATCTGTTTTTGAAACACAGGAACTTACTGTAAACTAACACTATTCTCTTACTGCACTGCAATCTCAATTAATTAATTTGCAATGCTTGTGATTTCTCTGCAGAACTAAAGTGTGATACATGTAAAACTGATTTATCAAAGGTACTGTATGATTTAGGATGACTCGAGTTTGCACTGAATATAGCACTCATTCATTCATTCATAAGTCATCTTATGACTCTTGTTTTCTCTCATCTGTGTACTGCAGCATCCAGAGCTAACAAATATCACCTCTTTGATGACCAACACCTGTTTGTCACTGAGTGGAAATAAAGAATATCTTACACAAACGGATGGCGAGAGATTTTTAAAGGTTATACATTGTAAATCTTTACTAATTTATCTCAAAAATGCATAAATTTTGTATCAGCTAAATAATATGCCTCACACGCCTCTGCAGATATTCAGTATTTCACCTCTGGTATAATATAACCTATATTTTTTTTCCACAAAACTTTAGGATTTTCTGGATGCTTTAGATGATCTGCTTTCAAAGGAAATAAAAGATGCTGAGATAATGACACGGATCTTTGATATAGTGGAGTCAATGCTAAAACTGATAGGACCTCTGCTAAACAACAACCAGACCAAGATGTCAGCCAAAGAAACTGGTGAGAAATTTATAATATTTCCGTACATGATAGTTTCAACTAACAAACCCAGTCCATATGTTGCTGTCAACCTAAGGGTTACATCCCTGTGCTCACCTTGCATTGTTTTCCCCAGAGCCACAGGTCCCCTTGCGAAAATTAACTATGGTTTTATTGTGGTAAAAGTGTAGGAACCATGATTTTTGGTTATTTTGTGGTTTTACTACAGTAGCCATCGTTTTTTGCTTTTAACTGTACAGTAGTAAAACCATGGTTAATTTTTGTAAGGGGTCATGATGAACCTTTGTGCCACATTAATTCTGCTTATGGCTATATTATAGATTTTAAATTACATTCATTTCTTTGTCTCTGCTGGTTCATTAATATGATTTCTGCCCTCCAGAGGTAGAGCTGTTGGTAAAGAGGGGCAGTTCTTCACCTGACGGTCCTCTTATGATGTCCACCAACAGCACACAGTTTACCTCCAACTGGAAAACAGCAACAGGAAATACATACTTGGGTATAGAAATTAAATACATAGATGATATTTTTTAGGATACATGCACATCTAATCTATCAATTAACCAGTTGCTCAACTGGCCGTGCATTTTGTTAGCAGCGCAAAAGGTCATGGGTCTGATCCCAGGCAACACATACTAATAAAATGTATAGCTTGGATGCACTAAGTGATACTAACCATCTGATAAATCAGAGATGGTTTTTGAATCCCGTCCTTTGTTGACAAGGAAAATCTGTTCACTCTTTATCACCTAAAGATTACATGGGGATGTAAACTCACACATTTTTTTTACATTAACATCAATACATTTACAGACTCTCTCAAATGATAATTACTCTCTGTGTGCATCTGTGAACCAGGTTTTACAACTGCAGCTCTCCTCGGCTACAAAAGTCTTGAAGGATCACTCAACAGCTATTTTGGCAATTTAATGAAACAAGAAAACATGAAATACGAGATCAATTCAAAGGTAGTAACTGTGGTTGTTAGCAACGCAGAGACAAAGCATCTACAGGAACCAGTAAATCTCACGTTCTCTCACTTGAAGGTATGAGAAACTAATATGTTCATTTTTGTTGTCTTTAAATGGATTACTTGGACTTAATTTTGATGATAAAGCAGACAATAAAACCTCAGAACAGATATAAAGTCCTTCAATACTCTTTAACCTCCTAGATGTGGGTTCACGCCAGATGCGAGTTCGGCGATTTGCGCGAGTACATTGCATACGGTGTCAATGCAAAGACGCAATCAGAAGCTTCCTCGCGCGGGATGATGCGAATTGGGCGGCGCCATTGCCGTGAAAACACGCACTATTCGCCTCAAATGTGCCTTCACACAAGTTAAAAATATTAAACTGAAGCGAAAAATTTGCATGACACAAAGTTAAATCCCACGAGTAATCTAGAGTGAGCAATGCGATGCTAAACGTTTGGTGTGTACGTAGGATTAGACCAGGGGCTTCATTTATAAAGCGTGCGTACGCACAGATTTGATCGTAAAGTGTGCGTACGCAAAAAACCACGACAAAGTCCTTATTTATAAAAACTGTCTTTGACGTGGAAAAGTGCTTTGCGCCACGTCAGGGTCTAAGCAGACGTACGCAGTTTTGCTTGTCTGATTGCTGCAGGTTTTTGGAAATATAAGCCATTCTTGCTGCTTGAAATTGTGTTTAAACATTGACGAACGCTCTTTTATATATCTGTGACATTAATTAGGCATCATTTAAAGGCGGAGGTCTGAAATTGCTCAGCAACAAGTTCAAGTTCATTAGCGATTCATAAATTTCACATCTGAAAGAGGGGAGTACGCGCGATTTCTGTGCGTAAGTTCGATTTATAAATCACAAATGTTCGTAAGATCAAATGTAGGATGGTTTCTACACAGCATTTTATAAGTGAGGCCCCTGATGTGTCCATTTACGTGGACATCACATTTTTTTGTTGTTTGCACCATAATACTTAAAGGAATAGTCTACTCATTTTCAATATTAAAATGTTATTACTTTAACTAAGAATTGTTGATACATCCCTCTATCATCTTAGTGCGTGCACGTAAGCGCTGGAGCGCGCTGCAACGCTTCGATAGCATTTAGCTTAGCCCCATTCATTCAATGGTACCACTTAGAGATAAAGTTAGAAGTGACCAAACACATCAACGTTTTTCCTATTTAAGACGAGTAGTTATATGAGCAAGTTTGGTGGTACAAAATAAAACGTAGCGTTTTTCTAAGCGGATTTAAAAGAGGAACTATATTTTATGGCGTAATAGCACTTTTGGGAGTACTTCGACTCGCCTGAAAAGTCCGCTCCCCTTCTCACTCTCATAATGGGAGAGGGAGGGTGTTACTGCGCCGAGTCGAAGTACTCCCAAAAGTGCTATTACGCCATAAAATATAGTTCCTCTTTGAAATCCGCTTAGAAAAGCGCTACGTTTTATTTTGTACCACCAAACTTGCTCGTATAACTACTCGTCTTAAATAGGAAAAACTTTGATGTGTTTGGTCACTTCTAACTTTATCTCTAAATGGTACCATTGAATGAATGGGGCTAAGCTAAATGCTATCGAAGCGTCGCAGCACGCTCCAGCGCTTACGTGCACGCACTAAGATGATAGAGGGATGTATCAACAATTCTTAGTTAAGGTAATAACATATTTTAATATTGAAAATGAGTAGACTATTCCTTTAATTTTGTGTAACTGGAACCTGGTGTACACAAATATGGACAATTACACTGCTTCATGTTCAATGAAAAATATTTTGGTTATTCTATTTATTGTTTTTTCCTAACCCCAAAATAACTGGAAGAAATCTGAAAAAAGACAAACAAAATATCGAGACTTAGGAGGTTAAAGAGCATTTCATGTTGAAACCTCAAGAAGCTGCTTGATAAAATGCCAATAGTACAATTTTGAAAATTCAAGGCAAAGGTTATTGACTATCCTAAAGATGCTAAATTTTAACAGTTTATTTTGGCTTTTGTTCAGTCACAACATGTTTCCTATAGTCCAATTTGTCTTTTTCTAATGTTTTGGTTATGCATTTACAGTACTGTGCAAAAGTCTTATGCTACGCACACACCAAACGCGGGGCATCTTGTTAAGGTACATTCACACTATAAGCGACTAGCAGTAGCAGAGTGACACGATCCCATTGATTTCAATGGAAGCTCGGCGGCATCCGGCGACACGAGCGACAGTGACCGTTGACAGCTGGATGGGTGTGTCCAGTCACGCGACAAAGTTGAGAAATGTTGAAAAGTTGAGCGACTACCAATGAGAATGAAGCAAGGGAGTTCACGTCATCCGTCTCTCGTCAGTTACTGGAGCGGACGTTACTCATTTGTTTATGACAGCCAGATATAGAAACACCTCTTTTGAAAGAGACGAGCGACACATAGCAACAAATTCGCATATAATGTGAAAGTACCTTTACTTGCTCTAGATTACCCGTGGGATTTATTTTCGCGTCATGAGAAGTTTTTGCTCAAGTTGAATATTTTCAACTTGGGCGAAGACGCGTTTGAGACGAATAGCGTAACACAGTCTCACCCCATGTCGTCAATATTTGACGACACTTGACCATTCGTCAATATGTGACGCGGAGGGTATACCTTTCGCGTCATTTTTTGACGAACTGGGGACTTCAATACTATTACGTCCGTTGCATTCTCTTCTCCTATTTTCTTACCATTTTCGCGTCGGTTTAGGGTTAGATTACGCGAAATTAAACAGTGTACGCGAAATTAAACAGTGTACGCGAAATTAAACAGTTGTCACCTGGCGTTGGGGTTAGAAACAGTTGTCACCTGGCGTTGGGGTTAGAGTTAGGTTTGGGTAGGGATGTCATTATGTAAATCTAACCCTAAACCGACGCGAAAATGGTAAGAAAATAGGAGAAGAGAATGCAACGGACGTAATAGTATTGAAGTCCCCAGTTCGTCAAAAAATGACGCGAAAGGTATACCCTCCGCGTCACATATTGACGAATGGTCAAGTGTTGTCAAATATTGACGACATGGGGTGAGACTGGGTTGAATAGCGTGTGTTTTCGCGGCAAATGCGCCATATCGCGTAATTCGCATCGCCCCACTTTGCATTTACTTTGTATGTAATCTACTCGCGCAAATCGTTGAACTCGCATCTGGTGTGAACCCACAGTTAGCCCACCGTGCCAGAATTAGATTAGTTGTTTTTGCAATGTTATAGTGATCATATATAATTGTGTCTCAGTCTCTTTAATAGAATACATCCAGAGAATACAAGAAATGTTTATGAAGTATTAAAAACTTTATAAAAATGTAAACTGATGTGAAGTTTTTAGGGTAAACTCCCCTTCCACTTGAGCAATAGCAGGAAACAGCATGATCTCTTTTACCTAAATGAAATTAAATCCCAATTTCTAATTTTAAAGAAATGAGTCTTTTTACTTCTGCTCAAAAACGCTCAAGATTTGTTTAGTGCCAAGAGAGGTCACACTAAACACAGACGATGCCCAAAGAAGACATTTAGTTCTGAATTTTTTTATTTTTGTACATATTACCTTTATTTTCTGTTTGTATCTTAATAAAAGGCGTGAATAAAATAAAATAAATATGGATGGATATTAAAACTTTAAAGACTTTTGCACAGTATTGTATGTTATACCCACTTGATGTGTTTTTAATGTGCATTTATATCTTTACATTTCTCCCAGCAAATGAATGAGAATCTCACCTGTGTTTTTTGGGATCATGAATTGGAACATCGCGGGTGGTCCACACGTAACTGCACTAAAGTGAGGTCTGATGCTAACGAAACGGTCTGCTCCTGTACACATCTCAGCAGCTTCGCTGTACTGATGGCTCTCTATGACATTGGGGTACATTTACATTTCATCATTTAGAAAATGCTTTTGTCCAAAGCGACTTACAACAATTAGGAAACAAGAAATCGATTTGTCATAAGGAGGCAATAAAAAAGTTTTCAAACAATACCTGTTGATAGAGAAAGAGAGAGTTAGTGTTTTTTTTATAAAAAATACACTGAAAAAACGAACTTTTTGGTGTAGTAATATTTATTAAATTAACTCTCATAATTTCTACATAATAATATTAACATTTGTTGAGAACTAGATTTTCCTAAGTAAAATGATGATGAATACACAATTAATTCATGTAAAAAATGAACTGTGTGGGAATAGTAAGTCTTATTAGATATTTTCTTGTATTATTTAACTGTTTTATAGTCACTGCACATAGTCCTAAAATAATTAAGTAAATTTTAATCAAAAACTTTAGCAGATTCAAGTAAAAAATCTTAGTTCATTTTACTTAAAAATATTAAATCCATTAAACTAAAAAATCTAAGTAAAATTTACTTACATTTATTTGCACATGTTGTAAGGAATACCCACAATTCTTTGCGCCTCAATATTTTTATTTTTTAAGCTTTATCACAGAGTAAGAACTGATAAGAACTTTAACTACTTATATATTTGTTAGCAAAATGTCAAAAAGGTTTAAGCTCTTATATATTGATGTTGTTTTGTTGTAAATAATAATTTTGTGAAGTCACCGTTTACGTGATCAGTGTTTCTTTACATGAAGCCTGTTCAGAACGTTGTATTGCAATTCTCTCCACAGTGCTGATAAAGCATGTCAGAAACACAGTTTGTGTGCGTTTCTGTTCCGAATCAAGTTTATTCAATGACTGACTTGTTGTCAGTCAAGAATTTTGTGTTATAGTGCCATTTATAACACTAAAAATAACTAGGTCCATAAGAATATGTTAAAGAAAATAAAAAACAGAAAATACGATTTATTTAATATTATTAGGATAGCAATGCTTCAATTTTCAAAAAAAACCTAATAGACTTTACCTAAACGATTAAAATAAATCTAACTTCTAAATAAAATAATTAAGTAACATTTAATTAATTATTTAACATATGTTTTATCATGCAATTTTAATGATGAGGTTTGTATTTTAGCCAACAAGTGTATGCAGAATATCCTGTTAAAAGCCACTTCAAACTTTCCCTGAACATCATTGTGTGTTCCTAGGATTGCAAAGATTGTAGGTTCAACACATAAACTGATCAAATGTATGATTTACATGCACTGTAAGTCATTTTAGATAAAAGTGAACCTTCGGTGGCCTTTAAAATGCAGGATAGGCAATTTTGCAGAGGCTAGCTATAGCAAGCAAGCTTTGAAAACATAAGATCCCACCCTCCCTGCAGATCGTTCTCTAAAGTCACCACTTCTCCAAACACATAAACTCTTCTTTAAGGACACTCCACTTTTTTGAAAATATGCTTATTTTCCAGCTTCCCTAGAGTTAAACATTTGATTTTTACTGTTTTGGAATCTATTCAGCTGATCTCTGGGTCTGGCCCTAACACTTTTAGCATAGCTTAGCACAATCCATTGAACCTGATTAGACCATTAGCACTGCGCTAAAAACTAATCAAAGAGTATATTATATTATAAGATTTTTTTTCTTGAATCAAATGTTTAACTCTGGGGAGCTTTAAAATGGGCATATTTTCAAAAAAAGTGGAGTGTCCCTTTAAGCTATACCTTGATCCAGATGCTTTTTCGTCATAGTTGTTTCTAAGACGAACGAATCAAAAGGAATGTAAGGTAGTCACTGTTTGGCTTCTAGGGGTGTGCAGCGGAGTCAGTATTTGTATCTGTATTTGTATCTGTAACAGTCTCAAAATTATTTGTATCTGTATTTGTATTCGGATTGAACCGGAAGTGGGTGGGTCTTAAACCGGAAGTTTGTCATATTACATTAAAATGACATTTTAAATGCATTTTTGTTTTTTATTATAATTAATTATAACTTAAATAACTGTAAACATTTATTAAAAATAATAATACAAATTTTTAATCAAAAAGACGAATAACTTGATTCTCGTTAGTAATACTCATGGAAAGCAAACAACTCATTTTAAAGCCTCATACAGCTTGCCTATGTGCTATGCATCATTGTATTGTAGCATTAAAATAACAAACTTGAAAGCACGTTGACAAAACTGTAGGCTACATCACCTTTAAATGTTTATTGTGCCTTTCAGCACAGTTCCATGAGACCCATTCTTTCTAAATGACTGCAATGTTTTCAGAAAAAATAAGTAGCCTACATTAATCCCTCATCTAGCGATTTAAATATAGTAATTAAACATCTAAAATGGTCATTATTTGTAAGTTTTCTAAAAGAGTGAAATATAATAATACTAATACTACTCATATATCCATGTCTGACATCTTGGTTTCGGTTTAAAAACATGCAGGAATTTGAAAATAAAATGCAGGACTTGCTTGATGTTTAAAGAGTTTAAGGGAGATAAAGTTCGGGAACTGATTCATGTTAAAAAGTTATTAAGATCGACAAACTCGCGCTGATAGACAGATCCGAAATGCAATGCAGAGACACGCAAGTGGCGCAGAATATGCACAGAATGGTTCAAAAACATCTGTTTTGATAAGAATTTACGAAAGCATAATAAGCATACAACAAACTTGCTGAGCTCATTTTTATCTATGTCCATATAGAGTTTGCGCGAATATAACGAATTGTTTAAAAAAAATCCCTATTGGCTTCCATTCTCACTTAGAGTGCATCCAAATTCGCCTACTATGCCCTAAAAGTATGTATTGTACTGTTTTTGTTATGGGAAAGTCTGGACATTTAAGTACTTTAACAGATATGAGACATATTAACTCTAATTTTGACTACTATTTACTACTAATAGTATTCATTATTGCATAATGGAACATCCAGGATTGCCTAATCAAACAAAACCAGTCCAATGGTCATTCAAAACCAGACTAGCTAAAACACAAAACAAACTTTGCTTTCATAAATAAAATCATCTTACCTTAAGATTGACAGCTGACGAACAGCAGACAGCTGACTGATTTAACCCGCGAAAAAGTAGGAAGTCATTACATTGCATTCGGAATGAATGTAATGATTGTGCGATGATTTTATGGTCCTGTGGCCTTTTCACACATATGAAAAAACAGAATGACTAAAAGTGGTTCTGGGGGAAATCACCCAACCCGCAGGGTGGTGCAGCGCCTGGTTAGGGTTAGGGTTAGCTTAGCCACCGGCGGAAAAGAAATTGCCGCATATGAACACAAACGTATGGTATGCACAGAGGCGGTCTTAACATATAGGCATAGGTAGGCGGCTGCTTGGGGCCCCCTATCAGCGGTCATATTAGGGGCCCCCCAACAAACCTAATAAATAAATAAATAAAACCCTTATCATCATGAACACTTCAAAAGCATTGTAAATTGTATTAATCTTCTTAAAAATACATTGAAACTTTGAAATAGTAGTTAAAATGTCCAGTTCATGTTTATCTGTCACTACACACATACACCCCCTTCTTTCACAATGAAATGGACTAGTCCATAACGGCGCGAAAGATAAACACAAAGGGACAGTAGGACTGGGAAAGTACAGGAATAGAGACGAATCAAGACAAATATAAACGCGAAATGGGGCTTTGGTGATTTAACCGCCTAGTTCTGCTATAATTGCCTTAGCCTAACACCTACAAAAATTATTTTGTGGTGAAGTAAATAACGTTACTACAGAAAAAACGAATTAACCCTTATGTTATGTTGGGGATGTTTTCGTCCACTATGGGGTGCTTTTGAGTTTTAATTTTGGGAAAATGCTTATTAATTACTTCTTTTCAATATAAAAAGTGATTGTGGACTGGACTTTTTTAAACCTTTTATCACAGTTTTAAAAACATTGGCTTTGATGCATTGCTTGATGCACAGTTTTTGTGCAGCATCAGAATACATTTTTTTTCTCCGTCATTTACTGTTCGTGGCTGTTTTTGCCCCCATTTACTTATTCTATTGGTTTTGTAGTGCTACACTTTGTGTGTTCTCTGCTTTTCATCTTTATTTTGGAGTACATTTTATTCTTTTTTTATAGATTGGATAGGGGGGCCCAATACATACCTTTGCCTTGGGCCCCCAATTTGCTAAATCTGCCACTGGGTATGCATAGTGCGCTTTGGCCTCTAATTGAAACTAGGATATATGGATATATCAGAAGGCCTGTATTTATCCCCCCGTGGCTGTGTGGATTACTTTTGCGAAGTATGGATGCACATTCTTTGGGCTTAAAAGAAGTAGACCCAATATGCAACAAGCCGATCCTAATCCTAGACTTCGAGGGGCCCTACGAAACTTTGTGAGGGGGCCCTGTCAGCGCGTTCATAAAAACCCTTTATCTGTCTCTGCTTAAATGTAGCTATAAACACAATATAAATAAAATAAAAATAAAAACATGTTGTGGTCCTTTTTGTCTTTTCTGCTCCGGACGGATAGCTTTAAACTATATCCATATATCGCATTTCGATTGCATTGGGGAGCTGCACAAACCGTCTGACAAATTAAAGTATTGTGAGATCAGACTGCTTATAATTTCGAATGGCTCAATTATGTCAGTTAGTCTGTGCAGTGCAACATGAAGTTAAAAGCAACGGGACCCCAAGTCGTCGGGGCCCTACGCAGCTTGCATACCCTGCGTATAGGGAGGATCGGCTCTGTATGCAACCGTTATAAAGCTTGAAAGAGCTAAGACATTTTCTAAAATAAATTTGTCTGAAAGATGATGGACATATGTATCTTGAAATGGCTTGAGGCTGA
The DNA here is from genome assembly GCF_027580225.2 of Misgurnus anguillicaudatus. Taxonomy (NCBI): domain Eukaryota; kingdom Metazoa; phylum Chordata; class Actinopteri; order Cypriniformes; family Cobitidae; genus Misgurnus; species Misgurnus anguillicaudatus. Next base: position 12,994,220 of record NC_073355.2, read on the forward strand.
GTAAATCATGGGGTAATTTTCATTTTTAGGTGAACTGTCCCTTTAAGTTGAGATACAACCAATCAAAAGCTTAATGCTAAAAAAGCCATTTAATCATGCTGAAATGCATTAAAATAGTTTATTATGAATGGTTACTAGCAGATCACTTAAATGCTCTCTTCATGTTACTTGCTAGTCTAATCATAGCGGGCGTTGGTGTTAGTGGTTTAACAAAGTTTTGCACGTTTGCTGTAAACTGATTCTCATGCATGTGATAAAACAAGAGACACTTCTTTTTTAAACTAAAAGGCATATCTGTTAACCACCAGTGCCTGTTGAAGACACTGCACATTTTGTTATCTGTAAATGGGTGGTGCGGCCTGTTTAACACATCTTGGTTTCCTGGACCGAGATTAGACTAGTCCTAAACTAAAATAAATGTAAGAGCTATCTAAACTGAAAACAACTTGCACTGACATATCTTAAAATACATCAGTGCCCTTTGTTTTGCCTCAAAGTGCACACAAGTAATGTTTTTAGTAAGGCATGTTTGTTAAAATCTAGTTATATTTCCTAATTAAACTAAGGCCTGGTTTTGGCTATAAAGCTAATCCCTGCAGCATGTAAACCAAACAGCATAACTACAACTTTTGAGTTATTTCACTCTGCTAAATAATATCTCATACAGTTATATAGTATTAAGATAATAGGCATACAAATACAAGATATATACTTTCAAACTGCATATACAAGAAATATGAAACTGTTTAAAAGTATTCGTGTATCTCTTTATGGATTATGTTTATTGTTTTGCCCCACAGGATGTATATGAACTGCGTGTGATCACATGTGTGGGACTGTCAATCTCTCTCATCTGCCTCCTCATCTGCATTGCCACGTTTTACCTGGTGCGCTCAATCCAGTGCACACGCAACACCATTCACCTCCACCTCTGCATCACGCTCTTCATTGCATACTTCATCTTCCTCGTGGGTATCACCCGTACAGAGAATAAGGTAAAACAGATTTGTTTCTGCAGATTCACCCTGACTAAATGTTGTGGTTTACTCAGAAAAAGGAAGTAATGATAAACTTCTCTTGTGTTGACCTCTTCACCCCTCAGGTGGGTTGCGCTATCGTTGCAGGAATGCTGCACTATTTCTTTCTGTCTGCGTTCTGTTGGATGTGCCTCGAGGGGGTGCAGCTTTTCCGTATGGTGGTGCTGGTGTTCAACACGACTGTCAGACACATCTATCTGGTTGCTGCCGGGTATGGAGTTCCCGCTGTTATCGTCGCCATTTCAGCAGCAGTCAATGCAGATGGATACGGCACTGAAAAACAGTGAGTCTTGGACTGCCGATATCTAAATCAGTCATAATCTGAAAATTTCATGTTTGTTAAGATGTTTTTCTATTTTCAGCTGTTGGCTCAAATTGAAAGATGGCTTCATCTGGAGCTTTTATGGGCCAGTTTGTGTCATTATTATTGTAAGTCCCCTCTCGCACATTGCACTAAGCTAACTGCACACACAATTGGGTATAGAAAGTATTATATGTTCATCAAATACATTCAAATCCACCTATTCCCAGCCTCGGGCCATTCAGAAATACTGCTTTGTTGGCAGAATCCATTAAATGCAACATACATTTTTCAGCAACATTCTCAAAGTGCAGAGAAGATCAATTGGATGAATGATGGCTCGCAAAGCAATGTGGATTACATTTAAAATTGGGTCCCTTGTGAGAACTTGGACTACCCTGGCTAACACCAGACCAGTCTCATAGAGAATGAGACGTGGTCTGGGAACCACACACTCTTTTTCTCATATTTTAGGCGTGGTTTACGAATTCCCAGAGGCGTTTATTGGGCGCTACGAAAGTCTATCAAATGCGTCTGTATGTAGCTCATAGCCAATCGTTTCAATTATACCAGATGACGTATGTAGTGCAACATAAATTTAAATGTAAACAACTGTTATCGGTACCGTACGTGTGCACACAGCTTAAAGACGATGACGATGCCTAGCAGGTTGGTCCTATAAAACTCCGTGGCTATCATGTCTTGCCATATCCAAACATTCTTCTTGGATATGAAACTGTTTAACGCCAAAAGTTGCTCTTTTTTTCCATAAACTTGCGTTCAAAACTACTTCAAACACTATCTAAGGCTGCATTGGAAGTAACTTTGCTTCTGCTGTGTTAGGTTCTATAGTTTCCATGCTAGACTTGCAGCGAGAAATATTTGCGTGCAAGGCAGCATAGGAAACCCAGGCTAAACTTTGACCTGAATACAACCCGAATGTGGCAGTGACATGGTTCACATCGCCCCCTAATGTGTGGCTCAGTTTCTGCATTTTTACATTCTGACTTACGCTATCTGCAATGTTTCTAGTTGCATATATAATGATTTTTGCGACGTTTATCATGTCTTGTTCAAAGAAGGTAGAAGTAGAGGTTTTTGCCAATAAAGCATTGAGGGTCAAATTGTTTAAATACCAATAAAATGACTAAAGGGACATACTGTGCGTTGATCATGCTGTGCATTGATTTCTGACACTGCCAGAAAACTATCGTAGGCTATCTTTGGTCGCATGACTGGGAAAATGGCCATCTTTTTTAACTTGTCTCACTGCATGACATAGGACCACCGATTGAGATCCACGATCACATAAACCGTCACTATTGTTTCACGATGGCCATCTTTCGTCTATGACAGCCAAAAATCGTGTGTATCTCAGGCTAATGCTGTGTTTACATCAACCGCGTTTCAGGCGTCAAAATCAAATCTACCGCGCCTAGTTTGCCCCTTCAATTCAGTTTCAATGCATTCGCGCGTGTAGAGCGGAGTAGACGCGCAGAAAAAGCAAGCATTTATCGAGAAAGTTACCAGTTTGTATTTAGTCACCTTACTATAGGGGGAAAATAAATGGCGCAGGTCGATAAACGTCACGTGTCTCAAAAGTGAAATGTGTATTACAACTTACCAGGTTGCCCAAAGTCCTCACTGACACTCTTCCAAGCGAGGTCCTTTTTATTCCTGTGTCTATAGAAATAAGAACTTGTGTCGTATAGCTCCGGGTGACAGCTTATGGACAATGTCAAGCGTTCCTTCATGTTGAATGAGTGACTCCAGGTGGGGGTGCCGCCACAGCAGCAAGCAGGCTCCTGATTGGTTAACACGGCGCGAAATTCCGCCAAAGTTCAAATTTTTCAACTCGGGTGTCAGCCGGCAATTCGCGTCAAACACAAAATGCACAAAAGCACCAGGCGCTCAATTCACGCGAACTAGACGCCCGAATAGGGCGGAAACCTGTCTTCCGCGCCAAACGCCTCTACCGCGCTGCGGGACCTCCTGACACGCGTCTTCACATTAACTTAACATTGAAATCACTCGTGCTTCACGCCTCTACCGCGGTTGGTGTAAACGCAGCATAAAGACGGGCGTGACACTTGCTCTAACGATGCAGCAGAGAAACAAAACAACTTCCAAACAGCCGCTCTCAAATTTGTATTGCAAATTCGCTTGAATGAAAGATCATGCGGAACATCTTGTGTACATTTTATCCTTCACTTGTACATTACAGTAGCAACTCTACAATGTCCATCCTTGCTGAGATGAAGGGATATCACTTTACCCACTTTAGCCACATAGTTTAGGGAAGCTGAGGATCAAGAATTAGACAACAGTGTTAGCTTAGAGAATCACCCAATTCTGTCTAGACTGAAGAGAGGAAAGGTCATTTCTTATGAAATTGGCCCAAAAGTGGTCAGAGAGGAATTGACTATGACTCAACTGATGACAACTGTGCAGCTCAGAGTCCTAAAAGCTTTCAATTCAGGATGCCTTCAATTTTAATCATGACTGTACCTCACTAGTGGGGTGAAGCAAACCGTTTCAAAATTCACACAAAAAAATCAAACAAATGTGAATTGGGTACAATTTCATCAAGTTGTTTGAGCGAATAATGGTGATATTGATAACATAGTAAATTACTAGTAGTTGGACGAATTTTGAATGCAGGCACTAACAGCAAGGGCATTGCGATGATGTCGAGTCCCATATATTATAAAGACAACCACAGCGAAAAACAGCTAGATGGTCAGCCCCGTGGGTTTAATGTTCACTACATCAGAATTTATTCTGCAAATGCGTTTTCATACTCTATTATTGGCATTTACTCTTTTAGTCAAAAACGTATTTTTATTCGAAATTTGGCACTTCCATCATTAATTTCGTATGTGATACTTCAAAATGCGCATAAAATTAGTTTAATAGAAACCCAGCTACTTACAATCTGAGCACCAACAGTAGTCCCCAAGGCAGTTTTGATGGAGCGTTATTTTACGTTAAGTGTGGTGCGTGTGGTGGATTGTATTTAAAGGAAATCTTCTGATTGGCCAGAGATACATGAAGCTCAGGGATGAGGGATTGATTGGCCTTCATCAAGGCCTATCACAGACACTGTTATTGGATGTAATTGGACCTACTTTTTTCTGTGTGTTTCAGGTAAATGTTTTCTTCTTCCTCATAACGATATGGAAATTGGCAGATAAATTTTCCTCCCTAAACCCAGACCTAAACAATTTGCGCAAAATCAGGTGAGAATTTATTATTAAATTAAGAATATAAGTGCACTGCTTTAAATTCTAAATGCTTTTATTAAATGTATTGCTTTAAAGGAAAACACCACAGTTTTCAATATTTTACTATGTTCTTACATCAAATTAGACAAATTAATAAATACTTATTTTTTTTCAATGCGTGCAGTTCATCTTTGTACAGTGCGTTGTGAATGTGTTAGCATTTAGCCTAGCGCCATTCATTCCTTAGGATCCAAACAGGGATGAATTTATAAGCCACCAAACACTTCCATGTTTTCCCTATTTAAAGACTGAGTAGTTACACGGTGGCACAAAATAAAAAGTGGCGATTTTTTAAGCGGATAAAAATGGGAACTATATTGTATGGCTGAAGAGCACTTAGTTTGCAGCACTTCGACCTTACCTCGTCTAAGCTGAGGTAAGAACATAGTAAAATATTGAAAAAGGTGGTGTTTTCCTTTAAGAAATCATACACGAATAACTCATCTGCTTGGTCTGTTTCAATAGGTACAGTATGTTACTTTTATAGTGACTTTTATAGCGTTTTTCAGTTCTTTATAGTGTAAGTCAGAGGGCTGATGTATGATATTTTGTACTTTATGGAAAAAAACAGATTAAAATAGACTGTACTGTTTTAAAAGTGAAATTTTATTAATGACAAATGTGACAGACAGTGAGGAAATGATTTCATTATACGGACTATAAAGCCACACATGCTTATAAAAGAGTGTTAATGACTTATCTTCATGACAGTACTCATAGGGTATACCTCAGTGTCTGAAATAACTCATTTTCGTTTACTTCCTCAACATATAGTGGACTCAGACTTCATTCACAATATAGGCCTAGAGAATAGTGAAGGAGTGAATGAGTGAACAGTTCTGTTGCTGAAATACCACGTTGTTCTTTTTAATAATAAATACGGTCATATTTGCTTGCCAAAATTCTCCTTTACCCTCACTGTGTTATATGACCAGAAGTATGACTGCACAAACTGGAGTCCCAGAAAATTACAGGCCCCATCTCATGCACCAAGCCCCTCTTAAACTTTAACATCTTTGTCTCCATCTACAGGGCATTTACAATCACTGCGATTGCTCAACTGTGTGTTCTTGGGATCATGTGGGTCTTTGGCTGTTTTCAGTTTGACAGCGGCACGCTGGCCATATCATACATCTTCACTATACTGGGCAGCCTGCAGGGGGTGATGATGTTCGTCATACATTGCTGCCTCTCAAAACAAGTCAGTTCTTATTCCTGTTAATACACCGTTGACCTACAAAATAATAAATCTACAATAAATATTGTAAATTGAAATTTTAAAGTTAAATGGATAGTTCAGCCTAAAATGAAACTTTTGTCATCATTTTCTCATCCTCACGTTGCTCTAAACCTGTTTCTTTTTTTCTGATGAAAACAAAATAAGATAGTTTGATAAATGATGGTAAGCACACAGTTGATGGGAAACATTGAATTACATCGTATTTGTTTTCCTATGGAAGTCAATGGTTACATTTAGTTACATCAGCTGTGTGCTTACCATCATTTATCAAAATATCTTCTTTTGTGTTCCGCTGAAAAAATAAAATCATACAGATTTGGGACAACATGCATGAGGATGAGAAAATGATGACATGATTGTATTATTTTTGAGTGAACTATCCTTTTAATGTACTTTTCGGTTAAGCACACTATAGCTATAGTGAAGGTGCCTGGGTTCCCATACGGCAAAAAATATATTTTCAAAAACAATTTAAATATATTTAAAAATATGCCAATGTACTGAAATATGTACTGAAATATATTTTGAAATATGTTTACAACATATGTATTTTTCACCAATATATTTTTGGCAAATTTTTGTATATTTATATATATTAAATATATTTCATACAAAGTTTTTCTTCCAATGCAATTTGAATATAAATGTAATACATATATACTGTACATATATTTAAGTTGCATTGGAAGAAAAACTTTGTTTATGTTATAACCTGTAAACATAACTTAGGCAAATATAAATTGCAAAAATATACTTTATAAACTTTTATATTTTTGCCACGAAAAATATGTTGACCCTTGAAATATACGAAGCCCCTAAGGGGACATGGAGCAAAAATTAAATAAAGCTTAGTTTCGCGTGCCCACGCAAAACTTTTGCGTGCTCAGGTGAAACTTTCGCGTGTGCACGTGAAACTATCATGTGTGCACGTGAAACTGTCGGGTGCCCACGTGAAACTACCGCGTTAAGTTTCGCGTGCGCACTCAATAGTTTCACATGCGCACGCGAAACTAAACGCGGTAGTTTCACGTGCGCGTGCGATAGTTTCATGTGCGCAAGCGCAAAAGTTTAATATGAGCACATGAAACTAAACTTTAGATTTTTTTTTACTCCAATGTCACCTTAGGGGCTCGGTAGAAATATATGTTGATATAGAGCGTTTCATCGGGTGCATGTGTGGTGACGCGATAAGCGTCTGGTCTGAAATTTACTTCCGGTTTCTGTTTGTTTAATGGTCTGACTAGTTGCTGAAACTGAACTCTTAAACAAATACCTCGTCGAAAATAACAAATGTTTTGGGTTCCTATGTTATCTACGTGTTGTTTATTTTGCTTGCTATATAAATAAAAGGACTTTAAGGAATTTAAGGAATTTAAAAGGACTTTGTTGTTATTTATTCTTTGCGGAGTTTACCGGAAGTTACGTGAGGACCACGAAAGCCGCTTGTTTATGTTGTTACTGCTGAAACCGTCTATATAAAACTAAATCTGAAGAGTTTGGTTCCAAAACAAAATAACTCGAAATAATTACATTTTTTGTCAGAACATGTTTATTATTATTGTGCTACTTAGCTGTATTTTTTTCTGAAGGCTTAAATCAAAACAAACCAACTGCAGTCTGATTGATATTAATTGAAATGAATTGATTGATAATTGAAATAAAAAACAAGATTTTAGAAAAATCTTGTTTTAGAACCAAACCTTCATATATTAACAAAATCTAAAATATATTTAATTAAGCTTCACTATTTACAAAATTATATTTAGCATATATTTAAAACATATATTTTTGGCCAGAGAAATAAATTTTTTGCCGTATGGGTTTAGTATTAACTGCATCGAAAGGGAAATATGCTGAGTATGTGCAATACATAAAAATGTTTACTTTAAGAAAACTTTTACCTGTGTTTCGGGTAATTTGGTGATAAAGCAAACCCCACTGTTTTGTTTATCTGTTTGTAATGTCTATATCATTACCTGACAGGTGAGAGACGAGTATGTAAAATACCTGGCAGATGTCTGCACACCACAGAAGAGGAAATATTCAGAGTTCAGTTCCAACCAAGCAAGCAAAAGCCAGGTATAGTCACTCCCAAAACCGGATAGTCACTTCTTATTATGCTAAAATGCAATCAGCTAAGTGCTTTGAGTTTGCAGTTGTAAGTGTCCAAGTGTGTGTATTAATATATTGTGGACATTAGGCTTGTTTACTTGATGCTTTGACATCATCATCAATCAGGGCAAAGGTCGAAGTGGTGTCATCACAACAATTATACAGACATCAAGTATCACATACAAGCGTACCCTCGGAAAGATAACATTAGCATTTCTCATTAATCTGTGTGGTTTGTAAATGTTTCAGAGGGACGGACATGATCACTAGAGCATTTTAGTCAAACTGAACTGTTGATCTTGCTATAATAACTAGTTGTGACTATGAATATAAATGAGCTTTCTGTACTCTTTTTTTTCAGACGTCCAAGAGTGTTCAGAACACAGGCGAATCCAGCATTTAAGCTCCTGTCAACAGACTCGCTTTTGCAAGTTTGAGTGCAAAGTATTTTTTTTTATTAATTGTCTATGTAAATGCTAATATATGTATATGGATCGTTGTTCAGTTTAAAGAGTTCATTTGTATTTGTAAAATCCAAGCTAAAGTCTCATAATCGAATTGTGAGCTTGAACAATCAAGTTTGATTTCAATCACTGATTTCACTTTAAAATCAATCTTTGACTTGACAATCTTTGACTAATACTCAGTCAGTATTAAAGATATAAAAGTTATATTTTCATAGAATGTTCTTTACGTTGTGTAAAATTATTTTATGTAAAACTGCAAACAGTTTTACTTTTTACAAAGCAATGACTTATGGGTTTTCACAGGTCACATTAAAGGTGTTGTGTGTAGTATTTAGCCCCATCTACCTGTTAGACATTGAATTGCAACCAACAGCTCAGTCCACAGCTTATCTCTCCCTTTAGAAACGCATAGAGAAGCTACAATAGCTACCACAGGACAAGCACTTTATCGTCTAAGGCCCTGTTCACACGTACACGGGTATTTTCAAAACCAGACATTTTTCTATGACGTTTGGCCGTTCGTTCACATGCAAATGTAATATTAGGTTACTGAAACCAAACTTTTATAAAATATTTTTAGAAACTTCGGTTGCATTGTGTTATGTAGCCTCTGCAATGGCTTCTGATTGGTCAACATGGCTTTATGGTTAGGGATATATCGCCATCTGTTGGATTGGCATGCTATTGCATCATACTGGGTTTTTGCTTGTTTGTGTGAGATTTTTTAACGAATGAAAAAACTGAATTTCTAAAAATACCTGTGTACGTTGTGGACTAGGCCTGAGATGAAATGCACTCTTTAGAGCAGTTTGTCCGTTTACGGCTACTGTAGGAACATGACGGCGCAAAATGTCGAATTGCATGTAAGGGGACCCGCTGTGTATGTAGATAAAAACGTCTCATTCTAAGATAATAAAAATATAGTTCATTTTGTAATGTCTTAATATAGACGGTTTCAGCAGTAACAACATAAACACGCGGCTTCCGTGGTCATCACGTAACTTCCGGTAAACTCTGCGAAGAATAAATAGCAACAAAGTCCTTTTAAAGTAGTTTATTTAAAAAGCAAAATAAACAACATGTAGATTACATAGGAACCTAAAGCATTTGTTATTTTCGACGAGGTATTTGTTTAAGAGTTCAGTTTACAGCAACTGGTCAGACCATTAAACAAACAGAAACCGGAAGTAAAGTTCGGACCAGACGCTTATCGCGTCACAGCCATAGACTGTAAAAAAAGATGGACGACGCGACGTTGCCTCCCACCATTGTAATGAATTGAAGCCAAAAATGTCCAACCATGGTCGCCACCATGTTACGTAAAAACGTCAGGAGCCAAGGCATGCGCAGAAGGAATCGTCCGTGGAGCCAGAGGCGGAGCCGCGGTATCAAACTTCTGCCCAAACGCTCGCTCGACCAATTCAACCACGCCAATCATAACGACACTCCCCGTTTCTATAGCATCAAATTACAAGCTAAAATGAAACTTACCACAATAGGACCAAAACCATCTTTCGGAAACTTTTATTGGAAGTGTAAATAATTGTTTTATTTAGAGCATAGTCCCATTCATTTGAATTGAGAGGGTGGGGTTTATGACTTGTACTGCAGCCAGCCACCAGGGGGCGATCAAAGAGCCAGAGGCTTCACTTTTCAAGGCTTATGAGGCACACCCGGTCACAGCATGTGCGCCCGATGAAACGGTCTATACCACTGATAATAATATAGTTAGTCCCATTGACTTCCATAGTAGGAAAAAATAATACAATGGAAGTAAATGGGGTCTCTGATCAGTTTGGCTACAAACATTCCTTAAAATACCTCCCTTCGAAAAAAAATTTATACAGGTTTGTAACAACATGAAAGTACGTAAATGATGACAGAAATTTCATTTTTGGGTGAACTTTCCCTTTGAAAGTTACACAATGCACCTTTTAAAGAAAGAGCATTTGTCATTTCAAAATCATTAAAACTGTACATACATTTTTTGCCAAAGATCTTAAAACATCATGTTTTTAATTTATTTTATATTTATGTGCATTGTTTATTTAAAAAAAATCTCTGTCCCCAATACTGTTGTAACACCAAGCACTTTAGTGAACAGTTGCATTTTTCCAACAAAAGCAAACAAAAGTCATATACATCTTGGATGGCGAGAGAACTAGAGAATTATTCCTTTAATGTATCAACATTGGCAAAGCATAGTTTAAAAAAGTTTCATGATTCCCATAAAGCAGGCAGCGCAGCCAATCGATCTTCCCTTCCTATCAACATGACCTATTTATTTCCGTTTTGTGTTGGTTAAACTCAGTGCAGCGCGCTATGGGATTATTTCTGACCCACCTCTTTCCCCAGCACCACCTGCCTAGATCTGCTTCGAGGGTCCTCCCCATCTGTTATTATGTGCATGATTCAAAAATACCACATAAAAATGCTAAAACTAATATTCAGAGAGTCATGATTTAAATATTTTTACTCTTCTGTCAGTGCAGTTGCAAAACAGAGTTTGACTGATATGTATACAGATGTGGCCATTAAGAATGCATGTTTTTCTAGTGGCATCCAACAAAATTCTTCTTGCTGACATATCAGGTCATCATTGAAAGAAAAAATCCAAAATAAAATAAGCTATCAATTTAAATTGTAATAGACACAAACATTAAATATCGTAGTACAGACAGCTCGCACGATTCATCTCCCTGTGACAGGCATTTTTAATGGCCACATCTGTATATAGATAACAATTAGACTAAAACTGTTGATTTATCACATTAAAACTGTTGTACAGTTATAGTGTTAATTCAGTAAAAAAAATTGGGATAAGATAAAACGGCATAATGACTGTTTATGGCCATCATCTACGCCAAATATATTAGCATAGATGATAAAATAGGCTATAACGATTTTCTTTTGGGTCACATTTAAGTGTTCATATAAGTGTGTGTTTATTTGTTTTTCAAGAATAATCTGTTGTAATATTAACAGGAGGATCTGAAAAGTCATTGTGCATGGTTTTGATTTATGGGGAACTGATATAAAGTATGATTTTTTTATTAATGAAATGAAATGTTGAATGCGCTGTTTGTTGCATTTTTATAAGTTAAATAAGTGATTTTATATGCTTTTAAGCAGGATGATGATCTCTGGCCATCATTTTGCACATACGGTTAAAACTTGACTCTTTGCAGTACATGCCTTTTACTGTTTAATGTTATTTTGCTGTTGTTCTGTTGTTTAATATAAGATGTTTGTGTATTAAATTTTTTATTTCAAATCTCCTCATGTATCAGATATCTGTCTCTTTGAATGTGATGCTTATAAGATCTGGAAGCTTTGATATTCAAGATTCATTTGCATCTGAAATTTCATGCGGTGCTGTTGGTTCTGCTGAATCAAATATGATGCCATAGGTGAAACAAAAAAGATTATCCAGCAGAAGAGGAGATTAGATTTTTCTACTCATTATACAAAATCTAGGAGGAAAAAAAGTTAAAAGTTAACTTTTGACTACACGTTTGGTGTTTATGGCATACTAATAAGGGATGGGAATTTAATGGTTGTGGTTCTGAATATGATTCTTTCATTACTACAAGAAAACAAAAATGTTAAAGTAAACAATACAGTTTTTGGTTAGAGCCAACATACACTATCAGTCAAAAGTAAGAGTAATTTGACAAATGTTTTTACATTATTTTTGTAGCTTCACACTTATCAGAGTTAAATGAACACTCTCAATATAGTTAGATCTTTATCACAAAGTGTTAAAGGGGTCATTTTATGAGTTTTTTAAAGGTGTAAAATAAGTCTTTGGTGTTCCCAGAGTGTATATGTAAACGTTTTAGCTCAAAATACCCCACAGATAATTTATTATTCAAAATTTTGTCATTTTTAGGTGTGTCCTTTATAATGCAAATGAAATGCAAACACTGAACGCATTGATGGTGACTTTAAAGAGCCAGTAAGATGACAATTTTAAGCATCCTATCACTGTTTATAAGTCCCGGACAACAGGTTTAAATACATGCAAGGTAAAAAAAAAAACTCTGTAATTTTCTCAAAATATAAATTTAAAATTACCTCATTTCTAATAGATCCCCAAACGATTCGTGTGAAGCCGTTCAACGACTCAAGTCTGCCTAAACCCCACCTTTCAGTAGCCTACTCTGCTCTGATTGGTCAACTGACAGAGTGTCTTTGCACAGATCACAGATCAGTCGCACAGACCACAGATCAGTGGCACAGACCAACAATAGTGCAACATGTATTGACCTCGTGATAACATGATTTACTGAGAAGACATTGTCAACATCAATACACATCATTCATCATTAATCCAGGCAATAACAACGACGTTTGAATCTAACATTTTACACTCATTTAAGCATTTATGTAAACTAACCAGGTCATAGCAAAACCGTAAGTGAGCATGCGTTAGCCGTTTGCTAATGTGACTCTAAGACAGTAAATTAACAGTTTAAACAACGACATCATTCATCATTAATCCAAGCAATACAAACGACGATCGAAACTAACAATTTTACACTCATTTAAGCATTTATGTAAGCTAACCGGGTCATGGCAAAACCGTAAGTGAGCATGCATTAGCCGTTTGCTAACATAACTCTCTGACAGTAAATTAACAGTTTAAACAATGACATCATTCATCATTAATCCAAGCAATACAAACGGCGATAGAAACTAACAATTTTACACTCATTTAAGCATTTATGTAAGCTAACCGGGTCATAGCAAAACCGTAAGTGAGCATGCGCAAGCCGTTTGCTAACGTGACTCTCTGACAGTAAACAATGACATCATTCATCATTAATACAAGCAATACAAACGACGATCAAAAGTAAAAAAATTTCACTCATTTAAGCATTTGTAATGTAAACTAACCGGGTCATAGCAAAACCCTTAGTAAGCATGAGTTACGTTAACCACTTGCTATCGTGACTCTGACAGTATATAGAGTTTAAACAACGATATCATTCATCATAGATTCCAAGCAATAAAAACGACTATAGACATTTTACACTCATTTAAGCATTTATGTAAACTAACCGGGTCATAGCAAAACCGTAAGTGAGCATGCGCTAGCCGTTTGCTAACGTGACTCTCTGACAACGACATCATTCATCATTAATCCAAGCAATAAAAATAATGATAGACATTTTAAACTCATTTAAGCAAGTATGTAGCTATAATCATACTTACATACAGATTGTGGTTAGGAAACGCATGTTGTTCCAAATAAAGTGGGTACTGAACCATCTTTCATTGCCAAACGTCTAAATCCCTCCGTTAAAAATTAATTTTAACCACTGATTCTTCACAGCCAGACACATTTAGTATATCCCTCCTTGAAAACAACACAAACTGAAAACACAGCGTGAGCTGATGTTTACACACACTAACTAGCTGTGGGCGGGTCATAGTTTTCGTTTCTCCCGCGGGCAAGGCTGTAGGCGGAGATTAGTATCTCATGTGACGTGGATAAGTTCGTGTGACGTGGCAAATATCAGTAAGAAGACTCACTCCCTATAAAGACTCATTTCAGCGATTCAGAGTCGACTCCCTGCTTTAGAAGCCAATAACTTTATTAATCGTGCTCTTTTTGGTTCAACTACTTTACACGTTGTTTACATTAATGGACAGCTACATGACACACTGCAATAAAGATTAGTTTCGATTTTGGATCTGTGTGGCTCTTTAAATGAAACAGCCAACAAACTTTTCAAGTAAGGTGTAAAATGCAATTTTAGGTTTCAAACAGAGATGGCAATAGAGAGGATAAAGTTACAGATTGCATTACAGGAGCACTAAAAAGTAGTGTAAATCATTTTGTTCAGGGGCGTTTCTAGACTTCAAGGACAACCTGGGCTTAGCCCGGCTGGACCTGATGTAAATTTAAAGATTAGCTGGGATTTATATATATATAGTACATGGTGTTATTATAGTATTTAATTCAAATTGAAGTGTTTATAGAGTATGGTCATTTCACGCCAACTCACCTCAGGCCTCCCAGAAAAAAAACATCTCCCCAAGAAGTGCAATCATGCCAAATCTCTGAGCTCTACTCCAGTTTTATATTTCTAAAATGCTGAAATATAAATGTAGCCCATTCCATAAATCTATGTTGTTTATCAAACCAGATAGAAGTCAACTAGAAATCACTAAAGGGTCATATCTAAGCATGGTGAAAATTACAGCCTTACATACTGAAATTGCTTTCATTGGTGAGGCTTAATATAGAGAATCAAATTTGCCTTTATATGTATATTTCATAATTTTATGAATAAAAAACTGTTTGGGGTACAGCTCTGACATTCGACAGAACAGAGAGGTGTATGGACATGATTTTTTAAAATCCATGACATCAATTGGAAACTTTCTGAAAAACTGAGTGAGTTGGTATGGAATGACCTTATAAATATTGTAAATAAATTACACCAAAATAAATACCCTAATGTTCCTAATCCTAATATTCCTGATGCATTTAAATATAAAAGTGCTTCATTGATTAACTTTCTCAAGCACAAATTAAAGTTGGCTCTGAATAATGGTTATCCAATGTCCATGCCTGATCCTGACATAGGCCTATCTGCTCCTCCTCCTCTGTTTTAGCCCATCTATGCTGCCACCCTCTACAAAATCATGGAATCAGATCAGTTTGTGGCAAACCAACAAAAACATACTACACCGCAGGATACAAAGAACTTTTGAGATTACAATTTTCTGCTGTAATTACAAATGCTTTGCTTATGCATAGGGCATTTGCATACATTTCAGTGAACATTTTTAAACACGTTCCCATGAAACATGTTCATTTCTACGAAACTTGGGTTTTTAATGATGTTTTATGTTTGTCACCAACTTTGTAATCACTTTGATGGTTAAATGGCTCATTAAAGGCTGAATGATAGCTGTCTCAGCCCCCTCTAGATATTTAATGGTTTATAGTTTGTTACGGTTAAAACATCTCCTTTACAAAAAAATCTACATTGCAGGCCTACTGTGTATCAAAACTGCATTTTGACATCAGACATCAACATTTTGGATGACATGGTGGTGAGTAAATAATCTGGATTTTTTTAAGAAAATGGACTAATCCTTTAAGGAGTTGGGTTAACACTGGCATGATTAACTCTGTCAAAAAACTCCAACTCTGAACAACAATTTACTCTAAATATGTTAGATTTACTCTTTAGGTGTTGAATTCAACTCAGAAATTTTAACTCTCCAATTTTTGCCGTGAGATTGAGTGAGTTGTAGTACTTATTCGCAAGATATCACGTTTCATCCAGACTGATTTGTGAGACTATCTTTCTTTTGACTGATTCATTTTGTGACACGCTCAGTCAGTCTACAGTATCTCTCTCACCACATTGATTTCAGGCTGCCAGCTCACAAGCTAAAACATCTCTTTAGGAGTAGATTTAGTGCCGTGGCAGTGCTGCTGCTGAATAGCAATGATGGAAACTGTTTGAATAGGCAGGTGATTGTAATTGTGACCCAGTCTCAAAACCAGTAATAAATTGCACGGGCATATTTATATTAATAGCCAACAATACATTACATGAGTCAAAATTATTGATGTTTCTTTTATGCCAATAATTATTAGGATATTATGTAAAGATCTTGTTCCATAAAGATATTTTGCAAAAATTTCTGTAAATACTTGTGTTTATATTTAAAACTACTTAAAATGGCCGACTCCCTGATCAGTACCCTGACTACTGAAGAAGGGAGCTGAGTGAGACACAGCCCAAGACTAAAAATAAGGCAGGGGTATATACACAGGACACGACAATGATGATGATGATGATGATTAATGAGAAACAGATGCAATGAAGACTAACTGAAACATGAGGAAAAAACGAATTAAAGGTATAGCGGAAGATTTTCCCGAATTATTTAAAAGAACCGCCCCTCCACATTTTTTTAAAAAAGCACACGTGCAACACTCTACCTCCTCCCAAAAGGGAACGCCTGTTAAACGCGTGCACGAGATAGAGAGAGAGAGCTTGCAGGTGGTTCTTCTCTTCGCTCTGTTAGTGTTGCTGTCGGCATGTTTACCGTGTCTGTGCGGTTCGTGACTTGTGCCAGGTCTAGCATCGCTAATCATAGCTTACATCAACTTTTACTAGCAGTGATTTTAAATGGATTTCTCCAAATAGCATAACAAAATGTACCTTTCCAGTAGAAACTTCGCGTGGGAAGCCCAACCTGTCCTATTAGCTCACGCCAGCATGTGAAATAGTCTCCCATAAACACTCTTGTCTTGTTTCTTTCTTCATAGTCCTTTCTCTTCTTGTCATACAATTTGTAGACACCTTTTCTCTTGCGACCCTCAGACATTTTGAAAAAAAAACACAGTGAGAACGCGAGCTTCAATGAATGGTTGAAACCGTAGCACAACACACATATAGCCTACACGTGAAAGTGCGCATGTGCAGAAAGCAAACCTAGGGACGAGCACGTACGACGGTTATACGTCAACATATCATCAGAATGATTGACATCTGGGATGACCAATAATATATGTGATCCACCCGGAAAAAGAAAATCTTCCGCTATACCTTTAACAGAGACGAGACTGTAACATCCAGAAGGTCATTGCCAAAATGGCCACAAAGTGACTTGGTTTAGGGAAAGATTGTTATTGGCTTTATTAAGACTTTATTTCTTCACAATAATTTTATATTAAAGAGACAGTAAGTAGGAAATTGTATTTTGCATTCAAACAAATAGTGCTCTCTAGCGCCTCGCTTTTCCAAATGCATGTCACAACTACGGTAGCCGTTATGTACTCACTGATCTCTGTGTCCGTTTCAGCTGGTTTACTTGTTCTGAACGAAAAACGCGTTGTGGAAATGTGTTGCGGTAGGCTAGTGCTTTTTGTCCCTCTCTGCTATTATAGTTTTTCAATAATAAAACAACATGGAGGCCTCCTTGGACTTATCTGTTCAATGTAAGTAAAGAGAAGATATTCTAAGCTTACAAAGAAAAGTCAGATCATTGGCCGAGTTCATTTGAGGACATATTTATAAATAAAGACATTGATTTTGACTAATAAATATTTATAAAACTACACATTGTCCCTCATGTTACGTATATGGGGCTCAACGCAGTGAAGCTCCCAAAAGCACAAACATCCATCGTTACAGTAATATAAATTACTCTCAGAACAAAGGTACGAAAGCTGTCACTGGGGAGGTTCTTTTTCAAAAAGTACCTAATATAGCTCTTCAAAGGTACATATGTGTAGTTAAAATATAATAGGATCTTTATAAAGGGTACCGTCCTAGTGGCAGCCTTTGTACCTTTTTTCTCACAGTGAAATAACTGTGATTCTCTTTGTGTTCAAGTCAAGAAAAAAAGTCTGGAAAACATTTGAAAACTATTCCTTTAACATTTCAGTCTGCTAGAAATTAGCGAACTAGTTTATACTAACAAATGTGGAGCGCATACAGAACTGTTTAGGCTTGAATAATCTATTTACCTTTCAACTTATTATTAAAACTGAACTGCATATTTTTTATACTTTTGCAACTTTACCAGTATTACAATTTACTGTATTACAAAGAATGTAAGTAACTGATTTATTCAGTAAGGATTTAAGTTAAGTTTGGCAGTGAACACACTGTTGATGGCTTCAATCTCACTGTGTCCAGGTCACTTTGACTTTCTATCCAGTATCTCAGAGGAACCATGTCATTTATCATAAATTTAAACTGCCATTATGGTATAATAGAAGAAAATGTTCTCTGTCTCTGTGAGTGGATAGAAACATGACATGGATTATAATTTACGATCTGCTTCAGTGGTCAGTGGACATTAAAGACCTCACCCAGTACAAGTTCATGAAGCAAAACTTGCCATTATGATGATTCACAGAACCGAAACATTGAGCAGTTCAGTTTAAGCAAAGGTTTGGTGAACTGAACTTTGTTGCCCTATAATGGTACTGTTATTAAATAAAGCATGAGAGAGAGAGAGAGAGAGAGAGAGAGAGAGAGAGAGAGAGAGAGAGAGAGAGAGAGAGAGAGAGAGATGAACAGAAGGCTTATCTTAATTATGTTCCCTCTCGCTTCCATTATGAACATAAAATTGCCTTAAGGACAATATGCCTTCTCTCTGTGGAGAATAGCTTTAAAAACACAGTTATTTCATCTTTGGTGACATTGGTTTCCAACTGATTGTGCTTTTTTTATTGATTTCTACATCACTTTGGCAAGGCAAGTTTATTTGTACATTTTATACAGAGAGGTCATTCAAAGTGCTTTACATAGAAATGAGAAAACAACATGTACGAGACAAAAAATATGTAAAAATAAGAGATACACAATCAAATCACAATAAACACAAAGATACATGAGAATTAAAATAACAATTAAAAGAAAATAAATGTGATTTTTACAGTTTAAAATGTGTTATAAAGAATAAAACAGGAGTAAATGTGACTTGAATTAAAAGTACAGTCAGTGTAAAGCAGCACAGTCGTCACCCAGCTAACAATTTTTGGTCCCCAAACCTTCCCCTAATGTTTGTTTTTGGTTAGCCAGGAAAGTTTTCTTTACAGAAGTAGAACGTTATTTTTAGGTTAGTGTAACGTTTCCCTAACGTTAGAATAAGTTAGAATAACGGTAGAACAACGTTAGAGAAACGTTATTTTTAGGTGAGTTTACCCTTACCCTAACGTTAGGGGAACGTTAAACTAACCTAAAAATAACATTCTATTTTGTAAGAAAACTCCTGGCTAACCGAAAACAAACTTTGGAAAATAACATTATGGGAACCAAAAACTAACGTTAGGGGAACGTATTTGCTGGACATTCAGTAAATAAATAAATGCAATTTTGCATTGCATGTTTTCTTGTAAATTAGCATTTTTTTATCAGGCTTGTGTGTTTATTTCACTTTAAAGGCAGAGTAGGCAGGTTTAAGTCTAAAAAAGTCTAAAACACTTTTGTTTAAAGTCACAATGAAATTGAAATGAAAAACTATATATATATATATTTTTTTTTTTTTAATATTGTGGTATTATTAACAAATGACTTATCTGTGAGCTTCATTATTTTAAAAAAATTGTGTGTGCTCATAATCTTTAATCAAAAACGCAAATCTCCTCTCCTCCTCAAAACAATCTCTCTTTACTTCCAGTCATATGGTATGGCAGGTGGGCGGGGCCTGGGAAAAGATCGCTGAGATTAGCAATTAGCAACACAACCCAACTTCAAATGATATAATCAAATCTCGATGGACAAATTCAAATCCAACCCTGCCTTATTTCTTTTCAGAAGCCGCTTTCACTCGGATATACGTCACCACGGGGAAAATAAGGCAATCGATACTTTCGTTTCATGGCGACTTTAAACTGTCTTTATATACCAATACCTAAGTAAAATGTAAGTACTCTGAAAAAGAGAGTGTCTGTAGACCTCTCACGACTGTTTTAAACACAGCTAATTATTTCCATTCACTCCACCCCCTCCCTTCTGGGTTCTTCTAAAGCCACGCCCCCAAAACACATGAACGCGCAACGTTGACCGACTCTGCTGGGAGAAGCATTTACCTCAGACGAGCGGAGAGGAAGGAGCGCGGTGCATGTAGTAACATCATGTCACAATCACATGTACAATTAACTTTATCACTATGAATAAAAACAAATATGATGGCTTTAAGTACTCACTATTAAGCTAGCATATCGATACTGGTAAAGTTTAAAATATATTTTATTTGATTCGGTAACGAACAAGCTAGTTATATTTATAAGACAAAGCTAAAAACAGGTTGCATTGATACACGTTTTTTTATTACCATCAGTTACACTGTAATGAAGGTGAATTTCGTGGAAGATTCATAACATATATGGTGTTTTGCATGTAAGAGTTTCCGTGATGAAAGCATTGTTGACTCTGATGAGGACTACACACCGGAGACTACAATACCGCTACCACATCGTCGACTCGTGGAAAAGCCACGCGATATTTACTCTCGTTTGATTTCTTCATTTATCCCTTTGTTTGCCTTCGCTGACTGCATATGCAGGTACTGTGAGTTCTGAATGCTCTTTCTCTGCCATACTTTCGCTCTTCCTAGAGTGTCTCGTGCACGTTCAAATCAATCGGGTGTGCGCATGTGTGGGCAGATCCCGTAGCAACAGGGGTGGTGCCAGTTGGCTTGCGTGATAGTCGCGCAAGCCAATCATTTGTTTCGTCCCGAATGGAAATGATTAGCTGAATCGTGAAAGTTCTACAGACACTCGAGTTTTATACTCTCTTTTTCAGAGTACTTACATTTTAATTATGTATTGGTATATAAAGACAGTTTAAACAAATTTGTAAAAAAGTTTGTTAGATAATTCCTGCCTATCCTGCCTTTAATGGCAATAAAAAGGTTATTAAAGGAGCATTTCACCCGTAGAAACATTAATCTATATTGAAAGTGCGTCATATTTGTAGTCGAAATGTAACATACATTTAGAATTTTGTGCCTATTTGACCGAGAAAAGGAGTGTTTGTAGTCTCACCTCCTCAACAAAGATATTGGACTTCCTGCTTTCAATGATGCAAAATTATGATTTTTACATCATTGAAAGAAGGAAGTGCAACACTGAAATCTGTATTTCTCCTGTCTCAGCGGCAACTGAGCAACTAATGCACGACCATTCAAAAACATGACTGGGGTTCAAACTATACAAAGCTTGATGCAAATGGGTGAAGTGTCCCTTTAATCAGTAATCAGTAATCAGGCCTGAGTTCCGGATTAAGTGGATTCGAAGCAAAAATATTTAATGAACGTATAATGGGAGAGATTAAATACAGAATCAGTATTCACAGTCTGGCAATAGAGAGAAATGCAGAGACCGACAAATATGTCTACCAAAAGAAGAGCGAATCTGTATTCACTGTGACAGTGGCAAGATCGAGACAGAGACACACTTTCTCCTTCACTGTAGTAAGAGCTTAGAGAAAAACACTTTGACAAAATCTCAAAGCTCATAGTAGAGTTTCACAGCTCTTCAGAATCAGATGAAATGAAGATGTTACTGGGGAAAGACAGACACTCATCAGCTGCTGCTAAAATTACAGTTACACCCCCAGAAATATCTACAGAGAGAGAATATGTAAGGAAAAATTGACAACAGTCCGTTAAATTATTAGAAAATAATGCACACCCAAGGTGGTAATGTGGCACGAGGCCAAGCGGAATACCACAGTTAGCCCTGACTTTGCTTAGGTAGTTATTTTAAAGGAGTCATATGACCCGATTTCATTTGTTCCTTTGTTTTTAAAGTGTTTAAGATGTCTGTGCACATAAAAGATCTGTAAAGTTGCAAAAATTAAAGTTTCAAATCCAAAGAGATTTGTGAATCCACACCTACCTAAAACGGCTCGTTCAAACACGCCCATGTGTTAGACATCATATTAGTGTAAAGGGGCCATGGCATGAAAATCTGACTTTTTCCATGTTTAAGTGCTATGATTGGGTCCCCAGTGCTTCTATCAACCTAGAAAATGTGAAAAAGATCAACCCAGTAACTTAGTTTCGGTAAACCATTCTCTACAAGCGCATAAAAAATAGGTCGTTGAAATGTGGCTCCCCTTGTGATGTCATAAGGAGCTCTTATTATAATAATACCACCACTTAATCTGCACTATCCAACCACAGCACTGCCATTTAGTGCAGAGAAAAGCACAATTGAGTTTTAATTGCAACAAACCACCATCATTGTGATCAGTGTTTGCATTTCATCAGCTCATTTGCATTGTAAAGGACACACCCAAAACAACACATTTTTGCACACACCTACAAAGTAGCAATTTTAACATGCTATAATAAATTATCTATATGGTATTTTGAGCTAAAAATTCACATATGTACTCCGGGAAAACCAAAGATTTATTTGACATCTTAAAAAAGTCTTGTGCCATGGCCCCTTTAACATTTCATAATTCCGCCCTAATGTATATGCAAAGATCAGAGTTTGACACTACTTGAGTATTTTTACTTTCCACAGTGTTTTTCTTTGGAAAACATACATTCCAAAGCATATTATCATAATTTTTACTCCATGCATTTCATAATTTCAAGTTTTTGGTTTAGATTTAATATTTAAGTATATTAACATCTAGTTTTTTTTTTTACTTTTACTTAAGTAAAAAGTACTCAAGAAAGTAAAAGTACACAATTTTATGTAATTAGGTATTAAATCAATTTTAATATGCAATATAAAATTAGAACACAGTATGATTTTATGCTTTAGAATGTAATGAACATTTTTTAGTAAAGTAAAGTAAATTTTTTCCCAAGACAAACATTCTGAGAAAGCACAGATGCTTGGAAAATGTAACTTAAATACTCAAGTAGTGTCCACTTCTGGCAAAGAAAGAGGTGGTAACTTTTAATCATGCTGTAGTATTGTTGCTGCTTCCATGTCGTGGAGATGTTGTGTTTTCACCTGCGAAAGGCAAACTACTTTGTTTGGCCTGCTGATTGAGTAAACATTAAGAAATCAGTGGTTAGGTTTTTCATTTTACAACACTGTTTCAGAACAGAACAGCCTAAATGTTTGATTGTGTGCTGCACATTTTACAAAAGGACTTCTTTATAAACACGAGGGAGGCTGGATGTACACAAAGGCTTCATCTAAAAAGTGAAGCATTTCTAACTTTGCAACTACATTCTGGTTTTGCTGACAGACATCCAGTAGCCGATGTTTTCATAGTTAAAGTATTTCACTGAAAAAAATTATTCATTCAATTTCTCAATTATTTTAAGGTAAGTGGTTGCAATCATTTTATTTAAGCTACATTTAAACAAAAGTTTTTTATTTTATTTTACTTTACTAATCTTTTTTGTTTAAGTGTAGCTTAAGTAAATTGATTGCTACCACTTACCTTAAAAAAGTGAATTGAATGATTAATTTTTTTCAGTGTACTGACGGTTCAAATGCGAGTTTTGTGTAGTGTAGAGTAGCGCTTTGTTGTCGTTTCTACGATCACAAATGCAGACATGGTTTTATGTTTTAGTATCCTTACAATCTGTTACGTTCTGCTCACATTGCGCTGGTAAAGTTGATCGATCAGCTTAGCCATCTGTGTTTTCTAGGTCAGATTCAGGTTTGTATTGATAGTAAATACGATAGTATCTCCTGGCTTTCACTATTGCTTTGGGAGCTCATCTTTCAAAACGTGGCAAGGAGCATCACATTGCCGTTTACGTAATTGAGGTATTCGTCCAATCATAACGCATTGGATAGCTGGTGAATCAGTTCACAACGCGCTTTCTCAAAACGATGAGCTTTGTACAAAACGACCTGTTACAGACGGGCGGGACATAGAGGTGCTACAATAATGTACGGTACGTGGAAAATAATACGTTTTTGAACCAAAAACTACGCAAACACATTGTATTACACCAAATACACAAAGTAATATGCTTTTTAGCCATGAAATATGGGCCCTTTAAGACATTTGACAGGTCAGGTGTGCGTTTATCGAAAAATAATGCATACCTGTGAAACATTTCTCAACTAGAATAAAGCATTCAACAGGTGCATGTATAGGGTTAGATTTGGTGTTTGCATTAGGATGTCACTTTAAGTATTGGTTTATAAAGCAATTAACCCCGCAAAGCAGTGGGTTACCAGTGCATTTTATAACAGCTAAGGGGCGTTGTTAGGCACGACGTGAAGCGGAGTGCCTAAACCCCCTTAGCTGTTATAAAATGCACTGGTAACCCACTGCTTTGCGGGGTTTATGGCGTTTATAAAACGGTTACATCATATGCATAGCAGGGTTTCACAAAATAAAACACAAATAAGTTGTAATTATATTAGTACAAATATTACTCTTCCGCCAAACAAAGTAGTTCCTCAGAATCAAGTGTGGCTGCAACAGAGCACAGTTCACAAACAACACAGACGCAGCAAAGACACAATG
Source organism: Misgurnus anguillicaudatus (assembly GCF_027580225.2). NCBI lineage: Eukaryota > Metazoa > Chordata > Actinopteri > Cypriniformes > Cobitidae > Misgurnus > Misgurnus anguillicaudatus. The sequence continues at coordinate 13,018,611 of NC_073355.2, forward strand.
AAAATATGATTAAAGACTGTGGTGTTTATTTATATATATCAACATTCATCTAAAATATACATAAACATTTATATTGTGCAACTGTTGAAGTGATGATCAAATATGCTTGGAAGCATTCTTAACTCTTTCCCCGTCAGCGTTTTTTTTTTTAAGTTGCCACCCAGTTTTAGTTTAATGCCTTACAGAAAAATTATCTTCTTTAAATAAACATAAAATATCAAATGAAAGAACAGTCCGTCCGCTTTCCAACAACAACAAAAAAAAAAGTTTCATCCTACCTTCTTTGTTCTCTTATCAGTTATAACCTCTCACATTTTCAGCTAAAAGCGTAGATAATTCCATTTTTTGTGAAGAACTTTTGTAAGAGATCAGATTCAGAGCCTGATCAAAACTTACACGTCATGCTAAGTCCACCACAACGCTGTTGTGTCGAGTGAATGCGTCAGTGTTTAAGTTGGGTAAGATTGCCATCTAGTGGATAATAGCGGAAATATCAATAAGACAAAAACATCTCAGAGAATGTTTTCTCTATATTGACGAAATGACTCAACAATATTTATTGACATTTATCTGGATATCGCCATAATTGTGCAAAGGTAGAAAAATAAAAAAATGATTAAAGACTGTGGTGTTTATTTTCATAAATCAGTACGCAGCAACAGTGGCGCAGTGATACTTGTGATGCGGTCTGAACTGTGGGTTTACCGGGGTATTTTATCGCGGCTTAGAACGCGTTTCAACCAATCAGAATGAAGAACCAGAACGAGCCGTTTTATAATACTATTTTTACTTTTTTATTATTTTATATTTTCTAAACTTTAAACAATTGTCGCCTTGCATTGGGATTAGAGTTGGGTTTGAGTAAGGATCTCATTTTATGTAAATCTAACCCTAAACAATGGTAAAAAATAGGACAAAACAGTTGAGTAACCAATCCATGAGAACCAGTCCGTGGTAGGGCCACGGAAAAATGCGATATCCGTGAGAATGCCACGGAAAAATGAGCAAAAGTTCTGTGTCTATACCACAGAAATTCGTGAGATCAGGTGGTTGCTAATGACAGCTGATTATTTATTTAGCTTTTTTTAATAAAGTTTCTCAGATTTTTTATCTGTCAGAGCTAAATTTGTTTTTTCTATGGCACTGGTGCAAAACCCTTTCGTTGCTTTTTTTAGGAGCGCATGCCTGCCCAATTGCATTTAATTAATTGAATATAACATTATACCTCCAGTCCACAACCTTATCTAAATAAACCTGTGGCCTGTTTCTGAGTCACAGCCCATCAGTTTATCAACCCTTTGTTTAATGGCTGATTAAAAGACTTTTCCCACATTGAACATTTTAATGAGGAAACCTGTTTTACTAAATGTAATGCATAATCTAATGAGCGAGATGTACTTGTAGACTGCAGGCTGTGTTGAAAACAAAACTTTTTAAAAAACCAATGTATACAATCGCATAATCCCCGAAGGGAATGCAGACACAATAACAACAAATTAAAAGCGAAAGCGGGAGATCATTTATGTGTCATTATGCTGTCTGTTTTGTTTGTACTAATTCGATTCCACAGGTGCTCTATGATCCGTGGGCGAATAGACCTTCAGCATTCTACACCACACAATCCCTCAAGCACAAAATTGAATTGCCAATCTGTGATTGACAGAGGGGTGATTACGTCTTTTTTCAATTATGTTCAAGAGATCATTCACCCGTACACCATAATGCAAGTGAATCTGGCACACCCAATAAGTCCACAAGTTATGCATATACTTGTCATTAACTTGATAATTGTTTAATACAGATAGCCGCAGGATAGTCGATGCAACCCCGGGCCATTGATAAACGTGTGCATTTTACCAATATTGGATGCTTTGCATGGATAGAAGATGGAGAAAAGAGAGACAGAAAAAGAGGGATGAGGGGTTGGGTGAGAGAGAGCAAGAGAGAGAGAGCTGTTTTGCTCAAAGGCTGTAAATGATAAGGATAGATCTGCCCAGACCATGAAGAGGTGCATTGCTGCTGAAACAGATGAAATAGACTCTTGGACACTGGGTAAGTGAACCAAAGCTCTTATTTCTACAGTATATATGCTATATAACATTTATGAGCAAGCAAGCAGAACTTTGAAGTTTGTGCATTTAATTGTGTTTTACCATAACTGCCATTATAATTGATTATTATTACTATCCTGGAGCGCTCTGATAGCACGAGCTCTAAATTCATTTCATGAGTCTCAGCGACATTTCATTTTTTTGTGGTAATTGGGGACTTTGCAACCATCCATAATAAACTGATTTGATTTGGATTAAAGGACTTTCCTGCATTGTAAAACATGAATAAAAATACTTCCAAAATGAGGTTAAAATGTCAACCATTAAAGTCTCTGACTGAATTTGGGAAAGCAACAAACTTCATCCCAAACGTCAAAACATGGCAGAAATGTTTTTGCAAGGTTCAAAATATTTTATTTTAAAATGCATCACCAAACACGCAAGCAGGTCTAATTCAGTAAACCATTTCCAAAAAATGAAGCTTGTACACAGACTGTCTCTGTGACCTGATATGGTCATACTGTCTTCATGCTGAGAAACTCTGTAATGCACTCGCATTTACTCACCAAGATTTTGCTGCTTTTTGTCAGACCTCTGTTGAGAATCATCTCCCGCCGCAGTCGGTTCGACGTTGTCCGAGATTAAAAATGAGATTTGTGATTGCTCCGAGAGTGCAGTGTAGCGTCCAGTAACCAGAATGACAATCTGCTAAGTTGGATCAGGCACAATCATTACCCCATTACAGTTTCGTTTTGGAGCATTGTGGAGAAGTATGTCATTTTGTTTAGTGTTAAAAAAGAAAAAGTGACAAAAAGCTAGCGTCTGCCCTCTCTAGTCTCAGTAGTCCATTTTCCAGGTGTGAATAACCCTTTGAATTCACCTCCATGGGGATTTTTGCCGTATTAGTCTGGCTCAGAGAAGAAAACATTATTGTGAGCTCCTGATGGATAAGACAGGATTGACAGGAGCAGCTTCATCAGTTACAGTATAAAGGAAATGCTATTATAAGACATTTTCACATTTTGAAGTCACTGCTTAAATGTTAGTAACTGTGCAGAAGTTTACAAATGTTAATTTTACTGTAAAACTGATGTTATTTAATGTCTGCTAAATAAATTATTGTTAAATTGTTTAAAAAAAAGGACGAGCTCAGACCCTTGGGTTGTAATTGAACCTAAGCTGGGATGTTTCAACCCAAAATGTTGGGTTATGTTCTTCATCCCTTTTTGACCCAACACTGGGTTGAAAATAAACCAGCATTTTAGAGTGTAGGAAAATGTAATTGGTACAATTATACTATAAAGGTCAAACCTAGCCGTCGGGTTAAATTAACCCATGAAAATTTTTATATTTGACACACCAATGGGTAAAAACAACACCGGATTTTAAACTTTAAAATGCATTTAAATTACAACCCAACATGTTGAGTTCATCACTTTTTGACCCAACGCTGGGTTTAACAATAACCCAGGAGTGTAAACTAACTTGTTTACTTTTGGATTTTACTAATGTACACAATTGTTTTACATTACATTACATTTTTTTACAAATTAGCAAACTTTATGGGTCAGATCAGTTATAACATAAGTAATGTGTGTTATTTTTAATGGAAAATCTATGGGGTTTCCTGGACAGGGTTTAGATAGGGGGGTCTCCAACCTTTTTGAGCGAGGGCTACCACAATGGATAAAACAATCTGGAGGGCTACTTTTTTATATTATCTACTCAAAAGTTATTTCGTTTTATTTTATTTTACTTGTTTTATCATTGTTTAAAATGTCAACCTATAAAAGCCAAGCAATTTAAAAATCTGTGATAAATGAATATTAAAATTGAGGCTATTAATAAAAATGTGCTTTGGCGGGCAACTCACAGACTCTGTGCAGGCAACGTGGTGGAGACCACTGGTTTAGATTAATCCAGGACAAGGTCTTAGTTATAAGTAGTTTTAACAAACAAAGCTTACAAAAAACATTACTGTTGTGCATCTTGAGACAAAACAATGGCACTGATATACGTTAAGATATGTCAGTACAAGATATTTTTAAATAACTTCCCAGGACCCATGCTTTGGTTTGTCTTTTTTTTCAGATTTCTTCCAGCTATTTGGGGTTAGAAAGAACCCAAAAATATAATAATAATGCATTTTTTTTATTTAAGGCGCCTTTCAAACCACTCAACGTCACCGTACAACAAGAAGCAACAGTGACAATAATAACAGAAATAACAATAAACAAAAGTATCAATAAAAAACACAAATTAAAAGCTACTAGACTTGAGTGCACAGAGTAATCAAGAAAGATAAGCGGTTCTAAATAAATGAGTTTTAAGTTTGACTTTTAATTGATCTAATGAATCTGAATTACGGATGTTAGCTGGGAGAGAATTCCAAAGACGAGGAGAAACACGGTTAAAGGCCCTATGGCCCATGGTGGTTAGGTGAGCAGAAGGTGTATGAAGGAGACCCAATGAGAAGGAGCAAAGAGTTCGAGAGGGTGTGTGGGGCTGTAAGAGGTCGGAAAGGTAAGGTGGAGCGAGGCTATGAAGAGATTTGTATGTGAGAAGGAGAATTTTTAATTCAATTCGGAATTTGATTGGAAGCCAGTGTAGTTGTTAAAGTGATGGGGTGATATGTTGAGTAGGTGAAGTCCGGGTTATAATACGAGCTGCGGATTTCTGAATCAGCTGAAGTTTACGAAGAGATTTGTGTGGTACACCAAATAATAAAGAATTACAGTAATCAATACGGGAGGTTACAAGCGAATGAACAAGAATAGAGGAGCTATGTGAAGTGAGAAATGGCCGGAGGCGAGAGATGGAAATAACAAGACCTGGTTATATTATTAATATGAGCTTCAAACGAAAGGTTGCTGTCGAAAATAACCCCCAAGTTCCTAGTCTGGTGGGAAGGAGAAATAGAGGAACCATCAATAGGTAAAGAAAAACTGCTTGACTTGGAGAGAGTAGAATTAGTACCAATGAGAAGGACTTCAGTCTTACTGCCATTAAGTTTGAGGAAATTAGCAGAAAACCAGACATTTATTTCGTGAAGGCAGTTGGTAAGACAAGGAAGGTGAAGAATGGAGTCAGGGTTAGTAGATATATAAAGCTGCGTATTGTCAGCGTAACAGTGAAATTTAATACCAAATTTTAAAAAGATTTTGCCGAGAGGGAGAAGGTAAATTAGGAGCAATAGGGGTCTTAGGACAGAACCTTGGGGAACACCACAGCTAACAGGAGAAGGTTGGGAACTAATTTTTTTCAGTTGTACGAACTGTGTGCGATTAGAAAGGTATAATAAAAACCAGGCATAAGGAACATCAGTGATACCAATGTCAGATAAACGGTTTAAAAGAATACTATGTGAAATTGTGTCGAAAGCTGCACTTAAGTCGAGTAAAACAAGAATAGCACCATTAAACTTAGTTTAAACGTAACAGTAAGTTGTAACTAAATATTTACGGAATTTACGATGAGCTCGTAATTGATTATGAAGATCCGTAAGTTTGTCAACGAGTTTTCAAGAACTGTTTTGTTTTCTTTGTATCCATCAATTAAAATAAGAATTTCTTCATGACTGAAATGTTTCTTACTGTTTATTTTCTCCTCCATGTGTGAGAAAGATATTTTCAATTAAAGGTGCAGTGTGTAATTTTTTAGAAGGATCTCTTGACAGAAATGCAAAATAATATACAAAACTATATTATCAGGGGTGTATAAAGACTTTTCATAATGAACCGTTATGTGTTTATTACCTTAGAATGAGACGTTTTTATCTACATACACGAGGGTCCCCTTACATGGAAGTCGCCATTTTGTGCCACCATGTTTCCTTTAACGGACAACATTTTTTTACTAAGTTGTCTCCGACGATGACATGTTTGTCTGGCGATGGCTACCGTGTGTTTCAAAAGCGAGGGGTAAGCAGTGGACTGAGCCGTTGGTTGCAATTCACAACATCACCACTAGATGCCGCTAAAATTTACACACTGCACCTTTAAAAGTGTAATGTTTTGAGTTCTATAACATTTGCTTTAAAGGTGCCGTGTGTAATTTTTAGAAAGATCTCTTGACAGAAATGCAATATAATATATGTGGAAGTCGCCATTTTGTGCCACCATATGTTTCTACAGAAGCCCTTAACGGAAAAACATTTTTGTCTCCAAGGATGACATGTTTTTCCAGTGGAGGCTACTGTAGCTCCTCTATGCGTTTCAAAAGGGAGGGGTGAGCAGTGGGCTGAGCCGTTGGTTGCAATTTGCAATCTCATCACTTGATGTCGCTAAAATGTACACACTGCACCTTTAACGTCTTTTTTAACTTTCAGTTTAGGCCAGTCAACAATGAGTTTGAAATTACATGCTGTTTAGACTATTTCCTTTTTACCTATTAGAAGGCTTGTGATTGTGTTAAGAAAAATAGGTGTCGTTCTATGCAACAATGCATTACTTTACGTGAGAGCTTACGACCTACTAGCTACGTTCCGCCTTAAGAACAGAGAAAATGATGCAACCGAATAAAGTACAAAGTTAGTTATAAACTAACTAGCAGTTACTAAGCCTAGTTTGGACTATATGTCCCAGTTTAAGTAAGAACTTACGAACGACGTATTAGAAGGTTAAGGCAGCTCAAACATGCATTTTAGCTTGGGACTAAACCCTGTCCAGGAAATCGCCTCTATAAGTTTATATAATAAGTTATAAGTTATTGCAACTTATACGTTTATACACTTGAAGTTTAAACATTGAAAACTGTGGTCAATGTTTTTATGGTTAGACCATCTGTTTGACTGAAAAATTTTGTTTATCCACACATTTTAGCTTTAACATCAATCACTGTAACAGCCTCACAGCTTCAAACTGAGACCGAATATCCGGCCCAGTCTCCTGAGGATGCGTATGAGTGGCACGAAGTGTGGGGGTCGTGCAATGCATATGCCAAATTCCACTTTATTTATTGGTTTCTCAATTTTTTTGCAATTTTTTTTATCATTTTCGCTTGGGTTTAGAGTTAGAACAACTTTTTGTTATATAAAAATGACATCCTAACCCAAACCCCAACTCCAAGTGACCATGGCTTAAATATGGACGAAAACATGGAGAAACCTTTATATTAAATAACCTCATTAAGCAAATCTAAAATCTAACCCTAAACCCAAGCGAAAATGGTTTAAAAAACAGAAAAAAATTGAGAAACCAATAAATAAAATTATAAAAAAAGATGCACCGTTTAAGTGAATGGGAAGGACTGGCGTATGCACGCCAAAGTGGAATTTGGCGTATGTATTGCTCGACATCCTCAGGAGACTGGGTAGCAATATCTGACCTGTGAAATCCAGGTTAAAATCTTTCCAGGTTAAAAAAATGTTGACCTAAACTGGCAATAATTGAAATAAAACAGAGCAAACTTTATCCGCAGAGAACAAATGTAATGTTAGCAAACAGATGTAGGGAGAGAAGAAAAGACAGCAGTGTGAATTATGAGAACAGAGGATGAATCTGCTGGAGAGAGAAGATGATGAATCAATCAAGCATTTGGCAAGACAGCATCAATGGTGTTTAAAGAGAAAGAAAGGACACAGGGCCAGGGGTTACATATTCTGCTGGAATTGTCTGTTGTGAGATGAATAGGTGGTCAAGAGATGTTGAAGAGAACCATTTGAGTTTTCAATTTCACCCGTCTGGCAAATGTGCACAAAAACAAAAAGCCCATAATTCAACACATCTTCCCGTCTTGCAGTGAGCTGCTTATGATGATATATGATTAACTTTCTTGTTTGTTTATTTACTCTTCATATGAAGGGCAAGCAATAGGGTAAACTTTGTTTTTTAGATTTGTGGTCTTTTTTCTGTTTGTTTCTCAATACCATCCACTGTTTCATCCTTTTTTTATCAGTTTGCTTTGTCATTTTTCTATATTTAACTTAAAAATATCTGATTTTTGGAACATGGTTGCTGATTTGTTATTCGTCCAAGTGATTAACCCCATTTAGCCTGATTCTTTGTGTCTACATTATGTATTTACTCATTCATTAATTCCTTTTTTATTGTTTTTATTCAACACATACATGTGGGCCAAAATGTTTGCTTTCGTATGTAAATGCACCAGGGAAACAGAGGAATATAATTATAACCAGAACCTAATGCCAAGATTTTTAAACAATTGTTCACATATTGTCACTATATTTTCAATGTCACATTTGCATAAAATGTTGTACATGAAAAAAATTACATGGATTGTTTGTTGTGAAAACATTATAATTCACTAGATGGTGAATGGAGGCATCTGCAGCAGGATTAAGCTTAATCTTATGCTTAGTTTTTGTTACTTGGATTTATGTAAATACAACACATTTTTACAATTATGTTTTCAGTCTATACTTTTAGTTAATAGAAGTTGCTGACAAGTTTCAAAATAGTGCTGTGTTTTAGGGAACAAGACAGTGATTAAGATATAAATGTGGATTTGGTGACTTACACAGCCGACTCAGAAATAAAAAAAAAACATATGATAAAGAAATTTACTTTCATGCCTCGAAAACTCTTTGTCTTTTTTTTGTCTTAATGAAAACACATCAAAACTTTGCAAAAATGTGCAGGTTGTTATCTTTCAACAGTAAGCTAAGAGAAAAAGACTAAGGGGTTGTGCACCCCAAAGCTTTTACGCCCGCGGCCGGCGCATGTTTCCAATTTATTCCAATGGAAACTCTGCGTTTTTCAAATAAGCAAGCAGCTAGCGGGTTTTTTCCGCGCTGAAAACCGGCACTCTGGATTTTTTTCAAGAGTTCAAAAATATTCAACTTTGAGTAAAAAGCTCCGCTCGTCAATGTCAGTTCTCACACAGCTGTCCAATTACAGTGGAGGAGGGGCGGGACATTACCACATCAACCAACCGGCACACAGCTAAAGTATCAGAGCTACCAAAGCGCTCGGCTGAAAAACAGCTGGCATTCGGCGTCCTCAAGGCGTTTTCAGCCCAGTTTAAAAGTTTTGATGTGTCCAGCCCCTAAAAGCATAAATGCTTAGCCCTGAGTAACTATGTAAAATAGCTGTATTACCATTAGGGGTTGTGGACACCAAAACTTTTAAACGCGTCTGAAAACGCCTGAACAACGGCGAATGCCAGCTGTTTTTAAGCTGAGTTCCAGCTTTCATCAGCTAAGCGCTTTGGTAGCTCTGATACATCAGCTGTGTTGGTTTCTGTGATACTTGTCCCGCCCCTCCTCCACTGTGATTGGACGGCCGCGTAAGAACTGACATTGACGAGCGGAGCTTTTAATTCAAAGTTGAACATTTTTCAACTCTCGGCGCTAAGCGCGGAAAAAACGGCGGGCGCCGTTTTTTTGCGCGGAAGAAAACCGCTAGCTGCAGGCTTATTTGAAAAACGCTGAGTTTCTATTGGAAACAATTGAAAACATGCGCCGGCCGTGGGCGTAAAAGTTTTGGTGTGCACAACCCCTTAATCCTGCGTTAGTTTGTGCCCCACTCACCACTACGTTCCTTTTGTTTATACTAAAATGTCAATATATAAAAAATATTGTTGAGCCAATTTAATGAAACATACAGGAAAATAAATTACCAAGTCTGCTTCTTGCTCAGACTGATCTCATGGAGGGTTGTGTTATAGTCATGAAAATTTTTTTGTCCGTTGCATGAAATTCAGCTTTATTTCGTGCCTTGAGCATGAATGTCTTTTTCGTGTCACTATTTCTAGGAATGGTTTTCGTGTCCGTTGCACGGCTTTTTCGTTTCATTTTATGTATTGTTTTCTCATTGTTTTTTACCATTTTCGCTTGGGGTTCGGGTTTGAATCACTTTCTGTTACATTTTTAGACATCCTAACCCAAACCCCAACTCTAACCCAACTTCAGGTGAGAATAGTTTTAAAAGCAGAAGAAAAACATGTAGAAACCAATACATAAAATTACATCCTAACCCAAACCCCAAATCTAACCCCAAGCGACAATGATTTACAAAAAAAGAAGAAAAAAATAGAAAACAATACATAAAATGACACGAAAAAAGAAAGCCGTGCCACGGACACAAAAAAAATTCTAGAAATCGTGACACGAAGTGACACAAAAGACAAAAAAGCTGAATTTCGTGCCATGGACACAAATAAATGAATCAAATTTTTCGTGACTATAACACGACTTTCCGTGAGATCATGTTGTTTAAGCTATATTTAAGTTTGAATTAAAGCTATTAAACATTTCTGTGTTAACATTCTCATACTCACAAGACACAAACTACAATAACTGCAAAATTGACAATGTGGCTTATGCTCTCAACCAATTCACCACCATCATCATCATCACCACCACACCACATTTGAAGTACAGTATCACCCAGTCCTAATGCATTTCAAACTTTTCTCTCTGAGCTATTTTATTTTTTCAGCAATAGTAGATTCTCACAGTTATATAAGGCCAGAGACTCTCCAATGTCCCAAAGTGGAGAAAGAACCCTTCATCACAGCTTCTTGACATGTTTTTCAGATCACATTCACCTAGCAAGAATTTCTTGCCCTTCTGTAACATCATGGATGTTCTTTTCACATCTTCCTTACCTGTTTTATGCCACTATAATCTCACGGCTCTCTGTTACGACAACCAAACCCTAAACTCAACATCCCAGACTTTGGTTAACCCGCCAGCTTTTGGGATGTCCTACTTCACCATGACGCTCGGTGCACTGTCAAACCTCACGGCACTGGCGATCCTCGCACATTCCTACACCCGTTTCAGGCGTCGGGCCAAAGCCCCGTTCCTATTGCTGGCTTCGGGACTGCTTCTGAGTGACCTGGCGGGTCATGTGATCACAGGGGCCCTGGCACTACACCTCCATCTAGGAAGAGTAAAGCATCACGGGGCGGCAGTGCTCCTTAAGCCTTCACAGGGTTACTGTAAATTGTTCGGTGCTTGCATGGTGTTTTTTGGCCTGTGCCCTCTGCTGCTGGGAAGCGCGATGGCCGTGGAGCGTTGCATAGGCATCACGCAACCTCTCTTGCACTCGACCGTGGTCACCATTGTACGCATCCGGCTCACCATACTGCTGATCATCTCATCGGCTCTCAGTTTAGGTGGACTCCCCCTGCTGAACGTGGGGGACTACAAACCTCAGTTCCCGGGTACCTGGTGCTTTTTACCAGTGTACGGTTCACTTTCCACAGCAGATGCAAGCTTGGCTTTAGCTTTTTCCACTGTAGGCCTTTTAGCATTGCTCATCTCGGTTCTTTCTAATATAATAAGTGGGTGGAAGTTGCTTCAGGCCAGGTTTAAGGACAAATGTGTAAGGACAAGCACTGTTCGGAGACAAGGATCCTTCTCCTCCTCATCCCTGCAATCCCTGGATGTGGAAATGATGACACAGTTGGCGGTGATAACCGTGGTCTCCTGTGTCTGCTGGAGTCCCTTTCTTGTGAGTGAGCATTTAATCAACACTGCACTTATAATTAGCTAGATTGACAAGTTGATGCCAACCCTCTTCTGTTTCATTCATTATGCAGATTTACATCCTTATATCCGTGATCATGTATTATGAGGGAATCGCCAGACCGGAGCATCAGGTCGAAAAATTCCTTCTGCTCGCCCTGCGTTTGGCGAGCTGGAATCAGATTCTGGATCCGTGGGTTTACATCCTCCTGCGGCGCGCAGTTTTGCGCAGGATTCTTCAGCTGCTGCACCCCGACAGAGTCGTTTTCACAGCGAGCAGCTTCTACAGAGACTCGAACAGAAAGCAAATGAGTTTACACTGATTACACACAAAGCTTTCTGAAGAAGAAGACAGAAAGCGTGAGATTAAAAATCAAAACTGTTGTTTGTTGCCAAATGGAGATCTGTTGCTATACTGTTACGCAAATGCTTCTTGCATGAAAATGTTTACAGAACTTTCCGTTTCAATGTTCAGTTCAAGACTCCAAATATTTACACTATACCCATAGTTACCACCAAAATACCATAATTACTAAAGTGATTGGTACAACTTTATAAAAGTCTAAATAAAAAAATTGGGCCATCCCTGTCATAAACAGCAACAACAATAATCATCATCATCATCATAAACAGAATAAAAATAAAAAGTAACAAAAAATATAATAATAATAATAATAATATGATGATGGTGGTGATGATGATTGTATTGTTTTAATAAAAAAGTATTATTATTATTATTATTATTATTATTATTATTATTATTATTATTATTATTATTATTGTGTTATTATCGATATTTTGTAGTAGTAGTAGTCATAATAATGATAGTGATAATAATAATAATATGGTAATGATGATGATAATGTATTATTATTATTATTATTATTATTATTATTATTATTATTATTATTATTATTATTATTATTATTATTATTATTATTATTATTATTATTATTAGATCACTTTGCATACTTATAACTACTCCAATTTCATTATTAATTATAATTATTGTGTTTTATCAATATTTTAGTAGTAGTTTTAGTAGTAGTAGTAGTAGTAATGGGTCATAATAACAACAAAAATAGCAATAACAACAACAACAATAATAATAATTTTATAAATAGGGTTGTCAAGGGATAAAATTGTGATTAATTGCATACAAAATAAAAGTTCGTTTTTGCATATCATATATGTTTGCACTGTGTGTGATTATTTTGTATATATAAATACACACACATGCATATATGTATTTTAGAAACATTTACACGTATATAAATATTTATTTAGATTTTAATATATGTTATATTATATGTTAATAAAAATATATACGTGTACATAAACATGTATGTGTGTATTTATATAATAATTACACACAATACACACACAAATATATTCGCCATCAAACTTTTATTTTGTATGCGATTAATTGCGATTAATTTTTTTACAGCCCTAATAATAATAATAATATTTTTTATTTATTTTGTGCATTCATTCTCATAATAACAACAGCATGGTATTTTGGGGGAAACTATCGTTACCATGGTCAATTTTGCAAAAGAGACGGTGGGGCTGATACTGTAAGTGTTTTGAAGTGTGCAATTAATTTTCTTAACTCGGCAGTAATTCTGTTTATTTGCTGTCTGACAAATTTGTGCATGAAAATTACAAATGATGTCTATACTGTTTATATATTTATATGACTTCATCAAAACAAAACGTGCATGACTGTTTACCAAATACACTGTAACACAAACGTACAGCGCGTGCGTGACTCATGAATCAGGTATCTTACCTGTACCTGCATTACATTCATGTTAAAACACGCTCTACTTTCCTGCTTTTATTCTGAAAAACAGCCTCTCTCTGCCATTTTGAAACGCATTTCTCACCAACTCCGGCTTCATGGTGCTCCATACAGCCGGTGGCTGTTGATAAACACATATTTTGCATAGTAATATTAAGCGGGAAATGTTCATATTTTAACCGCAGGCTAGTTTTAAGCAAAACTTTTACCCGCCTTCAGCGCGACCACACACTCGTGTTATATTGGTGTGGGACAGACAGTAGTTTTGACATAACTGTGGTCAACCTCCAACTACACACAACAAGGTCGTCCCATGTCTCGACAGATCGGGCTTATTTGAACCATATATCTCCTCACCATAGGTAAGTTTATCGCTGTTTTATTACTTTATGGCAGCATTAAACTTTACAAGTCGCGTGTAATCTTATCCGATGTGTGTTAAGTGCTGTATATGGTGCTAACTCTTGAGTTATAGTATTTATAGATATGAAACAGCGTGTGTATAGTATTTATAGATGTGAAACAGCGTGTGTGTGTATATAGTATTTGTGAAACGGCGTGTGTATAGTATTTATAGATTTGAAACTGTGTCTGTGTGTTTTAGGATGCACTATGTGTCAAGTGGCCCCCTGTCTCTCGGGTCTTTGGGCCTGCTGCGGCTCTTTGGGGCGTCGTGGCCCTGGACCCTCGCTGCGGGTGTGGGTGTTTATTTAGGAACTGGAGGTTGGAGGTTTCTGTATGTGGCAATTCGGACTGCAAAAAGGGACATATAGTGAGTCACTTATCAACTACAACGTGTTTTCTGTCTCATTGTTTACTACAAAATTACATTGTGTTAAAGCAATAAAACAGGCAAAACAGAAAATAATTATTTTATATACACATAACTGTTTTAAAGCCCTTAACTTTCTTTTGTGGAAAAACAAAGGGCAAAATTTTAAAGGATTAGTCCATTTAATAGTCCAGATAGTTGACTCACCACCATGTCATCCAAAATGTTGATGTTTTTCTGTGTTCAGTCGAGAAGAAATTATGTATGAGGAAAACATTCCAGAATTTTTCTCATTTTATTGGACCCCAACACTTAAAAGAGTTTCAATGCAGATTAAAATTGCAGTTTCTAAGGACTCTAAACTATCCCAAACGAGGCATAAGGGTCTTATCTAGCGAAACGATTGTCATTTTTGGCAATAAAAATAAAAAATATGCACTTTTAATCCACAACTTCTCTTCTTCCTCCGGCTGTGTGACGAGTCAGCGCGACCTCACATAATTGCGTAATGACGTCAAAAGGTCACGTGTTACATATATGAAACGCACTTTTGCGGACCATTTTAAACAACAAACTGACACAAAGACATTCATTTTCATTCGAAATATCATTCGATATACCACAACGTCGGAACGGTCCTCTTTCTCCACGCTTGTAAACACTTGGACGTGATGACGTATTACGTGACGTCGCGCTGGCGCATCACACTACCAGAGGAAGACGAGAAGTTGTGGTTTAAAAGTGCATATTTTTTATTTTTCTTGACAAAAATGACAATCGTTTCGCTAGATAAGACCCTTATGCCATGTTTGAGATAGTTTGGAGTCTTTTGAAACTGCAATTTTTACTGAATTAAACCTGTTAAATATTGGGGTCCATTAAAGTCCATTAAAATGAAAAATATCCTGGAATGTTTTCCTCAAAAAACACAATTTCCTCTCAACCGAACAAAGAAAGACATCAACATTTTGGATGACATGGTGTTGAGTAAATTATCAGGATTTTTTTTTTTTTGAAAATTGACTAATCCTTTAAGAATACACTATAGTCACTTTTTACCATGCAGTTAAAGTGGGTGTGGACTGATGCTGTCAAGCTGAAATTAAGTAAATAAACGTCCATGTGAAATCCAACAATAGCAAATTGACTCTATTTACTTTGTTAGTTCCCATTACTAGTTTTTTTGCTAACAAATCATCTGTTTAAATCAATCCACATTTTTTGTCTTCATAATCTTTTATCCAAATCTGAAAATGTACTATCAGTGTTGCCAGATTGGAAACGTCCAAGGATCATACCAGAAGTTCAAAATCATGGTATTTGGAAAAAATTATCATGCACAATAACTAGGTGTACCTTAGTGTGATGGTCAAATCAACTGACTGCAAACTGCTAACCTAAGCAACTCGATAGAAGGGAAACGGCAACCACCAAAATCATGTGAAATCTTGACGAATGAGCACAGTTTTTATCCTTATCCTATTCTCAAACCTAACCCTAAACCCAACATTTCACAGGATTTAGGTATTCCATCTAGCCAGGGCCGTTGTTTTCATCGTAATCCTTCCCCCAATCCTAATTCTAAATTCAACATCTTGCGAGATTTTGGCCGTAGCTGTATCCCTTCTAGCCAAAACCAAAGATATAGAAGACATGCATTACACGCATTTGCATTCTCCTCACAATTACGATGGTAGACATAGGATCTACATCCGGATCAATGAGTATAGAAGCCCTATAATTGCAACAACCATTTGAAGTGTCATAAAATTTGGAAATGATCGTACATTATGGGATTTTTTCATTATTCATCAAAATTATGGTACAAATATAAAAATTATCATACATCTGGCAACACTGATACTTACCCACTGGAGTAGGGAAAAGGAATGGAAAGAAAATACCTACTTTTGGATATCCAATTACAATATATCCCACGGGTAAAAAAACAAGCCACACGCTCTGTTTTTAATACGTTCTCTGGTTGAAACCCAAACAGTTTTTCCGCCCTTGAAGGGCACTTCGGAAAGGGCACCCCAGATGAACAGTCTTCAGATAATTTTATCTGTATATTGTTTTTTTATTTCTCCTATTACCAAGTTTCTTTCTCAAGGTCTTAGTACTGAAATCGGTTGCAACATACAGTAAGGAAGTAAAAAGTATTACGAAATCATCTAACCCCCTACTAAAATAGATTGATATGTGAGGCAAACACACCCCAAATATATTGCCTTATGCATTTAGTTTCAAAGCTTCTGAGAACCCTTTATTTATATTTGCAACAATTCTTTTTTAATTCAAGTGTTTTCTCCCTCTCTTTTCCATCAGCGGTTTGTATGTACTCTTGAGGGTTAAACTCGCACTGTGGCATCACATTCGTAATGGAAACAACATCCCCTCCATCTTCGCTCAGACTGTGGCTAGGCACCCAGACAAACCAGCGCTTGTGTATGATGCCACTGGGGAAACGTGGACTTTCACCCAGTTAGACCAGATCTCCAATTCTGTGGCCCACTGGGCATTAAGCCAGGGCTGGACCTCAGGTGATGTTGTGGCATTGTTCATGGAGAGCCGGCCGCTTCAAGTTGCACTGTGGCTCGGTCTGGCCAAAGTGGGTGTGGAGGCTGCACTAATAAACTTCAACCTTAGACGGGATTCGCTGCTGCACTGTATGGGCGCGTCTGCGTCTCGAGGGCTGGTGTTTGGAGCAGAGCTAGCGGACGGTAAGCCGAAAGCGATTTTTTTTTTCTTTCAAGTAGGACTGTTCCTGTAGCTCAATTTGCAAAGCATTGCATTAGCAATTGTGGGTTCGATTCCAAGGGAGACCTGTACTGATAAAAAATAAATATCTTTACTCTTTTCCTGCCAGAATTTAAAAAAAAAAAAATTGTCAGCCAGCTCCAGCATTTTTCATGATTTTCACAAAAGTTTAATGCATTCCAGAAAATGTTCTGCTTTAAATATATAAACATATATACATATATGTACTCAAATGAAAGAACAGACCTTCTACTTTCAAACAAAACAAAAAACATTTTTTCATGAGTTCTCTTTTTATCACCTCTCAAATATGGGTAGGTTTCTTAAAAAAACACCCAAATTTTGAGCAAAAGCTGAGATAATTCAATTTTTGTGAAGGACTTTTGATAGAGATCAGATTCAGAGCGATCCTCAAAACTTACACGGAGTTCTTTCTCTTTCACGTGAGGCATTACTTCCAGGTTGTATAAGTTGTGGCAGTGCGCATGATGGTGGAAAATAGCGATATTGCGGAAAGCCGGAAATTCTCGTCATTGGCAGGGAAGCTTTTCTCTTAATTGACGAGTTATCTCGTCAATGGCGGGGAAAGGGTTAAAATTCACTTCAAGTCACTTTGGATAACATTCTGTGAAAATATACCTTTAAAGGTGTTGTAGAATGTAAATCTGTATTTACCTAGGTATAGATGAATAATAAGAGTTTTGTACATGGTAAGGACATATCGTGAGCCTTAAACAATATTGTTTCGTCCTTACCGTGGGTTCAAACCAGCCGCGTGTGAGGCGTCAAATTCGCTTTTGCCGCTTAAACATTTTAAGTTTAATCGCTTCATTGACACGTGGAAGCCGCATGTTAAATTCTAATCATCGAGACATTCACGCGGAAATTCGCGTCATGGGAGAGGCTTCTGCGACTCCGCTCGCTTTCTGTAATCACGTCACTACTAGAGCAAGCTCCTAATTGGTTAATACAGCACGTTTTTCCGCCAAAGTTAAAAATTTTTAAATCGCGCTTTTCCCGCGGCAACGCTCAATTTGCGCCATTCGCACGCTAAATGCCTCATCCATGCCACCAGACCTCCAGCAGCGCGTCAATGTGTCTTCACATTTACTTAACATTGAAATCACTTGCGCTTGACGCCTCTACCGCAGCTGGTGTGAATGTAGCATTATAATGCAAACTAGGGATGCACGATATATCGGCCGATAACTGCTTATTTTTAATATTATCGGTTATCGGTCTGATAGCAAAATTAGGCCGATAAATGAAAGCCGATAAATTATGGATTATTTTGATTTGTTGAACCACTTCACTTGCTCATTGCTGGCCATTTTGAGCTTTGATTGGTGCTTTCTGTGACATAGCACGAAGATGACACGTGTTGCGGGCTTAAGAAGAGTATGCTAGTCTAGCGCAAAGACGAGATGTCTGCTGTGTCTGCGAGTTTTACATTGTGAAAATAATATGAATATTTATCGGCCTATAGATATCGGTTATCGGCCCCCAAATTTAAAGAGTTATCGTATCGGCCAAAATTTCCATATCGGTGCATCCCTAATGCAAACCTCATGCATAAAAAAGACAGCAGGAAAACAGGCCAATCTCAACATGACACCAACTGTGACATTAAAGTCGAGATGTACGCCCCAACATTAAATTACACAATAAATTAATTCCAAATGTTGTTACAAAAACAAAGTTTTGATTGCTCAGTTAGCGCTATATGCTAGTTAATGCTATATGCTAACCTTTAGGCTGAAGTTTTACTGTTGACTTTACAGTTAAGTTTTGCAGGTCCATACTTAAAAAAGCACAAACTTACCACTAAGAAACGTCCATTAACAATCTTCGAACAATTGGTTATTCCTGAAAATCTGTATTTTCGTCTGATACAGGCTCAAACATATAAGGTCTTTTTACTTAATTTGAGCCTCGCTGTGAAACAGCCAATCAGAGCCGAGCTCAACATTATTATTCATGACCCTTCCAAATAAGGTAATAACAGTCAATTTTATTCTAAGGGCAAATTCTAGACTTGTAAATGGACATGTAAAACCATTTCGGGATCTTTTACAATTAATAAAGTCACATGTTTTCAGTGTGGATATCAGAGAACCATATTACATATTATTTCAATGCATTCTTTGGCACCTTTATCTTCAATGTTGACTGAGTAAGGTCATGTCAAAGATTTAAATCAAACTGTGATGCTCCTGGTCCCATAATTAGATTGAGACTTTGAGACTGGATTTCACAGACAGGGTCAGATTCAGACATAATTGCATTGTAGTGAATGGTTATTGCTCAAATCTAGTCTAATTATTGAGAAAATAAGACATTTTAATAGTGTGAACAAACCTGAATGTGTCCCTGTGTGTTTGCAGCTGTGTTTGAAGTGAGCTCCTCTTTGAGTAAGGACATGGTCCGGTTCTGCACTGGAGATCTAAGACCAGACCAGATGTCAGCTCTACAATCTCTGTCTCTGGACTCCATTTTGGCATCTGCTCCTCGACAGCCACCACCCTGCACCCTGTCCAAGGGCTTTAATGGTGAGAGTCGCACAATTTCAAAGGTTTACATGTACAGGTAGAGCAGGGCTGTCATGTGTCTTCTTAAAATTCAGTAACTAAGTTTTCTCAATTCACCCACCTACTGCAGGGTTTCCCGCAGCACTTTGCAGTTCGGGCGGCCCACCTAAGCTGGGGAACCCTACCCCCTTAACACAAAAAAATCCGCTGAACGACTCCCAGCCAATGGAATTAAGAATTTTAAGTTTTAAGAAGTCGTGTTTCTTAAGACAAACGCAAATTCCAGCCAATCACATTACAGAGCTGAGAAGCATTCCAACCAATTAAATGAAAGAAGGCGGGAGTTTATGTTTACTATGTTTGAGCGTTTGTATAGTGCTTTACACATGAATGCATATTGTTTCAAAGCTATTTTACAGAAAATGCGTCCTTATATTAAAAAATACTGATAGCAAACTACTGCGAACTACTTAACTTTAGGTGAATTTTGCTAAAGAAGCAACATCCCCCCTGGGGTGGCGGCAAACCCTACCACCTTAACTAACACATTTTCTGCACGAAACCCTGTACTGTATAATCAGGTGTGTCACAAATTTAATCTAATCCAACCCGTAAAACGAGTTGGCATACCTGCTGTTTTATTGATCCATCTGATTCACTAGTTCATGAATCAGGTGATGTTCTTACCATTTTTATGTGTGTGTGTGTTTTTATCATTAGGCAAGCCACTGGGGTGTTACATTTATTTTATGTTTTCTGCTTTTATGATGATTTTGTGGCAAACCTTAATATAACTGGCCATTAAGTTTTTACAGATAGTTAAGCAGTTGAGAGATTTCCAGACACTTAATTTGAATCCATAAGGAGGACAGAAAACATTACACAAATGAATCATATCTTTGTCTTGAGGGGTAGCGCTGTTTATTGTACGTTTTTAAAATGTTAAATAAGTCTACCGCCACTTACAATGCATTCCAGTACCACTCACTTCATTACAGATATAGTCGATTGCATATTACCAAACTTATTACAAGCGCTCTTCAGAGTTGACTCGCAACGAAATTGGTTTCTATGCATAATGTCATTTTAATTTGCATCTCGGAAGGGAAGTATTAGCTCAGATGACTGGTTTTAGCTCTCATAAGGCTTTGATACAGTATATGTCTGGAGGACCTTTACTCTTTTGTCAAGATAATGATAATCTGTTTGAAGACATACATTTGAGCGTGAAAGAGATCTGAGGAAAAAGAGAAAGAAAGACAGGAACGTGAAGAAATACTTAATGAAATGTGACCCGTGCTGTCCAAATGAGTCAGAATACCTACAGTCTAATTTTGAGCTTCTTGCAAAAGAAGTGAAAAATGTTGAATTTGAGGTTTTCTTTCAAATAAGTATATTAAGCACCCGTCTAGCGATCCCATTGTTCCAAATAGCAATTAAACATTTAAAATGATCTCTATAAGTTTTCTGACAGTTGTACCTTCCTAAATATTTCCTAATATAAAGGTTTTAAACATGCAGAAATAAGAAAAAAAGTGCTTGACTGGTTTGACGTTAAAACGGTTATTAAAGGTGGAGTGCACGATTTTTGAAAACCGCTTTGGAAAAGGGAGTCGAGCCGACTACTAAAACACACGTGTAGTAGGGTTGCCGCGGTGATGTAATTTTCCCACCGGTTAATCAGCGCGTCACAAAGAGTGGGAGGGGCTTATAAATGCGCATGCAGACGTGCACATTTTACTTTCACTTTTGAATTACGCAACTGTTTAAATGCAGCGCTTGCGTAAGCTGCGTTAAATTGCGTATGAATTTGCGTGCAATGTGAGTGCAACAGCTGGTTTACTTAAGTGCATGAGTCAATGTGCGCAGGTAATTCTCAAAGAACCAGCCAGTCCCAAGCAGAGCAACCGGCTACTTCTCCATAAAAGCGCTGCTTGAATGATGGGTTTAATATTTTTCTTGATGAAAAACACAACAACAAAACGATCTCGCTTATATTAAACATCATATATGTATATTATAACAAAAACGAGCAAAGCACGCGGCTTCTGTCATCATCTGGTCAGTCAGCTCGCCTCGCAAACTGACAGGAATAAATGAAATCTGACACCTGCGGCTGCTCTGTGACGTGACGCGCGTTCAGCCCCGCTGAATTCAGACAACAGACACATTCAGTTGTAAGTGTTTGCTCTCTCTAACGAAACTAAATGATTTAATTACTCGAAAATATCAAAACGACTGTGAAAGACGGTGTCGCGGTGGGCAAGTGATATAACCGGTGAGAGGCTGAAGCACCGGTTATCACCGTTTCACCGACTATCGCGGCAAGCCTAACGTGTAGCCAATCAGCAGTAAGGGGCGTGTCTACTATCTGACATTGTTGCCTAGGTTGCGTATATGTGGGGCGGGTCTATCAAAAGAAGGTCCAGATTCTATTGCGGTAGGGGCATGTTGTTTAGATGGTTTTGTTTAGAGATCATGCACCCCGCCTTTAAGACACAAAAACGATCTAACTCATGCTGACTGACTTTGCGGACTCTATCGGCTCATTGCAACTAAGTTTGCCAGAAGGACTCTTAATTGCTTGTATGACATCCACCGATACAGATAGTTTTGCTTTTAACTTTTTGTTTACAATTTCTATGTCACGAAATACTAACGTACAAACTGCAATTCTGTTGTCATTGTCACCCAATTCAAAAATAATCGCACAGTATGAGTTCCTCTTTTAAATTGTCAGTATATAATCTGTAGTGATAGACCCATATATCGGCCGCACGATATATCGGGCCGATATTTGCGAGTTTTATGTGTATCGGCCGGCTGCCGTGTTTGCCGATTTTTCCGGCATAATTTACAGACAGAGTGCTGGAACCCGCAAGCGATTGCAGGTCATGTGACTAAAAACAACCAACCTTTTCACGACAACATTGAAAGATCGGCTTAACAGCTGATCATAGCTGAACAAAGTGTTTTTTTTCATCTCTATGGGGCGGTTTCCTGGACAGGGATTAGGCTAGTTCTAGACTACAATAAATGTAAGAACTGTGAAAACTAATAACATCTCTTTTTAAAACAACATGCCATTTTTTACATAATTTTTATGATGTAAATTGAGTGAGCAAAACCAGTATCGGCTCCAAATATCGGCTCAAGAAAATCGGCAGCCTGTATCGGTCATCGGCTAAGGCTGATGAAACAAAAATCGGCATCGGCACTGAAAAATCCATATCAGTCGATCCCTAATAATCTGCCCTGATCATTGGCTGTTTTTAAACAGTTTGACGATTTCCGATGCACTGTTAACCCGAACAGTACAATGTACTCATTTAAATTGAGTGAACTTTACTCAAACTTAAGTGTTATGTGTGTTCATCAATTTTACCGCTTTGAGTTTTAAAAACTCAAATAAAAAGAGTCAAAGAATTTAGCTAACTCAATTTTTATTTATATCTTCTAAACCGAGTAATTTTAATGCCACAGCCAATTTTAACAAACATTGCAAATAATTGCAAACTTTTAATGAGTTTTAATGGCATTAGACTAGAGTCATAAATAGACTTTGAGTTTTATGATAGTCAATCTAGAGCCTGACCAATTTAGTTTTTTGCCGATATGAGCCTGTGGCAGATATATCTGTATCGGCGTATAAACCACATATATGCAGTCGATATATAGACCCTTTTACAACGCACGTGATCAGATAGCCTGCGCGCGCATTTAGGCAACATAAGTGGTGTTCTAACGTGTTAGCAATTCAGAAAGTTTATCAAAATGGTTTCCCAGCATCAAAATGTCTCGTTGTTTGGTTGCACTAATATAATATACTAATATACGTATATATGTATTTGGCCACTTTATTTTTGGCCATCTGCTAACGTCTTCTATCCGCTCCACTATAGTACACGAATCTGATAACTGTGTTGAAAAGTTGATAAAGTCAACTTTTCAAAATAACTTTGTATGTTAATTCACTGCTGATTCTTGCCGTACTTCCGTTGCAAAGATGCACGCGCATGCGTCGCCACGTCATCATTGTGTACGAACAGTTCAAGGGTCTATATGACACAGAAATTATTGTTTGTCCAGCAGAGAGAGCTCCATTGTTTGCTACTGGTGACCCAAGTCACTCA
Source organism: Misgurnus anguillicaudatus (assembly GCF_027580225.2). NCBI lineage: Eukaryota > Metazoa > Chordata > Actinopteri > Cypriniformes > Cobitidae > Misgurnus > Misgurnus anguillicaudatus. The sequence continues at coordinate 13,042,092 of NC_073355.2, forward strand.
CTGTAGTGACACCAGCCAATCCCTTCACTTCAGTCAGTGGGTCTCTTGTTCAGATGGCAGCAGTCAAGCTGTGCCTTCACTGCATTTTTACACCTGGTATTAAGACGCGTTTTGGTCGAATGGATTATAAGAGAGAGACACATTCCTGTTTACACTTGGTGTTTTAAAATGCGTCTCTTTTGTTCACTTGTGAGTTGTTAAGAAGAGAAATTTCCAGTTCCCAGCATGCTCTTCATGAGCCTGCATTACGAGACCTTTTATTTTTTTAATAATTAAGTAATATTTTATGTGTTGTTCAGTAAAGACTCAACAGTGTTAAACATTCAACAGCAATTTAGAGGAGTTTGATATTTTCAGATGTGTAGTGCCTGGTTTTAGACTGTAGGTCTGATATGTATTGCTTTATCATATCAATAATTACTGTGCAAAATAAATGCCAGCACTGAGCTCAGTTTTTTTACACTTACATTACATTGTCTGTTTTGGTGAACCAAAGATTAATAGTAAACACTACTTTTGGTAAAACAGTAGTTTTAAAGGGGACATTTCACAAGACTTTTTTAAGATGTCAAATAAATCTTTGGTGTCCCCCAGAGTACGCATGTGAAATTTTAGCGCAAAGTACCATATAGATAATTTATTATAGCATGTTAAAATTGCCACTTTAGGTGTGAGCAAATGTGCCGTTTTTGGGTGTGTCCTTTAAAATGCAAATGAGCTGATCTCTGCATTAAATGGCAGTGCCATGGTTGGATAGGGCAGATTAAGGGGCGGTATCATCCCCTTCTGACATCACAGGGGGAGCCAAATTTCAATGACTTAATTGTTCACATGCTTGCAGAGAATGGTTTACAAAAAAGTTACTGGATTGATCTTTTTCACATTTTCTAGGTCCCCTTTAAGTATAGTGTACTTATAAAATTAAATACAAAATATACAGTTTGGATTAATTGTAATTTCTAAATAATTTCTTGTCGGGTTTTATGGTGTAGTGTAAAAAAATTGCATTACACTAAACCTTTTTCAAGCAGTCATAAAATAGTTCTTGCCTTTCTCTCCCACAGATCGTTTGTTTTATATCTACACATCTGGCACCACAGGACTCCCTAAAGCTGCTATAGTGGTGCACAGTCGGTAAGTTAAAGCTATTGTTCATTTTTTACAGACTTATTTTCAATCCATGGGTCTTAAAGATACATTTACACGAATACAGCCAAGCTTTTATGAGCTATTTGATTTTCTAGGTATTACAGGATTGCTGCTTTTGGCTACCATTCTTTTCGTATGCGGCCAGACGATGTTATCTACGACTGTTTACCCCTTTACCATTCAGCAGGTGATTTATTCATCGCATATCGCATTTATTGTGCATGTTTTACAGATTGCTAAACGTATGCTGTATGTGTTTTGGACAGGTAATATTATGGGGGTGGGCCAGTGTCTGATTAATGGTACAACTGTGGTGGTCAAGAAAAAGTTTTCGGCAAGTCGCTTTTGGGAAGACTGCATCAAACACAACTGCACTGTAAGTAACTCTTACTAAGGTCTTCATTGAAAAGAAACGTTTACATTTATGCATTTGACAGACGCTTTTATCCAAAGCGACTTGAGGTGCATTACAAGGTATTTGATGAGCGTATAATGAGTATAGGGAGCATTTGTACTAGTGATGCACCGAAATGAAAATTCTTGGCCGAAACCGAAAACCGAAAAAAGGAAACCAAGGCCGAAAAACCGAAACCGAAACACCGAAATAAATTATTATGCCAATTATTAGTACAATTGCATTTATGGCTATCACTGTGTGCTAATTTTACTAGGGGTGTGTGACGGATAAAAAAACTCACAGTTCGGATCACATTACAGTTTTTGAGGCACAGATCAGATTATTTTTTCGGATCAGCAAAAAGCAGGTGGGAAAAATCTAATAAACAATAAAGAAATTGCAAACATTTATAAAAGAGAACAAAGTTGTACATTAATAAGGTCTGAAATTAGCATTAGGTACAGAAATCAAATTAAATTAATCATAACACAATAAATTAAATATATGAGTATTTTTTAGAGCTATTTGTCTCTTTGTCATGGGTTGTTTGATCAACATTAATGACACAGACTTCAGTAGGTTAATCTGACTGTAATCTATACAGACATAAACAAATGTTTTTATTAGAAAAAGAATACTGTGGAGAGAATTTTGTTTATATGTGCCCTGTCAATAACAGAGAGAATTTATGTTTGCTTGTTTTTTTTAAACGCGTCTCTATTCAAATTATTACTCTAGTGCAGCACTGATTTGGAGACATTTACAGTACATTAAAACATTAGGATAGGTGAAGAAAAGAAACCGATCCACCATTGCAAACACAGTTTAGAACAAACAAGAAGACAACAAAGAACAGGAATCAAACAATATGGTAACAAACATGCTCCACAGCTTTCTGTTTATGGATGAAATAAAATTAAAGAAGAAAAACGATAGTATGTGTGCAAATGCTGTCTATTTCCTTTGTATAATTGTTTGTAGTGGAGTGTCCTGTCTAAATATTTTCACGCGCATGCGATGTTGTACGCGGACTGTACGCGCACTGTCCGTGCGGTCTCAAATTTGATGACGAAAATGATGGCGCGCATACGCGGACGTCCCTAGTATACTTTCGGCTTTAAGGGCACTTAAACGCATGCATATACAGAGACTGATGGTGAATCCCAAACAGCGCAACAGTCGCTCCACATAAAAACGTTACGTTGTGTTTCATTGCTTTATTCGCCAAATGTACGTTAATGGATTACAGTAAGAGACACATAGCGCGACTCTCTCTAAAGTTTACACATCAAGACATTCTTAATCTTTGCAGACGCGTGCAAACAGCTGGACCCTGAGTGAAACCTGCTTGAGCACGAAGGGGAGGGGTGGGAGACGACTGATCACCGTGAGGCTGAGTGAAACCCAAGCGCTAGCGCACAGATGAAAGGGGCGCGGTTGACATTCATTTTCGGTTTACATTTTCGGCTGGATTTTTTATTTCGGCCCGAAACCGATAATGCCATTTTCGGCCGAAATTTTCGGCGACCGAAATTTCGGTGCACCCCTAATTTGTACCATTGTCATTTTTGGACAATGCACTATCCACAGATTTAGTAAAGTATACATTTCACAGACTTAAAAGATCATTGAATACATCAGAAATAAATGGCAGAATGGGAACAATGTCTAAATATTAAATTGCATTAAATAAATCCTGATGGTGGAAAAAAACATAATTTTTGTCTTGAGAATCGTTGGGATCAAGTCATCTATACAAGATGCAGAATAGGACATTCAAAAATCACACATCAATTTTTACTCTCAGGAGAAAATCCTCCAAATTGTTCATCTTGTCAGAATTTAGGGCTGCACGATTAATCGTATGTTTATCATGATAACGATATGCGTGCCCCACGATTAATTAATGACAATCGTCGCGATTAATGTGCAAAGACCAAGCACAAAGCAGACGGTCTAGAATCAAGCAATGTGTTTGTTATGGGCAGAGTCAGAGTAAACGGAGTGTTTCTTTGCAAGCGCAGTCTGTGTTATGGTAGAAATACGTTAGCATCACAAGATTTACAGTCATTTTTAAACAAACATAATGGCAAAGCAACAAGAAGAAAGTGCAGAAATATGTATGTTTAATGCCCAAAAAGGGTCTTATTGGCCTACTCCATTGTTTGGATATTTCGGATTTGAGGAAAGTGACGTTGATCAGGTAAGTTACGAATCTTGTGCAAACTGTGCTCCTGTTCCGTCCAAACGTGAAATATCAAGAGTTTCAATAGCTGAAGACACAAGCCGCAAACAATAAAAAAATCCCCGACATCCACGACACAAACAACAATAACGGATCGCGTATAATGTAAGTTAGCCAAGGATATGTTTCCAATAAGCACCGTGAGCAGCAAGGGGTTTAAAAAAATTATTGCCACATATATATCATAGGCATTTTTTATTCCAAAATGTTTTGTTTTTATTTCAGTTTAATTCTAATTTGATATAAATATATATTAGAGCCCTGCATTTCAGCCTTTTTACGCCCCTCGGGTCGCGTTTCGGATCAATTTTAACATTACAGGCCTCTTGATTTTTTTAGGCTTTTCCTCCTTTTTATATTTTAATATAATTAATTAAAAGAAACGTTGAGACATTAATAAATTGTAAAAGAAAGACATTTAACCTGCACGAGTCCACTACGCACATTAACATGCACCTGTTGCAACAGTGTTTAGCGTCTCCGCCAGCAGCAGGACATTCAGCGCATCGGGGAATATGGAGAACTGAATTAAAACCTTAAATACTGCGCATAATCTATATAAAAGACTGATGCATAGCGAATGTGTAAGGTAAGGCAACCTGCATGTTAATTTCGTTGTTTATTTCGTTTTGCTTTGATTCATTATTTTTCTGCAGCTTGTCGCGCCTGCGAGCAACAGAACTCCGCTTTTTTAAAAATAGTGTGTTGATAATAAACATTTAAACTAACATTGTTATATGCTGAAAATATATATTTTATATAGATGTTATTGTAGGCAAGTGAAGTGTTGATTTGAGAGGCCCATTTGATCAAACAAGACGTCAACATGACGTTAGCTGTCGGACACCGCTTGGTCATTATCAAAAACCTTAATTTAACAAACAAAAAAGGCTCTAAAATAAATAAAAGATAATATATAATATAAGATTTTATAATTTTGACAGTTAAAACTGAACTGCTTTAATTGCTGCAATAGTAGTACAGCTGTAAGGAATCTGTGTGTGTAAGGAGTTATTTTAGTTATTTATGCGGATTTCTTTTGCAAAATCTATGCGGAATATTGCAGAATTATTTTAAATGTTTTAAAAAGATCTAAGAGAATGGGAGCTGTGGATATTACAAAACAATAAAATATTTTATAATATAGGCCTATAAAATGTATATAATATTTTATACATGGCTGTAAAGTGTAATAAAATAAAAAAATAAAAGTTCTTCAATAAAAGAATGATCGTATTTTTAATCGTGATCAAAAGTTTGAGCAAAACAATCGTGATCATCATTTTTCCTGTAATCGTGCAGCCCTATCAGAATTTATTGTCCATTAAACATATGTGATTGTATTACAACTCCTGTCCCTGTGAAAACTTTTTTCTGTTGATACTTTTGAAAAGTTTTTAATCTTTTCTATTCTTACTTAATATAATTAGACTTTATTCTCGCCATGCATGTAACCTTAGTAGCTTGCATGGTGTTTAAAAGAAAGAAAGAAAGAAAGAAAGCTCATTTTCGATTTTTCATCTTTTCTAGTCTTACTTTATATAATTAGACTTTATTCTCGCCATAAGTATAGCCTTTGAAGCTTGCATGGCATTTAAAATAAAAGAAAGAAAGCTCATTTCTATAGAGGTGGTGTTAGCGCCATCTGAGCTTTTTACTTGATTTGTATTTATTATGCTTCTTACCTGTATTGACTAATCTAGACATATAAAAACTGATCATACAGTAAATGTAATTTATCTGCCCCATCTAGGTTGTTCAGTATATAGGTGAGATCTGCAGATACTTGTTGTCTCAGCCCGTGCGGCCCTCAGAGCGACAGCACCGGGTTCGATTGGCTGTGGGGAACGGGTTACGGCCAAGTGTCTGGGAGGCATTCGTGGAGCGATTTGGAGTGAAACAGATCGGCGAGTTCTATGGAGCCACGGAGTGTAACTGTAGCATTGCCAATATGGATGGCAAGGTCAGAAATCAGTGTTTTTTAAAGTGATAAAATAGATGTCTTTGTACTTCTTGCGGAGATAAACTGCCTTTCTCAAAACACCAGGTCGGAGCTTGTGGGTTCAACAGTCGCATTCTGCCATACGTGTACCCCATCCGTCTTGTGAAAGTAAATGAGGAGACCATGGAACTGGTACGAGACAAGCAGGGACTGTGTGTACCTTGCCAACCTGGTGCGTTCACAATTAAGAGTCATTTCATGTTCTATTTATTTATTATATTAAAGGATTAGTCAATTTTTAAAAAAAAAATCCAGATAATTGACTCACCACCATGTCATCCAAAATGTTGATGTCTTTCTTTGTTCAGTCAAGAAGAAGTTATGTTTTTTTGTGGAAAACATTCCAGGATTTTTCTCATTTTAATGGACCCCAACACGTAACAGTTTTAATGCAGTTTAAAATAGCAGTTTCAAAGGACTCTAAACGACGAATTTGACCTTTCGACGTCATTGCGCAATTACGTGAGGTCGCACTGGCTCGTCACAGGACCTGAGGAAGTTGAGAAGTTGTGGTTTAAAATTGCGTATTTTTTGTTTTTCTTGCCAAGAATGACAGTCGTTTGGCTGGATACGAGCCTTGTGCCTCGTTTGAAATTGTTTAGAGTCGTTTTGAAACTGCAATTTTAAAGTGTTACGTGTTGGGGTCCATTAAGGTCCATTAAAATGAGAAAAATCTTCTCCAGTGAACAAAGAAAGACATCAACATTTTGGATGACATGGTGGTGAATAAATTATCTGGATTTATTTTTTTAAGAAAATGGACCTAATCCTTTTAGTGGGATCCACTAAATTAATTGACACTTTGCTAATTTGCCATTTTTCCTACTTTCAATTATATTATCAGCAGAACAGCAGAGTGGAAAGTTGATTTTAAGAATGTACATAAATTCAAATTATAGTTTCCACTGTGTGCAGGGTTCCCACGGGTCCTTGAAATCATTGAAAGTTTGTGAATCTGGTGGAAATAATTCAAGGCCCTGTGAAGTTTTTGAAAATATACGTACATAGATACAGGTCATTGAAAGTGCTTGAATCATTTTATGCATAAAAAAATTTGAAAAAAAATCCATGTGTAGTGTAGGATAATATCATAAAATTTCTAGCCTTTTATGCACACGTGCTAAACTGTTCGCTTTAAATGCTTATATCTTCTGTATGCGAATGTTGATTCATACTAAAATGCTTTTTGCATATTTGTGTTTGACACATGAAAACGTCTCTCGGGTTACGTATGTAACTGTTGTTCCCTGAAAAGGAACGAGACGCTGCGTCTCCATTGCCATACTTCCTGTGTCCCTGTAATGCCGTCTTTGACAATATTTCAGATAGCGATATACTTCCTGGCTCCCACGTCACCCTGTCTTTGTCGTTAAGCCTCACCATTGATTGAATTTGATATACACATTCAGACGCACTTACCCCTGGAGGTGTCCCCAAAGTGTCACCGCAGTGACGCAGCGCGAGTTCCCTCGAAAGGAAACTGTAACAATGTATCTTAAAAGGTAACACGATGTAACCTTGCTCTCACTTGAAATGTGTCCCCACATTTAGTTTTGGACCTGGAAAGTCCTTGAAAGGTCCTTGAATTTGAAGTTAACTAAGGTGTGGGAACCCTGTGTGTGGTAAGATGCAGCTTGGTACGACCCTGCTTGGCATGCTTTACTTTGTCTCTTCTGCGGTTACATAATCGAAAAGTGCAAATAATGTTCCTTGTTGGCAAATCCTATTTGCACTAGCTCTGCCCACCAGTGTCTGGTTGGACCACTAAACGTGTGGAAATTAACGGCTTCAGTGGCACAGGCTGTGTGGTAGAGGTCTTCACCGCTCCGCACTAAAGTGTCTTTAAATATGGCTTTGTTGGATGCGTTGGCGGAATTTAAAGGCTGTACGTTTTTAATGCTTATAACTTCTAAATATTTCGTCAGTGTTTGGAGCACAGAGATCCTTCAGGTAAACATGTTTACACTAAAAGCCTAAAAAAATCAAATTTAATTCCATAGGGACTAGTAATAACCCAATACATTATAGTGGCTGATAAATCTTTTTCCGGCAGCTAATAAACCTTTCTGTTCCTTAAATCTGTTGTTCCTAATAAAAAGACAGAGTCAGATGTAAATCCAAAGTCTGACAGACAGTAAAACGACCAATCGTTATTCTCTTTAATGACATTACTTTACACACAACAACACTCCGGCATGCAGCAAAGTCAGTACCGTGATGCGTCAGATCCGCAGTACACATTAGGAGCTCAGATGCAAAAGCCGCTAAACGCCACCTCCGTTAAAAATAGGGCTGTGCAAAAATATCAATACAGCTAACTATCGTGATACAATTTTCCCGGATAGTGTATCGATATTTCAATCTCTATTGATTTTTTTTTTAAATCAAATCCCTCTGTGTGCGTCAAATGACCTCCTCCGCGGCTGCTGTAGTTGTCGCTGTCCATTTGTCTGTCATATATGACCATTCGGCCAATGTTTCAGAAGCTAGCGGGAGTGAGAAAATGGCAGAAAATTAAAAAACGGCTGCAGCTTTCAAAGCTGACGTGTGGAAGCACTTTCGGCTTTAAGGAAAAAAATCTGCTTTCTTTTTTTTACATTTTAGATTTAAAAAAAAGAAAAAGTATTGCAATGTATCGCAGCGTGTAACGTATTTTATCGTATTGCAATACATTGCATCATGCCCCATGTATCGTGATACGTATTGTATCGTAAGGCTCTTGACAATACCCAGCCCTAGTTAAAAATGAGGTAATGATATTAACCGAATGCTTTTGGCATGTATTATACCTTCATAAAACACTTTTGCTTCAAATCTGCTTAATTTCGGCCTCAGGTCATTCAGAAATGCTGATTTGTATGCAGAATTCATTAAGAGTCTGATTATAAAAAAAAAATTTAATTTAAAAGAAAATATTTCAGACACACTTGAAGAGCTCAGATGCAAAACCCTTTGTGTCTCGTAAATATTTTTAAAGTATTTACAAATATATTTAAAAATAGTATGCATTATTTAGTTTCGCCAATTGTCTTTTTCTCTGTAATTTACTGTAATAACATTTGTCTTATATCACCCTTATGTCGGCCAATCGCTCACATTGCTTTCTCAATATCTGTATCTGCATTAGCTATTATAAACCCATATCGGTCAACGACTCAAATTCCAGATTTTCATTGTAGCCTCATGCTTTGGATCCCACTGTATTTACTTTCTTCATATTGTTTTTGACATCATCCTCCGAACAGGAGTTCAGATCTATTGTATATAATGTAGCAAACAAATCAATAGTCTTTCTTCTCTCACAGTTTTTTGTTTGTGCACATCATCAGTTATTTTCTGTGTGTATTGACTTGTATTGTTCTTATAGGAGAGCCTGGACTGTTAGTGGGCAGAATTAATCAGCAGGATCCTCTGAGACGCTTCGACGGTTATGCCAGTCAAGATGCCACCAGAAAGAAGATTGCCCACGATGTGTTCAAGAAAAACGACTCCGCATATCTGTCAGGTGCCGGGAAGCGTCCGTGTTGTGGATAACACTGCCTGTATTCAGAGATTTAATCAGTGGTGCATAGTTTAGATTAATTATTGATTTTAGTTTGTTTGTACTTTGCGACTTAAGTTATACATTTTAATGAAAAAGTTTGATTTGCATTAATGGATAGAATCTAGCCACATCTAAGGACCATAAAACCAACGTAAACCCTTTTTTTAATTGTCTGGGTGTTTGTTTATTAGCCTAAGAACTTGTAGTATCACCCTTGGGACACATTTGCAACTAATTTGTGGTATTGAGACCCAATTAATTCCTGCACTAGCCAGTAATCTCTGTTAATTTGTTGTCTCTTAGGGGATGTTTTGGTTATGGATGAGTTTGGATACATGTATTTTCGGGACCGCAGTGGTGATACGTTCCGTTGGAAGGGCGAGAACGTCTCTACTACAGAGGTGGAGGGAACGCTGAGCAGTCTTTTGGGACAGACTGATGTGGCAGTGTTTGGGGTAAACGTACCAGGTGAGGAAATTAAAGAAACATGTGTTCTGAGGCTTTATGGGACCTAGATCTATTATTATTTTAACGTTTGTGTGTGTGTGTGTGTGTGTGTGTGTGTGTGTGTGTGTGTGTGTGTGTGTGTGTGTGTGTGTGTGTGTGTGTGTGTGTAGGTGTGGAGGGGAAGGCTGGAATGGCTGCCATTGCTGATTCAACAGGAAACTTTAACTGTGAATCTTTCATGAAGTTGGTTCAGCAAGCTTTGCCTCCATACGCACGGCCAGTATTTCTGCGTATATCCCCAGAAGTGGATACCACAGGTTAGTGAAGATCTTAATAGGATCCGTTTACACTTTATATTAACAAGGTACTCAAAGAAAACAATGATCGTATGGGTTTAAAAATATGTGTTTGTCTGTGATTGGTTATGGTGCCATTTTTAGGTTTGATTGTTAGTGTTGCCAGAGCATGTAGTTTAGAGTAAAAATTCAAGGTTTGTGTTTTGATCCGTGTGATCCCGCCCACTGCGGGATTTATCCAGTAGTGTATTTTGAAAGCCTGGTTTCCAGTTGGCGACCAGCACAGCTTTATTAGGCCTTATTCAGTCCGCCGCCATGTTGACTCCAAAACTCGTCTGTCAGGGATGAACGTCGAGAGCGTCCGCTTTAAACATGTTGTTTTTTACTGGGATGCTGGTCATTCAGCCATCAAACTACAAAATTGTACAAATTTCCACAGGACAAAGAACCTCAGAAATCTTGGATTGTTAAAATGAAAAGGGACATATGACCTAATTTTGAGATAAGAGCAGCGCAATGTGTACATAAAATCTGTTAATAGTCTGTTAGCTAGTCATTTATTTCTAATGTTGTAAGTCTAATGTCTAAAGTAGTGTTGTCACGGTACCAAAACTTTAGTAGTCTGTACTGATACCAGTAAAAAATCTTGGTTCTCTGTACCAATTTTTGTACCAAAGCAAAACACAAAACATGCTAATAAAACACTATTACGCCTTTTAATGTGTTTCCTCCTTTCATCCCGACACTTCACTCATTTTAAATCTCTCAGCGGGTAACATCTGCACATCTTTAAATAATTTTGTGGAGTTCAGTGACCCTGCATAAGCGCTTGTTGCTACTCGCATCGTCTTGTTGTGTCTATGAAAAGTTTCCAACTGACAACCTCAAACGGCGCATCGGTTCCAGGTGGACCCAGTTCCATGGTGGTTCTGGTACTTTATTTTTAGTATCGAAGACATTTTGACAATCCTAGACTTGCCATTGGCTGTTGTATTTGAATGAATAAATAATGAGGTGAGTCTAAGAAAGGATAAGAGGCTATTTTGGGCATGTTTTACTCTAAAAAAAAAAGTTTCATTTTAATATGGCTTGTGTTATTACGTTTAGGTTATACTAAATTGCATTGTTTCTGATATATATTTTAAAGATGCGTTTTTTTTTTTAGTTACCGTCATAGAGAACAGTAGTACTTTTGCTGTGAGTTAAATACTGCTGAAAAGACCTTTTAAGGGTGAATAAGTTAATCAGACAATAGTGGGCGGGAGCCGTAAACACTAGCGTTTGCCAACGAGACGCTTTTTGTTTAAATAGACTCCGTTTTTTTATGATTGGCTGGACATTTTTGGGGGGGCAGAAGGAAAATCTGGGGGGCAATGCCCCAAACACAAGAACGGAGTACAGCAGGTGGTCGCCTGCCTTCAAGATGTTAAGGCTTGGATGTCTCTGAATTTTTTAAGTTTGAATGAGAGTAAAACTGAGGTCATAGTGTTTACCCCTTCTGATGTACATGGTGCAAATAATGTAAATCTTGATGTTCTCGCACAGTATGTTAAGCCTAGGGTGAAAAACCTGGGCGTGATGTTGGACAGTGCTTTAAAACTGGACAGACAGGTGAACCAGGTTGTTAAGTCCAGCTTTTATAATTTGCGAACCCTGATAAAAATGAAGCCCTTTCTTACTTTTACAAATTTTGAAAGAGTGATACATTGCTTTATCACTACGAGACTTGATTACTGTAATTCATTATATTTGGGGATTAGTCAGTCTTCCATCAACCGCCTTGAAACGGTTCAGAATGCCGCTGCAAGGGCTCTGACAGGAGTTCGGAAACGGGAACATATAACCCCTGTCGTTCAGTCACTCCATTGGCTACCTGTGCACTATAGGATCCATTTTAAAACATTGCTGCTAGTTTTTAAGTCTTTAAATGGAATAGCACCACCTTATCTCTCTGAGCTGGTGACAGTCCATCAACCAACGAGAGCCCTCAGATTGGCTAACGAGAGGCTCTTAGTGGTTCCTAGGTCAAGGCTGAAGACTAGAGGAGATCGTGCCTTCTCTATAGCGGCACCTAGACTCTGGAACGGCCTGCCCACTGTGATCAGAACTGCCCCCACACTTCCTATTTTTAAATCTAAGTTAAAAACCTATTTATTTGAGTTGGCCTACGCTACATGATTAGTGACCTCATTGTCTTAGTAATGTTTTATGTGGTTTCTGCGTATGTTTTATGACCTCAATTCCTTGTAAATGTTTTTATCTGTTCTTAACTGTGATATTATGTTTTTATGTCGTCCTATATTGGTTTTATGTTTTGTTCTGTACAGCACATTGGTCAACGGCAGTTGTGTATAATTGTGCTTTATAAATAAATTGATTGATTGATTGATATGCATAGATTATTTTACCTGATATGAAGTGTGCACTGCAAACACGAGCATTATTTATGATCATCTCCGTCTAGTCTGTACGCCGTATTGCATTCAACCACAATTGTCTTCTTGATTTCTGTGAAGAAATGTCTGCCGGGATCCGGTAAAACTTTATTTTTGAACTAAAAGTGCTGTTCCTTCTAATCTGGCAGCCAAAAACACAACAAGGTGACATTTTAAAGTCAAAAACTCAAACTTTTAGCGCGGGCTATGAGTTCCTACTTATTTTTTGCCTCCAGCTAGAGCGGTGACGTTACAGTGACGTGGGCGATTAAGGGGTCTATACAAATTGGAGATTTATACTTGGATTTTGTCATAAAATATTGTATTGTTGCACTATAATGGTGTTTTAAAGAAAGTAAACATGTTTAAAAAATGAGAAATTGGCGATTAGCCAACAGTCTCTGCGACTTTGAAATTCTCTCTGTGTCTCAACAACAGACACACATTAGGCCCATGTTGTGGTCTAAACCAATCAGAGATGGTGAAGTGCGGACCCCTCCCTGTTATTGGCCGTGGTTCAGATTTTCCTGTGCGTGTGTGTGTGCAGTCAGACAGAGAGGTGAGTAGCCTTGACCTGTCAGATAAACAGAGTGGATGATGAAAAGAACTATTTACAACGTTAATAATGTTAGGATAAGGCCTGATTCGTCCGAAAATCATATCCAATGCTCTGACATGGAGCCATCAACCTTCCAGGTTATGTCAAGCCCTGGTAATGAGCCACATACAATCAAGTTTGAGCCAGAGCATAAATCTTATGAAGAAAAATGGCTTGAATGTAAACTCGACGTACAGCAGTGATGTCGCATGCGCCCAATTTATAGAAAAGACATTTTAAGGGATTTAGGCTGTAACTCCCATCTAGCCAGCCCAGGGCCACTGTTTTTATCCTAATCCTACCTCCAAATCTAATCCTAAACTTTTCTGCGTTTGCTGTATCCCTATTACTGCCCTGCCAGACTGGCTGTCTTAAATAGAGAAATCAATTCCTTCCTCGAATCGCATTGTTGACTCATTTATAAATAAATCCCATATCATAAATTTCCCCAGGGGTTTAGTTTCAATAGCATAAAAATCAATAGAACATGATGATTACATCGTTGTTTGGTGAAAAAAAATTAAAACGCCTACAAATAATTAGCAAATTAACAAAACAAATTAAAAAGAAGCCTAGCTAATAGTTTGTTATTTTTTTGTTACACGCTTCAAAACCGATCCAGCACAAAGCATATCATGCTTTTTAAAATTATTGTGAGTCACAATACACTATTTAGAGTTTTGAATGTTGTTTTACTTATCTGTATGACCCTTTGACTGTAAAAAAAAAGATGGGTGTAGTGTTCGTGACGACATCCATAGGGTTCTGATGATTGTTTTTGAAACCAATAGTAGGCGGTTTCTGCCGTTGCCGCGCATCACTCGTGGATATTTCAAAATGGGTAAAGAGGTTGGATGTGGATGAAGCTGAGGTGGCTGGTTGCTGAAACCACGCCCACCTAGCTCGACTCTAGTCACAGTAGTGGTCACTCAACCATCACTCAAGTGGCCACGCCCTTAATTATGCTGAACTTTAAGGCTTAATATAATATAAACGGATGAGTTACCAAAAACACTTCGTTCCAGGCTTTTAAATTATTATTTTGGCCATTTTATCATGAGGGGGTCTATGGGAATTGACTCTCTTTTGGAGCCTGCCTCTAGTGGCCAGTCGATGAATTGCAGCTAAAGTCACTTTCGTATCGGCTTCATTAAAGAGATCGGAAGGTTGCCCCTCGGTATGACCATAATTTAAGGTAATTTAAGGTGAAAGTTGCAAGCTCATCACGCATATGCTGTCACCGGCGCATATAAATGGGCACAGGGAGGCGAGAAAGAGACATTAAACTTTTTATTTAACATATTACTTGAGTTCTTTTGACATTCCTTTGAAATCACTGCACTGTAATCAGGTAATTCTAAATTTAAATATAAGCGCAGCGCTTGTGAGTTCTTAAATACTGCTGACCGCTTAGCTGTCAATCTGCGGACACATTAAATGATAAGATATTTGTCTAATGGCCATGTGATAATCTCTGTTCACATTCTGTTTGAAGACCGTAAAAAGTTTCTACTTCGATGATTTGTGGTGCGGCCGGGTCACTGTCTTTATTTCAAATGGCCGCGTATCGAATAAATTGATACTGATGTCGGATAACACGTCAGGTGTTCTGTTAATCACTGCGGATGCGGTCTATCAAACAGGACTGTGCATGACTCAAATAAGAAAATGGGATGACAGCTAGGGCTGTCACGATTATGAAATCTGGCTGACGGTTAATTGACTAATAAATTGTGATGATTATGACGATTAATTGCCTGTTTTAGGGCTTTGGCGATTATGACGATTAATTGTCTGTTTTATTGCTTTGACATTTAATTTGTTTATGAAATAATTTTCACATATTGTTGTGATAATTTAAATTATATATTTCGCAAGGTTTACCTGGCAGTAAGAATTAATACACATAACACACATTTAAAACTAATCTGATACTGTCTCGTTTATACAGGTGCTGCAGCTCCCCCTTGTGTTTTTAAAGATATGTGCAATCATTGCGGTGATCTGAAATCATCACGATGAGGTCAAACAATCGCGATGAGGCGATTATTTAATCATTGTGACAGCCCTAATGACAGCATGAAAGTTATAAAATACATGTTAGTTTATATTCTGTACATTTAACCACCATGGGCGCTTGTAAAACTGCGGGGTGAAAGGAATAGTTCACCCAAAAATGAAAATTCTGTCATTTACTCGCCTAAATTTTTGATGCATCACATTTAAAGTTCACCCAAAAATGAAAAATAAAGTTCATTTTTTCACCCTCATGTTGTTACAAACCTGTATAAATTATTTTTTTCTAATGAACACTATTTTTGAGGAATGTTTGTAACCGGTCTGATCATGGGCCCCATTCACTTCCATAGTAGGAAAAAGAATACTGTGGAAGTGAATGGGGCTCATGAGCGGTTTGGTTACAAGCGTTCCTAGAAATATCTTCCTTTGTGTTCATCCGAACAAAGGAATTTATAATAGGTTTGATGACAGAATTTTCATTTTTGGGTGAAGTTTAAATGTGATGCGTCAAAAATTAGGTTGCAACTAAGAAAAAAAGTTTGGTGCACCAGTGCAAAAAGTTAGTCTAGACTGTCATATGTTCCTTCTAGTTTCAACCACACGTTTTCTGAGGTTCTTGTGGAAATTAGTAAAATTATGTATTTTCCGTGTTTTGATGGCTGAATGACCAGCATCCTGATACAAACATTAGGTTTAAAGCACACGCTCTGGACGTCCATAAATGATGAAGAAAATATTTTGATAAATATCATATTTTTTTATTCCTACTATGGAAGTCAATATACACTATCTGCTGTGTGTTTACCATAATTTCTCAAAATATCTTCTTTTGAGTTCATCAGAAAAAGACATTTATACAGGTTTAAAACAAAATGAGGATAAGTAAATGATGACAGAATTTTCATTTTAAGGTGAACTATCCCTTTAAATGAAGTGCTTGCGTACACTGTGTTAAATTGCTAAATGAATCCATCTGCAATGCGAGTGCAACAGCTGTTTTATTTAAGTGCTTGAGCCAGTGGCGGAAATCTGCCAGTTCTCAATTGAAAGCGCTGCTTGATTAAAGAATTTGTGATTATTCTTAATGAAAAACACAACAACAAAATGATCTCGCTTATATCAAACATTATATATGTAAATTATAACAAAAACGAGTAAGCACCGCTGCTTCTGCTATCGTCAGTCTGCTTGCCTTGCACACTCTCAAAGTAATAAATAATAAAGTGTCATTTCAGATTATGTGTCCTCCAGAGGTCGCATTTGTCGTGCTCATACTATGACTTTGCAAACTAAGAATTAAAATAGACAGCGAGGGCCCATAAATGCAACCTCATCAGGATACAACCTTGATCAGGCTCAATGCTTTACAGTGCCAGGGGGAAGGGGCAGGGAAAACCCTTTCTAATGTTTTAAAGTGAGGCATCAAGTTCACCCGCTAGCTGTTAATATCACATAAATCACCTTTAAAGGTACACACACAAAAATATTTTTGACATGTTGTAATGAATAATCTGAGACTCACATACTTTACTGTACCAGAGTTCGCCCTTACTTCCCACTGATCACCACTCACACTATTGTCCACCGCCCTTAAACCATACCGTATTAAAGACCACATCTGCACACTTACCAGGATGGGTTAAGCACACCGCACCTGGGTACAGTATGGTAGTGATCATACTAATTTGACGAACCAGACTTTAAACAGACTCTATAAGGTCCTCTTTAATAATCTTGCAGTGATTTGCCCATCATAGTTTTATCAACATAAATCTTTGCGATTTATTCAAATATTTTCATCTTTTAATCTAAAATCGTTTTACCATTTTATTATTGCCATTTAAATGAGACCAAAATGGCCCATAAATACGACCTTGTGATGATGCATCCTCCGAAATGAGATGCAGATTGAGATATAAAAATACACATGAGCTTGTTTCTAATTTGCAAACAAAATGAAAGCATTGTAAATGTATAAATTAAGGCGCAATGCTTCCCATCATCACATGCACTCCTGTAGGTGTCTTGACAACCAATGTGAGGGTTTAGTAAAAAAACCCTCTTTAATATTTTCAATTTGGACTGCGGTAACAAGTTAGCTAGCAGTCAGTATAAGTCACTTATAGCGCCTTTAAAGTGACACACATGAAACGTTTTTGCTGCCACCAAAATAGGTGCATTTTAGATAAATAATAATTGATTTATGGGGTATTTTGAGATTTATTTCTTCACACATTTTGGGCACACCTGAGACTTAAAGGAATAGTTCATCCCAAAATGAAAATTAACCCACATTTTACTATATTATATTCAGTAATATCCTGGCTCTTTTCAGATTTTATAATGGCATGGGATAGTGCCCCATTTTATCATTCCCTTTTCCTTATATTTTACAAGACTTTTTTAAAATATAAAATAAATCTTTGGTGTCTCCAGAGGACGTATTTGAAGTTCATAGCATGTTAAAATTGACAGTTTGTAGGTGTAATCAAAAAATGTGCCGTTGCAACTGAGCTGATCTCTCTACTAAATGGCAGTGCTTTGGTTGGATAGTGCAGATTAAGGGGTGGTTTTATCCCCTTCTGTTCTGACATCACAAGGGGAGCCAAATTTCAATTACCTTTTTTCACATGCTCGCAGAGAATGGTTTACAAAAAGCTAAATTACTGGGTTGATTTTTTTCAGATTTTCTAAGAAAACAACTTCCTAGGCGAAGTAATGTATGTATAACCTTTCAGAAAAGAGCGTGAACACACAAGCACAGCGCCCCTGCTGCCTATTAGCGTGTACAGAATTGAGTCGAAATGGTCCGCTCGTGCCTATTGCTTCTTAAAATCGATTTCTCCATTTAAGAGAGCCAGTCTGGCAGGGCGCACATTTTAGCCTGATTTTGCGTCCTGCACCGGTGGGTTTGTCTAGAAGGGATATAGCAAGGATTGGATTTGGAGGTGGCTAGATGGGATACAGCTGCAGATTAAATCCCGTTAAATGTTGTGTTTAGGGTTAGATTTGGGTAAAGGATTCGGATAAACAGTGCTCATCCAATGAGATTTTGTTTGCTGTATCCCTTCTAGCCACAACCGCAGTCGTAGCAGGAATGTTTTTTTTTGGCAGAATTTATGTAGCGGAAACACTGTATACACCTATGATGGCTTAAGGATGAGTGAGATATGGGCTGATTTGGGCCTAACAGGCCTCCTTTAATAACCCATCAGTGTTAATTTTCCTATCATAGTTTCATCAGCATTAATCTTTGTGACATTGTTTGATTTAAAATATTTATCATGGTTATGATGCGCACGTCCAGCCCTGGCACATGTATTCATTTTTTAGATCTATGGAGTACTTAAAAAGAAGAAAAATTCCCATCTCTACTATTAACAATCATCTGAAACGCTTCTATCTGTAAAGAGCCTGCTGTTTGGGCCGTCCACGATCGATTGCTCAAGACTGATGTTAATAACAGATGATAGGAGCACATTTTGATGTATATAAATAACATCTGTTTTGACAGTTTTTTCTTTTTTTCCCACAGGAACATTTAAAATCCAGAAGACCAGATTACAAAGGGAAGGATTCGACCCGCGGCTCACAACTGACAAGATTTATTTTCTCAACCCTAGAGCCGGCCGTTACGAGCTCATGAATGAGGATCAGTACAATGCTTTTGAAGAAGGCAGGATATCTCTTTGAGAAATGAAGTATGTGGTCCAAACTCATCTTCTTCCAGACCTGCCTATGCACAATATCACTGAAATTCAAGAGCAACCGCAGAGATGTCCTGTTAGTATTAGGCCATTTACATTAATGTTTAAAAGAATAGAACGCACAAGCCGTGCCTTGACAAACTGAATTGTCTGATATGCAATAACTGTTTTTAATTTTATTTTAATCCCTTATTCTGATTGGATGGTAGTGTATGACCAGTTTTACAAAAGACACTAAAGTGAACATGACGTACTTAAAGAATGAGGTTTGTATTTGACTTATACCACTAGCTGACTGAGACCTGAATACAATGTGTGAATGGTAACAGTTTGGAGACTTTTATTACTATTAAAAACATTGTTAATATGCATAGCTCTGATGTTTTAATCATTAAAGTGACTATTTTTTAGACTACTGAAAGATGCAGAGTATCTTTATAAATAGCCAGAAACAAAGTGCCTTAGATTTGACCTTCCCGCCCCCTGTGTGACATGGAGAGATCTGTACAGTGCCATTATATGATTGATATGATGTAGATACTGTAAGCCTGTTTCATCATATTAATCCTCTCAAGAGTTCTGAATGAATCATGCAATGAATAAATGTTCTTACTAAAGACGTCTGGTGTTGAGTGTTCTGACAATGTGTATTTTTGTTTAAAGAAATATTCAGGTTATGGTTTTATCACAAGTCAAAAGAATAGAAATTAATATTTTGCATAAGAATTAAAACGCATTTATGGCCATTAAAGAGTAACTAAACCTCTGGTCAGACCCTGACTTCAACCAATGGAATATTTGAAAAATGAAAGAAAAGTTGGCAGACCCCAACAGTGTTGGGGTAACGCATTACAAGTAACATACATTACATAATAATATTACTTTTCTGAGGTAACGAGTAAAGTAACTTAAAAGTAACGTTACGTAAGTATTACTTTCCATGACAAGTAACTAAGTAACGCAATTAGTTAATTTTTTGTGGGGTAACTTAATATTGTAATCCATTACCTTTAAAAGTAACTTTCCCCAACACTGGACCCCAATGGAGACCGAGGGGACGAACTGAGCCCGTACCAAGAGTGTGATGAGATCGTAATAAGGGCGTGGTGAGCTTGAACTTGCTTGCGTTACGTCGTACCGCTTACATCACGCGGTACCGCAACATCCCATTGGAAAATTCAACTGCAGTAACCATCGTTTAACCTGAAGAGGGCAGCACTCAGACGTTTTAACACCATATATACATTAGCATTGAAACACTATATACCAAAATGTCAAAAAAGTTACTTGAATCAATGAACAGCACTAATAAAGCCCCATTCTTACAGATCATTAACTAAAAAAAGTTGGTTTAGGCCAGGGTTTAGTTAATCTTTAAGATTTCTTTTGATTTAAAATGATGTATATCTATTCTTATAACTAACGCAAAAGGCCTTTTCTCTAGTATTCAAGAAGAAATTTAGTTTTTATGTGTCTAAAGGTGAAAATATTAAATATGAAAAAATTGTTATAGCAGTTTAAATTTATTGTAATAAATAAAAAATAATCTAATATAGTATTATTTTATACATAAAATTATCAAAAATAATTAGGTTTGTGTTGGTTTGCTGCATACTCTTTTCACAAATTAATAAATTATAGTCACTGCATTGTCATTACTGCTAAAATGTTTTGAAATATGAAAACAACATTCTTAGACCTTTTTAACAGTATATAGTTTGTTGTGATAGAGTAACATTTACATTAAAAATATTGAAGTAAACTCGGGTGTTCCGGGACAGTGGCAGTTAACTGGTTAAAAAAATATCTGTTGTAATTACAATCACCATAAAAACATGTTTTCTTTTGAACACTATTGAATCCTGAGAATAAGATAAGCTTTCATTTATTGTATTGTCAAGAACATAATGGTGCCCAAATACTTTTCATTTTTTTATTTGCGAAATTCTTGGTAACATTAAGTTGTATTGTTAAAGGTGCAGTGTGTAAATTTTAGCGACATCTAGTGGTGAGGTTGCGAATTGCAACCCACGGCTCAGTCCACTCCTCACTTCTAGATTTTGAAACACATAGAGAAGCTACGGTAGCTGCCACCTGACAAAAATGTCATTGTTGGATACAACTTAGTAAAAAAAAGTTTGTCCATTAAGGGCTTCTGTAGAAACATGACGGCACAAAATGGCGACTTCCATGTAAGGGGACCCTCTGTGTATGTAGATAAAAAGTCTCATTCTAAGGTAATAAACACATAACGGTTCATTATGAAAGGTCTTTATACACCCCTAATAATATTGTGTTGTGTATTATTTTGCATTTTGCTTAAGACATCCTTCTAAAAATGACACACTGCACCTTTAACCATTAGTTATTACACCACATTCTAAAATGCTTGATTCTGATTGGCCAGCCATGACATTCCAAGGTATGATATTCTGAGATCCTGAAACTAATAACAAAAAGTTTGATAGGTACAGTTTAATATTACACAAAAATAAATATGTTTTTAATAACATATATGACATTATATTTACAAATGATTAAACCAAATAGTGTGTTCGTGACATTTGAACGTCTACTGTCTTATCTTAAAACTAAAAGTAAACGTTTCGGGTTTTCCTCACGGTTCAAGATTCACTTATTTCTGCGATAACAACCTGTTGCCTATTATTCCTTACTTGATGCATTAGCTAAAATGAGCTAACAATAAAAAATATAGCTACAGCATTAATCTTTGTTTTTGTTAATTTCGGCATTTACTGATACATTTATAAAATCATAAGTTAACTGTTAACATTAGATAATGCACCATGAACTAACATGCATAACTAAATTAACACGAGTTCATTCAACTTAAAAATATTAGTTCACGCAACATTTTTAATGTATTTACAAACGTTTACTAAGAAAACCTTATTGTAAAGTGTTACCGGTTTCTTTTATTAACATTAGTTACAGTAACTACATAACATTAACTAACAATGAACAATACTTTTACAGCATTTATTAATCTTAGATATCTAAGAAAATCAAAAGTTGTAACTGTTAACATTAGTTTACTATCTAGAAACAAACAATAAACAATTTAATTGGCATTAATAAATGCTAAAAGCTACTGTGCTAGTTCATGTTAGCAAGTGCATTTAAAGGCTGGGTGCATGATTTTTAAAAACACTTTGGAAAAGGGAGTCGGGCCGAATACCAGAACACATTTGTAGCCAATCAGCAGCAAGGGGTGTGTCTACTAACCGACATAATTTCCTGGGTTGCGTGTAGGGACGTGTTGGTTTATGTGATTTCAAATGTCAACATTGGCTTTGAGAGATCATGCACCCCGCCTTTAATAATGTTAAAAATATAACTTTACTGTAAAGTGTTATCTTATTATTTGTTTAATATTTAATTTCTTTTTTTGTTGTTGAATTATGCCTTTGTGTCTTGCCCCGTTTTATCTGAGACCATATACATATCAAGTTTTCTAAAATCCAAAACCAGTAAACATCAAGTGTTATTTTTGCATCAAGTGTAACGTAAGACTCAAAGCTCAGGACGAGAAGCACTGAGCGTGACATTCAGGCCTGTCAGTCCACGCTAACCGAAAGCTTCGCTGGCAAAACTTTTAATGGGTGCTCCTTGCAAGCGCTGCAGAAGTATGGGAATGCTCTCGGGGTGATGATGTCTGTGAAGGCGAACAGAGGCGTCCTCTCTCGTGGGTCGTAGAAAGCCAATTTGGATCTGTCCATGTCCAATACAACTCTAACTACGTGCAGCTCCTTGTTCATAGTGAGCGGAGACCACGGTGCGGTACAGGCTTTGTATTCTCCATTACGCAGGCGAATGGTCCAGAATCCTTCGGCGGGGGTCAGCACGTGCTTTCCTTTCCGGTTGATGGACGTGCTGGCCACTCCGATGACCCAGTAGGTGTTGTTTTTCACTTCAATATCCCAGCTGTGCCGTCCAACGCTAAAGCCTTCGCTGGCCAGCACCTCCGCACCCACGTCAAAGCGCTCAGGGTTGTCCGGGAGATCGTAGGTCTGGGAACAGCACTGTATTGTGGTCAGATCCTCTGACAGGAGGAAGCAGTTTGCTGCTGTGTTTGGGTCGAGGATCACCGGAGCTGCAGTGAGGGAATATTTGGAAAGGTTAATGTGGTGAAATACAAACATCCTATAAACCAACATTGGAGTGGGTCCAAAGAAAAAATGTCTGGATTGTTTTGTAATTCAAATTATTTGTCAAGTAATACAATAGTGAATAAATACGTCTATGTGATCCTTAAAGGGATAGTATACCCAAAAATATTTTTTTTTTATGTTTATGTTGTTACAAACCTGTATAAATTTATTTGTTTTGATGAACACAAGGCAAGATATTTTGAGGAATGTTTGTAACCAAACGGTTCATGAGCCCCATTCACTTCCATAGTATTCTTTAATCCTACTATGGGAGTGAATGGGGCTCATAATTGGTTTGGTTACAAACATTCCTCAATATATCTTTCTTCATGCTCATTAGAAAATAAATGTATACAGGTTTGTAACAACATGAGAGTGAAAAAATAAATGACAGAATTTTCATTTTTGGGTGAACTGTTCCTTTAAATCATATTAACACGGAATATACTTACTGTATGTAATAATATCCTTCATTTTTTCCCAGACTTTAAACTTCAGTGACCCCAGGTATTTGGCTACATCAAGTAGAGATCCTGTTACCATGTCTGGGTCCTGGGGAATACGCCAGGTTCTGTAAATACAGCGACATTTGCATTGAGTTGCATGAGTTATTTTGGGTTTTGTGATAGTGAAGTTGATACTGAAGATGGTGGTGGTTGGTACCTTTTTATGGTTTCTTTGTAATTCTAGGAGAATTGAAGAGAAAAACAGGTTACTAAAATGACATGGAGTTGTATATCTTTTAGGTAATTGATATATTTGTAACCTGGACCAGAAAACCAGTCATAAGAGTCAATGTTTTTGTTGGATAAATAAGCACTGCATTAGTGAATAGTTTGTTAGGATAGGACAATATTTGGCGAGATGCAACAGTCCGCAGACAACTTTGCATTGGAGTTGCCGATTTTGGTGCAGATTTGGCCTGGAGTCTGAAAATCTATAATCCGAGGGTGCAAAAAATCAAAATATTGAGAAAATAACCTTTAAAGTTGTCCAAATTAAGTCCTTGGCAACACATATTACTAATGATAAATACATTTTTAACATATTTACGCTACAAAATTGCCAAAATATCTTCATGGAACATGGTACTTTACTTAATTTCCTAATTATTTTGGCCATAAAAAATAAAAAAATTTGACCCATACAATACAAATGAAGTTTATTTAACTAAGTTCGGGAGGAACATGGTCATGTAATCCAACCAATCAGCTTAAAGAGGTCTCTATATATGGCCATCCCTCACCTCTGTCCCGTGACAGTTTTTTGCAGCATTTGGACCCGCCCATGTGTCCTCACGTTCAATTTCGAGCGTTGTCTGACGACTAGCCTCTTGAGCCAGTGATTTCTTTTTTTGAGGGCGCTTGATGCGAAGTTCGTCACAACATGTATGTAGCCTGTCATGTTTGTGGTTCATAATTTCAAAATATGTGTTCTGCACGTCGTGTCTTGTCAAAATGCCTGCTGCAGATTCGTTTAAAGGGTTTATGATAAAAAAGACGCTCACATTTGTTCGCATAATTTTTATGCGTTAAGGAAGTGTCTTGCGTGTATTTTGTGAACGCGAGCGTCTCTTTTATCATAAACGGTTTTGACGCGTGTGCAGTAGGCACTTATTTTGACAAAACATGTGATGCACATGGTTCACATGACGCAACAAACACATATTTTGAAAACGCAAGCAACACACATGACACTCCGAACACTTATTTTGAATTTGCGCCCCTCGGATGAGCAGTCACGAGCCGCCACTGAGCAATTCCTCTCGACCTGAGACACCGTTCTCTTTTTGGGGACATTGGCCCACACTTTCCACTTCATGCATGCCAGGACACCGAATCCTACTCTCGCCCCACCTACAAAACTTCCGCCTTTTTCCGCCTTGGTTTCCACTCCGGCCCATCAAGCCAAATCATTATAAAAGGACTGTTAAAAGCGAGCACTATTAAACTAAAACTACCTTTCGCACAGGTTTAACGCTTGGTCATGATTTAAATGTCTCTCCTTTCAATCTACTAACCTTTTCAATTGCGCCTCTCTCTTCGCTCAAGCAAGCAAGGCTGCCAGGCCCAAAATCGCGCCCTGCAGCTTCTCCACCCCACTCCACCAAGTGGCAGGCATTCGGCAGGTCTGGGCCACGTCCTTGAGCGCCGGCCTCAATCTGTTCCCTCATTCGCATAACAGCGGCTCCTGCTTCCATTGCACCAAATATTTCTCTTATATCCACCAGTGTTGCCGCAGTCCGTCATTAACTTAGGCCAACTTTTTCCTCATATCTGTACTGTTCTCTATCCTTGGCCGTTAACTTCAGGTGCTTCCTAGGCTCCGTTAGCGACTCAAGCCCTGATTCTGCATTTATCTCTCATATTCCGCTCTCTTCACTTCAACCTGTTCTAATATCACCAAATCTATGAGGTTGCTGCCGCAGATGACCCAGCACCACTTCCCTCCTGTGTTTTTCAATTTCGATCCTTAATCTCTCAATAACTCCTCTGCTGAATGCAGTGGCTTTGAAACAGACTGATTATTAGTACAGGGGCTCAATTTTTCTTGGACGCAGACATCGGTTTAAACTGATGTACACCTTTATCGATATTTTCCGCGCAAACATCTATCCCAGTTCCCAGTTAAAGAGGGGGAGTACTCTGGGTTCAGGCTAATATTCTGAACTTGGAGCCCTCCCCTTGTACAGCACACCAACTATGCTCATTACCCTATTGATTACATGTTATTGCAATATACCCGTGCGACTTATGACTGGTTTTGTGATCCAGGGTGACTGTCACCTTGAGGAATGGTACATCCTGAGATCTCATCTCCTGTTCAATGCTTCTTATAGTGTTGGTTATAGATGTGATGTCATTTTCCAGATCTTCAATCTTGTCTTTCATGATCTGGCTCTTCTGAATCTTCTCTTGGTTTAAGGTGGAAAGCCTGGATGCCTCCTCGTCCCGCAGAAACTGGTGCAGCGTCTCGAACTCGGCTCGTATCTGTCTCTCTGTTTGATCTGCTTGATTCTACAATGACAATGTTGTGGTTGTTTTTATTTAGTGGACAAATCATCATCTTCTAATAATTGTTCACCTGATCTACAAAGCAAAATAAAAATACCTTAATGTGCTCTGTTGTTTGCTCACACGTGAGTTTAGCTTTCTGGTAGAGCTTCAGCTTTTCTCGAAGTGGTTTTAAGGCATTTTTGAGTTCTTCCTGTTAAAAAAAACAAATAACAAATAAACGAATAGCTAATTTAACGACACCAGGATCCACAATGAAAAACTAGCATTACAGATAATATTGCTATAGTGCTGACCCTGGTTGGACTATATGGCCCAGACCAATGATAGTAATATTGGGAAAATCTAATACTGCATTTTAGAGAGCCAAAGTCCCCCTTAATGGATAGAGAGGAAAAGCAGGGACCCCCATTACATGCATCAAATTAAGACTTGATATATTATTATTTATAACACACCTTGTTGTGATGGTTATGTTACACTGTAAAATATTATTTTCAAGAAAAAAATTCGTAGTCTTTTTGTCTTGTTTTCGGCAAAAAAGACCAACAATTCTTAAATTAAGATTAAGTCTAGTTTTTAGACCAAAAATATCAAATTTAAGTGATTTTGTGCATAAAACAAGCAAAAAAAATTGCCAATGGGGTAAGCTAATTTTTCTTGAATGTTTCTTGAATTTAGTGTTTAAGAAAAATGTTCACAATTTTTTGCTTACCCTATTGGCAGATTGTTTTATTATGCACAAAATCACTTAAATTTAACATTTTTTCTGTCTAAAAACTAGACTTATTTTCTTGGGTCGTTTTGCTCATCAAGAAAAGGCATCTCAATTCAAGAATTCTTAGATACCTTTACCGAAAACAAGACAAAAATACCAAGAATCTATTTTCTTGAAAATAATCTTTTGCAGTGTGCAAAAATGACTTTCTTACTTAGTTTTTTGTTCTGTTTTAAATACAAATATCTAAACAATCCCAAACCAAGATGCACCTTCTTGATGAGCAAAATAACCTTTGAAAACAAGTGTTTCAAATGTAATTGAGTTTGTGCATAAAACAAGCAAAAATCTGCCAATGGAGCAAGAAAAAAATCTTGATTTTTTTTTCTTAAATACTTATTTGAAGAGAATTTCAAGAAAAAAATTCTTACCACATTTGCAGATTTTTACTTTTTTTTGTTGTTTTAAACACAAATCACTTAAATTTGAATTAGTTTTTGTCTAAAACTATACTTATTTTCTTAGGTCATTTTGCTCATCAAGAAAGATATTTGTACTAAAAACAAGTCTAGTAAGAAAGTAATTTTTTGCAGTGTACAATAATCATTTTGGGCGTACTACATAAACTTTTAATTTAACTAAATATATTTTAATGTGTGAACATTATGCTCTTCTAGTTTTTATTATTATTAATAATATTATTATTAGCCTATAAATGCTTTTTTGTTTGATGCCTAATTTAATTGAAAAAATATATATTTTTTCATTCAAACAATATTTGGAGGACCCCCGTAATACCACCACGGACCCCTAGGGGTCCCTGAACCCCTTGTTGAAGATCCATGCTATATAATTCTTTGTTTTGGGGTATATTATCCTCAAGTCAGTAGATAACAGAAGTATACAAATACCAAAATCTGTTTTGTTTTATTCTTTTTATCTCTAGTAAAAAAAGTGTCTTATAGGACCCTATTCTGTCCTTGCTTCTTAACCTTAAAAGTAAAGAATTTTAGATAGCAGTGTTTCCTTTCCTCAAATCTAAACTGAGCCTTGAGCCAAGAAGGCGATACTGAAAAAGCACGCGGGCGTCTGGTTTCAGCCTTGCCATGCGACCCACACCCGGCATGAATACACAGCTAATAATAAACCAGCCAAAGATTCATAAATATCAATTTGGATACCTTAAGAAATAAGTAGAGGTGGCAACATCAACATAGGATAAAGCTTATACATCATAGATGTAGGCCTTCCAGATATTCTCAGACAGCGTGTAGACCTACCTTACAGTCTTGTGAGGCCTCATCTAAAGAATATAACCTGTGACCCTTGTGGTTACCCAGTGACTTGCACTTGCCACAAGTGGGTTCCAGGTCCTCAAGACAAAACAGGCTCAATCTCTCTCCGTGCTCCCTGCATGCCATCGGATCGTTTTTTGCTCGCTCCTTCAGAAAACCCTCGCAGGTCTTCTCGAGCGTGGCATTGACTACGAGTTCCCCCATGGATGATGGCTGACAGCAGAGAGGACATTCACAAGATCCCACTCCATTCCACAGGCTCTCCAGACAACGTTTACAGAAGCGATGTCGGCAAAACAGCACCACCGGCTTTTCAAAGATACTTCCACAGATGGGGCAGGAGAGGTCTTCCTCAAGATGGGATTGTTTGGTAGCCATTGCTGTCTATGAGTCCTTCATTGCCCGGTGGGGTGCACAGTACACTCCACCTACTCAAGATCACTGTTGGGAGATCTGTCTTCTGATTGGCTCCTGTATATACTCAGCGTTACAAATCAACTGACACATGATATCTACTGTTGGTTGTAAGTGTCATGCATAAACATCACATTATATAACTTTAAAAGTCGTAATATGGGAGTTATTTGAGCTTTTTTAGTCATTTTTACCACCTTGTAAGCATTTTAATAGAGATAAAACAGATTTCAGAAAGAAGTCATAAACTAGCATCATGAAAGAGGTATAAGAAAGTCATTATTTTCCAAGAAAAACAAAGATCCAACACATACCAAACAGGATCCATATAAAAATCCATATAACAAAGAAAAATGGACTCAAAGTCTGAATTTATTTTGCTGATTCAGAAATCCTTTGTTGGTTTTAACACAATGGGTATATATTATGTTTATCATCGAGTTGTGTTGTGCTGTATTTAATACCTTCATCTTTTGTTCCTTGCATTTTCCAAGACCGGATTCGGATATCTCCTCTCTGCAGAAGGGACATTCAAAACCGTTCATCTCCCAAAACTGCTGGCAGCAGATTTCACAGAAGCATCGCTCACATAAAATACAGCAGAGGACGACAGGAATGTTAAAGATTTGACCACAGAATGAACAACAGGGGTCTTCCTCTATGACAGACCAAATATCCTCCATTATCTCTGAGCTGAACTAATGTATCTTCAACTGTCCTGATTGATATACCGAATAAAGAAACAGTGCTTTCAGAAGCCAGACGTCTGACCTTTACCCATGACTTTTGCACGTAAACAAGTTACATAGTCAGTACTGTAGATGTCACACACTACATAGTAAATCAGTAAATATGCAAGAGATGACTGTATGTAAAGACACCACAGTACTCTTTAGTCAAAATATATATTTTTTTAACGAATGAAAATGACTGAAATATTTGCTTGATGTTTCCTGCGTCAATTAATGTTTTCTTTATGCACATATGTATGCAGGGCATAGCAGCTATTTGCAAGACACCTACCAAGAAATATAATGAGACATAATGAGAGCCATTTCCTAAAATTCCACAGGTGGGCCCACTTTGTTATCATATAAACCTAAACAATCTTGACAAACTATATATCGTTGAAAAGCTCAAAGAGTGTAGTTTTCATATTTCATCACCATTTTGGGAAAATAATGACGTAGTGAGAATCGGTTTCTAAAAGGTCATGGGCCCACAGGTAGGCTAAGTTTGTTTTTATATATTTCTAACACTAAACACCTAAAAAAACATTACAATCTATAAATCCCTGCAAAGCTCTCATAATGTAGTTTTCATATTTCATATTTTATGTTACAAATAATTTATTTAACCCCCCCCCCCTCCCAGGAATGCATATAAATGATGATTTTTTTAGGGCTGTCAAAAGATTAATCGCGATTAATCGCATCCAAAATAAAAGTTTGTGTTTACATAACATATGTGTGTGTACTGTGTATAATTATTATTTATATATAAAAACACACCCAATCATGTATATATTTAAGAAAAAAAATTACATTTACATATAAAATATTTATATTTATATATTATATAAATTATAGAAATGTATATACAGTATTTAAATGCAAATATTTCTTAAATATATACATGAATGTGTGTGTATTTATATATACATAATATTTTTACACAGTACACACACATATGCTATGTAAACACAAACTTTTATGTTGGATGCGATTAATCGCGATTAATCTTTTGACAGCCCTATTTTTTTCATACCACTATATTCTATTATAAATCTTCAAAAATGTTAACAAACTACACTCTAAAAACAAACGGTGCTAAATACCACTAAAATTGGTTCTTGGCTCGTAATCATAGAGGAACCATTTTAGTGCCATATAGTACCTATACAAAAACCATACGGGGGTCATATACAGGCCCGGCGCCACGAGGGGGCAAAAGGGGGCATTGCCCCCTCAGATCTGATTTGTGCCACCTCTGTTTCATTTTTGTATTCAGTGAGTTTCTGGTTACCTGTGCTGTGCAGTTGCGTATGGAGTGTTTTATGGACCGCTGCATTTAAAAGTATGTCTTTCCAAAGCGAGATCTCAGTGTATCATTGATGGTATAAGGTTAAGCCCCCTCGAAAATTTCACATGCCCCCTCAGTCATTTCATTCTGCAGCCGGGCCTGGTCATATAGCACCACTTTAGCACCACATATGGTTCTTCATAGCACAATATGGTTGTACAACGGTGCTACACATGTACTTCATCTGTGCTACATGGCACTTAAATGGTTCCTCTATGATTACGAGCCAAGACTTTTAGTGCTATTCAGCACCGTTTGTATTTAGAGTGTATGTATCATTGGAAAGTTCTAAGAATGTACTTTTTTTGCATATTTTAAAACCTTTTTGCATTTATAATAATGCAGTGACAGTAATTTAGAGTCTGCAGCAAACCGTTGACACCTAGTGTCCGTTGTTGGTAAAACCACTAAAACTGTGACATAAACCTAATTTTTGTTATTTTAACTGGAAATTTGGATCACAACTACTTGAGGCTTGTGGCTTCATGTTTACATTATTACTTCTGTGAAACATTTACATTTTTAAAATTTATAAAATTATTATGTTTTCTTAAAATACATTTAAACTGCTATAACATTTTTTTATGTAATTTTTCATCTCTATTGTCTCCATTTCCATTGTCTTCTTTAAAACAACACCAAGATTAGGCTTCTAGACCAAAAAAATGCCAGAGTAATATAAATTTGAAGGTGTACATCACAGTTCCCCCCCCCCAAAGGGATTTGTTCCAGTTAATGGGTTGTTAATGTTTTTTTTATTTAACTAAATGCAGTTTAACTTTACTGAATCAAACTGAGTTGAACAGCTGATTGCCACCAGGAGCAGATTCCTGAACCTTAATGCTTTTAATGCAAGTGCAATGATGCAGATTTACATGTGTGCCTATAGGTCAGTGGTTCTCAAACTGGAGTTTTATGACATTTTTATAAAATACATTAATTTATCGTGAATTCTGTGAAATGAAACCTAAAAAAAATAAGGCAGCACTACTTTGTATAATTCAATGTTTTGTTTAATTAAAATGTGAAGTTTTAGAACTTTTTTTGTCATAAATTTTCTTTGGGGGGGCCGCGAAAGAATGCACCATACACAAGGGGGCCACAGGCGGAAAAAGTTTGAGAACCACTGACTTAGGTGATCCCACCCTTCAGTGTTGTTTTACAATCCTGGAAATGTCCTAAACCATGACCAACAGTAATAGTGATGCTAGCCTTAACAATCCCAGATGATCATAATCTACTTTCAGATGACTGAATCTTTAATAAAAACCTCTGTACACATCTACATTATATTGAGACCACATTCAGCAGAGGGCGACAGTGCATTATTTCAGCTTGGATAGCAACAATGTATAAAATACAAGCTCCTGTTGGTCAGCAGGTAATAAACTGTTTGATTTATTAAGCATACAAATGTTTTTCTTTAACAATTGTTAATATGCATATCATACTATGAATTGACCTGCACACCAACATTTAAAACATACCATACTGTGGCAAACATATGCTTTCAGACAGCTCAATTATATTTTTATATTGTAATTATCTGGTTGTTTATATTTGTATTGTTTGTATTGGTGCTAAGGTAATGTAATTCTACAAAAGCTTTACATGCAGTTTATCCAATAAATGAAGAGATGTAGCTAGATGCTTTATAATATTTATTTATGTGGCAAAGATGTTTGTTGCACATATAGAGCAAATGTACAGTAGTTCATTTTAGCCCAACTTTTATATTTTGTTGGGAAAATGGCAGCTGGTAAAGATTTCTTTCATGCCTTTCCATATTCTTCTGAAGAAGGCCTTGACCACTTTTGCCTGCCTTACAATTTTCTCTCGATGAGTGTAGGACTCAATACTGGACGACTCAGTAGCCAGTCTCAAAATATCTACTGTAATGTCCTTTATGATGCTGCATTGCTTTGACGTCAAACACTGAGTCCCATTGCCATCTATTCTCTGGATCTTCACTGAGATGTCAATGTTGAAATCTTTGAACTCTTGGCTTATTTTCATGTTGAACACACCTGGAGAGTGGGATTCATCCTCACTGTCTCTCTGTTGTCCCTCTGTGTTGTTTTTAACGGTAACCCTGGGAGGATTTATTGTGACTCCAGGGTCCTCGTCTGTTGTGGAGGTATCTGTGCTTGTTGGGCTTGTTTCGTACAGCCATGGCAAAGGCTCTGAAAACGACTCTTCATCGGCATCATCACCGTTGCTGGTATAAGATGGCATTGGCACGTTTGGTAAAGGTGGATAGCTTTTTTCTAACTCACTGTGAGTGCTAGCAGGGCTGGACATCAGGGCTTGCACTGAATGCTGGACGGCTTTATCGACACTCCTGATCATCTTCTTCTCAATGCCAACACAAGAATCTTCAGTCCGTCTCATTTTAGGTGCACCTGTAAAAGACAAAAAACTTGTGAGAGAATTGTAAGAGAATGAAAGAAAATAAATCTAGTATTAAGACCAAAAACATAAAATTTAAGTGAATTTGAGTTAAATCAAGCAAAAAAAAAAAAAATGTGGTAAGAAAAAACCTTTTTTTTTAAACACAAAATTTTAAGAAATATTTTCTTACCCCATTGCAGATTTTTTAATGTATTTTTTTTTTTTTTTTTGCTTGTTTTAAGCACAAATTTACTAATATTTGTTTGTCTTAAAACTAGACTTATTTTCTTATTGAGAACTTACTAAGAATTGTTTTTATATATGTACTGAAAACAAGAAAAAATTCTGAGAGTAATCACTTCTTGCAGTGTACCATCTAGTTCAGTACAGCAGGGGAAACACGTGTTTTAAAATTATGCATTTTATAAATATAGTGGCTGTCACCATTATTGTGATCGGTTTGGATACATGTACAGGACTGTACTCTTATACTGTTGTAAAAATTAAATGATTATTTAACAGTTTCTGCGCACCATATACTATCATAAGCTGTACTGTCACTAATGCAGATTCCTGTTTACAGGAGCAGAAAGTCTTTTTAAAGTTATGCTCTCTCAAACTGTTTTCTGTAGCTTTACCAAAATAAATATTTTGTGTTATCTTATTTTGTTCTAAGATGTGCTTTACGATGTGTTGTACTTACGTTGCTGGCAGTATAACTGTTGTGGCTGGTGAACACAAAATGATCAAATTTACACCTAAATGCACAAATGTTCAATTTGCAAACTCCAAATATATGTTGCTGCGCGCGGGTTTGTATAGGCTAATGATTACGTCATCGCACATTCGATGAATTAATGTAAGTATTGTGACGCAGCCATAAACGTGACCAGTGTGTGAGGTATTTTGCATTTGCAGACGTAATATTGGCGTTCGACCAGTTCAGCTACATTTTCATATTATTGCGCCCATCTTTCCCTACTTATTTATTGGCAGTGTAGCCACAGCAGCAACAAAGAGTGCATATGCCACCCAAAAAATAACTTTATCACCCTATACATTTCCCTTCATGTTTCCCCTTCTGATCTGATTTGTGTTTGATTAATGCCTTTCACACCAGGGCGCAAAATCGGGGTATGCACAAGGGGGCGCCATCGTTGACAAAATAATTATTTGATCTTTAATAGAATAAAAAAACGTAGTATTTGTTAAAATTAAAGAAAACGTTGTATGTAAACTTGATATGGCATTTTAAATAAGTTAAACAAGTTTTTAATTGTCATTTTCATGTCGTCCCCCAGCCAAACAAATAAATAAATAAATAAATAAAACTCTTATCATCATGAACACTTCAAAAGCATTGTAAATTGTATAAATATTCTTAAGAAATTAGTTGAAACGTATTAGTTAAATAAGTAGTAGTTAAAATGTCCAGTTCATGTTTATCTGTCACACATACACCCCCTTCTTTCACAATGAAATGGACTAGTCTGTGAGGAGGACTGGGAAAGTACAAGACAAATATAAACCGCCTTGTTCTGCTAGTCTTAGCCCTACACTGAGAAAAATGATTTTGTGTAGAAGTAAATAACGTAACTGCAGAAAAAAATAATTTACCCCTTATGTTATGTTGATGATGTTTTGGTTCACTATGGGGTGCTGTTGAGTCTTAATTTGGCAACAACTTTCTCTGTGTTTCAGCAAATGGAAAGATTTTTGGTGACAAATCTTATCTTCACACATATTTTGGGGAAATGCTTTAAAAAAAATTCAAAAACTCAACAGTACACTGTGGGCAAATTCACAACCCTTTCGTTATGTTTGTGAAGAAAACATCCATCAGCGTAACTAAACCCCTGGTCAGAGCCTGACTCCGCCCACTGGCAATATTTGAAAAATGCAAGAAAAGTGGGCAGATCCCACCGGAGATAGAGGGGACGAACTAAGCTAGTACCAAGTGTGTGGTGAGATCGTAACAAGGGCGTGGTGAGCTTGAATCTGCTTACGTCACGAGTCATTTTTTGGACTCAACATCCAATAGGAAAATTCAACTGCAGTAGCCACCGTTCAACCTGAAGAGGGCAGCACTCAGACGTTTTTACACCATATATTGTAGTATTGAAACACTTTATATCCAAATGTCAAAAAACTTATTAAAATCAATGAACAGCTCTAATAAAGCATCATTCTTACAGATCATTAACTAAAAAAAGTTGGTTTAGGGTTTAGTTACTCTTTAAACTGCTGTAAAAATCATATATATATATATATATATATATATATATATATATATATATATATATATATATATATATATATATATATATATATCATAAATCTGTTAATCAACCTCATTCCTGATTAAAACTGCTAAATGTTTAATAAAAAAAATCCAGGATTTTTACTCTTTAATTGCAAATGATTTTTTCCAAAAACTTACTCAAAACTGATTTGGGTAAACACACATACAATTAGTTATTTTCAATATAAAAAGTGATTGTGGACTGGAATTTTTTAAACCTTTCATCACAGACTTGGCGTTGTGAAAGGTTAGTAACAACATTGGCTTTGATGCATTGGTAGTTTTTGTGCAGCATCAGATTTATTTTTTTTCTCCCTCATTTACTGTTCGTGGCTGTTTTCGCCCCATTGACTTATTCTATATTGGTTTGTGTTCTTTGCTTTCCATCTTTATTTTGGAGTAAAAAAAATTGTATAAAACTTTTCAAAAACTTTTACAGATCTGATGGGTTCCCATACCTTTGCCTTGGGCCCCCAATTTGCTATCCCCAACTGCACCTACGTATTGCCAAAAAAATAAAGTCACAGTATATTTGTGTATGGTAATTTGATTCACCTTCGAGGGAAATGAAGGTTGTTGAAATTATTAGATCCTCTCACCACCGCACAAACTATCTCTCTCCATCCTCATCCTCTCTGACAAGTAATATTAGCTTGCGTCAGAAAGCATGCCATGATGTGATGTGTGAGTAACTCTTCACCCTGCTGAAAAAAACAGCATACCAGCAAGACCAGCATATGTTGTGTTTTGGTGCTGGTTTGCTGGTGACCACCAGCTAAACCAGCATAGACAAGCATAATTCCCATGCTGGTTTGATGCTGTTTTTTTCAGCAGGGCATAGTTTAGAAATCACTTTATCATTCATAAGTCATTGATTTGTAACATTTAAGTAATTTTGCTTCTGTTTAATATTTTACTCCCAGATAGCAATGGGCGCAAACACATCCGACGGCGCACCGCTTTAATATGCGGCTGTTCCGCGGCACGCTGGAGGCAATTTTTTTTTTTTTGATCCATTTGCTGCTTATTGTGTGTATGTATGTATATATTTTATATTTAGAGCATGCGGTATCATGAATAATGATTGATAAAACTAGACAAATTCCCAATTGCCGTTTTTACTCCACATTTCAGAGCACTGTAACCGTCATTGAAACAAGATGTGTAAGAGCACTGAAATATAAATAAGTTAACTGAAAAAAGTACTGAAGAACATGCAGTTTTCCAAATAAATTTTGGTTAAAACAAAACATTACAAGCAAATTAGAACACTTCCAATATTTTTTATAATTTAAAGAGGTCAGCTCTGGGATGAAGAGAAATGGCTACCCGTAAACATTATATCAAGTAACAAGGATATTTTACAGCATACCAAATAAATTGAGGTATAACATCAAATTTACAAGTGATTTCTAACAATAGGATAAGTTGTAATAGTTTAGAGTAAAGCTCGAGATTAGAATAGACTATTATAATGGCATTGCTAACCTGGGACACAATATATATTCACTGTGCTGCAATGAGATTTGTCTCTTGTGAATGAAAAAAAAATCAACGAATACTTTATTGATCCCCAAGGGGAAATTCAAGATCCCACATCACGTCAACATAAAGATAAAAAAAATCCACATGACTAAAATGAACAGTAAAAGACACTAAAGATATTAAAAACAAGGATCCACATGAATGTAGTTTATAAGGCGCTTGCAGTGACAGACCCTGTGGTTCAATATGCAGTGGTAAGGTGCTCAGTCAGTAGGTACTTGTTTCACGGTGTGTCATTTCGTAATGGACAATATAAGAAAAAAATGTAAGCATAGTAATACAAGAATAATAGCTGCAGTGCAAGGATAGCTTTAGAGTATCAGCCATTGGTCAAATATGATGTTACACCACATCCAGACTGGGAGATGGAGGGAGGGGTTGCACATATGGGCTAGTATAGCCAGTAATCGCTGTAGAAGTTTTGTATCTGTGATAATCAAAACTTGATGTGTATTTAACAACAGAAAAACAGTTCAGTCTAGGTTTAAGGGGTCGGATTCTCAGCTGTGCGCCGCCTTTTTCCACCTTCACGGTCAGATGCTCCTTTCAGGTAACGCATAACAATAACCTGGACAGCCTCATCAGTGGCATCCTGGGTTGCCGGGTTCTTCCGGATGGCTCCTGTAGAAAACACAGATTTGTCGATCCATTTGAATAGCATAAGGCCATACACATCTACTTAAACATAAAAAAAAATCCAACTTACTTTGAACAACGGTCTTCAGGAACAGGTCTCTAAAACATGCTTTATTCCCTACACCAGTCCAGGTTGTATTAATGGAAAGGTGATTGGAGAAGATACTCTGAAGCATTCGCCACACGGTTGTTTTTAGGTCCCTCCCACATTTGATTGCCAAAAACCGAAGCTGAAAATTCAGAAAAGGTGTTAAATTACATTTCTCACACATAAATGTGACAGGCTTTGGATTCAGACTGTATATGCAGGGTACAATCTTAATTTTACTTTTTAGATTACCCTACGGTGAAATTAGCACACTTACAAATCGTTCCTGGAGCTCTTCATCCTGCCTCAAAGTGTTGTCAAGCAACGCCAAATCTTCCTGGGTGTCTATTGGGAGTAACAGATCCCCTGGCAGGGATAGCTCTCCAACAGACACATTGGCACTGAAATGTTGTAGCATAGTGTCCATTTTGTTGTCCATGCTACGCACAACATCATCAAGCTCTCCAAGACGTTGCAGCATAAGGGTTTGATCTGCACCTACAGGGGTTCCCAGAATAAAAGAAAGTAGTCAGCCCTGGTCCCTCAACTACTAAACTATGACATATATATATCTAGGTCTACTACATGTACAGGTGGCCCCAATGGGAATTAAACCAACAACCACAGGTGTTGTTTGCAAGTTGTACCTGATTCCCCAGTGCAAGCAAACATCTTCAAAGTTGCCCAAAGTTGCTTCACCTGCTCTTGAAGTGAGCCGCTGTCATCCGAAGCTACAAAATGAAAGGCATATGGTAATTTTGGACCAACATCACAGACGAATTTAAGAAAAAGTGCTTGTTCTCACCTGCTCGTGCATTACGTTTCCTCAGGGCTTGGTTCTCCTTCCTCAGGGCTTGGTTCTCCTTCCTCAGGGCTTGGTTATCCCCCCTCAGGGCTTGGTTATCCCCCCTCAGGGCTTGGTTCTCCTTCCTCAGGGCTTGGTTATCCCCCCTCAGGGCTTGGTTATCCCCCCTCAGGGCTTGGTTATCCCCCCTCAGGGCTTGGTTCTCATTCTGGAGTCTCTGAAAATCTACATAATTTTTTTTAAACAAAAACTAAAGGCACCATTTTCAATACTGTTAAAACACTGCACAATAAGACATAGGTCTAGAACATACCTTCAAAGCTGAAAACTTCATGCTGAACACGAGATGCCAGGGGAGTACAAGGGCCTATAACAGAGCGATGACTTTCTCCTACTGATAATCATTGACATGTAAAAATATGTTTGAAGTTATAGCATACATGAAATGAATTGGACTTCAGTGTAACACTTAGTTTAGCACAAGGTTTTACATACCTCCAACGTTTTCACCCATATACTGGTAGGGTAAGTTTGCTGCTGGGGGAGTAAAGCTTAGTACTTGACGAGCTGGGGGAGCAAACATAACAGCTTTAATTTCACTGCATATTCAGAAATAAAACAATAATCGAACTGTGAAAAACCATCACTTACTTGTACTCGAACTCTTGGCTCTGTGAAGTGGACTCTGGATTATTGGGGAGACACCTGGTTGCGAGAAAGTGGAAACAAAAAATTTTAAATCTAACAAATGGTATAGTTTAGTGATAGGATCACAAATGAAGCATCACAGCATTACATTTTCACATACCAGCTCTGAAACTCTCAGATGGCTCAACATTCTCCTGGTTTTCTTCAGGGGTAACAGTTTGTCCGTGACTTGTTGTAGCCACTGCATGTTGATTCTCATTAACAGGAGGATTTACTCGGTCAAAGGCGAGAATAACAGCAAGTAGAGCATCGTTTGCAGCTGCAATTTCCTGTTTGTCCCTCTCAACTCCTTTCAATATTCTTCTCCTTTTGGCCCAGTAACTAGACATTGTGACTAAAAATGCATTTAATTTAAAGCCAAAACGATTGTCCCAACAGTAGGTCTCTTGAGTGAAGATAACCGGTTATGCTCTGGTCAAGTTATCTGCAAGAAAGTGTGAACAAAACAACGTTGTTAATGCCACTTTAGCTAGTGGATTAGCAGCATACAGCAAATGTTGTCTTGTCATTTACAACTTAAACACAATGTTAATCAGAGAAATGGCTAACCATTATTTTGATAACTGGTAAATGGCCAACCATTATTTTGATAGGTGAGAAACAGCCAACCATTACTTTGATAGGTGAGAAACGGCCAACCATTATTTTGATAGGTGAGAAATTGCTAACCTTTATTTTGATAGGTGAGAAATTGCTAACCTTTATTTTGATAGGCAAGAAATTGATAAAAATTGACAACAATTATTAGCCATAAAGAACTGATCAAAAAGGCTACAACACAGTTATCATACAGACTTGTCCCCAATAACAGTACTAGTTTCTTTTATTATTTGCTACACTATGACTTACCATAAAAACATACACTAACAACATAAGTTATATTGTACACAGCTAACACTTGCTAGCCACTTTAGCTACTGGATTAACAACATACAGCAAACATAGTCTTACTAACATTGCTTAACCTCAGTGTGTACTGTAACAAATGCAAAATAGACTTTGTGACTAAAAATGCATTTACCTTTAAAGCCAAAACGATTGTCCCAACCGTAGGTCTCTTGGGTGAAGTAGATAACCGGTTATGCTCTGGTCAAGTTATTTGCAAGAAAGTCACAAAACAACATTGTTTGTTAACAACTTAAGCCAGTGGTTTAGCAGCATCCTTGTTCAGAAAAACAAAATAATTTAAACAACCTATATACATCGTCGTTACTTTTGTGTCTTTGTAGATGTAAAGCTCAAAAGCTAAAAAAAACTCAATTCCTGGAAGAAGCTAAGTAACTGTTTCAGAAAATTAATAGTAATAGCGGCAACTTTGTAAACAACGCCAATTTAGCTTGACTAACTTAGTTAGGCAAAAACAAAGATGACTCAAGATTTTAAAAAGATAAACTAAATCAATGTAAAAAATGAACATAATATTGCGTTACACAAAAACGAAACATGTACTTACA
Organism: Misgurnus anguillicaudatus; assembly: GCF_027580225.2. Classification (NCBI taxonomy): domain Eukaryota; kingdom Metazoa; phylum Chordata; class Actinopteri; order Cypriniformes; family Cobitidae; genus Misgurnus; species Misgurnus anguillicaudatus. The sequence continues at coordinate 13,082,555 of NC_073355.2, forward strand.
AAAACGATCGTAGAGGATGACTATTGTCCGAAATCTGTAATGTTACCTCGATCCACTCAGTCCAAACACTGAAAACATGTGACGAGTCTCTGCCAAGATCTGCTTCATATAGAGGGTATGCACGTGACGTCATATTCGGCGAAAGTGCCTGCGGCTACGCCCACTGAGTGGCAAAAGACAGAGCGGCAGAATTCGTGTACAGTGTAAAATCTGCAAAAACACCAGGGGAAACGCGTCGAAATGGGAAAAAGCTGTTGTGCGATAGACTGTACTACAGCTTAACAAGAATTCGGAGCTATCGTTTTACAGACTGCCAAAAAACACCGAAAGGAGAAGTAAATAGATCGTTTATGCCAACGTCCACAGACCACAGGTGGGTTGAAAAGTTGCTAGGGTTACTATCAAGCAGATGTTTACTTTCTTCTTAAAAGTATTTTTTCAAGTATTTGTATTTTATCTGCTATTGAACTTGGACATCTCCCTGCTTATTATTTGAAAAATCTGGTCACGTCCCATTACTGTGCAGTGCTTGAAAATCAGTGTAAACCTTTGTAATCCTGAAAGTATTCCCATAATTTTTTACAGAATCTGTAATCTAATTACTATGTTTTTTACGTAACTGTAACGGATTACAGTCACTAGTTTTTGTATACTGATTATGTAGTCCTGTTACATGTAATCCGTTACTGCCCAACAAGTATGTTCCATGTATTTTCTCGGTTTTGTTTTTCAAGACATGAACTTAATAATGTGTGATTGACCTGATAACAAGCTATATAATACGCCATAGTTCGTTATGTATTGTATAAGTATTGTTAGTGGGATATTTAGTTAGAGAAATTAATCCTGCTTCTATTGATTCCGGTCAATCTGATAAAAAAAACTTGCCAGAGAAAAGTTTTTAACAGATTAATGCCTTGCGTTTTTTTGTAATCTGTAAAAATGAGAGATATGTTCTTAGTCTTACTTATAAGACTATTGGCTAATAGTGTTTTAAAGGGGCCATGGCATGAAAATCTGACTTTTTCCATGTTTAAGTGCTATAATTGGGTCCCCAGTGCTTCTATACACTTAGAAAATGTGAAAAAGATCAACCCAGTAACTTAGTTTTGGTAAACCATTCTCTTCAAGCACATGAAAAAATAGGTAGTTGAAATTTGGCTCTACTTATGATGTCATAAGGAGTTCTTATTATACTAACACCACCCCTTAATCGGCACTATCCAACCACAGCAATGCCATTTAGTGCAGATAAAAAGAGAGAAAATAATTCACAGCACAATTGCGTTTCATTTGCAACAAACCCCCATCATTGTGATCACTGTTTGCACTCCATCCGCTCATTTTAAAGGACACACCCAAAACAGCACATTTTTGCACACACCTACATAGTGGCAATTTTAACACGCTCTGGAGGACACCAAAGATTTATTTGACATCTTAAAAAAGTCTTGAGCCATGGCCCTATAAAGATAAGTAAGTAAGCATGCTTACAACATTCGAAATTAGTGATTATGTAACAGGCTAATAACAAAACTTATTTACACTGTAAAAAAATCTGTAGAAATTACAGTAGTACTTGCAGCTGGTTGCATTAAATTTTTGCATTACAGCTTACATTTGTTATTTACTGGCAAAAGTTGATTCAAAGTTAAATGAACATCATTTGTCTTTATCTTCTACAGTAAGTTACTGGTAACCAGCTGCATAATTACAGCAATTTGTACATTGTACCCATTGCGCTGCTTTTATCTCAAATTTAGGTCATATGTCCCTTCTCAGTTTAAAGAGACACTTTTAAAGGACTTTTTTAAAAAAAAAAAAGCTCATTTTCCAGCTTTATTAGAGTTAAACATTTGATTCTTACCATTTTGGAATCCATTCAGCCAATCTCCGGTAAGAATCAAATGTTTAACTCTAGGGGAGCTGGAAAATGAGCATATTTTCAAAAAAGTGCAGTGTCCCTTAAACAATCAATGATTTCTATGGAAATTTGTAAAATGGTGTATTTTCTGGCTTAATGACCAGCTTCACAAGACAATAAGATTAAAGCGCACGCTCTGGACGTCCATCCTTCACAGGGGGACAACACTTTTTCACACCACTGTATATAGGAATGTAAATCACCATTTTTAAATGCCTTTATTTTTATACAAAACATCAACGTTCATGTTATAAAGTGTTAAATTCCAGAAGTTAAAATAAAGATAGTATATTAAAGCAAAAAAAATACACATTTGTTTTTTATTTACATAATATTTCTCCCATTCAGGTTTTCTAATAAAGACTCAACAAATATGCATCTTGAAACGTAAACTGCTACTTAAAATATGCAATACCATGTTGCCAATGTAACTATTTCTCACTACTTCTGACAGATAAAATTACTCCTAGCTATGAAAAACTGATGGCTTATGTATAAAAATATAGCAATACCAATCTACTGCATAGTACAAGTACAATGAATAAAATGCAAGTTTTGAAAATATATAAATCACTTCAAATCAGTGCAAGAAACGGATAAGCACAAAACAGACATCAGGCCAATATGATCATTACAAGATATTTGTTATCTGAAAACCATAATTTCATTCCTTTGTGCATTCTTATAACAGTCTATACTACATTCGATTTTTTCAATGTAATGTTGTAAGCAACAGGTCCTTTTAGAGTAAAGCCCACGTAAAAGGTGACGTTCTCATTGCTGTGGGGCACTGAGGATGGATTAAGAGCTGGGATCTGAAATGTCATTGCTTTGGGAATTTCTAAAAACACTTTCTCATCCTCTGTCCACCCTGTGACACGCTTCAGCAACTTGGAAATTTCTGCCATTTTCCACACTTCTCCGCTGAACCATTTCTGACGTTTTTCTGAAACAGAGAAAAAATTTTTTGTGATCTTTTCCACTTTGCTCTTGTGGACGAATTTTTCAAATCCATTCCCATTGCCCAGGAAGAAATGAGTGTAGATCCTCTTTTTCCTTGGAGGGATGTCTTTTAATTTCTGTTCATATTTTCTCTGGAGGTTTTCAACAGCAGAGAGAACAGTTTCATACTTGTGTTTTTTCTCCTCATCTGTGTCATGTTCTTCTGGCCAGAAAAGTAAGACAAGTAAGAAAAGGGCATTTGGGAAACATCTGTGCTTCTCTTGAGGAAACTGTTGACTTAACCTTTGTAGATCCTGAAATTCAGCCAACTTAGAAGACTGAGTTGGGAGGGAACTTAATGCAAAGTGTGATGCTATGTAATTGACAAGGTCCATTTGTGTCATTTTTGCATTTATGGGATTACTTGGGTAAAATGAAATAATGCGCTCCAGAACCCCGATAGGGTCATCATTTTTCTGGTTGGTTAGGATAGCAAATATTGTTGTGATGTTTCCCCCACCATTTTTAAAAATCATCATACGTTTCATGAGAGGTGTTAACTTTTGATCTGTAGCCAGAGAAAAATCGCTGAGATATTTGCCATAAGCAGATGACTTATTCACAAGCCAGTGAATGGGATGCTTTATGGTCTTCTCAGAAGTCTTTTCCTCATCTCTCTTCACGTCGGTTTGGAAGTAACTCAAGTTTTCAGAAATCCATTCCAATGCCTCCCACATGATTTTCTGAAGGTCTTTCAGCTTACTATGAAAACGTTCCCATGGCTTTTCTATCTCAACTGGAATATAATTTGTGAGAAGGTATCTTATGCACTGGCAATGGTTCTTTTTTGAGAACACATGGAGAGAGGAAATTAGCTTCAGCAACACGCATCCGACTTCTACTACTCCAACAAAGCCAGCTTCGTTTATGGTCTCATTATCTGCAACTGCTGCCTTCTCACATGCCTGAAAACATTCAATTGCTTTAAGTGCAGTTTCAACAGCATCTGCTGTGTTTTCAGGTGTTTTTTCAATTTGTTCAATGGCTTTAAATTTTGTTATAAACCACTGCCTATACACTTGCCCTTTGGTATCAAGAATGTAGGAATTGTTTGGTCGTTTGGCTACTGCAGTTTCTGCCCACTTTTCTGCTTCCTCAAATCTGTCATGTTTGTAATTGAGACGAGCCAAATGTTGAGCAAAAAGTGCATCTTCATTAAAACGCTTGTATGCGCTCTTGAGAAGCTCAATAGCTTTATCTGGACACTCTTTCTCTCTCACATGCTCAATAAGGGGGGCAAAAAAACTGTCATGTTCATCACCTTTGATAATTTTGTGGCGTGTCATGAACAAATCTCGCAAGAACTTCATGTACTGATCTTTACCAAACCTGTGCTCAAAAAGCACATTGTTGTTGAGAAGATCTAAAGCAAGATCACTTTGTTGTTGTGTGTCACCCAAAAGTTGGTGGAGGATTTCCTTTGCAACCAGTGGGTGAATGATTCTGATAGAGGTAATGTAGGTGTTTTCATCCCTCAAGTGTATTAAGACCAACTTAGCCTGCTCACTTAAAGACGTCTCAAATGAATGTTGTCGAAATCTGTCCACATAGATAGACAGAGCAAGGAGTGCTTCACAATGTGATAGAGACAGAAAAGAATTCTGCAGGTAAGTGTTGAGCAATGCTACATACTGAACAAGCTTAGTAACAACAGATGTGCGGTCAATGCCTTGCAGTAAATGCTTGACAAATTGCTTAACATAATCAGTGATTTTGTGGCTCTCAAATTCTTCACTCATCAGAACAAATGTTAAAATGAATTCTGGCTTGAATTGTTCTTCAAGCCTTTGTCGTTTTTTCGAGAAATGATTTTTTTCTGTATCTGAAAGTTTATGAGTAACAGAAACATTCTGTTGTGGGGATTCCTTACACATTTTCTCTGGATTGTGGGATCGTCTGCAATTTAGCATGATGAAGCATAGAGTTCCACGTGCTATCTTCTTAGTATTGACAGCCACTTCCAATTCATACTTTACATCATCTAAATACTCTTGCTCACAATCTTCAAAAAGCAGGAGCACAGGGAGGCATTTTTGGGGATCTTTTTCTTCGTACTCCCGAAGCCAAACGGCATCTTCCGAAACAACAGATGCAGAGTAAGAATGTTTCACAACAGCACACCTTAGAGCCCTTCTATTATTCCACAGTACCTGCCTTGCAACTGTACTACCACCACTCCCAGGATGATGGTAGATGTTGATACAACTGATAGATGCTCGATCCAAACTCCAAGAAAGACAGTCTTTAAGAAGACTGTTAACCTCACTGTAAGCATCTCTTTGAATAACTTCCCCAACAAACTTTTTCTCTGCAAGCCAAAGATTCATCCAAGTTACTTTTCCTCCCTGGTAAAACTGCTGCTCAATTGTCGTCTTTTCAGACTCAGTGATATCAGAACTAGTTTCTTCACAGTGGTTCAAACTCAGAATCTCCAAAGAACTCCTCATTTCCTCCTCTCGGGTATCAAGTAAGCACTCCCCTCTGACGTAAATTGGCAATCGCTTTGAGGCTCGTGTTGTGGTAGGTTGAACCTGCTGGAGGGTTGCATTCACCTGACTTACTGTCATACCGACAACACTTGACTTGTTAACAGTTTCCATTTCACAAGATCCTAAAGCAAAGGTCTGCCATTCTTTAAAGTTGTCTTCTGATTCTGCAAGGCAGATAATGTCTTCATGTCCCTCCATATCAGTAATGAATTCATAGAATGTGTTTAGGAAAGGTGTGTCAACAGGAGAAGTAAGAAGAAAGATTACTTTAAAGGTTCCTTTGGGCAAGATATCTTTGCAGATCAATGACACACAATCTTTTAAGAGGGTCCTTTTTGTTTTAACCCAGGTCTTCTCGTCACAGGGAGGCTCGTTGCCTTTGTAATCACTTCGACCATTGCAAAATATCCAGCTGATTTGGTCAAACAAATGAAGGTGACTCTCAAATTCTCTGATGCTCATGCCACTGGGAATTTTGTAGTTGTGCATGAAATGGCGGTTTACTGCATGGTGCTTATTGTATTCATGGCATAATCCAGACACATTGGAATCTGGATCAAAGTCAAACACACAAAACATGTTCATGTTGAGAAAAAAATCAATGCTTTGTAGATCCTTCGCCTGAACCTGGTTGGTAACAAGAATATACCATTTGTCCTTGTCCATTATTTTCTTTCCATCTGTCATGAGCATAGTGAGCTTTTTCCCTAGGTTCTGGCACAGTTCCGGTGCTATGAAATTATACCTTGTCTCTGCCTCTTCTCTCTGAGCATCTCTGGAAGTGATAAATCGGTAGAACTCATTCAGCTCATCCACTGGTTCGGTTTTTGAACCCACTCTACGATAAGCAGTTTTCTTTTCCAAGTGAACTTTGTTTGCTTTCTCGTTAAAATTAGGAAGGGAAACAGAGAACACTTTATTTTTTACTTTGCTAAGTGAGGGCTCAATATCAACCTCCACTACATAGTGTTCCTTGCTGCTGTTTGGACAAACTACTTGAATAAACTGAGGTACATCAATACACAGTCTTACAAGTTCATGATCAAAGCTAGAGAAACTCTTTTCAATGTAATCCAATGCATCATAGTACATGTCTTTCTCTTTAACCGTAATACCAATGATTTCACCATGTACATAACTAGGGTCTTCTTTACTGTCCATGACACCAAAATGTATCGTGCCATTTGTACGCATATTCATACACCCTGTAGCAAACTTAAGCAGTTCCTTGGCAAACTTGGCCTGAAGTCTTTGGCGGTCCAGTGTTGCAGCAATGGCAAAAGACTTATACTCATGACATGGACTAATGAGATCAATTACACCCGATTCTGGCATGATGAGTACATTGTTTTGAACATATGTAAAATCATCACCTTTTGTACCAAAAGGCCGTAGTTTGGAGTCACCCTTTGTTTTTACCACAGGTACAGAATCTTCTTTAATCTCTTCAGTTCTTGCATCATCCTTTTCAATTGTACTTGCTCCATTGTTATTTCTTTTAGCAACTTGTTTGTTTACGTTATCCTGTTGGTTCTGGGCTTTTTGTGATCTACTAACTAACTCGTCTCTTTTTTTGATTATCAACAGTGCAGGTCCTGATTTCATTCCAGTCTCTTTTTTCAGAAAATCTTCTGAAAGTTCAAGAAGGATCCGACCATCCACTTCCTCATCGTAAAGTTTTTTAATGTATGTTTCTTTAATTCCTATTGACTTTAACCAATCGCTCACCATCGACTCAGTCCATGTTTCAATTATAGGATCCTCTGGCTTTTCTGTAAGCAAGAAAATAGGTGAGAAATATTTATTACCAATTAGATCATTATTGTAAAATATTGTTAAGTACTTAAAAGAAACATTATACTTGCCCATTTTTTAATGGCTTCTAACAATCATAGATGTTAATATTCTCCACCTGAAAAACAGAAATTACATTGTTAAAGTAAACGTCTTGCTTACGTCTGTGACCTTTGTTCCCTGATGAGACTTGTCGATGACGTGACACTAGGGGTTTGACCTTGGGAGACTAATCTCTCTTTTACTTTCTGAAAAGGGCCAATGAGAATTGGCAAATTAAATTTGCATACCTTAACCCAGGTGTAAGAGCCATATTCAAAGTTTATTGTTAATTCATGTAAAGTGTGTTTAAATCTGTTTAATGAGCAAAAATATTAGGTGTAATTTGCAATTTTGGAAAACTTTTATTTTGAAGCTCCATTAAGATAATTGGTCGAGTTGACCTAGTTTTGAGAGAAAGAAAGATGGGAGCATCACAGTTTTATGTCCTGTAACATTAGTTCTTTTTTCAGTAATTTTGATAATAAATACATTTAAGGAAGGATACTGTAAGAGGCTGATTGTTGTCCGAGTCAAATACGCTCTAATTCATGGAAAGAAAGGGTTTGAAGAAATTCTAGATGGATTGCCCTAACACCAGGCATAGTAAGTGCTAGCCAGGCACTGGAAAAGTCTCAGAACAGACATGTGGAGACCACAACCTCTAAGGGAGGTATAAAGTAGAAAATCTGAACAATCAGAGAGAGAGAAAGCCTAAGAGGAGGAAGCTGCAAAGGGAGCCAAACCCAACACAGGGGCAAGAGTATATAAACCAGCCCAGGGGAAGACCCAAGGTTTGCAAAAAGGAAACCAGAGGGGTACACGAGGTAGCCAGGTGATGGGACCTAGAAAAGTACAAAAAGAACAAGTTTTGCCAAAGTGGGAACTCAGCAGGGGAAAATGTGCCCTGAAAGATAAAAGGAGCACAGTCCAGGCCTGCAGACGTCAACCGAGTTAGGTGACTGGAGCCAAAACCACCTTGGGCAAACTACATGAACCTTCAGGTTTTAAAACCTGGCAAATGTGTTGGGTGTAGCCCAGCCAGCAGCTCTACAGATGTCTGATAAGGAGGCACCATTGGCCAGCTCCCAGGAAGAGGTAACGCCCCTGGTAGAATAAGCCTGAATCCTCAGAGGACAGGGCAATTCCTGGGACCTTTATGCCAAAGAAATGGCATCCATGATCCAATGTGCAAACCTCTGTTTGGAGACAGCCTTTCCCCTCTCTTGACCTCCAAAACAGACAACAAGCTCATCAGAGGATCTAAAACTCTGTTTTCGGTGCAATTTCGCATTAAATATCGAGGACGTATCGCCTGCAATAATTAATGCGATATGGCCCAGCTTGTCAGTGAACTACGGCTCTGTGTAGTAAATGCCGCTCCATCTGAAAGCAGCTGATGGCGATTTACTTCTAATTAAGGAACCGGCTTTATTGATGAAACACGCATGAGAATCCTTCAATATATATCACCCAGCCCTAACATTATCCCTTACTTATCAGGCCTGTTTTATTTGAGTGCTTTTTGGTGGGGCCAGTGGTCATTTCAGCAGGACAAGTAAATATCTGAACCACCCCGACTGGGTTCTAGGTGAAGATGCCGTTTACTACACTAACAAGGACCTTGTGTTGTGTATAGAGTGTGTACATTGTTCACAAGACTGTACATACAATATATACATAATTCTTCTTTATGTATGTACATGAATTAACCTCCCAGTATTGTGTACAGGCAGTATTGCCGTTCCCTATATGTAGAGTATGCACTTTGCATAGGGCACCAACTCACAGACGGACACCATCTCTGTTGTTCAAAAAAAGAAAAACTTTTATTATGTATGCATATTAACAACACAACATAAATATATAAAAAATAGTGTTACACAACATTTTGAAAATGTAAATGCAGTAAGCACATGCAACCCCCCATCCCCACATCTGTCGCACTCCCACCTCATGTTTGCATTTGACTGTAGATTATCATAGTTGTGTTCGACTTAAAGGTATAGCGGAAGATTTTCCAGAATTATTTAAAAGAACCGCCCCTCGATATTTTTTAAAAAATGCACACGCAACACTCCCGAGAGGGAACGCCTGTTAAACGCGTGCACGAGACAGAGAGAGAGCATGCAGGAGCTCAGTGCTTCTCTTCGCTCTGTTTACAAGTTGCTGTCGGCATGTTTACCGTGTATGTGCGGTTCGTGACTTGTGCCAGGGCTAGCATCGCTAATCATAGCTTACATCAACTTTTACTAGCAGTGATTTTAAATGGATTCTCCAAATAGCATGACAACCTGTCCTTTTAGCTCACGCCAGCATGTGAAATAGTCTCCCATAAACACTCTGGTCTTGTTTCTTTCTTTATAGTCCTTTCTCTTCTTGTCATACAATTCGTAGACACTTTTTCTCTTGCGACCCTCAGACATTTTGAAAAAAAACACAGCGAGAATGCGAGCTTCAATGAATGGTTGAAACCGTAGCACAACACACATACACGTGAAAGTGCGCATGTGCAGCAAGCGAACCTAGAGGCGAGCACGTACGACGGTTATACGTCAACATATAATCAGAATGATTGACATCTGGGATGACCAATAGTCTTGATGATCCACCCGGAAAACGGAAATCTTCCGCTATACCTTTAAAGCAGCGCTGCGCAGATTGAACCGTGTACCACAAGAGCGTTTTGATGTTTACAGTTTTGCAATCCATTCAGCCGATCTCCAGGTCTGGCGGTACCACTTTTAGCATAGCTTAGCATAATCCATTGAATCTGATTAGACCAGTGGTTCTCAACGTTATTCCTGGAGGCCCACTGCTCTGCAGATTTTGTATGTCTCCCTTATTTAACACACCTAATTAAAATAATGAGCTCATTAGCAGCGATCTCCATGAACTGAACTGAGGCCAGCAAATAAGAGAGACATCCAAACTGTGCAGAGCAGTGGGCCTCCAGGAACGGAGCCGAGAAACACTGGATTAGACCATTAGCATCCCACTCAAAAATAACCAAAGAGATTCACAATTTTTCCTATTTAAAACTTGACTCTTCTGTATTTACATTATGTACTAAGACAGACTTAAAATTAAAAGTCACAATTTAGGCTGATATGGCTAGAAACTATACTCTCATTCCGGCATAATAATCAAAAGATATTGCTGCCGTACCATGGTTGCAGCAGGCACAATGATATTACGCTGTGCCCGAAAATAGTCCCCTGCTATTGAAAGATACCAAGGGGACCATTTTGGGCACAGCGGATTTATGCTAAGCCAGAGTCCTGCACGGGTCCATTTTTGGAGACCCGTTTCCAACCGTACCCGCAAAGTTCAGCACCAGATCCGACCCGTCACCCGTGATAATATCAAAATTAAATCCGCACCCGCCCGGACCCGTTAATATTTGGCCCGTTACCCGACCCGTACCCGCATAAATCACACACGCTAAAATCATTCCAATTAAAGTGCTTTATTTTTTTATCTCGTACTTCTATAAACATCACAACAGCGTCATGAATAGGCTAATGAAACAGGCTAAAGTGCGCTCTGTTTTGTGCCATTTAAGTAGCCTATCGGCACAAATGGAACCTGATAACTATACACAAATAGACATATAAATAAAAAAAAACAGAAAAAGAACAACCTACCAACACAACCCCTGCTGTGCTCCTAAGTCTCGTCTCGAAAAGCTTTCTAAGAGAAGACGTTCAGCTTCCGGCTATCAACAGCAAAACTTTATGCCAGAGTCCTGCAACGCTCGCTCCAACTAGGCTACGAGAAGAATCAACAAAGGACGCACACTGTTGTAGTGGTGGTGACGTGATGGGTCAAATGTCATATGTTGCGCGTGTAATGGTAATTATGGCGTGCACACCAAAGCTTTTACTCCCGCGGCCGTTTTTTAAATAAGCCGGCGGTCAGCATTTTTTCCGCACTCGGCGCTGAGCGTCTAGAGTTGAAAGATATTTGAGTATCATAACAACCAACCGGCTCACAGCTTAACTATCACAGCTAAAAAGCGCTTGGCTGAAAAAACAGCCGTGTTTAAAAGTTTGGTGTGCACATACAAATTTTGCACATATTTTCATTTGCACTACTACCCGCCCGCACGGAGTTAATTATCCCCCCGCGGGTGAATGTCACAATTCACCCGTTTTTAGACACTTTATGCGGGTACCCGCGGGTATTGCCAGACCTGAGATCGCCTGAATGGATTCCAAAACGGTACAAATCAAGTGTTTCACTGTAGGACAGCTGGAAAATTAGCCTATTTTCAAAAAAATGGAGTGTCCCTTTAAGTAGAATATGTATAAATTTATATTTATATATAAATTATTTAGTCATATAATTGAAATTATTTAAATGACAATGTGCTCTGTTACGTTTTGAAGCACAATAGCGATCTTTGTGCTCGAGACATTTATTTACATCTGCTATGTGGTGTATGTTAAGGTCTTTGCCGTTCTATGTAAATTATTAATTGGAGTAACATTGAAGTTTACATCGAAATTGAAGTAAATAAACAGTAAGGCCAATTTCAATTTGCGGCAGTGGCAGCTAGTGGTGGCACTTCCGGCAGCTGCCTCATTTTGCAGACACACATCCAGCACTGAGGCTGAGGTCTACCAGCTTATAGACCTTTTGCGAGTTGACGTCACACGCGGAATGTGGTGGCAGAAAAACTAGAACAGGAAATGAATGAGACACAAGTGAAACGAACAATATAACTCACTAGAAAATGTCTTGTTGTGCTGTTGAGTGTCAGAATAGGAATGCCAAAATAGATGACCTTCATTTTTATAGTATACCGTCGTCCAAGACACCATTTGAAGATAAACGTAATTGTTTATGGTTGCAATAAGCCCTCAACCGGACAAACTGGTGTGATGAAATCATCTGAAAATCTTTTCATAATTTGAATAGAAAATAATTAGAGAAGATATCCGGTGTTCTGACGAAGTCTGTTCCCTCTGTGTGTCTCTTATAGCGTTTTCATCATGTTACATTTATAATTTATCTAGAAAGATTAAAGACTTGAATGAGTTTATAATATCAATAATATTACCATTTATTAAAGTTTTCATATTTTTTTTGTTTTCTATTACTTCTTTTTACCTTCTATCTTAGCCTATGTCTTCTTCCTGTTTGTTCTAAATTATGATGTTTACTAATAAATATATAAACATAGCACACACACACGCACGCACACGCACGCACGCACGCACGCACGCACACACACACACACACACGATGTAAAGTGTTAATAATATATAAACATAGCACACACACACACGATGTAATAAACAGGCCTATACAAATTAATTTGTATGTAAACATAATAGTTTTAGATCAAACACATAGGCTAAAAATATAAGGTAGAAATTGAAAACAGGAAATGATGAAATATTTAATAAATTATATTATACAGAATACATGATAGTGTTGCTCTTATAAGTACTTCAGCGATTCATACTGTAAAAATTATTGATTTACCAATAAAGAACAATACATATACATTACATAAGCCCTTTTCACACAGACATTACGTAAAATACACGGGAGAGGCATCCGGGATTTTTCCGGGATCCTTAGATTTTTTGTTCATTCAACTGCCATGATTACTCGGCATCTGATGGTCCCGGAAAGACACGTGACCTTTTGAAAGTCCCGCCCTCTCTTCTACGCAGCGTCTGAAGTTTGCATATTATATATTATTTCTCTCTCCAAGAACCACTCGTGTGCATTTTTGTTTATGATAAGATTATAAAGGAGCGCGTGACGCGCCATTCTAATGCTGGTGAATGATCTCAGCTTCAGAGTGGATATTTGACAAGCTCCCTGATCTCTGCTTTAATACAGTTTTCAGACATTTCTCATCGTGATTGTTTATATGCATTTAAAACCTGCATTTTGAGGAGCTGAACGACATATCTTGTTGGGATGACGCACGGGTATTTTCTTTTATTATAGCTCAAATGAGCATGTGACGCGATATTCTTTTATGCTGTTGAATGATCTCCGTTTCAATGCAGTAAGTGACGAGCTAACTTACCTGATATCTACGTCAGTCCAGTTTGCTGACATTTCTCGTCATGAATGTTGTAAATCCCTCATTTTAAAGAGTTGAACCAACTTCATGTTGCCATGACACGCGCGTCCTCACCACGGCACGTGCGTCATTGTTTATGCTTCTCATTTATCATTTCCTGATAACTGCGTCAATATAGTTTGCAACATTTCTCATGGTGAATGTTTATATGTATGTTATCTCTCGTTTTAAGGAGCTGAACCATAACTTTTGTTGTGATGATGCGTGCGTTTAAACTTTTAATTTATTTAAAAAATAAACGTAACTTGGTGAAAACGTTATAAGAAACATTACACTTAAGAGGGGAAACAGACTTCTACAGAACACCGTCCGGATCCATAAAAATCACAGTTTAAAGCTAAAACACTTCACACCGCTATTGCAGATCTGTCACTTTCTGCCACCAGTTGGGCTCCGCCCACAAAAAACGTCATCTCTGTTTGCAAACACGCAAAGGGTCTATACAGGTAGCCTACATGGAAGCAGACTTCATGCTGCACTTTATCTTGTTTTTTGCTGCAATACGTCTCTAAGGCTTTGTCCACACGAAGCCGGTGCATTCCCTATCCGATCATTTTTTTCCCTTGTTCTAAAAAAATAATCCGTAAACACGAAACCACTGAAACCGACTGAAAGCAGTGTAGTATATATGCCGGACCAGTATGTGGCGCTGTAATTCTGCCACAGATATACACTATACACGAAGAAGACGACTTTGAGCATGCGCATAACCAACGTATGATGTTGTCCATTATCGCTTGTTGCTCACCACAATTGCATAGAAGCAATAGATTTTGCGGTAATAAAGCTAGTAGGCTTTAGTAGCTTCTGTAGTACGAACACAATCACGTAGTCCGCTGTTATTGTTGTTGCTGTTACGCGTGACGCTTCCGACACGTGATGTGATGACGTTTTCGCTTCACAAAATATACGGATTGGCTGTACACACGAAACCTGCAAGGGTGTCGATTTCAGATTTATCCACTTTAGGGCCCGGTTTCAAAAAATAGCGGTTTCGGATCCGCTCTGAAGCCGGCAGCTCCGGTCTGGATCCGTTGCTGATCCACCTCGGAGCTTATTGCTATCCCCCGCCCCTCTCTGTGATGCATGTTGCAGCAGCCAGACCAGACTTTCTTTACGGTGAACAGAAGTGATGATTAATAATTTTTTTCACGGGGGCGTAAAAGATTAAGCCCGAGGTCCGACCCGACTCAGTTGCTTATATTTTTGACCTGAGAACTCTAGTTTCACTCTCTGAAAACGCCGGATCCGTGTGGACGAAACGGCAATACGATATCAAATTTATACGTATACAGTGATATGCGTCTCCGTGTGGACAGCCCCTAAAGTATTGCCCACCCTGTCAGATCCATGAAAAGGACATATTATCTTTAATAATATTTTTTTACTTTTTATAATTCTTCAATAATTTAGTTTAAAGTAACGTTACCCCTGATAAAACCACAGTTTCCCTCCAAGTCATCGCCTACATGCTAGTTAGGCATTTGAATATTTTAAATTACTAGCATGGTAATATCTTGAAGGAAAACAATGTCCAAGAACTTACCAATTTTATATCGAACACAAATCATTTACTGATCTGAAGTTAATGTAAACATACAGGATAAAGTTTATCTTCAATAAACAATTTTCAAACAAATAAGACATAAAATATAGGATGCTTATTTCGACCTGCTGCGACAATTGTCAGCTGTGGAAAAAGTTACCAAAAACTACTTTGCATGCAGGATCTCTTTAGAATGGGCGTGATCGGTCTAAAAGCAATAAGATGCTTTTAGATGAAATATCCTCCTATTCTGCAGTGACATATTTTTTAACACCAAATTCATACCACATTCCCCATTTTATTTCGAAATAAAAATACTCACTATTTGACTGTCTCCTCTTCTGATTTGTTTTCAATCACCGCCATGCTAAAAGACAAAACATGTTCTGAAAAAAGGGGGAAAGTAAACACACATCAGAGCTAGTCACATATTAGATTTACTAACACCCCAATTACAAAATAAATGAAGATATTTTAGTCACGCGCTATTGTGCTGCTACGCATTCTTCTGAATGAAGACTTAACTTTCGTTTTCACGAAGATAAAGTTTCTTCAGGGCGTGACGCCTGGGGCGGTTCTAGGCCCTCTTCAAAAGCCCAAAGTAAACGATTGTGGCTAGAAGGGATACAGATATTGAAATCTCGCCAGATGACCTAATCCTACCCAGAGACCTATGGACCTAAGCCTAAACCAAAAACATCTCGCGAGATTTGGCCGTAGATGTATTCCCTCTAGCCAGAACAAGCCAACAGCGCATGCGCGAGGAAATGTTGAGACGAGAACACTCTACTGAACAACATCGTTTTTCTTCTTCTTTATGTATCCATTAAAAGAAAGCTAAGGAGCACACTGTGTTTGATTCCTGTTCTTTGCTTTCTTGTTGTTTGTTCTAAACTTTGCAATTTATTAATTTATAATTATTATTAGTAATTTACCTTATATATTTATTTAAATAATATATCTGATAAAAAATTGTAACTGATTAAAGCAACATAATTTCACTTTGGTAAATATCCGTTTTCATCATGACTATTCAACAGTTCATTCATCTATAACATTACAAAACATGAAAGAGGTGCAATTTGAATTAAATAAAAAAAACTGCAGGTTCAGTATATCAAACTATTTTATTGTCAACCTGTACACTTTGAACACTAAAATAATCAACATTTTAAACTCTTAAAATACTTGGGACTCAAAAAATAACACAAAAACAACACAAACATTGCTCACTGTTCTGCAGATGGTCTTAATTCTGATCATCATTTAATCTTTGCTCAACACTTTTATGAAGAACTGCCAAAGCACCCACAGCCAAACTCATTATATGTCCTTGCACGTTTGCTTTGATACATGGCTGAGCTGTACGTGAACTTGCACCTCCTGTGTATAATCTTTATAGTTATAATTTTAAAAGTCTGCCTATTTTCAGTAAAGATTATATATAAAATATGAATTATGAAATATGATATTATATTATTTGAAGAAATTCGTGATTAAGAAACATTTAAAAAAGGACTACTCAAGCATAGTCAAGCGTAATGTGTAGTTGTGAGTAGGTCATAATGAGGTCTCCTTAAATGAAATACTCATCAGGCTGATTCCAGAATGTTTAAAACATTTACTTGATTAACACAACAAGCTGATGTACTTTCTGAAATTTCTTATTTTCCCTCACTCCCAGCTGTTGCAAAATAAAATAAAAACTTGATAAATTCATAAGCAGGTGAATAAAGGAACAGTATGTTAAAGACAAGGGGAGATGGCGATGGATCACCACCACTATGTGAAGGGAGGTTTGGCAGCCAGTTTGTAGTTAACATTGTATACATCATAGTACACATTATACACATTAACGTTAGCTAAGTGTAGTTTTTTTATACGCTTTAGCTAGGATTTAAACTAATGTTATCTGCTTTTTGTTTATTTTGCTTGTTATCAGAAATAAACTACTTCAAAACGACTTTATTGTTATTGATTCTTTGCAGAGTTTATTTGCCTTCAGTGAATTATTACAGCACCTTTTGTGCAAACAGCAGATTTCACTCAGCTAATGTGCAAGGCTGAGCCTTTAAGGGGGCGTGAACACCAATTACACCGAAGGCCCCTCCCCCACAGGTCAAAGGTCATCATTAATTATTTTGATAGAGGGTGGCCTATATTTACTACTGACATGGTTCTTTGCTGTAATTATTCCCTGAATAATACAACAAAATTATATAATTTACAACAAATTATTTCATGGACCCCCTCGCTAAACATTGAGAACTATAGTGCCAAAAGCGTCCTGTCAAATGGCCTTTTATGATTTTTATTGGAATAAAAAAGACATCATCCCAGAGCACAGACAAACTTGAACTTAAAGGTATAGCGGAAGATTTTCTTTTTACGGGTGGATCATCAAGACTATTGGTCATCTCAGTTGTCAATCATTCAGATGATATGTTTACGTTAAGGCCATCGTACGTGCTCGTCCCTAGGTTCGCTTACTACGCATGCGCACTTTCAGGTGTATATGTGTGGTGGGCTACGGTTTCAGCCATTCATTAAAGCTCGCGTTCTCACTGTATTTTTTCAAAATGTCTGAGGGTCGCAAGAGAAAAAGTGTTTACGAATTGTATGACAAGAGAAAGGCCTCTGAAGGAAGAAACAAGACCAGAGTGTTTTTGAGAGAATATTTCACACAAGTTGGGCTTCCCACTGATGCCTCAGTCGCGAAGTTTCTACTCGACAGATAAAGTTTGGCATGCAATTTGGAAAAATCCATTTAATATCACTGCTAGTAAAAGTTGATGTAAGCTATGATTAGCGATGCTAGCCCTGGCACAATTCACAAACCGCGCAGACACATTAAAAATCCCAATGTATGAGCCATGCCGGCAGCAACTTGTAAACAGAGCAAGGAGAAAAGGCTCGTGCATGCTTTCTTGTGCACACTCTTAATAGGTGTATCCTCTCTGGAGCAGGTAGAGCATTTTTTTTTAAAGTGGAGGGGCGGTTCTTTTCAAAAATTCGGGAAAATCTTCCGCTATACCTTCAAGGCAAATGAGAGAAAGTTATTTAACTGAAATTAATTTCAATCAACAGAAAAAAGTAAGTAAGTAGTTTTATAACCGTTTTACAATATTAGCCATTTAGATCTACTATATGTAAAATAATGGTTGTATGAATATATACGATTATCCTTTCAGAAAAGGCAGCTCAAAGTTCTCTGACCTGAACCTAGGGCTGGGAGATATACCAGATAGGATTGTCATGCGTGTCTCATCAGTAAAGCCGGTTCTGTAATTAGTAGTAAATTGCCATCACCTACTTTCAGATGAAGCAGCATTTACTACACAGAGCCACAGTTCACCGCCAATCAAGGCAATATCGCATTCATAATCGCATGTGCCATCCGATATATCGCACAGCTCTACCATCCTGAACCATATAGAAAATGACTAGAAGGAACTGTAGAGAATAGCAACATTAAAAGGGTCTGAAGAAATTTTTAGATGGAGGAGTATTCTAAGATCACTTGCCATGAATTTTTCAACCTCATCATGCATAATATACAAGAATACATGAAAATTTAGGTAGCAAAGAGGATTGAAAGGGTGCCAATAATTGTGTTCAGTGTGTATTAGAGAAAATAATTTATTTCATAATGTAATTTTCCCCTCACTTTCAACCCAGACAGCACACGACTCTGGGCCGGATCTGCGCCAAAATCGGCTGCTCCAGTGCGGATCCGGCACGCAGTCATCTGCTGATTTACTTCTGAAAGGATTTTATTTATACAAGCAACATCCATAAATAAATGTAAGAAAATTAGTGACAAAATACTAATGTCAAAATGCACAAAGAACCTAAAGACCGTTAAAGTTATACCTCAATTACAAGCCCAAAATTCAAGACACCCACAGTATTGGTCATTGTAAGAGGATGTATGAACACCAAATTTAAATAATACAATTGTAAATCTGAACATACATGTTGCTTACAGTATTAAGGCAGGGTGAATCTGCACTGTATGTAATTGTGCATACTTCTAACTTGGTAAGCTTAAAATACTACATCACTGCACGATCAGGCATTCAGAAGTCAACCCTTGTTCCAGTTCTTTAAAATGGCTTCTGCTGCATCCAATGTGCTCTCTTGCTGTAATGATTAAAAAAAGACACATTTGTCATTGCAAGGCACTCTCAAAGACACATTCACACTTGCACAAAAAGTCTGGCTGAGCCTAAATTTGGAAGAGCAACCTTATTGTTGTGGGGCAAGTGTTTCATTCACTGAGTTCCCAGCTAAAAAAATTAATTAGTTAAATCACCTTCATTATATTTCCTGTAAAAACCTATAGTCAACTCATTCCTTACCTTGATAAAGCACAAACGAATGTACTTCTCAAACTGCTTTATTGACTCTTCCCCCACAAAGGCTGTCACAGGAATCGCAGCCAGTTTCTACAAAAATATCATTTTAAGGTAAAATCTTTAAAACCCTTTAACCATGATTTCCATATAAAAAAAGTATGTTTTTACAGTACCTTCTCTTTGATCATCCATTTGACAAACTTGTAGTCATATGCTTCATCATCTCCTATATGTGACAGGTCCTGATCTGTATTCAACACATTTTAGCATGGGAATTATCTTGTGTCAGGTTGTCTTTAATACTGAGTGATCTCATCTGTGAAGGGTTCTGTAAATCATTGTATTAACATGCACTACTTCACAGAAGCGACTTACTGAGTGCTGTGACATCCACAACCATGAAGTATCCTCCTTCAGGAACCACTGGAGTCATGCCTGCCTGTCTTAACATAGATGCCATGCGATCTCTTTTCTCTTCCAACTCTGATGCTAGAGAGGAAAAGTAGCAGTCTGGTTTACCCATCAGCTCACAATCCCGAAGAAGACCCTGACCAACCGCCTCCTGTTGGGCGATATACCCATTTATATCATAAGCGTGACAGAAGACGAGGAATATAGAATACAACCATGCAGTGGCACAGACAAAACTTGCCTGTAACGGGGTTGGACACGTATACAACGTGTTTTGCATAACTGTCTGCAGGTGTTTGATCAAGTGTTCAGGTCCGATTGACCAACCCAGCTGAAAAAAAACAATGTATCTCAATTAATCAAAGGAATCTGCTTTATATTTTACTTGAGTATTATGGACTTGCAGATATTTTTTAAAGGAACACTTCACCTAAAATTAAAAAATTGATCATGATTTTGTTTTTTCCATTGAACACAAAAGATTTTTCCATAGCTTTTTCTATACAAGAACAGAAAGAACAAAAAAAAAACTAGACCATTTTGTCGGTTAATCAAGCGGCAGTGGGCTGTCCATAGCCACGATATTTAAATTAAATGAATAAATTAAGATATGAACAAAAACTACAAGTATTGGGCACTTAAGATTACAGACGTTTCATCACATGGAAGCAGACGTGAATGAATGTGTGTCTAACATTGTTGCTTAAATTGGTTGATGCTGGACAGGGTTTTCAAGCCGGGACACTGGCACGGCTAAATGGTAATTAACGAATTATGTGGTAATAATAACAATTGGACATTTTTATCGAGGTTAACCTTTAAAGGGACACTCAACTTTTTTTGAAAATATGCTCATTTTCCAGCTCCCCTAGAGTTAAACATTTGATTTTTACTGTTTTGGAATCCATTCAGCTGATCTCCGGGTCTGGCACTAGCACTTTTAGCATAGCTTAGCATAATCCATTGAACCTGATTAGACCATTAGCATCGCGCTTGAAACTTGACTCTTCTGTAGTTACATAGTGTACTAAGACCGACGGAAAATTAAAAGTTGTGATTTTCTAGGCCGATATGGCCATTTTAAATAGTCCCGAAAATAGTCCCCTTGGTTAGTGTAATATCATTGCGCCTGCTGCAACTTTTCATTTTCCGTCAGTCTTAGTACACAATGTAACTACAGAAGAGTCAAGTTTTAAATAGTAAAAATATTGAACGATTTGGTTATTTTTTTAGCGCGATGCTAATGGTCTAATCAGATTCAATGGATTATGCTAAGCTATGCTAAAAGTGCTAGCGCCAGACCTGGGGATCGGCTGGATGGATTCAAAAACTGTAGAAATCAAATGTTTAACTCTAGAGGAGCTGGAAAATTAGCATATTTCGAAAAAAAGTGGAGTGTCCCTTTAAACCTGTAATCTCTATGAAAACTATCAATCGGGAATAAGGTGCCTTGTTCAACAGCATCTCAATCAAAACTTGCCGGCCGTAAGAGGCTGTTTACACTTGGCACGATGTTAATGCCAGGTGTAAACGGTGTTCAAAACGTTTTGAGCTTGTACACTTTCGACCCCTTTCAACCACATTCAGAGGTAGTCGAAACCCCTTTCGATCGGATTGCTTTTGTAGTGTAAACGCACATGTGGTTGAATGTGTTCAAACAGATCTGAGATACTGAAAACAAAGTTTTACGTATTTTCAAACTTTTGGCGCTAACACACGTTGTACAGCGCTATTTTTAGCCTTTCATTGATAAAACTAAAGCGGCTGGTCTCCGCAGTTTCATTTTGCAAGCGTGTGAAAGTTGCGCGATCCTATTTCATCAATTGCGCTGAAATATATGAAAAGCTCTAACATATACAAAACACTGTGCAGCATGTTTACTTACAAGACAACCAGTTGACTCCGACATAATATTAGTTTGCGTCCATATAAACTCATCATAACTTAAATGACAGCAGAGAGACTCGCCCACCGTCTCGACAGACCCCTCAAAGTATTCAGGACAGAAGCGGTCAAAAGTGAACGTAATGTGTCTCTCTCGTCCACTTGTGATCCGATCGATGAAAACACATCTTAATACCAAGTGTAAACAGCCCCTTAGACTCGGACTGCTGACTCGAAGCCTGTCTCTCTAACCACTAGGCCACAATTCCCCCTGCAGTTGCATTCGGACTAAAGCATATTTTCTCATTTGATGTTACTCAAAACAAAAGAATAAAAAATAACTATTGTATAGTGACATTAAAGAAGTACTTTCATATTATGCTGCATATATAGAAAGAGCTTTGAGGATTAAGTATAGTGTTGAATACCTTCCATCCAGTCACACTGAAGGTTTTCCCTGCACTGCCAATAGTGATCGTTCTGTCCCACATTCCAGGAAGAGTTGCTGCTCAGAAAAAACACCACAAAATTATCAACCTAAATTATTTTACTTGAAGATAAGATGCACTGCTGGAGAAACATCACGTACCTATCTTAACATGCTCGTGGCCTTTATATATGAGCCATTCATATACCTCATCACTGAAGCACAGGGTGTCATGTTTGATACATAGGTCAGCAATAGCTTGCAACTCACTCTTACTGAATACCTATGAATTAAAACATTTTACTTTAGTATGTTTAAATGAAATTGAAAAACTACATTTATAAAGTGTGATCTTACTTTTCCAATCGGGTTATTGGGCGTGTTGATGATGATGGCTTTGGTTTTAGAGTTAAATTTACTAGCAAGTTCTTCCTGGTCCAAAACCCAGTCTCCACTGCTTATACTGGACGTTGCTGTCGGTTTCTACAAGCGAGTCAATTTAGAGCTGGAAATGACTTTGCTAATGAACATATCATACAAAAGTAAACCTATACCTACCAATCGCAAAGGTATTAAAACTGGTTTGGCCCCTGCCATTTTGACCATGGGAACATAGCAATCAAAGAAAGGTTCGATAATAATAACCTGGATGGAAAAAGAGATATAATGTATGCAAGTTAAGACGTAGAGCAATGGCGTAGTATACTAACTAAGGTATTACATGCAATTATTCTCTATTATTTTACCTCATCTCCCTCCTCAACCAGAGCCTGCATAGTGCTAAATAAAGACCCGTATCCACCCACTGTCACCAGTATCTCTTTAAACGGGTCGAGCTGACGGTCATACACTTTTCCATATACTTTTGACAGAGCTTTAACCAGTGTTGGGTGGCCCTGAAACAGATATTAGATGTTAGCACTTTCTCAACTAATACAGAATGATTAAAACGATCATGGAGGCACACTGTTAGAAAAGACATGACATACAAAGCCACGTGTGTACTGGTTCAGCCTGTCTACCATTGCAGCCTGAGCGAGACCCTCTTTCACATAAGAAGGGGGAGGAATGTCTGGAAAACCCTGACCAAGATTAACAACGGAAGGATCTGCTGCAACTGATGTGAAGGCCACCCTAAATCAGACAATGAGACTATGATAAGATTGTTTCAATCCTGTAAACGTGAAAAGTGGTACAAAGCCTGCAGCTTACCATACATTCTTGTCCAGACCTTCTATTCTTTTCGTGTTCTTGTGTTTCGTGGATGCCATCTTATACTAAAATGAGAAACAGCAACATAATAATGGATTGATAAAACAAAAAGACGAATACAAGACTCAAAACTAGTGTAAAGCCTACATGAGGTCACGACCATCACGCTAGTTCTTACATGACAGGAGGTGAAAGATTTCAATAAACCGGTTTGTAATATGCGAGGGGCAGATCTGCAGATACGAAACGTTGCATTCATGCCTGTCAAAAAGAAAATAATATACAAATTTCTAACAAAAAACAATTACTTGTTCATTGCTCACTTTAAAACAGTGTAGTAAGTCAGGTCTCAAAGTCGCTGCAGCTCATTGGTTGCGGTATTTCGTGTAAATGTATTTTCTGTTTTGAAGTAGCAGATTCTGCTTGGTACTGACAGTCTTCTCGGGTACAAAGAAATGTATCCGACACGAAATGACCCGAATCACTTTATACACGAACCCGACTTGAATATGTTTTTTTAAAGAAAGACCCGACCCGAGACAAACCCGAGAAAATTAAATTAACCCGAACCCGATGGACCCGTGAAGACTCTACTTGACGCAAACAGCCCGCGCCTCCAGAACAGACCAATGAACGGTACAGTAAAAAAACGACTGTCCTTAAAGTTTTGAGTTCTAGATGCAGATTGTAGACAATAGAAATGAACGAGGCCCGGTATAAGTCATATTAATATGATACTTTACGTTTAAAAGATTGGCAGCAAGTATTTTGCGGAAGAAAACGAAAGCTTTGCCAGACGAGTGTGACGAGTTTCACTCCACCAAAGAGCGTGTAACAAAAAAACTCTGCTTTTCTGGAAACGTTCAATAGGTGGCGCTTCGGTGTCGCGGTCACCATGTTGGAGTGAAAACTAGGACGACAGCCCAGATACACAGAATGACAACGAAAGACAAGTCAAAGTGAAATAAAGGAACACAATGTTCGCCTATTCACTGCAAAAACTATCAGTGTGATGGTACAAATCAGAACCGGAAACTATGCACTACGGGAATGCTGGAGTAAGTTGCTTTTCACTTCTTGTCAATATACGTTCTTTGGCCGAGCTATTTTCTCACACTCCAATCCAGTAGATGGCGGAAAATGCACTTTGTACGGTTGGTTAAATTCATAGATGAAGAAGTTATCTCCGACTTTTGGGTCCGGTGTTTATTTTTTATGAAAGTAAGGATCTGTAAACTTTTCCGTCATGGTCGTAAGTTGCGCTGTATGAAGTAATTTTTTAGTCGAAGGCGTTTAAGTTGCATGCTAACGTAAAAATGTCTAAATCTCTATCGTTTCGGTTTCAGTTGAGCTCCATAATGGAGATAATGACTAAAACTGCAATAGAAGAAATATGTAAAATTGTAGAAAGCGATTTCACGTTACTACGACAAGAACTGTCATTCGTCATGAGTGAAAACAGAGTCCTCAAAGACAAAATGCTTTACGTGGAGAATAAAAGAGAAAGCACGCGCATCACAAAAGAAGAAACAGCTTCCAAAACATATCAGTCTACTTGTGTTCAAACAGAAGGTGAATATTAACTCTAATAAAAATAATAACTTGTTCAGAAAATTTTTTGTGTGTGCACTATTGTAATGTACTGTGTGTGAATGCTTCTAGCAGAAGTGAAGCCCTCCGTCAATGGGATATTTGGGAAGGAATGGTGCACCAGTTTGTGGGATCAGAAGACCCAGTCAACAGAAGATGAGCTGCCTGATGCTGTTGACATGTATACTGAATCACAATATAAGGTTCCCATTAATTTTCTTCAATGAATAGTTCTTTAAAATGTTTTTCCCCTTGAAACACAAAAACCATCATAACTGTGAGGAACAAACCTGTGTATTTAACCTCGTAACCTTTTTATGTTAAAATGATCTAAAATCTCAGTTAATTGACATGTAATTAACGTAAGTAGCTTTTTATGTAAATTTGCCTAAATATTACAGCACAAAGAATCAAATGACTCCATCCAACCCCTGATTAAAGAGGAGAAAAGATCTGAAGAGGACACATATCCAAACTATGAAGGTAAGATGTAATTTTGCATAGATCTGCAAGTAGTTATGGGGTGTAATGTAATGCAATTATGTAGGTTTTTGGTATAAATATATATATTTTCTTTTCAATACTTTAACAGGTAATGTATCAGAAGGACTCTTATTAAACTCTTCTGTGTGTGAACCTTCGTCAGACCCCAAAAAATATAACCAGCCCTTTGAATCTGATGAAATCCAGAGAACAGCTTTTGATTCTTCAGATGGACACATCATAAAAAACACAGTTATTGATAACCCTGTCGAACAGTTAATGGCACCCATCGAAGACCCTTTGATATTTGATGATCACGGTTTACTCGACACATTTTCAGTGGAGCAAAATGTCCCACCTCCATCTGAGACCCAAAAGGATGAAACATTACAGGAACACATTACATGTCCAGATACAGCAACCACTCCAGAAAATGATAAAGGCAGATTTAAACTACACAACTTGGAAAAAAAGACTGTGAAGGCTAAATTAAGTTGCTATGAAGGAAAGCTGTGTCTTCGGCCAAATGCCACTAAACGCAAAGTTACAAAACACAAGCAGCAGCCTCCAGTTAAGCTTTCAAAGTCGAAACCAAATGAAAGGTATCATTGTGAGATTTGTGGGAGAGGATTCATTAGCAAAACTATCTTAAAAACTCACTCTGTGGTACACACCGGGGAAAGGCCCTATAAATGCAGTTTTTGTGGGAAAGGGTTCTCACAGGGAGGAAATTTACAAATTCATGAACGCATTCACACAGGAGAAAGACCTTTTAAGTGTGATACCTGTGGAAAAACGTTCACCAAGAAGTTCTGCCTACAGAATCATGAACGCATCCATAGCGGAGAAAGACCTTTTACTTGTGACACCTGTGGAATGACCTTCACCCAGAAAACCACCCTGAAAAAACATTTAATTGTCCATAATAAAGCAACAAAGATGAAACAAATGAAATCTAAATAAATTTATAGAAACACCTTTCTTTTTTTGTTATTTCCGATTAAAATTTCAGTTGCATATTGTTTTTGATTACAAGTATTTTAGTTTCTTATCCATTCACACTGAAGACAGAAAGCGACCATTGAGACAATATGTAAACATGGTCTAAGTGTTAAAATTTATGAATGCAGTTTTATTTATACTAAAACTAAATTTGTTAGATACTACTGACACCTAGAGGTCTTTATTTGTGGACACATGAAAACATTTCACACACTACATCACATTGATGTGTGCCTAGTTTTGTATTGTACATTTTTTTTTAGGAGTTATTTGCATGACAATGGAGGCTTCTTGGAAAAAGTACTTTAGTGGCAAATCATTGTGTGACAAATAAACCTACTTGTTTATGTTCAAATTCTTTTTTTTTTAAACTTTTACTTTAAAAAGTCCATGTGACACCTGAAGATTTATGAACCATTCCCATGCATACAGTTTTGCATATTATCCATCTTAAATTGTATCTAAAATTTGTACGTCTCAACTCGTAGTATGTTACAAAGAGCATCCATAAAGTCCCCAGGTGTGTTGATCCACGCACACTCAAATGGGTGATATTACCGACTTCTAGAGTTTATGATGGACATAATTAACAAATTAAACGGATGATGCGTCACTGAATCAGTATATTAAACTAAACTGTAAATATTAAACCAAAAATTCTTAAATGCATAAGTGAGTTGTATTTTGAAGTTTGTGATCTGTGGTCCAGGCAACAGTCATCCCTTCCATTTCGCGTAAAGTCACGGTCACACTAGACTTAAAGCATGTATGTATAAGTCAGACATTGCTGTGGAGAGCAGTTCATCAATTTGATCTTTGGTTTTGTCCATTTGTGCTTTTCAGTAGAGAGAAAAGTCACACAGTAACATACTGGTTTTATACTGGTCACGCTTTATGTGATACGAATTCGCAGGTCAGAGTTCACTAGACTTGAACTTTGTTACACTGCGACCTGATTTTAGCTGGTTTAAGGTGGCAGTAGCTGATTTAAGCTGGTCCTCCCAGCCTGGAAAAGCTGGTCAAGTTGGTGGGTCAGCTGGTCTTCCAGCCTGACCAGCTAAGTCCAGCTAGACCAGCTTAAAAAGTGACCAAAACACAGCTAGACCAGCTTGCTGCACCAGCAAACCAGTTAAAACCAAGCTGGGAGACCATCTCACCAGTTTATGCCGGTCTTAGCTGGATTTTTCAGTAGTGCAGAGAGTGCCTTTGTGATAACTAATCGCATATTTGAAAACTACAATACTAATTTCTCACTAGAAATAAAATCAAAAGGTGTAAAAAGTGAAAATATAACTTTATTTACACTAAATTTGTTTTCCAGCTGCTTTCTTGGCCGCAATTGTATATTTTCAAACTCGACCAGGCTCAACCAATCACATTCCCCCCGCACAGAATTGTGGGACAAGGTAATGAAGGTACCTCATGAGACGGAAAGTAAACCAAACATTGGATTCGGACGTGCCTTGAGGCCTTCCTGCCTTGGAATGCTGCCTCCGAAGGAAAGTTTAGAGCTTTCGGACGCAGCCATCGTCGCACGAGCTTGTGTTTCTGGTCTGATATATTCTCATGCGTGTGAATGGAAGTCAATGGGATGAAAAGTCTAATGTGACACAGCTTTAGTAGGCCTATGTCTGTGCATACTCTTTTGGTGTGCACTCAAAAGTATCTACTTTCCCAACCCAAAAAACAGTACATACTACATTAGCACAGTATATTAGTAGGTGAATTGGGACACAGCATTGAAGTAATGACACAAATTACTCATCTAATCAATGCTGGAACAGAGTCTCCGTTTAAAATGAACTGTTCGAAAGAATCAATTCACTTAAATGAACCAAACTGGAAGTTAAACACAAAATTGATTTATTTTATTGCAACATTAAAGGAACAGTGTGTAAGAAATTTATATCAATTAATCATTAAATGGCCCTGATATGTAACTAGACATTAGGAAATTATTTTCATTTCAAATACTTATATCACTGACAACAGTTGTCTGGCCAGGATATTGTCATTTAAAAAGTGGATTTGCAGCCCTCAACTGATGTTTATGTTGTCATTTGTGTATTGGCCACCGGTTTTGTGATTGCAGTACCAGTTTTAGCCACAAGTTTTGTGATTGCAATACCAGTTTTGGCCACAATCCTACATACTGTTCCTTTAACACATACAAAATGGGCCGGTATGAGATTTTGGCAGTATGATAACCTTAAGCAAAAAATACCACGGTTTCACAGTATTGCGGTTTTGACATTGCACCACTAAAATGTGTTATTTTTAGATGCCTACATAACTTTTTAATTGGACAAAATACATTTTATTTTTAAGCAACATACAATATGTATGCCGGGTAAAAATAAAGCCTTTTAAATTATAATTTTCTTTAAAAAAAAGTAATATATATTAAATGTAAATTACATGATTAAATTAATTTGGTGTAAGCTCATACCTTGGAAACGGTATCACAGAAAATGTTAGTGGTTTTGAAACCTTGACTCTTTAAAACCTTGGTATACCTTGAAACCGGTAATCGGCCCATGCCAACAAAATAACAGTATTCCAAATGACAAAACAACGTATGGTTCAATAATTCATATAAGATATCATATATAAGAAACCATCATAGGCTAAAAACCATTTGGAATTCAGAGGGAAAAACATTCAGATCCTAAGAGAGAAAGCAATAAAGAACAAAAAAGGGATGGTGGGCATTAAATAAGATTACAAGCATATTAAAGTTATCACAAATTTTAGTAGTTTTAATAGCTTTCTTATTATCAGAAATTCAAATTGTATAAGGCAAACTTCAAAGTTTAAATTGGGGTTTTCCTTCTTTACATTTACGGATATAAAGGTTTCCAAAAAAGAAAAGATGATTGAAACAAAATCGTGCATTTTTTTTGTCATAATGCCTTGCTGCAGCAAGCTAAAAGCCGAGCCTTTTCTTATTGCGCACCACACGCCAATCCAGTAGGTGGCAGAATGCCTCGTTTAAGTTTAGTTTGCCAACCGCCTTAAATAATACTAGAAGAAGAAGATGTTATCTCCGAGTTTGGGGTCCGTGTTTATTTTTATTTTTTTTAAGTAACGGGGTCCGTGTACTTTTGCATTATAGTCGTAAGCTTCGCTGTATGAAGTATTTATTTAATGAGTATCCTACGTGTATTTTAGTTAAAGCCGTTTACGTTGCATGCTAACTTAAAAATGTCTAAGTCTCTATCGTTTCGGTTTCAGTTGAGCTCCATAATGGAGATAATGACTAAAACTGCAATAGAAGAAATATGTAACATTGTAGAAAGCGAGCTCACGTTACTACGACAAGAACTGTCATTCGTCATGAGTGAAAACAGAGTCCTCAAAGATAAAATGCTTTGCGTGGAGAATAAAGGAGAAACGGCTTCCAAAACATATCAGTCTACTTGTGTTCAAACAGAAGGTGAATATTAACTCTAATAATAATAACCTGGTCGGAAAATGTTTTACATGTGCAGTACTGTAAATGTAACGTACTGTATATGAATGCTTCTAGTAGGAGTGCAGCCCTCCGTCAATGGGATATTTGGGAAGGAATGGTGCACCAGTTTGTGGGATCAGAAGATCCAGTCAACAGAAGATGAGCTGCCTGATGCTGTTGACATGTATCCTGAATCACAATATAAGGTTCCCATTAATTTTCTTCAATGAATAGTTCTTTAAAATGTTTTTCCCAGTGAAACACAAAAACCATCATAACTGTGAGGAACAAAGCTGTGTATTGTAACCTTTTTATGTTAAAATGTATATCTGAAAATTTCAGTTAATTGAAATGTAACTAACGTAAGTAGCTTTTTATGTAAATTTGCCTAAATATTACAGCATATTGAACCAAACGGCTCCATCCAACCCCTGATCAAAGAGGAGAACAGATCTGAAGAGGACACATATCCAAACTATGAAGGTAAGATGTTATTTTGCATAGATCTGCAAGTAGTTACGGGGTGTAATGTAATGTAATTATGTAGGTTTTTGGTATTAATAATTTTTTTTCTTTTCAATACTTTAACAGGCAATGTATCAGAAGGACTTTTATTAAACTCTTCTGTGTGTGAACCTTCGGCAG
Organism: Misgurnus anguillicaudatus; assembly: GCF_027580225.2. Lineage (NCBI taxonomy): Eukaryota > Metazoa > Chordata > Actinopteri > Cypriniformes > Cobitidae > Misgurnus > Misgurnus anguillicaudatus. The sequence goes on from NC_073355.2 coordinate 13,112,924, forward strand.
ACCCCAAAAAATATAACCAGCCCTTTGAATCTGATGAAATCCAGAGAACAGCTTTTGATTCTTCAGATGGACACATCATAAAAAACACAGTTATTGATAACGCTGTCGAACAGTTAATGGCACCCATCGAAGACCCTTTGATATTTGATGATCACGGTTTACTCGACACATTTTCAGTGGAGCAAAATGTCCCACCTCCATCTGAGACCCAAAAAGAACCATTACAGAAAAAAGAGACTGTGAAGCCTAAATTAAGTTGCTATGAAGGAAAGATGTGTCTTCGGCCAAATGCCACTAAACGCAAAGTTACAAAACACAAGCAGCAGCCTCCAGTTAAGCTTTCAAAGTCGAAACCAAATAGAAGGTATAATTGTGAGATTTGTGGGAGAGGATTCGCTTTCAAAACTAACTTAAAAATTCACTTTTTTGTACACACCGGGGAAAGGCCCCATAAATGCAGTTTTTGTGGAAAAGGATTCACACAGATAGGAGCTTTACACATTCATGAACGCACTCACACAGGAGAAAGACCTTTTAAGTGTGACACCTGCGGAAGATGTTTTACCCAGAAGATCTGCCTACAGAATCATGAACGCATCCATAGCGGAGAAAGACCTTTTATTTGTGACACCTGTGGAATGACCTTCGCCCAGAAAGTCACCATGGATAAACATTTAATTGTCCATAACAAACTAACAAAAAAGAAACAAAGGAAATCAAAGAAATATAAGTAACTTTATAGCAACACCCTTTATTTACACAATTCAAAATTCACCAGTAGCTGTATGAAATAAAATTTTAGATTAACAGTAACAAAAGTCTCTGTGTGCATTTTTAAAGCATTTTGACTGTCTTATGGTCCTGAAAATGCAGACTTATAGAAATGGGTTTCACCGTGCACGTTTTAGGAAACAACAGCATTATTGTTTCCATGTAATTTTCAAAAAAGCAAATTTGTGGAAATGCTTACCTCATGCGCTCATGTTCAGTCTACAGGCATGCACAAGCATAGACATTAAATGCGTAGACGCCTCATGACGTGCTCCAGCGCCGCCGCCATATAGGATGGGTCTCCTCACTCTAAGCTAGCACCAGAGTCAATATTCTTTGTTATTTCACCATTTAGAAAATTATGTCATTGCCACCAATGTTACTTAGATGTGAAAATCCAGTAAAAAAATAGAGGAGTTGTGATTATTGTAGTTGGGGATACACCTTCCTCAATAGAAATAAAAGCAGGGGGCGCACCCATCCAAGATGGCGGCCACACTGATACTTCAGCTTCAATAGGCAGCATCAGTCTATAAAGCTGCATTCAGACTAACAGCGACTAGCAGTAGCAAGGCAATGCGATCTCATTGATTTCAATGGAAGCTTGGCGACAAAAGCAACAGTGACCATTGGCGACTGGATGGGGCGTGAGAAATGTTTAACTTCAATGTACATTCGCTTGTATCTTTCAAAAGAGATTTTTCTAAATCTGGTTGTCATAAACAAATGAGTAACGTCCACTCCAGTAATTGACGAGAGACGGATGACGTAAACTCCACTGCTTCGTTCTCATTGGTAGTCACTCCCGAAAGTCACTAATAATTTGCATAAAGTAATTTCTCAACTTTGTCGCGTGACTGGACACGCCCATCCAGTTTCCAATGGTCACTGTCGCTCGTGTTGCCGAAAGTCAGCAAGCTTCAATTGAAATCAATGAGATCGCGTCGCTCTGCCACTGCTAATCTGAATGCAGTTTTATGCAAATTATAAGCGACTTTCGAGAGCAACTACCAATGAGAACAAAGCAGTGGAGTTCACGTCATCAGTCTCTTGTTAGTTACTGGAGTGGACGTTACTAATTTGTTTATGACAACCAGATTTAGAAACGCCTCTTTTGAAAGAGATGAGCGAGACACCGCGACAAAGTCGCTTATAACGTGAATGTACCTTTAACATACATATTTTGCTTGTCTGATTGCTGCAGGTTTTTGGAAATATAAGCCATTCTTGTTGCTCGAAAAGGATTTAAACATTGACAAGGGGCTGTTTTATATGTCAGTTACATTAATTAGGCCTTTTTTCACTCTGCATAAGAATACATAATGTGCACAGGCATGCAGCGTTTCTTTACAAGGTCACATTGCCACCTACTGGCCTGGCACGCATAATACAGCGCTTTTATGAATCTGTGTAATATACAACTCCAATGTTGATGTGTAAATAAAAAAACTAAGGCATATCCTGTCTTTTATGTCTATTACAACTAAAATATGCATTACTTTCCGATAAACACATACCTGACCTGTCAAATGTCTCAAAATAACCATCAGAGCAATGTTTGTGTAACCGTGGCGTAAGCGAAATAATTGAGTCCTGTCATTTTAAAGGAACAAGCCCACATTTTGGGAATTAGATAAGTCCATACATACCTTTTTCATCCCCGCTGGTGCCGTAAATCTGTCTGACGCACTCCCCGCTAGCTTAGCTTAGCACAAAGACTGGAAGTAAATGGCTCCAGTTAGCATACTGTCTAGTAGTCACACCGTGTACAAATAACAAGGTCATAAGAGACAGCCATCTTTTATCTGTATACATACTGGGAACTATATTCTCAGAAGACGAAGCATACTTGGGCGGAGTGATTTGCTCGCAGCACCCGAGAAACCCAATACTGAGTTACTCCGCCCATAGCAGTGCTTCGCCTTCTGGGAATATAGTTCCCAGTATACGGGTAAAAGATTGCTGTGTCTCATATGACCTTGTTATTTGTACACGATGTGACTATACAAATCAAAACATATTAATAGGAACATTTGGGCATTATTTTGTCACTTATAGGGAGCAGTATGTCAGCTGGAGCCATTTACTTCCAGTCTTTGTGCTAAGCTAAGCTAGCGGCGGGTGCGTGACGTGCATCAGACAGAGCTACAGCATGCACAGGGATGAAAAAGGCATGTATGGACTTATATAACTCTTGGGGGTACGGAGAATAAGCAAAATTTCCAAAATGTGGGCGTGTTCCTTTAAATTATTTGAAAATAATGCACATCCGTGTTGTAACCCGCATCACCACCTTGGGTGTGCATTATTTTCAAATAATTCAACAGCCCGCCGTCAATTATTCCTTACATAAAACATCCAGTAACACAATAAAAAAACACAACAATACAGAAAGTGAAAAAACATTTAATTTTGGCTGTAGTTTCTACTCCAGTTTGTACAACACTTGCTGTCTGCTAGGTTATATTTAGCTTATTTTATGTTCAGTAAAGTTTTATTTAAAAACATCTTAAGATGTATGTTTAAATTAATAAAAACATTTAAATATATAGTTAATACCAGATGCTTCTGTATAAAACATTTCCTAAAGACACAGATTCCTGTGAGCCCACATAGTTTCAAGGGGCAGCATAATACACATTTTGTTGTATAACTTGGGTATTAAAAATAAACTTGAATTCAGTAATCGGTCACATCAGTATGTACTAGTCTAGCACACTGGTGTGTATTAAAACCCTGTTTGTACGTGTAGCTTTTACCACATTCGACACAACTATAAGGCTTTTCTCCGGTGTGGCTTCGGAGATGCACGTTAAGCGAACTCTTTTGAGCAAAACCTTTCCCGCAGTCCATGCACGTGTACGGCCTCTCACCAGAATGAGTCCGCTGGTGTATTCTCAGGTATGTTTTTTGGGCAAACCGTTTGCCACAAACCGTACAAACGAAAGGCTTTTCTCCGGAGTGTGTCCGCATGTGTGCTTTTAGGTAGGTTAGTTTGTTGAAGGTTCTTCCGCAGAATACACAATCAAACCTTTTCTCTTCTGTAATACTTGTTTGGTTTGGGGTGGTGTCGAAAGGTGGCTGTGTTGTACAGTCTCCATGTGTAGTGACTAGTCTTGCATTAGGAGTTTGTTTATCGGGTTGTCTCTGCGGTATGTTTGATTTCACTTGGTCATCTGTAGGTATTGTGTATGTGAAGAAATCTGCAGAACTCTGAGGCTCACATCTCTCATTGCTGTCCGCTGCAGGTCCTGTAAGTGTAATGACATAAATAACATGCGTGAATCAGAATATAATCAAATCTTTAATAGCAGCTGTTCTCAAACTCTATCATACCTCTTGAAGTGTTTCCTCTGTCGTCTTCGGATTTACTTTTCCCTGAGCAATCTTCAAATGTTTCCTCCTTGATCAGGATCATGTCTGGTGCTTCATCCAGCAGATTTGCTGACTTTTAAAAACATTAAAGTTTAGCTTTATTCTTTAATGAGTGACTTGAAATCTGCAAACTGTTAAAACTAACCTCTTCTGTGTTGACTAAGGAGCCTAGATGTGCATTGTCATGTTGACTGATGTGTGATTCCTGTCTCCATGTATTCATAGACCATTCCTTACCAAAGACACTGTCTACTGGATGATGTCCAGTGTCTGTAAAACATGTATGCATTAGATATTAGTAGAATCACAAATTCTGTCATCATTTACAAAATTATACATATATTAAAGCCGGGCAAACTTTTCTTATCTTTTCTCCTTTATTCTTTTCCACATTACTATTATAGATTTAAATTAAAAATGTTTTAAAGCCAGATTAGCAACAAAGCTGTTTTTATGACCAAAAACATAGTAGACCGAAAAATCAGAAATTGATTTTAATCTTATTGGCTGTGCAAGTCATTTCAACATAAAGTTTTAAGTACTGACTAGTGATGAGTTCCTATAACTTACAGAAACAAGTTAAAATTGCCTAACCCTCCTGTAATGTTCAAATTTAACAACACACTTAAAGGAATATTCCATTTTCTCAAAAGAAAAATCCAGACAATTTACTCACCACCATGTCCACCAAAATGTTGATGTCTTTCTTTGTTCAGTCGAGAAGAAATTATGTTTTTTGAGGAAAACATTGCAGGATTTTTCTCATTTTAATGGACTTTAATAGAGCCCAACATTTAATACTCAACTCAACACCCAACAGCTTTTTTCAACGGAGTTTCAAAGGACTATAAACAATCCCAAACGAGGCATAAGGGTCTTATCTAGCTAAACGATTGTCATTTTTGACAAGAAAAATAAAAAATATGCTCTTTTAAACCACAACTTTTCATCTAGGTCCAGTCCAGCGCGACCTAAAGTAAATGCGTAGTGACGTAGGGAGGTCACGTGTTATATATATAAAACGCAAATTTGCGGACCATTGTAAACAATAAACTGACACAAAGACATTAATTAGTATCAGTTGACATACAACAACGTAGGAACGGTCCTCTTTCAACACATTTGTAAACACTGGGGCGGAGTTTCGCGTTCGTCCTCTGTGACTCTTTACGTCATGACGTATTGCGTGGGGTCACGCTGGCGCATCACAACCGGATCTATACCAGAAGTTGTGGTTTAAAAGTGGATATTTTTTATTTTTCTTTCGAAACACATAAAGAAGCTATGTTATTTACTCATCCTCATATTGTTATAAAGCTGTGTAAATGTCTTTGTTCTGCTAAACATAAAGGAAGATATTTTGGGCAATGTTTGTAAACAAACAGTCCAGTAAAATAAAATAAAATATGTACACTGTCATAGGAGTTATGCTATGGAGGTGGTTCTTCACCCATCAATATATGAAGAGTTTAGTTGCCAAACGAGATAACTCAGTTTTTTTTTCAGAAATCTTGTTTTTTGTTTGGCATTCCAATTAATATCAATTCAACTGCAGCTAAGTAGAATCATAAAACAAAATAATAACATGATAACATAATAATAAACATGTTTTGACAATTTAAAAAAAAGAAGTCTTTCATGTGTTAATTTTGTATGGTCCAGTAGTCGACATCCTGTGTACACAACTTGATCTAATAATCTAGATTTAAAATTTGTCTAGCCATCTTTTTTCTTGTACATTTGATTTATTTCATATCACTTAGTAAACTTATCCCATTTTATTATATATATTATAGATAAAGAAATGATATCTTTATAATAATTATCATTATATGCACAGAAAAAGTTAATAGAAATAAATATGACTATTATATATACAGTGTAAACTATTTCAAGTATGGTACTGTTTAACATGGTATCACACTTAAGCCTATTAAAATTAATTTCCTTTAATTTCCCTTTAATCAAGCCAGTAAAGACCCCCGTGATTATGTTGTATTATGTTTATTTATTTAGCTAACACTTACTGCTTTCATCAATATACACTATTAACTGTTTTATAGTGCACTACACTACACTAATAAGTGTTGATGTTCTGCTCAAGGGTATTATTTTGGCCGTTTCTCAATCCGAAGGATGCAGCCCTAGGAGGTCGCATTTCTAGCTGCATACGTTATCAAGACTTATAGCTAATAAAGTTGACTATTATTCTTATTTAGTCGTAAATTGTTATTATATGCTTATTACTTGCGAATATAACGCTCAGTTAACTGAAATAAACCAGGCGTGATGACGTATGCAGCCTGTACATGCGACCTCCGGAGCCTGCAGCCTTCGGATTGAGAAACGGCCAGAGACTGATCGCCTATAGAGATATCGGAACGAACAACACTCCTTCCTGAAAAGAACCCTGGCTACACAAAACATACGAATTATAACCGTACTGTATGAGCATTAAACGTTCAATAAGACACATGCTTGCACCCATCCTGCATTAGATCAATAAAGTGAAATATAAAGTTTATTAAATCACCGGTCACTGCTGAATGGCTGAATGAAGCTTCTGTCCGGTTCATCTTTCCAGCGGTTTTCCGGGCGGATTGAAGTTCGCTCTCCAAAAAACGACATTTCTGCAGCAGCGATTCATTTTCACGGGTACATCGCGTTATTTCTAATCGCAGAAACAAACTATTTTCCTCGACAAGCTTCCCTATTTCAACTACAGCGGATTTCGTCAACGTTTCCATTATGGATGTTAACTGTGTCTGAAAATCAACAGTGTTCATAACGTCCATTCACGGGAGCTTTTAACAATACTGTGTATTAAACGCGCGTGCCCTCAATTTAATCTCTATTGTAGGTATTTTAGTGTCCCACTGTGTACAGTTTATTTATAAGGACTGAATCAGAGCATTATTTACTAGCATTTTGCACAAGAGGATCATGTGATAAAAAATTACCGTAAAGCACCGAATAGAAAAGCATGCGGTGACCCTTTAACTAAATTCCCATCAAAGCGAACAGGTTTAAAACGTCATTTCACATAAATTACTCAAAATATTATCGGAAAACATTTTAGAATGCATCCCAAAAACACGTAGCTCATGTAATGTACTGCCACAGTGCCTATATGGTTTCTATAGTTGCTATGGTGTTATAATAGCTTTTAATGTGTTTGGTGATTTCTATGGTGTTCTGAATTTGCAGGGTATTTCTGGGTGGTTGTTATGTGGTTGCTATGGTGTTCTGAATTTGTAAGGGTATTTCTGGGTGGTTGCTATGGTGTTCTGAATTTGCAAGGTATTTCTGGGTTGGTTGTACTTTGGTTGCTATGGTGTTCTGAATTTGTAGGGGTATTTCTGGGTGGTTGCTATGGTGTTCTGAATTTGCAGGGTACTTCTGGGTGGTTGTACTTTGGTGGCTATGGTGTTCTGAATTTGCAGGGGTAATCCTGGGTGGTCGCTATGGTGTTTTGAATTTGCATGGATATATTTGGGTCGTTGTTATGTGGTTGCTAGGGTGTTCTGAATTTGTAGGGGTATTTCTGGGTGGTTGCTATGGTGTTCTGAATTTGCAGGGTACTTCTGGGTGGTTGTACTTTGGTGGCTATGGTGTTCTGAATTTGCAGGGGTAATCCTGGGTGGTTGCTATGGTGTTCTGAATTTGCATGGATATATTTGGGTCGTTGTTATGTGGTTGCTAGGGTGTTCTGAGTTTGCAGGGTATTTCTGGGTGGTTGTACTTTGGTTGCTATGGTGTTCTGAAGTTGCATGGATATATTTGGGTCGTTGTTAAGTGGTTGCTAGGGTGTTCTTAATTTGCAGGGGCATTTCTGGGTGCTTGCTAGGGTGTTCTGAATTTGCACAGGGTTCCCACACCATAGTTAACTTCAAATTCAAGGACCTTTCAAGCACTTTCCAGGTCCAGTACCCTCAAATTCAAGGACTAAATGTGGGAACACATTTCAAGTGAGAGCAAGGTTACATCATGTTACCTTTTAAGATACATTGTTACAGTTCCCTTTCAAGGGAACTCGCGCTGCATCACTGCAATGACACCTTGGGGACGCCTCCAGGGGTAAGTGCCTCTGAATGGGTATATCAAATTCAACCAATGGTGAGGTTTAACCACAAAGACAGGGTGACGCGGGAGCCAGGAAGTATATCGCTATCTGAAATATTGCCAAAGACAACATTACAGGGACGCAGGAAGTATGGCAAGGGAGACGCAGAGTCTCGTTCCCTTCTCAAGGAACAGTAACCCGAGATGTTTTTATGTGTCAAACACAACTATGCAAAAATGTTTGGTATGAATCAACATTCGCATACAGAAGATATAAGCATTTAAAGCGAACAGTTTAGCACGTGTGCTTAAAGTCTAGAATTTTTATGATATTATCCTACACTGCACAGGGAATAATATGGATTTTTTTTCCCCAAGAAAACTTCTTGCATATAATAGATTCGAGCACTTTCAATGACCTGTATCTATGCATGTAAATTTTCAGAAACTTCCCAGGGCCTTGAATTTTTTCCCTCAGATTCACAAACTTTCAAGGATTTCAAGGACCCGTGGGAATCCTGTTTGCAGGTGTATTTCTGGGTGGTTGTTAGGTGTTCTAAGCTGTTACAACCCGATTCTTGATTATAATACCCTTATACTTTTTAACATTTTTTATTTTGGGTTTTTATTGTTTACTTTAAAAAAGTAGGGTTTAGAGAGTTTGTTGAAACCAAGTTGTCCCTAAATTGCTCCTTCCTCCTAATTCGATCATCAAAAGTTCATGATTGTAATAAACAAACCACCTGTAATTATTTCATGCAACAAGGAAAGTAATATTGTAAATGTTTGCATATCAGCCCGGTTGTGGTGTGGACTTGTATACATAGCCTTGTAGACTATGCTTACTGTTGGCTCCAAGGACAAAATGTTAAATGATCTTTCATTTACTTTGGATAAAAGCATGTGCTAAATGAATAAATGGCCCGACCCTTCATCAGCACTGTAGAAACCAATACTAAAAACACTATATTTAACAGTTGATATACTTTCTTTATTGCTGCGTGGATGACTTGTATGAACATATTATAAGAAGTCATAGTAAAAGAGTAATACAAACATTCCAGCAACATTCCAGTAGAGCAGAACAAGGAAAACAAAGTAAAAGTCAAGTTACCAAAGTAAAATAAATCACAGAAGTAATAGTTCACTGTGGTAGTAGCAGTAGTCAGTGCATGGCTAGGACGAAGAGAACACTGAAAAGAGAACAGAATATTGATTATTAATTGTGTAACACGCCTCCCTCATTTCTAGTCCATCTTTAATTACATACAATAACATGGAACAAAGTCTGTCTTGGTTTTCCATACAAATGTTTTACGTACTTAATTCGACGTCTTCCACTCAAATTCGGAAAGCCTCTGCATAAATGTAGCCACACGAGGATGAAAGTTTTGGGATTTTCTCTGGACAGGTGACCCGGTTTTTCGACTTGTGCCTGACTTTGATGTACACTTAGTCCCCTCTGTATTAATCCGTACAAAGAACCTAAAGAACAGCATTTTCGTTTTTAGACAAAACATTCATTGTACAAAGCCTACTACTGCTTACACGGTGGCTTGTTATACTATCTTACTTAGGTTGCAAGAAACCTTAAAGCCCCGTTCAGAATGCAAGTGTCTAGCAAAGGCAGAGCGACATGATTTTATTCATTTCAGTGGAGGCTTTGGAGACTTCAAAGCACCTGTCCCAAATGGCATCCCAAACACTTACAGTATTTATACGAGTCTGCACTTTTAAGACCGCAAGGGTGCAGCCAGTGACTGCTAGGCTTGTCACGAAAATTACTTTATCGACTTATCACACGACATACCAACATGACCTCTGTGATTTTCAGAGAGTAGATATATTGCAATTGTGTTTACATGTGTGTTTGTTTACATAAAAAGGAATGTTATAAACAAATAGAAGTTAAAAGTTGTGCTAGAAAAGGTTTACTTGCGTATTATGCTTCTTCATTGTCATTATATAATCAGTGACATAATTTTTTATAATAATAAAGACAGTAATATCAATTATCACCATTTTTTCTGGAATGTTTATCCGGCTTACGAAAACTAGCTATCGTGACAGGCCTAGTAACTGCTGCCGACAGGAAGTAAGAATGTCCAGCGATCAGTGGCGGCTGGTGATTTCTCTTCCTGGAGACGCGAATTCAAAATATGTGTTCGGTGTGACATGTGAACCATGTGCATCATGCGTTATGCCAAAATACAGACGCTAACGTTTACAAAATACTCGCAAGACACTCACTTAACAGTAAACTCTACTTGCACATGAGATTAAGCAAGTATTTGGCATATTGCGTTTAATCAGACCCAAAAGTCGTGCGCACAAAAACCACGCGCGAGCGAGAGATACAAGCGCGCAGAACACTATTCGCGCGCAGAACGCTATACGCTTGTATCTCTTGTTCGCGCTTGGTTTTTGTGCGCGCAACTTTTGGGTCTGATTAAACGCCATACTGGCATCCCTTTCGTCCTCTTTTATCATAAACCCTTGAGACGCATCTGCAGTAGGCACTTTTGACAAGATGCATGATGCACATAGGTTCACATGACGCTTCAATTTTTTTTTTAAATGACTAACCACACACATGACGGGGTAAACACATGTTGTGACAAGCTTCACATTGTGCGCCGGCCATCACTGCCAGCGATGTGACAAAGTTTATGCAAATGATGAACGACTTTTGGGAGCGACTACCAATGAAAGTGAATCCGTTACTGCTGTGGACGATTATATGTTTGTTTATAACCATTTCTAGGATAGCCAAAATTATGCCCTTATTAAAAAAACGGGGATGTATATTTTTTCATTTTTTCATATCGGGGCGGTTTCTGAGACAGGGTTTAGGTTAATCCAGGACAAGGCCTTATTTATATATCACTAATATATATTACATTTAGTCAGGACAAGGTGTTTTAAAATTAAAGCAACTTAAACATGCATTTTAGTCTGGGACTAGGATAAACTCTGTCCCTTAGAGTTATCCATAGGTCTGGAAAAACTCAATTAATCTGTGGCAGGGTGTGTGTGTCATGGTATATATATATATATGATTTGGGGTGTGTTCGGCGTCACAATGAATTGTTGTGTGGACTGGTTGGGGTGCAGGCATAAGTGTTTTGGGAGAGCGCTTTTTTTTTAATTGTACTGATGTCATGCGCAGATTGGTCTGGGTAACGCAACACAAAGTCAAACATGCTAACCAGTCAGACCTCCAAATGCCACCATAAAAATTTATAAATTAACTAGGGATGCACGATATATCGGCCGACATATCGTTATCGGCCGATAACTGTTTATTTTTAATATAAATAGCAAAATTAGACCGATAAATGAAAGCCGATAAATGATGGATTATTTTGGTTTGTTGAACCACTTCACTTGCTCATTGCTGGCCATGTGAAGTTTTGATTAGTGCTTTCTGTGACATATATATATATATCGGTTATTGGCCCCCAAATATAAAGAGTTATCGGTATCGGACAAAATTTTCATATCAGTGCATCCCTAAAATGAACCCAAACGATCATCGTTTTTGCGATTGATCGTCAATGTCACATTCGAGTAGTAATCATGCCCATCTCTAACACACAGCAACAAAGTCACTGGCAGTCTGAACAGGGCTTAAAGGAACACTTTTTTAAATAGGCTCATTTTCCAGCTCCTCTAGAGTTTAACATTTGATTTTTACAGTTTTGAAAACCATTAAGCCGATCTACGGGTCTGGCGCTAGCACTTTTAGCATAGCTTAGCATAATCCATTGAATCTGATTAGACCATTAGCATCACGCTAAAAAATAACCAAAGAGTTTCAATATTTTTTTTAATTAAAACTTAACTCTTATGTAGTTACATCGTGTACTAAGACAGACGAAAATGTGTGATTTTCTAAGCAGAAATGGCTAGGAACTATACTCTCATTCTGGTGTAATAATCAAGGACTTTGCTGCTGTAACATGACTGCAGCAGGCACAATGATATTACGCACTGCCTGAAAATAGTCCCCTTGATTACGTTCAACAGCAGGGGACTATTTTCAGGTGCTGCGTAATATTAAGCCTCAAATGTTTAACTCTAGGGGAGCTGGAAAATTTGCATATTTTCAAAAGTGGAGTTTCCCTTTGAGATTCATTAGATGTATGATTATTCATTAACTATGTAAATGCACAACCCCAAAAAATCTGGAGAATGGTTATTAATAATAACATTAGCATAATTATTAGTATTTCTAACCATTTTAACTTCTGTATATATTTAAAGAGAAAAATGTCAAAATTGTGCTATTTTTATCTGGACTAGTGGGGAAAAAAGCAAAGTGTCTAGAGTGATGTATAACTTATTAAAAAGAAGTAAAAATGTATAGAATATAAAGTAAAAGCCAAAAGAAACCCAAGTAAAAAGCACAACAAGATTGTACTGAACTGCTTAACATCTTAAAATGCATTATGCATGTAAATGTAGGAGAGAGATCTGAGGAGGGTCTTTAATGACTTTCTATTTCCTACTGCAGTAATGAACTACAGACAATGCCCAAATGCCCTAACAGTACTCTGTAAGGCAATAAGGAAATAACATTAAAAAACCTATGCTTGTACATGAAAATAATCAGTCACCTCTGAATGAGCTCAAGGGTGGCGATGGCCGACTCTTCGTACTCTATATTGAAAACATAGAAGCACCCGAAGAACACAGCCAATGCTGCCCCGAAGTCAAGCTGGCTGTCTATTGAATGTGAAACTCTGCCCTCAATGCTGATGAACCACTTGGATGAAGTCAGTAGGGAATTACCTAAAATATAAAGAGTCACTGTAAATATATAACCAAGCAAAGAGTCAATTACACTTTAACAATCTCTCACCAAGCATGATGAGCCTTGGTGTTGCTGGTAAGGTCATTTCTTTTTCAATGGACATCTTGGTGGAAGTTGCCTTAAAAACAAACAATATCATGTAATAACAATAACAAGACGTTAATACTCCAACATGTATGTGATGAAAAGCTACTGTTTCTACAACAAACGTGAAGTGAATCTTTTCAAAATTCGCCAAAAAAAGAAAAAACCCAAATGCTAATTAGGTGCGTTTCCATCAAGTTGTTTGAGGTAATGATGGTGGTATTGGTAGCCTAGTAGCCAAATAAAGTAAATAAAACAAGGCATACTTATAAAATGGAGACAGGAATGCATAGTTGCGATTTGGCAAGTTATAAATTAACCAGCAGTGCAGCTTTTGTAATTGCCAAACTGAATGCTGTGCAAAGAAAGAATGCAGCATTTTTGATGCAGGCAGTAGCAGAAAGGTATTAAGTCGAAGTCGAGCCGCACATATGGGAAAGACAACTTTAGCGAAAACAACTAGATATTCAGTCATGTGGGTTTAATGTTCCCATCAGAATTTATTAAGCAAATGCGTTTTCATCTCCCATTATTTGCATTTTATCTTTTTCGCTAAGTCAAAAACCACCTCAAGCGAGCATAAAAACTTTTTTTGCGAATTAAGGGATTATTATTAAAAATTTTGCATTTCCATTACTCAATAATTCAAATTGCGCATAAAATCATGGTGATGAAAACATGGCTGATGTGGTTCGAACTAGGGTTGTGTATCACCAACAATTTCCCGATACGATACTTATCCCGATACAAGGTCACGATATTATGTGGGTCACGATACAAAACTATTTTGAATTACTTTTTTTGTTCCAAATTTAGTATATGAAAAATGTGACTGCACACAAGTTTATTTATACCAAATACCAAAAGTTGCGTGTTTCTTCTCAAATGCGTTAGTGCTGTTTTATAAGAGAGTGGCTAATAAAGCCCTTTGCAGTAGTTTATGCTGCGCTTTCATACTGAACTCAATGGGTGTCATTCACTAAACGTATGGACATTTTAACTTACAAATCATGATTCAACAAAAATTTTCATGCTAAAATTTATTTTGGATGTATGCAAAAATGTAAGAACAACTTAGACCACACATACGCAAAAATCATAGGAATCAAACAAGGAAAAAATATTTTAAAAATATATAACACGGATTTATATTATAGGGTTCTTTTTCCTTGCTCATGATTATTGGCGCATGTGCGGTCTAAGTGGTTTTTACGTTTTTGCAAACATTTAGAAAAAATTTTAGTAGGAACATTTTTTTGAATCATGATTTGTAAGTTAAAACGTCTGTACGCACATTTTACGAACAACTTTGTGCGTATGCATGCTTAGTGAATGAGACCCATTGATTTTAAATACAAGAGAGAGAAAGGGAGAGAGTATGCGGCGCGCAAGTTGTGCAGACGCGTGCGCCCGCGAGACGTACATGTAAAGTCAAGTATACCCCGGTACCTTTCACTCTACATACTAGAGCCCGACCGATAAGCATTTTTTGGGGCCGATGCCGATACAGATATTAGGGGGTAAAAAAAGGCCAATAACGATATTCTTTATGTGTATATTATAGTACAGTACACATATACTACAGTAGGTTACTGTACATATAATACACTATATACATTAACAGAAATACTGTTTTTGCAATGATCACTCACAAATGTGGTGCTCAAACACTTAAAATGACGTGACAAAGATATGTCATATAGGCAGGTGTGTTTAACAAGTTAACAATAAACTTTATTATTCAAAATGATTCTGATATAAGTGCACAAAACAGTAAACTTGACTTATTATAAATAACTTTAAAACAGAACAAAATACATATAATTTTGAATCATTGTCAGTTTTGACGAGAATAACGTTATATTGGGCTTATTTTGAAAATGGAAACTTATAAAGTCATTGTTTATTAACTTTATAGTAAATTATCTACTTAACAAATTCATAAGCAATTTAGCGTTAAGACGACAATGCTTTACTGACAACATACTGATGTAGGCTTATGTTTAATGTGGTGCACAACGTTTTTATGACGCGAACCCACAGTGTTCTGCTGGGACTTTAAACTTTTATAAAACGAACCCTGGATTTCCACCAACTGCGGAGCGGCTGCAGATCGGCTCCGCTGCGTTACGGCTCCGCACTCCGCCAATACCCACCAGTTCCATATTTGTTGCAGAGCGGCTGCGTGTTGAAGTTACGAGGACCCATGAGGTCTCGCAAATTCACGTGATGATCACGCGATATCTAGTTCTGTCTCCGGCCATTATGACGTCAAATTATGATGTTTTGCTGGACCAGCCCAGATCAGAGCACGAGAATTCATGTATGATCACGCGATATAGTCATGGGTCCACCCTGCGGAGCTGTCCAGCATCCGGCAAAAAAAAGAAGCTCTGCATATTTGTTTCGGAGGGCTGCGAATGGCCGGAGCTGTGACGGATTCGGAACGCAGTCAGTGGAAATACACACACGGACTTGAATGGAAACCGATTGACTTTGATTTTTTTAGGAAACAGTCGTGACTGGCTAGTTAGTTTTCCAACGATGCTTCGTACTATAACAGTTAAGCAGAGCGTTACATCACTGTACAGGAAACATACCCCTGATCGATAAGTCACAAATGATCCTATTTGTGGCCAAATTTACATTGTGTCATTTTCAACAAATCTGTTGAAACAATCCTTATGTATTCGGATATGCGATATTTAGCCTTGAAAACCATCCCATAAATAGCACCCCACTTTAATAGCACATCATACTTACATCTGCTGCGATGAAAATAGATGTTTCCTTTTCCTTAAAGTACTTCATCATTAACAGAATGGCAGATATGGCAGTTTTGTTATTATCTGTCCCATCGCTTTCGCTATCGATTTCACTCAGGAGACTCTGGATCTCTTCGTTCCACCTCAGCCTCTGACTATTGAAGTAGTTCAAAATTCTCTTGGCTTTCGCATTAAGGGTTTCGCCGAAGCGACTTTTGATGTCAATCCCAGTCAGGGTTTTAAAGTGCCTGCAGAGTCCTCTTTCTGTGAACAGGAACGGCCAGCTAAGCTCGATTTCGCTAATGGACGGAGGGGGGCACGAGTTGATCATGTGTCGTTGGTACACGTACGTCTGCTGCATCAAGTCGTCTACGTTGGTCAGCTCGACAGCCCTCGGGCCCGCCGACTGAAAGATCTCGACCGCAACCTTTCTCTTCATTTCGAGCGAGTTTGGAGTCTCTCCCTCTGGGATGGAGGAAGGTTGCCAGTTAACGCAACCGTAACTGTCCGCTTTACAGTTTCTGAATTTTTTCCCCACATAACTTTCCTGATCCCCGCCTCTCTTTGTCGCCAGTCCTTTTCTGGGTCGACGAATCCGGTGTTCCATAATGTCTCTGTTCACATGTTCAACCCTAGTCTTCAGTTGTCTTTGTAAGCAACTGTAGCCGTTTCCTAGCTGTTCCCCTTCCTCAGTAATGTCTCCAAATGTCAGGGGATAGGTAGACACGATCCAGCGTGCCACTTCCCTGCATGCAGCTAGGTTTGGGTTTGGGCAAATTGCTTGCATGGCTGCCACAACGATTCTAACAAACTCCCGTCTTGCTCCAGGTCGAGCCCTTTGCCCAGTGGCCGTCGCCTGAGTGAGAGCCGGAGGCATGCGGTCCCACGGGATCTGAAATCTTTGGAGCCATTCAGAATTTGCAGGACAATAAGGGAAGAAGGGCTGTTCAGGAATGGATTCGTTGGACGATAATGAAGTGAGCGTAATCTCATTAGGAGTTTCATCTTGTTCATTGGATTCTTGGAAAAAATCTTGAAAAAAGTGGAATGGAGATAGAGTAATATATTAAAAACAGTAATAATATACATTTTTCAGACACCACTCTCCCATTCATTACAGTATCAATAAATCTTTGTTATAATTCATTTAGAAATATTATATTACTCAAAATATTAAGAAAAAACTACTATGTACTACTATCTTTTTTATTGTATTTAAATGAATTGCACCTTTACAGTATTACTAGAGACAAGTCCATGTATTGAAATTACAAGTTTAACGCTTAACGGAAGGCTTGTCTGAGGCGTGGCCAACAGCCAATCAAAGTGGCCGCAACACATGCTCCGGTCTTCCATAAACGTAATTGGCTGGCTCTGCCTAGGTTATTTGCATAAGGCGATCTGATTGGCTGACGCACGTGTTGCCGCTTGAAAAGTTGTTGAGAAATGTTCAACTTCTGCCGCGAGCAACGGCACTGACGTGGCGCCCACGGATACACAATTCAGTTCGGGCACGCATGACGTCACCCCTTAAAAGTGAATGGAAAGCGTTAACACTTACGCCCCTTGTGAATGCACCATTATATGTACCACTGGTAAATATTTTAAGACTTCTAAACCCTTTCATGCAGAGATTTTGGAAAATACAAGGATAATGTGTCCTGGTTCATTCACACTGCCAGTGATTTTGACACAAGACATCACGTGTTATTTTATTGTAATCATGCACTTTTCACATTTGTCTTAAGTTAGTATATGTGATCTTTCTCTTGAGAAATCACATTTGGGCATTTTCTTTTCTGATCATAAACTGGCACATCATGTACTGTACTATTAATCTGTCGAATGATCTCAGCTTCAGCGCGGATAGTGAGGAGCACCCTGATCTCCGCTTCATTCCAGTTTGCAGACATTTTTTGTCTTTAAAACCGCCGATCAAAGACCTGAACAATAACTATGTTGTTGCGACAATGCACATATCCTAACTATGACACACCCCTTTTATGGCATTGTTCCTGCCTTTTGTTCACACAAGACGCAATCCAGGACTGAGCCCGCCAATGCTACAAGGTCCTAATCCCGAAATCTGTCCTGGGATCAATTAAGTGTCCACTCTGACAATTTTATTGATATTTTCTGGGATCAACGCGCTTTATAAAAGTGGTTCTGGTCACTTCTGGTGACAAAGCTTTCCATCAAAACCATTGACGTAAAAAAAAGATAAAAACTACTAAGAATTTTTTAGGGTGAAACCGATCAGAATGGTCCAACACGCAAACTTAAAAGTTGGCTACAAGGGGGCACAAATATTTGTTGTTTCTAGGACGTTCACTTTCAGGTGTCATTATTGTCTCTTACCTTTTTGTTTTAATGTTTTGACTAGTTTTCGACATTGTATTGGTTCCAGGAAGTCCTTAAGATCTGTCACCTCCACAAAGGTAAGGTCCTCTATCTTCTCCACACCCACCACATAAACAAGATGATTGACCACATTTTGAAGTTTCTTCAAATCCAATTCTGGGAGAATTTCTTTTACTTGCTTTTGGATCGCACCTGTATTGGATGAAAAAGTGTTGTTTGTGTTATCACGAAACAGAGAGGTTTGCCATCTTAAATACTGGAAGGACAATAACCGAAGAGATGTCTGCTTTAACATCATACTCCAATTATAGACAAAAGTGAATAAAAGCACATGAGCAAAAAATCTGTGTTCCCTTCGCAAATATACAGCCAGAGCTGTTAATGATCTTCTAACAGGTAGCACCATTGACCAAGACCAAGATGTGATGTGACTTGACTACACTAAACTTGACTAATTCTTAACTTTCCACTTTTTAACTTTCTCATTGCTAACGATTTATTCTGTTTTAAAGGTGCAGTAGAATGTAAAACTGTATTTACCTTGGCATAGATGAATAATAAGAGTTCTATACATGATAATGACATATCGAGAGCCTTAAACACGATTGTTTCCTCCTTCTAATGTAAACCTTGTACATGCAAAATCCTCTTGGAAAACAAGCCAATCTCACCATAACACCAACTGTGACATTACAGTCGAGATGTACGCCCCAACATTAAATTACACATTACATTAAGTACAATGTAGTTACAATGCTAAAAACCAAGTTGTGACTGCTGAGTTAGCGCTATATGCTAGTTAATGCTATGTGCTAGCCTTTAGGCTGAAGTTCTACTATTGACGTTACAGGGTCCATAATGAAAAAAACACAAACTTACAACTCAAAAACGTCGATTAACAATCTTCAAACAATTGATTATTTCTCAAATTCTGTTTTTTATATTATAACATATTATTTCAATGCATTCTTTGGTACCTTTAAATATTTTTTAACTGTTTACTTCTAATATTTATACTGACTTTGTGTACGGTACTATGTTTATTGTTGGATCTGCTATATAAATACATATAAATTTGAACAGGTGTTTTGTTGTGTATTTGGTATAATACAATGTGTTCGCATGGTTTAGGGTTCAAAAAACACATTTTCCACATACTGTACATTTTTGTAGCTCCAGATTTTGCCAGCCAATCTGTACATTGTGATTGGCCCGAATACCTCTGACGTCAACAGGAAATGTGACGCTCCTTACCATGTTTGAAAGAATCGCTCACAATGCAATGCTAACAGGAGTTAACTTACAGGCTGTGAGTCTGAAGTGGGAGGAGTTATGATAATATCGGTCTTGTCCACTCAACAATCCCCCATTTATGGTAGTCCAAGAAAAGAGATTTACGTTGGAGACGATAACTCACATCAACGTTTGTAGCTTTTGCATATCATTACCATGTAATACACACTAAAGGAAATGTAAAATCGTGAATTGGACCATAGGTGCCCTTTAATGTCTGGTAAAAAAGACACAGCATCTTTAAAAGTGGCACTCAACACCCAAAATCTTCCTAAAAATTAGCTTCTGTCTGTACCTGCACTATTCAAACTTTTTTTTAATAAAAACTGTTAATAAGAATAATAATATTGTGGGGTTCACATACCTCTCAATCTCTTATTTTGGTCTTCCTCTGTTTTATCTGAAGAGCACTTCTCAAACGCCTCCTCCTTGATCATGATCATGTCTGGTTCTTCTTCCAGCAAATTTACAGGCTAAAAATAGCAAACCAGAACAGATAAATACAAATATAAGTAAACAAATATTGCTTCACGTACATCAGCAGCTGTGAGACCAACCTCTACTGTAACACCTGAAGAGCTCAGATTGGTGTCCTCATTTGGAGCAGCATTTGACTCCTCGTGTCTCCACAAGTTCAAGCACCAGTCCTTACCAAACACATTGTCAATTGCAGGACGATGTGCAGTGTCTGAAAAAGCATACATGCAATGTGTTAGTTATCTAAAGCCTTCAGTGACCAGTCCCTAACCTCGTGTAGGTACAGATATCTACACATATACAACCTGTCGACCCGTGGCTCAATGAAGCTTCTGTTCGGTTCATCTTTCCAGCGGTTTTCCGGGCGGCTAGAAGTTCACTCTCCAAAAAACGACATTTCTGTTGCAGAGATTCATTTTCACGGGTACATCGCGTTATCTCCAATTTAAGGAAAGAGGAATTTTCTTCGAAAAGTTTGCCTATTTCAACTACAGCGGTTTTCGCCAGGGTTTCCATGATGGATGTTAACTGTTCCCGCAAATCAACAGCCTTCGTGATCTCCATATTGAGCCTTCGATGATGTTACAGATAGTAAATATTCGTCACCAAACTCCAAGATCTTCTTATTTTGTTCAGAACCATCAATGTAACTAATTGTATTTTAGTAGAAACAAAGCATAGCGTTTGACAAAAAGGATCATGGGGTGAACTACCGTAAACCGCTGTATACATGAGCGTCTAAAAAAAAAACATTTTCGGCAGGCAAGAGACTGCACTACCTAAACCCTTAGCAGCCCGAGGACCCCAAAAATACTTCATGCACGAAACACTTATAAATATGTTATAACAATAATGAAAATGACTTTTTTATTCATTTTTTTATTATTATTTTATGTATGTGTACGTGTGTAGAACTAAAAATGCAAAACGAAGTATAAGTTACAACACTTAAGTTAGAAATACCAACAGTGTAAACATTTCTTTAAGAAATAAAACAAAAGACAAAATTGGACAAATATATAAAAGGTTATTTATCCAAGTAAAACTATACCTATACCCCCCTCTAAAAAAAGTGTAATTTTTAGTATATGTATTGCTTGTTATTAATGACTATTTATTGACTAATAAATAATGAAGTATTTTTGTGTTTTGTGTGTGTCCTCTTAATCTCATAATTTGCTTGTCATTTCTGTTCTTTTTCTAATTAAAACGATCACTTTCACTAACTCGGCCACCTATTTACATGGTTAATCATCTGAAAAAAGTGCTAAAACAATGCAAAAACTAGCTGGACAGATGCTTTGGTCAACAACCAGCCTAAGATGCATATAATGTACACTGTATAATCACTTATTTAGGTTGGTCAGTGACTTTTTTAAAAGGTTTCCCTTTATGGGACAGAATAACCACCACAATGGCCATCATAATAACCCAAAACTGCTGTTGTAACAGAACCGTTTCGACTTGGAAAAAAATTGACGTTCAATATTAAATAATATACTTTTATATATTCTAGTTTAACTATTGCACTGGTGTGTATTAAAACCACGTTTGTACACAAAGCTTTGACCACATTCGACACAACTATAAGGCTTTTCTCCGGTATGGCTTCGGAGATGCACAGTAAGAGAACAATTTTGGGAAAAACTCTTCCCACAGTCCATGCACGTGTACGGCCTCTCACCAGAATGTATCCGGTGGTGTACTCCTAGGTATGTTTTTTTAGCAAATCGTTTGCCACAAATTGTACAGGCAAAAGGTTTTTCTCCACTGTGTGTCCGCATGTGTACCTTTAGATAGCTTAAATGGTTGAAGGTTTTTCCACAAAGTAGACATTTAATCTTTTTATCTCCTGAAGCAATTTTCTGGTTTTGTGTACTGCTGAATTTAACACTACTGGTAAAAGTTGAAACAAGCTCATCAGTTTTCAAATCTGGTTGTGTTGGACTGTTTCCATGAGTAGTAAGTCTTGCTTTTGGAGTTTTTTTCTTTTTAGCTCGTCTCCGCTGTACGTTTGATTGCACTTGGTCACATGTAGGTATTGTGTATGTGATAAAATCTGCTGAAGTCTCAGCATCACATCTCTCATTGCTGCCCACTGCAGGTCCTGTAATGACATCACAAACACACACAGATCAGAAAAACATGAAAATAATGTAAAAAGAATACAACTGAGAATACAATTTCTCATACCTGTATTTCTTAAACGGTTGCTTTTATCTTCAGATTTATTTTTACTTGGGCAATCCTTAAACGTCTCATCCTTAATCAGGTTTTGGTCTGGTTTATTATCCAAAAAATCTACTGTCTAAGAAACAAAAGATGAAAGGGACAAAAATAAGGTACTTCAAGAGAACTTGAGGAACATCAACAGCAATACTGTATCTTTGTAAGACCAACCTCTACTGTGTTAACTGAAGAGCTCGTATTTGTCTCCTCATTTTGACCAATGTTTGACTCCTCGTGTCTCCACAAGTCCATGCACCAGTCCTTACCAAACACATTGTCAATTGCAGGACGATGTCCAGTGTCTGTTAAAAATACAAGCAGTTTGTTATGTAACAAACAGCCATTTTTATCTAAAACAACTGGAAATGATTTGGATTATTATCAATTTCAAAAAGCTAAACTTAAATAAGTCATCAGAACTGGGTTTTTAATGGGCTAATCCTAATTCCTAATCCTAAAGTGTATTTATTGTGATTTTTTTATTTGGTAAATGGAAAACTTCTCAATCAATCAATCAATCAATTAATCTTTATTTCTAAAGCACATTTAAAAACAACTGAGGCTGACCAAAGTGCTGTACACAAAAAAATATATAAAAACTATAAAGACTGAATATTGCCTATCAATAAACCATACAGCAAGCAGTAGTACGTCAGTATTTAAGTATTAAAAGCCAAAGAGAAAAAATATGTTTTATGAGCAGACTTTGAAGATGGAGATAGAGGGAGCTGATCTAATATAAAGAGTTAAGCTGTTCAGAGTTTTGGTCCTATGACCGCAAAAGTCAGATTTTTTTAGTCTAGATCAAGGCACAACAAGTAAGCACTACAGAATCTTATGCTGCGTTTACACCAGCGGCGGTAAAGGCGTGAAGCGCACGTGATTTCAATGTTAAGTCAATGTGAAGACACGTTGACGCGCGTCTGGAGGTGTTGTGTCGCGAATGAGGCGTTTGGTACAGCGTGGAAGACGCGTTTCCGCCTCATTCGCGTGTCTAATTCAAGCGAATTGAGCGCCCGGCAAGGTGCATGCGAATGGTGCTTTTTGTGCATTTTGCGTTTGACACAAATTTGAGGCTGACGCCTGAGTTTAAAAATTTGAACTTTGGCGGATTTTCGCGCTCCATTAACCAATCAGGAACCTGCTTGCTGCTGTAGCGGCAGCCCCGCCCGGAGTCACTCATTTAACCTGAAGAAACACTTGATATTGTCCGTAAGCAGTCACCCGGAGCTATACGACACAAGTTCTTATTTCTATAGAGACAGGAATAAAAAGGAAGAGTGTCAGTGGGGACATTGGGCAACCTGGTAAGTTGTAATACACACTTCACTTTTGTGTCACATGACGTTTATCGAACAACGCCGTTTATTTTCCTCCTATAGTACGGTTACCAAATACAAACCGGTTACTCTCTCGATAAATGCACAATCAACATCAGTCATCTTGCAAACAGAGAACCAAATAGCACTTGCCCCTCCCACTAGAAGCAGATTTTGCCTCTGACGCGCGTCAAATGCTTGCTTTTTCCGCGCGTCTACTTAACTCTAGACGCGAATGCATTCAAACTGTTTAAGCGGCAAACTAGGTGCGGTTTACGCGATTTTGACGCCTGAAACGCGGTTGGTGTAAACACAGCATTACACCAGCCGTGGAAGAGGCGTGCAGCGTGAGTGATTTCAATGTAAAGTCAATGTGAAGATGCGTTGACGCATGTCTGGAGGTCTCATGGCGCGGATGAGGCATTTGGCACAGCAGACGCGATTCTGCCTCATTCGCGCGTCTAGTTGGTGTAAACGCAGCATAAAACTGGTGAAATACTTGGGGGCCAGGTTATTGAGAGTGTTATAAACAAAGTAAAATTTTAAAATCAATTCCAAATTTAATAGGAAGCCAGCTTAGTGCTGATAAAATGGGAGTTATCAGCTCATGCTTGTGCGTCCTAGTAGGAAGTCTAGCGGCTAAGTTTTGAAAGAGGGATTACTAAGAGACACCGTAATAAAATGAATTGCAATACAAGCGAAATGTTACGAATGCATGGATCAAGGTTTGGAAATTACTCTGAGACAAAAGGTTTAACTTTAGAGAGCTGCCAAAGATGAAAAAACATGATTTTACAACAGTGCTGATCTGTTCATCAAGTTGTTATCAAAGAGAGAGAGAGTTTCGTATAAAGCAAGTGTCAACAACACAGTCAACATCAACTATACAATTTTCCATAGGCCCAAATAAAATTACTTCAGTTTTATTCTCATTTCAATTTAGAAAAGTATTTGAAAGCCAAAGCTTGAGTTCCAGCATCTGACTGGAAATGACACAAAAAGTGGACAAAGACTGTAAAACATTGTGTTCAGAGATTTTCATGAAAAATATTAGCTATTTTTTGTTTCTTTTGACAAAATATCCCATATCTAAAATTATCCATACCTCAAATCTTATCTTATTCTCAGGAACGGCAATTTACAGCCCCTGTTACCTTTAGTAAAGCATTCCAATCAACTATAAATTCAGAACAACTGATACACCTGTTTGCTAGTCAGTTTCTAGTCAATTGCAAGTAATGGCTAAAACCAAGGGGCTTAAGTGAGAACCTTTGGTTGCGCATGGATGCTCACAAGAAAGGGAAAGGGTATTTCCAAATGTTTTCCAAAAAGTACCAGTGGCCAATATGCAAAGCGTTATTAAAAAGTTCAAAGAGTTTCACACTGTAGAAAATCTAAAAGGACAAAGTGACCCCTGCACTGGTAAGACGGATAGTATGGGAGGCTAAGAAGAATCCAAGGATCGCAATCAAAGCCATCCTGAATAATTTAAGTAATGCTGGTAACAACATTTCAATGCAGACACTCCAGAGGACACTGCACAAGACCATGGAGGCGACCAAGGATGACTCCACTTCTTCAAGACAGGCACAGAAAAGCTTGTCTAGACAAGAAATAAGCATTTCTGTCATCGATTCAGTAAACGTCAGACAGTATGCAGATAAACTTGACCCTGGGCATGCAACAAAATGACAATCCAAAGCACACAGCAAAAGTGCTCAAGAAATGGTTGGCAGAAAACAAAATCCATGTTTTGAGTCCAGTCCAGACCTGAATTCAATAAATAATATTTGGAGATAACTGAAGACCAAAAGGATGTCAAGGAAGCCTTCCTACATCAAGGACCTACAGATCCACGCAAAAGAAAAGTTTGTTTTTGCATAATATATGTGTGTGTGCACTGTGTGTAATTATTTTGTACATTTACGAAAAATTTTATATACAGTGCATAGCATAAATTCAATTTCTAGAAAAATGAGTGCTGTTTCTTTAAAAAAGAATGGAGGCCATACAAAATATTAGATTGGTTTTTTTCGTAGGGTTTACTCATTTTTGCATCACCTCATTTGATTTAAATGTGGGGGGTTTTGTATCCTAAAGGTGGTAAGTGACTTTCACTGTTTTGTTAATAAAAATAAATGTTTAATAAAACTGTTTTGTAAAAAAGAAAGCAAATCGGTCTCATATTTACTAACAAATGGAGAAAAATCTTAATTTTCAAAGAGTGTGTACTCATTTATGCTGTGCACTGTATGTATATATTTTTTAATCGATATATAATATAAAATATATCAAAATCTAAATATTGTTGTTTTAGAAGTTTTAATGTCCATCCATCCATGTTTATTTTTCAATTTATTTTATTAAGATACAAACAGAAAATACAGGAAATATGTATAAAAAATTATTTTCAGGACTAAATGTTTTCTTTAGGCATCTTCAGTGTTTAGTGTGACCTCTTGTTTGGGTCTGTAATGCCTTAGAAGCTTCCTAAAAACCTCTCTCAAAAACCTCTATTAGGGTGGGGGATTTTAAACAAGTGGTTTTGCACCTATTTGGCTCCCCCTACTGGCTTAACTTGCAATCTCATTTCTGATTAGCTGACTTTGCTGCCACTCAAAAAATGTAGCCAATTATTTTAAAGTGGAAGGGCAGTTAGATGCCTGTGATGTCATAAGCATCAGTTTTTCAGATTGGGCTGACATTTCTAAAAGAGGAATTTCTATGAGACTGAGATGTTTAGCATGTTTGGCACTTTTTGTATGTTTGTGAATGTGGGTAGACTACCATTATTCAACAAAGACAAGGAAAAAAATGTTTTTCATTCTCTGTCACCTTTAACATTGCAAAAACAACTAATCTAATTGTGACATGGTGGCCTAAGACTTTTGCACAGTACTGAATATAAAGGGTATGAACATTTTTAGACATTTGTCAAAATGAAAATAAAAGAAAAAATAGCTTATATTTTTCATTACTATCTCTAACACAATGTCTATAGTCTTTGCACACACATTTCTAGCCAGAAGATGCCAAAATAATTCACCATAATTAAATTAAAGTATACCAGATTATCGACACTATACCATCTTGTTTCTAACACATATCCTGATGTATGTATAGTGTTATTAACAGTGCCATGAGCTCTGATTTCTGCTGCAGCTGCGTGAGCTTCTGTAATAAACACAGACGCGCGTGCAGAAAAGATGATTCGCATTAACGTTCACCAGTGATTGACTTAATGTTAGTTAACTTAAATCTAAGTAGCATGCGGTAATGCTGGTGGAGTTGAAACAGCCAAATCATCTTCATTTTAAAGTGTGTGGGACATAAATAACCTGTCAGTCCGTCGCTGACGCTGAAGGAAGCTTCAGTCTCGTTCATCCTGCTGGTGTTTCTCCGGGCAGCCTGAAGTTCAGTCTCCAGAAACAAACATTTCTTTCTCAGAGAGTCGTTTTCGTTTGTACATCGCGATATCTCTAATCCCAACCAAGCGTAATTATCCTCGAAAAGTTTGCCTATTTCAACAACAGCTGCTTTCGCCAACACTTCCATTATGGATGTCAACTGTGTATGAAAATCAACAGTGTTCATGATGTCCATCATTTACGGGAGTTCTTAATAACGTTGGAAATACTCAAATTCGTTTCACAGTCGTAATCTTAATAAAGATGTTTTGCCCGGACTCGACAATAAGAAAACCTTTATGCACAAACCATTACGATATTGAGAGACAGACCACCAATGAAAAATATAAGCAGGGTCCGAGAGAAAAGCATCATGGGAGGAATTACCGTAAAGCACCGTATAGAAAGACCGACATACTCCCGCACATATCAAGAGTGTCCAGCTGCAAAAACGCAGCCACCGCAGCTTTAGAATCAGAAATGCAAGCAACTGAACGGAGGGGCGGAGCTTACATTCTTAACAGAGTAGCGCCACCTATGGTTTAAGAGTGTAATTAGCTTTTATTACACATAATATATGTCATACTTGTGCTATAATGATACATTACATTAAGGTACAATACAATAAGCGTTTTAAAGTATTGATCTTGTGTAATACAATTATACGTTTCATTATGTGAGTTATTTTCTGTTCACGATGTTAAAAAATAATGCTTGAAACTTATGGACATTTTATATAAAAGATACTTTAATACAGACTACCGGCACATCCGGGAACTTGACTGTACATTTCGTCACCGCCCCTTTTTGGGGAAAACAAACCAGACCTTCCATTGACTTCCATTCAAAATAGCGAATGGAAGCGACTGTTAATGTGCAACTGTGCAGCATGCATTTTCTATTTAAATAAAAAAATTATATGTTAATTTGAAAAGAAACAACCAAAAGATAGAACAAATAATTAAATTGAAATGAATCAATCAAACAATTCACTCAGGATGATTTCACTTAGGAACTTTCAACTCAAAGCAATGTTTAATGTGTGATGATCAGTGTTTTCTTTAGTTGAGCGGTTTGACTATTTGCTCACAAATAGTTTTTGTGAGCAACAGTTAATGTGTTTTTTGCTCACAAACTGTTAATGTGTTTTTAATAAACACATTAACAGTGTTTATTAAAAAAAACATTGTTGAAAACAAAGGATGTTAAAACATCTAAATCTAAAGCTTGTTTAAGTTGTCCTGACTAAAATCAGCTTGCCCTGAAATATCTTAAAGAACCCCTATGTTCTTATAAGGGAGTGTTATTTTGTGTATTTGGTGCAATTTGTTTACGGGGTTTATGGTTCAAAAAAACATTTTTTCACATACAGTATTGTTGTTTCTCTATGCCCTGCCTCTCTGAAACGCGTCGCTTTGTACACTCTAAAAAACAACAGTTTGCATCAATTATTTTGAGTTAAGAACTTCTACTTCTGAAATTAATTCCGGCCAACAAACTATAATAAGTTGGATGTACTTAAAAATATTGCGTTGAATACTAATACTATATACTATACTATAAAAATTAAGTTGTTTTAACTTGTTTTTTTTTTTGCATTTTAAATTTGATTTAATCGTGGACTCTGATTTACACAAAACTACTAAAATGACTCGAACTTTTTTATTTAACAACACTTGTCAGGTTGCAGAAGACAACCAGTTTTAGCATTTTTATCAAAATGCCATCTGATTAAAACAGCAAGATAATGCTCGATGAGTCTGTTCTCAACTTGAGCAAATGCTCTATTCAGCACAATGGTAACCTCTTAAAAATCAACAACATAACAGAAAATCTTTTAAATACCAAAAGTACAGAACAATAATCATTAAAAGTCTTCTCATGTTTTCATCTTGATTAGAAATGCATAAAATAACACCATATTTCTACATTTACTCTCACTATCAAGTCCCATGAAAAGCATGCTGGGAACCTGAAGTTATCAAGCTAAATGCATTGAGTTACTACAACTTAAATAATGTTTTAAACAAACTAACACAGATAATTAATTTGAAGTTACACACAATATTAACTTGATGTAACTATCAACATTATCATGTCTGGACAACTCAATAAAAAACGTTTGCAACTTTAAATCTTTCAATAAATCAATTATTTAGAATTTTTAACTTGCACCAATGCATTCAATAAAATAGAGGCAACAGATCCCCTGAATTATTTTTTAGAGTGAACAAAGCTCATCGTTCTGAAAAGTGTGGTGTGCTCTGATTGGCCAGCTATCCAGTGCATTGTGATTGGCCGAATAACTCAATCAAATGTTACGCTTCTTATCATATTTGGAATATCAGCTCCCAAAGCAACACTGACAGGTGATAATATTGTTGTTACTACCTTATCTATTCGAGCCCGAATCTGATCCAAAAAATGCAAATGACCAAACTGATCGATCAACTTTGCCAGCACAGCTTGAAAAGAACGTAACAGATTTGTGATCGTAGAAATGACAAACAACAAGCGCTACTCTACACTGCTCGCGCTTAAATCATGGTTTGAATATTCAATAGTAAATTCTTTAAAGGCTTAACAACAATTTGCAAACACAATCGAGACAGTATGACCTTTTCACACTGTCAGTCCAAATCCAATTTTGGTGCATATCTGATTGGAATCCAATCACATTGAGAATGTGTGAACGACCAAAAAACACATGAAATCCATTTTTTTTCCTAATCCGTTTCAGACTACATCCATTTCAAATTTATTTAAATAAACACTTAAGTGAAAAATACCAACACTGTAAACATTTATTTAAGAAACAAAGTTTTAGGAAGACAATAGGTGACAATAAAAATATAAGTGTTACATATCCAGGTAAAAATGCCCCATGGGTAACCTCGCAAAACTACTGTGTTATTGTTATTACACTGTAGTAAAATATTGCTTGATATCAATGAATATTAATTGACTGTAATGTAATGGAGTAATTAAATATTTGAGGACCCCATTGACTTCCATAGTAGGAAAAAAGAATACTATGGAAGTAAATGGGGTTCACGAACGGTGGAAACCGTGAAAACACAATTCTTTCTCTATCCCAATAGACGCTTTGGTCAACAACCAGCCGAAGATGCATATAATGTACACTGTATGATCACTTCGTCTGTTATTAACTTTTCTAAAAAAGTTTCTCTTTTTAAAAAGTTATGGAGCAGAATAACCATCAGAATAACTCAACACTGCGGTTGTGTCAGAAACATTTTGACTTGAAAGTTTTCAGACTATAAAGCTAAAAATGGACTTTCTTATATTCTAGTTTAACGAATGCACCGGTGTTTCTTAAAACTACGTTTGTCTGTGTAGCTTTTACCACATTTGACACAACTATAAGGCTTTTCTCCAGTATGCCATCGGAGATGTGCATTAAGGGAACACTTTTGGGAAAATCTCTTCCCACAGTCCATGCACTTGTACGGCCTCTCGCCAGAATGAGTTCGCTGGTGTACTGTCAGGTATGTTTTATGAGCAAACGTTTTGCCACAAACCATGCAGACAAAAGGTTTTTCTCCAGTGTGTATTCGCATGTGTAGTTTCATGTAGGATTGTTTGTAGAAAGTTCTCCCACAGAGTTCACAATCAGTCTTATCTTCTGAAGCGCTTGTCTGGTTTTGTGTACTGCTGAATTTAACGCTACTGGTAAGAGTTGAAACAAGCTTATCAGTTTTCAAATCTGGCTGTGTTGGACTGTTTCCATGTGTAGTAAGTCTTGCTTTAGAAGTTTTTTTCTTTTTAGCTCGTCTCCGTTGTACGTTTGATTTTACTTGGTCACATGTAGGTAGTGTGTATGTGATAAAATCTGCCGAACTCTCAGCATCACATCTCTCATTGCTGCCCACTGCAGGTCCTGTAATGATATGAAAACACACACAGGTCAGAAAAACATGAAAATAAATGTACAACAATGAAAATAATACAACTGAGAATACAATTTCTCATACCTGTATTTTTCAAAATGTTGTTTTTATCTTCAGTTATATTTTTACTTGGGCAATCCTCAAACGTCTCAACTTTAATCAGGATCCCGTCTGCTTCTTCATTCAATAAATTAACTGTCTAAGAAACAAAAGATGTAAGGGGTAAAAACCAAAAAAGTTTTTAAGAGAACTTGAGGAATATCAACAGCAGTAGACGGCTTCATCGGACACACACACATTCTGGGATCTGTTGTTATTGAATCTTTGCGGACGTTTAGCAGAATGTAAGTATGGACCATGAATGCTGTTTGTTTATGTTGTCAGGGGGCGTGCTTTTACGTCGGCGGATGTTTTCAATTGTTTCCATTGAAAGGGCTGCGTTTTTTTAAAAAGGCCAGCAGCTGGTATTTTTTCCCACACTAAGGGGGCGTGCAAAAAAAGCTTTTACGCCCGCGACCGGCGCATGTTTTCAATCGTTTCCAGTGGAAGCTCTGCGGTTTTCAAAAAAAGCCAGCAGCTAGCGGTTTTCTTCCGCGCTGAAAACCGGCGCTCTGTGTTTTTTCCGCGCTCAGATGGGAGCGCCGAGAGTTGAAAAATATTCAATTTTGAGTGGAAAGCTCCGCTCGTCAATGTTAGTTCTCCCTAAGGGGGCATGCACACCAAAGCCTTTACGCCCGCGGCCGGCGCATGTTTTCAATTGTTTCCAATGGAAGCTTGCAGTTTTTCAAAAAAAGCTAGCTGTTTTCTTCCGCGGTGAAAATTGGCGCTCTGCGGTTTTTCTGCACTATGAGCTGAGCGCCGAGAGTTGAAAAATATTCAACTTTGGGTGAAAAGCTCCGCTCGACAATGTCAGTTCTTACACGGCCGTCCAATCACAGTGGAGGAGGGACGGGACATTACCACAGCAACCAACCGGCTCACAGCTGAAGTATCAGAGCTACCAAAGCGCTCAGCTAAAGAAAGCTGGCACTAAGCTGAGAAACAGCTGGCATTCGGCGTTCTCCAGGCGTTTTCAGCTATGTTTAAAAGTTTAGCAATCAACCAACTGGCTCACAGCTGAAGTATCACAGACATGGCCGTAGCCAGGGTTTAAAAATTACCGAGGTCCAGGGTGGGGTGTTAAGAGTTAACAAATGCTATCCCAGGTGAAAAAAGTGCACTTAAATAAAACACACTTTTTAAGTACACTTAGTAAATGTACTATTTTCGTGCACTCATTGTGTGGCTTATATCACATTTGTTTTTGGTATTTCTTAAAATTAATCATTTATTTCAATAAAAATCTAGTTGGTACTGGTATTCTTACTTTTTCAGGTAAACTGAAGTACTGCTCAAGTAGAACTTTACTTTTAATAAGTATATTTGTAGCATAACTTTACATAACTTAGAAATGTACTTGCTAGTATTTAAGTGGTTTATGTACATTGAAGCATACTTTTTTTTCCTGGGATCTAAAATATTCTGTCTTAACCTTTTTACACTTTGGGTACACTCTGTTTTGGGGGATGGACTGGGACTGCTGGATTATTTATTACTTTTTCACGCAACAATGTTTATTTTTGTAATCATTTTAATAAGCATTATTGAAATAACAACAGAATTCTTAATGCTTATGTTTTGTTGAGATTAGCTTTACCGTTTTAATCTACGTGTTTTAACATATTTGGCATATTTTATTTAAACCCAATTCTTCTACATCTTTGTACCAGAGTTATTTTCTGTTATAGTGTTGTTGATACTCTTACAGACACAATTATGATGATTACTGCTCTTATCTTACTGCTTTATCCTGTCAGCAATAACCTGTTCGCACTGAATGATGCGTCTTATTTGATAACTTTCAGTTTCCATGTTGCCAGATATTAGTATGAAAAACAAGCAAAAATAATTGGCCTTAAAAAACAAAGTTCGTCCAAACCTTGTATTTCAGAAATAAATCAGATAAATCGCTAATAATAACCTACACCTAACAATCACTTTATAGATAATGTCAAAGTGTCACATTAATTGCTAAAACACTACGTCTAAAGAGGATTTTTAACAATGGGATCTGGCAACACTGCAAATTCTGTACCCGTGCTGTCGTCAATCTTCGTCATTTTACACTAAACTATACATTTTACACTAAACTATACAGTAAACTGTCCAAACTTAATTATATATGCGTATTCGTTTTGAAAAACGAATTAGTCATTCAGAGAACTTCAAATTTTATTTTTATATATGAAAAAATTACAGAGGTCCGGACCTCTGTGACCTCATAGCTGGCTCACAGCTACCAAAGTGCTCAGCTGAAGAAACCTGACACATCTGGCATTTGGAGACACGTTTAAAAGTTTTGGTGTGCACAACCCCTTAAAGCCGGCTCTCGACTGAGCGCCAGGAGTTGAAAAATATTCAACTTTGGGTAAAAGGCTCAGCTCATCAATGTCAGTTCTCACAAGGCCATCCAATCACAGTCGAGGAGGGGCGTGACAAATATCACAACAACCAACCGGCGCATCGTACAACGACTGATAAACAAAGCAGAAGTATCAAAGCGCTCAGCTGAAGAAAGCTGGCAGTCGGCAGAAAAAAGCTAGCAGAGGCCGTCCGCCGGGCATTTTCAGTCGTGTTTGGTGTGCATACCCCCTTACTGCTGAAACATCTATGTAAGACCAACCTCTACTGTGTTAATCGAAGAGCTCAGATCTGTGTCCACATTTTGACCAATGTATGACTCCTCGTGTCTCCACAAGTCCATGCACCAGTCCTTACCAAACACATTGTCGATTGCAGGACGATGTCCAGTGTCTGTTAAAAATGCAAGCATTTATTGAGTAACATTACCACATGTACATAACACAAACACACACGCAAAACTCTGCTGATACCACGGATAAACAAATTATATCTATTGTTTCCATAACGCATTGACTTGAAAAGCTTTGTTCTCCTTACTTCCAAAAACACACTTCTTTTTTTATGCCATTGTTAAGTCTTGATATAAAACAAAGCTATCACATGCAATGATGTCTGTGACTTCCTCTCAAAGGAACAATTCGTCATTCTGATTGACGTGTGGCCGTGCTTTTCCGGGGGAAGTGCTCATAAAAGGAATATGGGGGTCACTGATACATAACGGGTACCCATGATCGATAAAAACTTTCCGAAACTTGTACGAAAGAGGAGGTGTGAGTTTGGCCCAGAAATACTCGGTCACAAGCTCAACTGCTTTTTTAAAACGTTGCATTTGTTTAGCATAAGGGTTACTCTTAAGCTGTGTTAATAAGTCAGAATGCATTAATTAGCCTTAACCCATTTTACAAAACGTAAAGCTTTAATTTTTAAACAGTAATAAGTCATGGCGCAGCCTTGTGGGGTTGAACCTAAAAACAGTTTAGCTCAAATGACCCTAACAACCAATTTGTGCATCTAAATTGGACAAAACTTCATTCTTAACAAACCATAAATGGCTAAAACACACACTGTGCATTATGATACAGATAACCTGTCAATCCTTCGCTGACGCTGAATGGAGCTTCAGTCTCGTTCATCCTGCTGGTGTTTCTCCGGGCAGCCTGAAGTTCAGTCTCCAGAAACAAACATTTCTTTCTCAATGAGTCGTTTTCGTTTGTACATCGCGATATCTCTAATCCCAAATAAGAATAGTTATCCTCGAAAAGTTTGCTAATTTCAACAACAGCTGCTTTCGCCAACACTTCCATTATGGATGTTAACTGTGTGCGAAAATCAACAGTGTTCATGATGTCCATCATTTACCGGAGCTCTTAGAAATGGTCAGATTCGTTTTGCAGTCGTGATCTTTTAATAAAGATGCTTTGCCTGTATGGCTACTCGACAACAAGAAAACCTTCAAGACATTACGAGAGACAGACCACCAATGCAAAGCATAAACAGCGACCAACAGAAAAGCATCATGGGAGGAATTACCGTAAAGCACCGTATAGAAACACCGACATAAAACACATTGTTCCACTACCACAACCAAAGTCCATGAACCAATCAATTGAACCAATTGCTTCGAAAATTTTACAAAATAATAGCAAGATTTTTATTAAAATATATATTTTTAAAAATATTTAACTTAATTAATATATAATTAAAAGTGTATTATGTGTTTTTAGTTTTATTTAGGGCAAACAAATCATTAAAACTAACTCCCCTACCCTACTGAAAATTCCAGCAAAGACCAGCATAAGCTGGTAACTGGTTTTAACTGGTTTAAGGTGGCAGTAGCTGGTCTAGGCTGGTCCTCCCAGCCTGCTAAAGCTGGTCAAGCTGGTGGGTCAGCTGGTCTTCCAGTCTGACCAGCTACATCCAGCTCGACCAGCTTAAAAAGTGACAAACACAGCTAGACTTGCTTGCTACACCAGCAATACCAGCTAAAACCAGCTCACCAGCTTATGCTGGTCTTAGCTGGATTTTTTAGTAGGGCGATGATGAGCCACCCTTTAACCCCGCACAAATAACACTGAACACAGAACTGAGGAAAAACTGTTTAAGGTGTAACTTCACAATTCAATACTATTGACAATAAGGAATACTCCACTTTCTTTAAAAAAAATCCCGATAATTTACTCACCTCTATGTCATCCAAAATGTTTGTCTTTCTTTGTCAAGAAGAAAGTAAGTAAAAAAAAATCATTTTTTAGACTTTATTGGACTTCACCTGTTTACAGTTTAAATGCAGTTTAAAATAGCATTTTTAACAGAGCTTCAAAGGGCTCTAAACAATCTCGACCGTGGCACAAGGGTCTTATCTAGCAAAACGATTGTCATTTTCGGCAAGAAAAATAAAAAACTATGCACTTTAAAACCACAACTTTTCGTCTCGCACCAGTCGTGTGACGCGCTAGAGGCCTTACGTAATGCATAAGCATGTCGAAATTAAAAGGCAAAATACTGGATACAAGAAGTCTGCATGTTTTAAAAATATGCATGTTTTTTATACATGACCTATAACAAAAAGTAACAAAAACAAAATAAGATAACATATATAATAATAATATATGGGTTCCCACACCTTATTAACTTTAAATTCAAGGACCTTTCAAGGACTTTCCAGATCACATACCCTCAAATTCAAGGACTAAATGTGGGAACACATTTCAAGTGAAAGCAAGTTTACATTGTCTTACCTTTTAAGATACATTGTTACAGTTCCCTTTCGGGAACTCGCGCTGCCTCACTGCGGTGACACTTTGGGCACGCCTCCAGGGGTCAGAATGTGTATATCAAATTCAAATTCAATCAATGGTGAGGCTTAACGACAGAGACAGGGTGACGCAGGAGCCAGAAAGTATATCGCTATCTAAAATATTGCCAAAGACGGAGCTACAGTTATGCAGGAAGTATGGTATGGGAGACACAGCGTCTCGTTCCCTCGTCAGGGAACAACAGTTACATACGTAACCCAAGACATTTCATGTGTCAAACACAACTATGCAAAAAAGCATTTTGGTATGAATCAACATTCGCATACAGAAGATATAAGCATTTAAAGCAAACAGTTTAGCACGTGTGCTTAAAAGGCTAGAAATTTTTATAATATTATCCTACACAACACAGGGAATAATATGGATTTTTTTCAGAAAACTTTATAAAATAGATTCAAGCACTTTTAATGACCTGTATCTATGTATGTATATTTTCAAAAACTTACCAGGGCCTTGAATTTTCCACCCCCAGATTCACAAATTTCAAGGACCCGTGGGAACCCTGTATATAGGTAAAAAATATATAAAAGGTAAAAATAGTGGAAAAAGTTTGGCCAGCACCATATTTACAATTTTAAAATCTGGTCCTCAAAGAAGAGTAGTTGAAGACTCCTGTTATACAATATTGTTTTTGCTCGTACAGTAAAATGTGTTAACGATAGCATGGATTTTGAAACAGTTAAGAATAACGTTTTAAACGGTTGTTAAACTAACATTTGATTCAGCAATATAAAAACACATACAATTTTGATTGTTGCTATGCTTATAAAGATCCATAGAATATAAGTCTTCTTTACTTTATAACTTATTCAGATAAATAACACTGACAGTGTATGCTCATAAAACTTTATTTACACGTGTCATTACAACAGAATGCAGCAGACACTCACCCAAACGTTTTCTATAAATCTCTTATTCTGCCCGATCAAAACATAAACATCGCAAATAACATTAGAAGTAACAATTAATTTACGTACACATACCCTAAAAAATGATCTTGTGTGACTGATACGCTGTAAACCGAGTGAATTTAGATCAAGATTTTGAATGTAAATTAAATACCCCCTATGCCGGTTGGGAATACCAAAATGGCCGCTCGAACTCTGCAGTGACTTCACTTCTTGCTATTATGTTAAGCATTTCAATGCGCGATCCAGTCATTTATATAGATCAGTAGTTGTCATACAGAATTTAGATACTGTTATTCAGCTATCTAAGAAAAAGACAACTTTTTTGTGATCAAAATATTATTTATTAATTCAGTCGTTCATTGAGTCGTTTATTGATGGACTCATGCCACCATCAGATTGGTCTATGCATTCAGAATAAAGGTGATGACTTGCTGTAATGTCTTCCCTACATTTGGTGTGTTTCCTCTCCAGATGTTTTCTTAAATTTTTTCTGAGAATGGTAATGTGGCAATAAGGGCATTTTGTCTTGACAACAGCTTTTTTCCGTAACTGCGTTCGCACACAGGACATACTGGGACTTAAGGGTGGCATATCAAAAATGTTGCTTGATGTATTGGCGGTCGATGTAGTAGCGGTCGAAGTAGTGGCAGTCAAGGGTGGCACATCAAGAACGGTGGTTGATGTATTGGCGGTCGATGTAGTGGCAGTCAAGGGTGGCACATCAAAAACGGTGGTTGATGTATTGGCGGTCGATGTAGTGGCAGTCAAGGGTGGCACATCAGGAATGATGGTTGATGTGGTGGTGGTAAAGGAAGCATTGCGGATCTTACATCCTTTGAGGTGGGCTTCAAAGTTGTCACGTCGGAATACAATGGAAGAACAATACACACAATGGTAGTGTAATTTTGTCCTACAACTTAGACCACACCGGTGTATAGTATAATCTGAAAAAACAACAGACAATTACTTTGTTACTTACATTTCTACTTCATGTGATCAGAAAGATAATACACAGCACAACAAAGTTACACAAAATTCACAAATTACATTACCGTCATGAATGACCGCCCTTGAGAAGTGAAGCTGAAGATGAGACAGCAATTTACTTTTTTTCGAGGGTTTGTAAAAAACAGTAGAACAGAATGGACAATGGTACAGGGAACAGCAGGATGTGCATTTTTCGAGGGTTGGAAATTCGCGACCTCTCTGAATTGAGGAAATTCCTGCACCAGAAAAGAGATAAAGATTTACCTTAGATAGAGAATGTCACTGAACACTTAAACGTGAGCGTACGAGTTTCTTAATCTGTGATTTGTACAATAGGATTTGTGCAGCTGCACTTGTGTGAAGGTAACTATTGCGTTTTTATCTGCAGCCTCCCCTACTCTTCAAGCGCCGTTTATTAATCCGAAGGC
The DNA here is from genome assembly GCF_027580225.2 of Misgurnus anguillicaudatus. NCBI lineage: Eukaryota > Metazoa > Chordata > Actinopteri > Cypriniformes > Cobitidae > Misgurnus > Misgurnus anguillicaudatus. Next base: position 13,151,399 of record NC_073355.2, read on the forward strand.
TGCAGCCTCCGGAGGTCGCATATGCAGGCTGCATACGTCATCAAGTCTGGTTTATTTCATTTAACCGAGCATTACACACGCAAGTTATACGCACGTTACAACAATTTACGATTAACTAAGAATAATAGTCAACTTTATGATTGTTCATATTCTGAAATAAGACGTATATAGCATGCAAATGCGACCTCCGGAGGCTGCAGCCTTCGAATTGAAAAACGGCCAAGGGTACGAGCTCAACCTTTGTGGGGGTTGGACCTAAAACATCGCTTACGACCAATTTGTGAAAAAACATGTCAACAAGCCACGTGCATTATTTAATACACACACACTTGCATTATAATACAGAACAATGTAAGTTATATAAATTAATTCACCTGTCGGTTCTTCGCTGACGCTTAATGAAGTTTCAGTCTCGTTCATCCTGCTGGTGTTTCCCCGGGCAGCCTGAAGTTCAGTCTCCAGAAACAGACATTTCTTTCTCAGAGAGTCGTTTTCGTTTGTACATCGCTTTATCTCTAATCCCAACAAAGTATAAGTCTCCTCGAAAAGTTTGCCTATTTCAACAACAGCTGTTTTGGCCAACACTTCCATTATGGATGTTAACTGTGTCTGAAAATCAACAGTGTTCATGATGATGTCCATCATTTACTCATTACTTGGAGCTCTTAATAACGTTAGAAATACTCGAGTTTCGCAGTTGTAATCTTTAACAAATATGTTTTGCTCTGTTCAAATCATTACGATATTAAAAGACAGACCACCAATGCAAACCATAAACAGCATCCGACCGAAAAGCATCATGGGAGGAATTACCGTAAAGCGCCGTATAGAATGACCGACATAAAACAAAAGCACACAAGGTAGTTTTTCATAATTTGATAACTTTTAACGTTTATTATGCACTTAACAATACAAAGATGTTTAACTTTAACCCTCATAAGCCCCTATTTTCCTGTATACGTTAGAGTTCCTGGGGGTAAAAATGACCCCAGAAATTAAAAGGGTGATTCAAAAAATATATAAATTTTTAATGATACAAATAATATATCTTTTTTTGTTTACTTATCCATCTATACAATAATGTTGTGTTTTGGAAGATATGAAGTACTTTTGTACCTATTTACCACTCAATTCCTCAACTACACCAGCCTGTAAAATATAATTTTTGTATGAAAAATTCACATTAATTATTATTTAAATTTGATTTAAATTGTTTTTAGATATTGATCTAGATGTTATGTGTTAAATTCGACCATTTGGTGTTTAGAAAAAAAAAAACAGTTTTATGGTTACAGTTTAGGAAATAAATCATTTTGACCAGCAGATGCCCATAGAGACCCATTCATTTTACTGGATGCGGCCAACTGCTCAACATCAGTACTTTAGTGAAACATTTTGTGAATTTATGTTTATATAAACATTAGAAGCGTCATTAAAATTATTTCAAATAGTATCATTTTTGTAGTTTTTGATGCATTTTGAAATGTCTGTTTTTACAAAATGCCACAGAAATTTGACTAAATGTAAGGGTGTTTGTTTGTGTGTGTGTGTGTGTGTGTGTGTGTGTGTGTGTGTGTGTGTGTGTGTGTGTGTGTGTGTGTGTGTGTGTGTGTGTGTGTGTGTGTGTGTGTGTGTGTGTGTGTGTGTGTGTGTGTGTGTGTGTGTGTGTGTGGCGTGCGTGTTTGTGACTCTGTCTTTTTGTGTGTGTCTGTGTCTGTTTGTGTGTGTGTGTGTGTGTGTATGTGTGCGTGTTTGCATTTCCCATTCATTTCAATTGGGGTCATTTTTACCCCCAAAGGGCCTCTTTTGGTGAATTTTTTTACACCTCTTTAGAATGACAGAATCAAGCCCAGTTTTTTATATGTATTTACAGACAATCTGGAAAAGTCACAAAATTTTATTCCTCTGAGATGAAGGGAACCAGATTTTTTAACTAAATAAAAGTGGCTTGGGGGTAAGATTGACCCCAAGGGACTTATTAGGGTTAAACCGGCAGACTATTTATTGCTAGAGTCATGATGTTAAGCTATAGCTGTTGATACTTAATGAGAATTTATATATATATATATATATATATATAGTAAATAAGATAGTAAATTAAGATATTTTATGAATGAATTTAAACGTTTGTCATGGGCTTAATTGGTACTTTGGCACCATTTGAGCCCACATGTGTTTCAAATAAGCCCACATCATGATTCAATCACAAAATATACAAATATTTATTTTAAGAGAAGAAAAACAAAAGTACATTTATTTAGTGACAGGGAAATATTTGTAAAAAAAAATTTTTACTAATGTTTGCGAGGACTCATCACTCATACCAGTAACATTCATGATGAGAATAGTACGTAAATATTACATAACTACTAGACCATCCTTGGATGTCTTGCAATGTTAGGAGATAGTAAAGGTGATGTTGTGAATTAGTACTTTACTTTAATGTTAATGAAATTACATGCCTGGGACCAAAAATGACAAATAACTTGTGTAACTGGTTCATCATGTGTTAGCTGGGATGTTTAGGTACAAATATCTTCAGACTTACAACCTGTCGACCCTTCACTCAATTGCTATATTTACATGCACCCATTTTTTTGTCAATCTGACTGACTTTAATTGCAGATTGATTCAGATGTTCTTTGCATCTACATTCTGTATGTGAACCAAAGTTTTGCGCAAGCACACAGCCAGGGTGGTCAAAGTTGGGTTGGAGAAAGTTCTTCAGTTTTTAGATATGTGCAATGAAAATATTTTTAATGGCACAACACTTTTTTTGCTTTATAATGTTATGAAAGAACACATGAACCCTGCAGAATGTACAGCTTGTGGCCCATCCCATTAATAATGTGCATTGACAATGTTATGCTATTGCATGTTTTTGTGACATGTATCGGGTGATATTTAAATTAGAGGTGAATATAATAAGTAAACATGAGCGAAATAAAAAATACTATGATGTATACATACTTTTTACTTAGTGATCGGATCACAGATATTATAATAATAACACTTAGAAATATGTCATAACAATAATTCTAAAAACATTTTTATTGAATTGTGATATACAGTCTACAACTGTAACATTTTCTTCAAATAAAAACTTAGGTGGAAAATAACAACAGTGTAAACTTATATTTAAGAAACAAAACAAAGTGTTTCTTATTCAGGTAGGCCTATAAAAAGCCCCATAGTGAGTCATCTGAATGTGTCACAGCATATATCAAGATGCATATTATGTATGATCACATGTTTATTTTTATATTTTTTAGCACTGGTGTATATCAAAAGCCCATTTGTTTGTGTAACTTTTACCATTTGACACAACTATAAGGCTTTCCTCTGATATGGCTTTGGAGATTCTTTAGCTGGTATGGGTTTGGAGATGCTTAGTAAGATAAGACTTTTGGACAAAACTCTTCCCACAGTCCATGCACGTGTACGGCCTCTCACCCGTATGGACCCGGTGGTGTATTGGCAGGTATCTTTTTTTAGCAAATCGTTTGCCACAAATTGTACAGCCAAAACGTTTTTCTCCAGTGTGTGTCTTCATGTGTAAGTTCAGACATCTTCGAAGGTTAAAGGTTTCTCCACAGAGTATACATTCAATCTTTTTAATTTCTGAAGCGCTTGTCTGGTTTTGTGTACTGCTGAATTTAGCGCTACTGGTAAAGGTTGAAACAACCTCATCAGTCATCAAATGTGGCTGTGTTGGACTGTTTCCATGTGTAGAAAGTCTTGTTTGTTTATCGGTTTGTCTCTGCGGTGGGTTTGATTTCACTTGGTCATATGTAGGTATTGTGTATGTGATAAAATCTGCTGAACTCTCAGCATCATTTCTCTCATTGCTGCCCACTGCAGGTCCTGTAATGACATAAAAACACACACAGATCAGAAAAATATGAACATTATGTAAAAATAATTAATAAAATTGAGAATACAACTTTTCATACCTGTACTACTTAAACTGTTGCTTTTATCTTCAGTTTTATTTTGACTTGGGCAATCCTCAAACGTCTCAACCTTAATCAGAATCCCGTCTGTTTCTTCATTCAACAAATTAACTGTCTAAGAAACAAAAGATGAAAGAGATAAAAAATAAGGGACCTTAAGAGGTACTTTTTTAAGAGAGCATCAACAGTGGTACTGTATGTAAGACAAACCTCTACTGTGTTAGCTGAAGAGCTCAGACTTGTCTCCTCATTTTGACCAATGTTTGACTCCTCGCCTCTCCACAAGTCCATGGACCAGTCCTTACCAAACACATTGTCAATTGCAGGATGTCCTGTGTCTGTTAAAAATACAAGCATTAATTGTGGAACATTTCCACATTTGTACCTCTCGCAATGCTCACAGACACAAACTCTGAGCTTGCAGCTACTGTCCCGCACCCAGAGTCCCGCATTCTCAGACCCCTTGTTTTTCGAGACAACGCCTTCTATCAAATTGGATCGAATAAACATGTGAAGAACTTATTCCGAAACTTGAATATCGTCAATTTTATTTAGTGAATCATACTCGTTCGATTTCTTTCTTAATCAAACTACTTTATAGCTCATCGATACACCAACATATCGTCGCTGTCCGATGAAAACCACGTATGTCCATTTTGCAGATTTTGAGATTTTTCGACGGATTGAATGTCCAGGTTCATTTCCGTATACAGTATGCTTCACTTATCTAAATGGCCAATGAAAAGTTGTGAAATCATGACATCTGATTTTCACGTATATCCATTTGGTGTCAAAGATGTCAATCACGCCGCGTATCTCCTGCCCTGTGGAAGCATCTCGCCGGTCTTGTGAAGTTTCATCGAAGCTCAGCACTGGATGCCAGACGTACGTCTAGGAATGACAAAATTACGGTAGGACTGTGCAAACAAAGTATCTGTCTAGCATGTCAGTGTATTGATTCATTGTCCCTTCATAGTTTGCAAGAGATATTTAATACATTTATAATTAATATTAAATAAACTAAATGTATTTAATGAACTAAGACGTAGGCTATTTAATAACTGAGCGTATTCATCTGTCAATATAAAACGCGACTTGGCCATTCTAATTAATGATCAGAAGAAGGCGTATCGACCACCATTACTGTAAAATATGCACGTATGTCCATTTAAACTCAATTTTGGCCAAATGTGGATTATATCATTACACTGGCAAAAATATGGTTACATGAGTCAAAACAAAGGGCACTGACATTTAATTCTCATAGATTTTTTGTTTTTTTATGAAATAATTTTCAGACATTGTTGTGATTATTTAAATTAAAGGTGCAATTTGTAAGATATTTGCAGTAAAATCTCCAAAAACCACTAGGCCAGTGTTATATATTTTGTCCAGCTGATTACTATCAATATTTGTAATGTTTTCAACTGCTTCTAAATGGTGAGAAAATTTCCATTCAAAACATTGACACGGGGCAGTGCAGTCTCCTGTCAATGACGTTAATATCCATGTGACCCTTTGTCACCGCCTTTACTGACGTAAACCACATGACAACAGTGGTCGAGCTCGAAAAAATAAAATGGCGGCCAAGGAAGCGGCTGGAGCACAAATTTACTGAAAATAAACGTTTATTGTCACCTTTTAAGCATTTTAATTGCATTTCTAGTGAGAAATTAGTATTGTAGTTTTCAAATATGTAATTAGTTATCACAAAGGCGCTCTCTGTTTATATTTCAAACACGCTGCCTTTATACACATAACACATATTTAAAAGTAATTATTTAATTTGAAATTGCTGTTTTGGAAATTTATGTTTTACTTGACATTGACAATTCATATTCCTTTTTAAGTTTTGCAGCATTTCTTTAAATGCTGTTTTCTATTGTATTAAATGGCTTTGCAATGTATCACATTACACTTTCAGTCAAGGAGCGCCATTAGATACTGTCTCGTTTATACAGGTGCTGCAGCTCCCCCTTGTGTTTTTAGAGAGAAATGCAATCATTGCGGTGATCTGAAATCATTGTGATGAGGTCAAACAATCACAATGAGACGATTATTTAATCATTGTGACAGCCCTAGCTGATATACTGACATGCACAGACATATACAGATCAATTTTTAGGTCCATCTATGAATTTAGACATGCAGTTTAACATTTCTAGCTTTTGTTCTACTACACAATTAGCTTTGTTCAAAGTTTAAAGGCCATGTTTTATTGCCTTTACTCTAATTTTCTAGCATGTTCTGGCTACATTAATTTAGCCTTTTTTGCATGGTGTGTCTGTTCTCAGGTTACATATGAGCTGTCATTTAACTTTGATTGATCATATTCATGTTTTTTCTACAGACAAATTGCCAGCCAAATTGATCAGGGGATCTAATGACTGAAAATGATCTTTCTGTGTTAATTCTACTGCAGGAATTGTTATTTTGCATTTTGTCCATTGTTGATTTCTGGACTGACTTTTTCTCCTTTTCTCGGTCCTGGACTTGGCCACGTCATAGTAGTTAATAGTAGTGACTTCGAAATATGATTTGTGGCACCTGTCAATCATGATTTATAGCCCCAACCCCCATCAACGGGGAATTGTACGCGCTGGACAGTTTTGAGTGATGTTTTGTGGGTTTTTTAGCCAGCCGTCCAGATGGCCGTCATATTATATAAGCCTTGCATTCCTTTTTATTGTTAGTTTTCATGCAATTGTTTGTCATTTTTATAATGTGTCAATCAAAAACTGTGGTATTTTTGGAGGTTAGTGTGAGTTAAAAGTTGTACAGTTGTAACATCAAAACTTTCTTTAAAAAGTGTGTGTGTTTGTGTGTGTGTGTGTGTGTGTGTGTGTGTGTGGTTTGGTAATTATCACGTTGTAAAGACCAAAAGGGTTTGTAAACCGGCTCTTGCTTGTTTGAACAACTTCAGTCTTTCAACAATTTTAAAGGAACTTTACCAAAAATTGTTTCATGCAATGGTTTTAATACGACATAGCACAAGTTTTCATCAATTGTTGTGGGATTCACATACCCCAGAGGGGTTTAAGGATTTGAGGAACTGTGGACGATATTTTGCACAAATTAAGGAATGATTATTTTCTTTTTTTTTGTGCGAAACTGACCGAACTCACAAACAATCTTGTTGATAAACAATGTGCGAAGTTGGCTACGACCCTGAGGATTCTCGAAAAAGATGGCACAAAGGTCATTGAAACGTCTTTGCAATGGCAAGATGGGGTATGTGTATGGTACTGACCTTTTTAAGGACAAAGAGAGCTATCAGCGTGAGCTGGTCAATCTTTTACGGTAATATCCAACGACGCAGACGTGTGCTTGCCACCCAATTATTGTGAAACCAATGCCGTACGTATAAACAACGTGTAAACAACCTCAAGGAAATATGTCAGGACAGGTCATAAGACCGTAAATCACAGCCACTCCGGGCCCCATGCTGATCTGGAAGGAATGGGGGCTGTGGGGGAGAAAGGACACACACACACACACACACACACACACACACACACACACACACACACACACACACACACACACACACACACACACACACACACGGCCATAAAAATGACAGGCCAAAAAAATCTCTGTACAACTTTAAACTCACACTAACCTCCAAAGACCAAACTTTTTGATTGACACGTTATAAAAATGACAAACAACTGCATGACAACTAACAGACACAAAAAAGAATGCCACACTATGATTGACACAGCCGGCTAAAACCCTTAAAACGTCACTCAAAACTGTCCAGCATGCAATTTTTGATTGATAGGTGTGGGGCCCATTGACAGGGGGCCATAAATCATATTTTGACAGGAAGTCACTATTAACTACTCTGACGTGGCAAAGCCTATGATTGAGAAAAGGAGAAAAAGTCAGTTAAGAAATTAATAATAGACAAAATGCAAAACAATAATCTTGCAGTAGAATTATCACAAAAAATCCTTTACAGTCATTTCAATCATATTTTGACAGAAAGCACATTATAACACATCTATTAACTAATGTGACTAGTTTCAATATCCTGTGCATTATAACTAAGTAATGGCCACAAAAATAACACCTTTTTAATAACCCAAAGAAAAATCCTAGTACACAAACTGAGGTTACACGAGCTCAGTCTTTGTGGGGGTTAGATCAAATAAACCACAGCCCATCTAACAAACATTAAGTAAAATTTGACAAAATGTCTTCGTTCTCAACAAGCCACGTGCCTTTAATACACACAGTGGCAATATAAAACAGAACAATGTAAAGTTATATAAATTAAATAACCTGTCGGTCGGTCGCTGAACGGAGCTTCCGTCTCGTTCATCCTGCTGGTGTTTCTTCGGGCAGCCTGAAGTTCAGTCTCCAGAAACAAACATTTCTTTCTTAGAGAGTCGTTTTCGTTTGTACATCGCTTTATCTCTAATCCCAACAGAGCGTAATGATCTTCGAAAAGTTTGCCTATTTCAACAACAGCTGCATTCGCCAACACTTCCATTATGGATGTTAACTGTGTGTGAAAACCAACAGTGTTCATGATGTCCATCATTTACCGGAGCTCTTAGAAATGGTCAGATTCGTTTTGCAGTCGTAATCTTTTAATAAAGATGCTTTGCCTGTAATCGACAAAAAGAGAAAACCTTTACGAGAGACAGACCACCAATGCAAACCATAAACAGCGACCTACGGTTCGAGGACAGAAAAGAAGCGTGTAGTGAATTACCGTAAAGCACCGTATAGACAGACCGGACATAAACACTGCAACTCGCACGCGATTTTCTAACTTTTAGGCGCGGTTTCCCGGACTGGGATTAGACTAGTCCTAGACAAAAAAAAATTAAGAGCTGTCGAAACTGAAAAGAACTTGCACTGACATATCTTAAAATAAAGCAGTGTTCTTTGTTTTGCCTCAAAATGCACACAGGTAATGTTTTTAGTGATGCATGTTTGTTAAAACTAGTTATATTTCCTAATTAAACTAAGGCCTAATTAAGCTAATCCCTGTCCGGGAAACCACCCCTTAAAGTTTACTATGTAGCAAGGATGTTTATCATAAAGCTTAAACAATTTAGTTTGATATGGTACACACACACACACACACACACACACACACACACACACACACACACACACACACACACATTCTGGTTTCCATGTTTTGTGGGGACATTCCATAGACGTAATGCATTTTATACCGTACAAACTGTATATTCTATTCCCCTAACCTACCCCATTCCCTAACCCCAACCATCACAGAAACCCTTCTACTACTTCACATTTTCAAGAAACTTCATTTTGTTTGATTTATAAGCTTGTTTCCTCATGGGGACATCAAAATGTCCCCACAAGGTGACAAAAACACTGGTATTCCTATTTTTGTGGGGACAATTGGTCCCCACAACGTGATAATTACCAGGTACACACACACACACACACACACACACACACACACACACACACACACACACACACACACACACACGGTTACTACACTTTTACCACAAAAACATGCTTAATTTTCGTAAGGGTCTTATGATACAATCTTAAAGTAAAGATATGTTCTGCTTTACATTGTTTAATGCGTATACTAATTTACAAATATAAGAAAAATGTCTATCACCCTCATAAATTAACACACATGAAAAAAAGACTATTATACAGTGGCATAGCGTCTGGGCATGCGGGCCCGGGCCAATAGGGGGCCCCCTATAGTCAGTCGCCCCAGCTTTTAATTAAACATTTTTTTTTCAATTTAATTTTTATTTGTGGCCGCAATAAATATATTTTTGTATGCAGGGGCGCAATGAACAGTTTCAAGGGGGGTATGCAAGACAGAATTTTGGGCCCCTTTCTTTAGAGGATTGTTTGATTTTCATACCATAATGTCTAGCTATATAAAATTACTCAGTTGAGTGCATTTATTTAATTTTACAGGTCGCATTTGCACTAAAAATAAATGCATGAAGTAAAACAAAAAGATTTATTCGAAAAACGAATAGCCTACCATTTTAATCTGGTAAGGCAGAAAACATTCACATGATTTTAAATAGATCACTAAAAGAACAATAATGCATGGAGATGCATTTCTGAACTATGGAAATCTATGAAAGGTTCTTTGAAAGTCGCGGCAGTTGAGTTTTCTGTGCGGTTTTAGAAGCGAAATGTGTACAATTATGTTTAGCCTATAGTTCATTGTTCAGAGTTCATATTGATGATCTTATAGTTCATTTAAAAATGTTCTTACGAACTGACTGTATTCGTCAGAAAAACACCAAATAACTTATATTCTCTTTATGTCGCTGTTCTCTGTGCGTGTGGTATGTGTTCCGTCCTCCGCTCATGACAAAAAGCGTGGCCGGCAAAATTAAAATTAATATTACGTTGATCTTTAAGAGTGTGCGCTTCGCCCGCGCACGCCCTTCGCCAGTGACACAGAAATTGCAAAAAGCACAATCAGCTAAAGTTTTAAATATGACGTTGATTTTTAAAGTCAAAAACATGCCGCAATCAAATGTGCTGCTGATGAGCATGCAAATTTATTTCTGTGCACTGAAGGCTTTTTTTTGAAAAGCGATTAAAGTGATATACTCCATAATATGATTTTGCACATCCAACAACTATCATTACAAAGATAATACTGCATGTTTTGGCATTTGGTAGTAGGCTATATTGCAGTAGTTAATATTTGTTATGTAATGAAATGCACGGTGTTCTTTTTAATGTTCTTTTTCTTTAATATTCACAACACTTATCAACAAAACATTGATTAAAATTAAGAAACAAACTATATTAAACGAAATTCATTTGAAGCAAACATTTGAAGCAAACAAAACTTAATTTAAAGTCGAAAATTATGTCTAATGACCGCCTCCATTTGTAACGTCATATTAGCCTTCAATCCATTACAACGCCCAATATATGGCGTTTAAAATTAGAGTCTTAATAATCGAATTAAATTAAAACAAAACATTAACAGCAATACAACAATATTTAAACACAACAATACTCAAACATAAATATAAAACAGACATTCTCAATTAGGATGCATGTTAAAAACAATCTGACATAGCGTTTAATAGCTGCACTAAGTTTACTATTTTGGGCAAAACCTCCGTTGCAAACCTGAATAAAAATGAATCACTTTCACTTTGAAAATGATGAGCTGTCACATTAAAACCAGCTCTTAGTGATTTAAAATTTAACTCAATTATGGCTTAGACAATTCTCCTATTTCATGTATATTTAGAAAATAATATGTTTAACTCCGCCTATTAAGTTATTGTCCGTCTTAGAAATGCAATAGTTGTCAGCAGTCGCCATGCTAATATTTCCTTAAATAAAGCTCTTGCTGTCCTTTTGTATTAACACAAATATTTTTCATTTTTCATGAAACATACAGTTTACGGATCAGCATGAACGCTTTTAGTGGCAGGTGAGATCTTACCTTGAAATGCCAAACTTTAGGGCTGTCGACTATTTGTGGTAACTTTGTTTGGGATCAGTTTGGTGGGTTTGCTATGCAAAGATGTTGTCTACTCACCCAAATCCATACCCGCACAATCAAATTAAAAACCACCAGAACCGCCAAATATGTAATTGCATCTAGGTCATGATTGCACGCTGTTTTTTTAAAAGTGTCTCAATTCAAGTCATTTACAGTAGTTTTATATTAATTTACTTTACATTTTACTACAGTGGTAATAATTAAACGTGTACAATAAAAAAAACGGAAAAGTGGTGACGGTGGGGCCCCCTAGCGGACTTATGGGCCCATATGCCTGGCATACTCTGAACCCCCCCTAACGGCGCCCCTGTTTGTATGCATATCATGTGTAGTGATTTCTTATTTCTCCATGTCTAATTTCTCCGTCATTTCTTTGCATTTATTTTTATTTTTTTACATGACGCATTGCCACGTCAAAAAAAAAGAAAACACACACTGTTAAACCTTACCAGGCTTTTTAGGAGTAAATTACTGGCAACACTGTTGCCAGCTAGTTACTGTACAGCATCTATAATGGTGACTTACTGGCAACAGTGTTGCCAGTATAGTACTGTGTCTATGACAATACAGTGAAAAACTGGCAACAGTGTTGCCAGTAATTTACTGTCTCTGTACCATTACGGTGTCTTACTGGCAACTGTGTTGCCAGTTTTATACTGTAGGTTAGGAATTACAGTTAATAACTGGCAGCAGTGATTTCAGTTAATTACTGTACAGTACCACACATGCTTCAGGTATAATACTGTATAGTATATAAAATGCCGTACTCATTGTGGTACTCTAAAACTTTTGAAAGATTCTTTTTTTATGTTACTTTATTAAAAAGGGAGAGAACCCCAAAATATTTAGACAAATACACTTTATAACTGTGGCAATAGATGTCAGGATCAGAGGACGGATGAACCCAATCGCAGACGAAGTCCGGGAAAACAGAAAACACTTTATTTACTAACATATAACAAAACCCACGAGGGTGTACAGGACATGAAACACCGTAAGTAGATAGATAATACTAAACTTGACAAGATAACTCAGCTAGATAACCACATGAACACGAGAACAAAACAAAACAAAACAAACCTGCACAGAACTAAGGACACAATGACATTATATAGAAAAAAACAAACAAGATAATGAGGGGAAACAGGTGATGGGAGAAAACCAATGATTACTAATAAGCAGGAGAACGAGGGGGCAGGGACAAGAGACAAGACACCGAAGGCACATGACCCAATAAACAAGGCCATGAACCTCCACATAGAGCATGGGACTGCCAGAACTCTGCCATCATAACTGGATATAAATACAAAAACAAGACTCTTTGGCAGGATCCTGACAATAGATAAATACATAACACAAGGAATCACAAAATTAAACTAAACAGAACAAATTTTCTGTAGAATTGGCAAAATAAGATAACAAAAAGCAATAATATAAACAAAGAACACTGCCACTGCATCACAGTTAAACCAAAACTAACAAAATCATACTCCAAAACAATGCAATCAAATAACAATCAGGTTATTTATTGGTAGTGCGACACATAGCAAAAAAAAATCCAATTGCACCACATCTGGCAAATTGTGTGGTTTACTTTCAGTGTAATAGACACATTCTTTTAAGACACTTAACAAAATCATGTCAAATCCCACCTTCAAAATAAAAAAGATCTCCGTTGTCACAGTTGACCCTCAGGTTATTCCAAACCTGCAGTTATTCCACATAATTTAAATGACCTTCTTATATTCTTACAATTCAAGAATATTACACGATGTAGAAACCAGAAATTAAACTCTGTTTTTTGCACAGGCCTACTAAAGGGTTAATGGTGCCACATGGTGATCAACAGTAACATCTGATGCTGCACAAAAACTAAAAATTCATCAAAGCCAATGTTTTTTTCTAATCGTTAAAATGCCCAAGACTGCAGGGTTTTTAAAAAATCCAGTCCAAAATCACTTTTTATATTGAAAATAAGTCATTTTGTGTTTTTTCCCAAATACTTATTTGGGAAGTTCACCCATAAACTTGGCAATTAAAGAGTTACAATCATGGAATTTTTGTAAATATTTATGGTATATTTTGATCAGCATTGAGGTTGATTAACAGATTAATATTTTTTTATATTAATCTGATACATTTTTACAACAGTTTCATTTAGTGGCATTTTTTGGCCACGAACAACACGAAAGGGCAGTGAATTTGAACAATGCACAAGGGTTAAGGTTGATAGGAGATGCTAAAAACTTGCTAATCAGGAAGCTATTTGGAACCTTAACTTTATGGGGCGGTTTCCCAGACCAGGATTAGCTTAATCCAGGACTAGGACTTAGTTTAATTAGAAAATATAACTAGTTTTATCAAAAATGCCTTACTAAAAACATTACCTGTGTGGATTTTGAGGTAAAACAAAGGGCGCTGATGTATTTTAAGATATCTTAGTGCAAGTTGTTTTCAGTTTGGAGAGCTCTTAAAAGTGTTTAAGTCTAGGACTAGTCTAATCCCTGTCCGGGAAACCGCCCCTATGTGTTTTAAAGACACTCACAAATATTTTAACAGTTTACTTACTCATTTTCAGCTTTTAAACATACAAATCCACTATTATACTGTTCAACACAGCACGAGTAAACAAACAAGTTTATCAAGGCAAATTGGTGACACCTGCACCTGTGGATATGTGTGTGTGTGTGTGTGTGTGCCAGTAATTTACCAGATAATATTACAGTTATTTTCCTTAATTGGTGCAAAGAGTAATTTACTGTAGTTTATTAGTAGTGCAGCATAACTGCACCTCATATCACAGTAAAATACCTTTCACCGATGTTAAAGCTAAATACTGCCAATTTTACAGTTATTTACCCAGAAATCTACAGCAAGGTTTAACAGTGCAGTGTGAGAGGTAACTTTAGCGGCTATCTACATGAACATTAAGGATGGACAAATATAAACATAAAAGTGGGGCCTCAAAGAGAAAAGAGAAGGCGGAGAAGTTAGTCACGAGTCAAAAACTACCCAAATCATTTCGTTTTTCTTTATTTAAATCTACCCTTTAAAGTAAAAAAGTAAAGTAAAAATGTTTGACTACCTTATTAAAAGTATATATTGTTAACAGACCTGCGCGCCACAGTTAACAGTGCCAACGGGCAAGGTTGGGGGGGCTTTGGCTTAAGGGGGCCCGTACATTTTTTTGTATATGGGCTCGCGACTGACTTGCTACACCACTGCTATTATACTATATAATTTTCTATAGTAAACTGTGGTAAAATAATTATTCAATATCCATGATATTTGTATTGATACATATAGTACTGTAGTTCTGTTGCACTATAGTTGTTGCACTATAACAACATTGCTTAATATGTCGCACTTAATAAAAACTTTTACACTTTTTAAAATTGTCATTTTTGTGTGTTTTAATTTAAATTTTTACACAAGTGGGGCCCATTTTCATGGTCTTGCCTAGGGCCCCATAAGACCATGGGCGTACCCCGACTAAGAGATAACATTTTCATGCCGACGGTAATCTGTAATTTTGCTATTATCACTAAATTACCCAATTTATAAAAAAACTGAAGCAAAAACAATTCAACAACAGTTCTTCTTCTCCGTGTATGTTTTGATCTTCATACTGAATCTGATTTTTATTAAATTTCCTTTACAAAAAGTCAATTATTTTAGCTTTTTGCTCAAAATTTGGTATTTTTGAAAAAAAAACATATTTAAGAGGTTATAAAAAGAGAACCAACTGAATGAAATTGTTTTTCCAGTTTTGTTTGTAAGCAGAGGGTCTGTTCATTTATTTGATATATTTGTATGTTTATATGTTATATGGTGTGGCATGCTCTCGACAGTGCTTGATAGCGTGCTTTTGCTTTATCGTGTGTGGATGGATATTTAATTTAAACCGAACATGTGTGGACGGGATTTTTTTTAGGGAAAACTACGGTTATAAATATATCCGTGTCCGTGTGGACTAGGCCTTAATATAGTAAAAGTGTAGGAATTATTTATATTTTTACACACATTTTTTTAAATATTTCTATTATTTTGTTTTTGCTACAAAAATAAAAGATAAACTGTGTTGCTGTAGTGGCTATAGATAACCACAGTTATCTTTGGGTCACTATAATACAGTAAATCAGTTAATAAAGATAAACAGTTAATATTGACAATTAAAACATTATACGTCAAACAGTTATACGTCAAACAGATTGACAGCCCGGCTTGGTTTGGAACTGTAAAACATTACATGAATCACGTGACCGCGCAGCGGCAAGATCAAAGCGTGTCGTTACTCTCTCTTTATACGACTCTGGCTGTGACAAGAGTCTTTGATCACTATCAGCACAGGAATGCAGATGGTACAGGATGGAAAAGGGGGTTGTGACAAGTTGTGACAAAGTAATAAATTCCTATATTTTTAATCTTACACCAACATTGGCTGACAGAGTGGCCAGTTCAAGCAACAGTAACCAACCAACCAGGATCATAGTCATTTGAGCACTCTGAACAAGAAAAACTTCTACAAAATGTTAATCCTTTTAAAGTTGGTCTTAGCTTGTCTTGCTAGAAGGACCAGCTTAAACCAGCTACTTTCACCCTAGCCAAGCGGGTTTTGACTGGTGTGTTCAGCTGATCTTTCAGCCTGACCAGCTATAAAAGCAAAAATCCTTCTAAAACTAGCTTAAGCTCCAACCAGACTGGAACACCATCTTAAAGGACAAGTTCGGTATTTTACACCCAAAGCCCTGTTCTCAGATTGTTTATGATGAAATAGAACGGTTTTGACTGAAATTTGGACATATGATGCTGGCCCGAGAAATTTTGGGTGTTGTTTGTTTCACCTCCCACCTCTATAATGGGTGTATAGGTGCACTGGAACAATCCTTCCCAAAACGCACCAAACTTGTAAACTTGTTTACAAAGACGTGAAACTCAGCGAGTGGTCAGGGGCGCCCACCGACATGCTCAAACAAAAATCGCTGCAAAAGATGCCCTCCAACAGGTGTTTTAGCATTCGTTGTAAACTTGTGGATCCATTCTTCCAAACGCCTCACACCCGCACACTCCTCCGCTGAGAGCTTGAATAATAAAAACTCCAGACCAGTTGGTGGCGATAATCCGCCTTTGCCAATTGCAAGAATACAAACAAAGTTCCCGGCGCGGAGTAATACCGTACCTTACAGCACATCTAATACCAAATCAATGGAGTTGGACAAAAACTATGATAAAACCTGTTGGAGGGCATCTTTTGCAGTGATTTTTGTGTGGGCGTGTCGGTGAACACCCCTGGCCACTCTGTGAGTTTCACGTCTTTGTAAACGAAAGTTTAATGCATTTTAGGAAGGATTGTTCCAGTGCACCTATACACCCATTGTAGAGGTGGGACACCCGAAAATTCTCGGGGCAGCCGCATATGTCGAAATTTCAGTCAAAACCGCCCCACTTCACCATAAACAATCTGAAAACCGGGCTCCAAGTGCAAAATACCGAACTTGTCCCTCAAACCAGTCAACCAGCATAGGCTGGTATTAGCTGTTATTTTTCTGCAGGAAATATAATACATTTTATTTATAATGCACTTTCTTGAACTCAAAGCACCATAATATAAGAGATTCTCAAGAACATACACATACAACAGTAAACAAGTTAATCAATCAGCAATAGTAAGCCATTTTAAAAGGATAAGTCTTTAAGGATCACTTAAAACAGTCCAGTGATGGTGAGTTTCTTATCACCAAAAGAAGAGAATTTCAGAGAGAGAATGAGACAGTGTATAGGAATTGACGATTGCAAATGTATAGAATTCAAGTTAAATTTAATGTCTTGACACATAGAATTTGTTTACTATAAACAGACATTTATTATTATCAACACTTTCAGATTGAACAGAATGAAGCTTTATTCAGTTGCTGGCACTGCCGGGGGTGACATGAAAGTTAAAATTCAGGGCTTTTCAGGGAGACTAGTTGAAAATGCCTGAAAAGGTTGAAACAGCACCATCTGCTATTTTGGATTGCATGGTCACATTTGTGAGAAAATCATGATCACATTGGTGAAAAAATCATGGTCACATTTACAAAACACAGTACATATTTGTAACACCTCTGCATTTTCTCTCAAATTGCCTTTATTATTTGCAAAGCGTTTTCTGTTTGTTTGCGAGTTTGTTTGTATAATTCTGGCACAAAATTCGCTCCATACAGCGGCTTCACTTTTCAAAATGTATAAAGCACACCCGATCAGAACACAGAATCTTGTTCCTCAGTGTGCCAAGAGATCCTCCTAAAAGTTACACAATGCACCTTTAATTGTAAAAAAGTGCCAAAAAAAAGTGTAGGCTACAACTGAAACATTTTATTCAATTAAACACTTAAGTAAAAAAAATAACAACAGTATAAACATTTCTTTAAGAAACAACTGTTTTCGGAAGACAAAAGGGAAAAATATAAAAATGATAATCCAGGTAAAAGATACCCCAGAGTTACCCACCCCACCCAAAAAAGTGGTATGGTTTATGTAGTTATATATTGCTTGTTATCAATGACTATTCCCATTGATTTCATCACTTGCTTGCATTTCTGTTTCATACTCTCATGTGCTACTTCACTAAATGATCGGCCAATCCGAGCAATTGCTTATACTAATAATCTCTCCCACCAACTGAATGTGGTTAATCCCCTGAAAGAAAGACAAACAATAATAGGGTTCCCTTCCCATGGGAAGTCACGTGGGTTTAATGTTCGTTTTGTCAGAATTTATTCGGCAAATGCGTTTCCATCTCCCATTATTCGCATTATCTCTAAATCAAAAACCACCTCAAGCGAGCGTAAATTAAGGGATTTTACTTGAAGTTTGGCGTTTCCATCACTTGTTTTTGATGCAATAAAATGCGTATAAAATCATAGTGATGGAAACATGTCTTGCTAGTGGTTTGGTCAACAACTGAGGGTAATCTAGATGTGTCACACCCTAGATGCATATAATGTACACTGTATGATCACGTATTTAGGTCAGTCAGTACATTTTCTGAAAGGTTTCTCTTTTTAATGGTTTATGTGGCAGAATATTTGTAACAGAAATATTTTTAGACTAAATTGAAAAATAGATGTTTAACTAATGCAATGGTGTGTATTAAAACCATGTTTGTACGTGTAGCTTTTACCACATTCGACACAACTATAAGGCTTTTCTCCGGTGTGGCTTCGGAGATGCACAGTAAGAGAACACTTTTGGGAAAAACTTTTCCCACATTCCATGCACGTGTACGGCCTCTCACCAGAATGAGTTCGCTGGTGTATTGTCAGGTAGGTTTTTTGGGCAAATCGTTTGCCACATATTGTACAGACAAAAGGTTTTTCTCCAGTGTGTGTCCGCATGTGTACCTTTAGATAGCTTAAATACGTAAAGGCTTTTCCACAGAGTATACATTCAATCTTTTTATCTTCTGAAGCGCTTGTCTGGTTTTGTGTACTGCTGAATTTAATGCTACTGGTAAAAGTTGAAACAAGCTGATCAGTTTTCAAATGTGGCTGTGTTGGACTGTTTCCATGAGTAGAAAGTCTTGCATTAAGAGTTTGTTTTTCTGCTTCTCTCCGCTGTAGGTTTGATTTCACTTGGTCATATGTAGGTATTGTGTATGTGATAAAATCTGCTGAAGTCTCAGCATCACATCTTTCATTGCTGCCCACTGCAGGTCCTGTAATGACATAACACACATAAATCAGAAATAATGAAGATAATATGAGGAGCTCCGATGCAAAAGCCTCTAAACGCCACCTCCGATAACGTATAGTACATGATATAAACCAAATTCTCTCGGCCTGTATTATGCTACGTTTACACCAACCGCGGTAG
Source organism: Misgurnus anguillicaudatus (assembly GCF_027580225.2). Taxonomy (NCBI): domain Eukaryota; kingdom Metazoa; phylum Chordata; class Actinopteri; order Cypriniformes; family Cobitidae; genus Misgurnus; species Misgurnus anguillicaudatus. The sequence continues at coordinate 13,170,713 of NC_073355.2, forward strand.
AGGCGTGAAGCGCAAGTGATTTCAATGTTAAGTCAATGTGAAGACGCGTTGACGCGCATCTGGAGATCTTGCGGCACGGATGAGGCGTTTGGCGCGGAAGACGCGTTTCCGCCATATTTGCGCGTCTAGTTTGCGCGAATTGAGCTCCCAGCGTGGTGCATTTTGTGTTTGACGCGAATTTGCGGCTGACGCCCGAGTTGAAAATTTTTTACTTTGGCGGAATTTCGCGCTGCGTTAACCAATCAGGAGCCTGCTTGCTGCTGTGGAGGCAGCCCCGCCCAGAGTCACTCATTCAGCATGAATGAACGCTTGATAGTGTCCGTAAGCAGTCACCCGGAGCTATACGACACAAGTTCTTATTTCTATAGAGACAGGAATAAAAAGGACCTCGCTTGGAAGAGTGTCAGTGAGGACATTGGCCAACCTGGTAAGTTGAAATACACATTTCACTTTTGAGTCACGTGACGTTTATCGACCCGCGACGTGTATCTTCCCCCCATAGTACGGTTACCAAATACAAACCAGTAACTCTCTTGATAAATGCACAATCAACATCAGTCATCTTGCAAACAGACAACCGCATAGCACCCCTCCCACAAGAAGCGGAGTTTGCCTTTGACGCACGTCAAATGCTTGCTTTTTTCGCGCTACACGCGCAAATACATTCAAACTGTTCAAGTGGCAAACTAGGCGCGGTAGACGCGATTTTGATGCCTGAAACGCGGTTGGTGTAAACGCAGCATTATACGTTTAGCAAATACTTTTGCTTTAAATCTGCTTAATCCCAGGCCTCAGGTCATTCAGATATACTGGTTAAAATCCAATCGTAGTATTCAAAATATTTTAATATACTTTTTAATAACACCCTCATGAGCCCCCGTAAATATTTAAAACCTTATCTCACCCCTGGATAATACAGAGATAATACAATAGTTTTTTTTTTTCATACCTGTATTTCTCAAACTGTTGCTTCTATCTTCAGTTTTATTTTTACTTGGGCAATCCTCAAATGTCTCATCTTTAATCAGGATCGTGTCTGGTTCTTCATCCAACAAATTAACTGTCTAAGAAACAAAATATGTAAGGGATCAAAAATAAAGTTCTTAAAGAGTAGTGGTCAGCCAAAGAATTTCTTTTAATGTCCGACGCTGATACTGATATTGAAAAGGCAATGTGGCCAATTGGCCAATATGAGGACCAATGTAATTGAATGACAGAGAGAACATTGGTGAAACTAAATAAACATTTATAGTGTATAATATTTTTGAACATGTACCTTTAAGTACTAGTTAGAAAAATATTAACAAGAAAGATGTATTCGAGATCTGACACCTCTAGGCATGGGCCGGTTACCGGTTTCAAGGTATAGCAAGGTTTTAAACAGTCAAGGTTTCAAAACCACTAAAATGTTCTGCTATACCGTCAAGGTATGAGCTGTTTTTATACAAAATACATTCAATCATTAAGTCATGTGATTGATTTGAGGTTTAAATTTCATATACATTATGATTTTAGTGTTGCAAAGGCAATACAGCAACATCGTAAAACCGTGGTATTTTTGCTAAAGCTTATCATACCGCCAGAATCTTATACCAGCCCATGCCTAGACACCTCACACTACTGTTTGAATATAAGACTTTCCTGCATGGCAGTGTTGTTTACCACCTAACGTCACTTGAAAAATTAAATAATGATTGGTCAATTTACTGTCTGTCAGAGACTGGCTTTACATCTGAGAGTCTGAGTCATTAGGAACAACTAATCTAAGAAACAGAAAGATTTTTTGGCCAATGCCACCAATTGAAAAATCTCAGATATCGACATTGTTTAAAGGTGCGGTGTGTATAATTTAAGAAGGATCTCTTGACAGAAATGCAAAATAATATACAAAACTATATTATCAGGGGTGTATAAAGACCTTTCATAATGAACCGATATGTGTTTATTACCTTAGAACGAGACCTTTTTATCTACATACACCAAGGTTCCCTTACGTGGAAGTTGCCATTTTGTGCCGCCATTTTTCTACAGAAGTCCTTAAATGGAGAATTTTTTTACTAAGCTGTCTCCGACGATGACATGTTTGTCCGGTGGCAGCTACCGTAGCTTCTCTTTGTGTTTCAAAAGCGAGGGGTGAGCAGTGGACTGAGCCGTTGGTTGCAGTTCGCAACCTCACCACTAGATGCCGCTAAAATTTACACACTGCACCTTTAAGAGTTTTTCAAGACAATAAAAAGCGGTACTGTATATAATATAAGACCAACCTCGACTGAAGAGCTCAGATTTGTGTCCTCATTTTGACCAATGTTTGACTCCTCGTGTCTCCACAGGTTAATGCACCAGTCCTTACCAAACACGTTGTCAATTGCAGGACGATGTCCAGTGTCTGTTAAAAATGCAAGCATTAGTTATTCAACAAGCACACGTACAAGGTTCATTTGCAGGAAATGGACATTTTTACTTAAAAGAAAATTGAATAGAAATAGAAAAAAAAGGAAAAAACAATACTAACTATTAAAATAAAAGGCATAACAGTGTTTTAGATATTCTATAGGAAAATTTTTTTAATTATATTCTTTGTAAGATATTTTTTATATTGATATTTTATTTGAATTATTTTAAATAAAATAAAAATTTATAATAAAATATAACAGTCGCAAAAAAGTCAAAAAGTAAAAGCTTTAATTTTAAAATAATTTTGGAAATATTTTAAAGGAACAGTATGTAGGATTGTGGTCAAAACTGGTATTGCAATCACAAAACTTGTGGCTAAAACTGGTACTGCAATCACACAAATGGTGGCCAATACACAACATGACAACATAAACATCAGTTGAGGGCTGCAACTCCACTTTTTAAATGACAGTATTCTGGCCAGACCACTGTTGTCAATGATACAAGTATTTGAAATGAAAATGATTTCATAATGTCTAGTGACATATCAGGGCCATTCTATGATTAATTGATATACATTTCTTACATACTGTTCCTTTAAGTATTTAAATTTTTGGTTATAAATACAAACTGTATTCCATACAAATATAAGTTTCCTAGACATCTGCCATAGCTCTAGAATCTAAAATATGCGACCATATTTTTTGCACTAACTAAGGGTAAACAAGAAATGATCTGTATTAATTGGTAATAAACATATTTATGTTAACAACTACCGGTTTTTATGGCACCAAGGTCATCGGTCTCAAATGTAAGTCTAGACAGAGCCCTGCATATGATCCATGTGCCACAATTCCCATATATCCCAGTGCAATATCCATGGAAAGTTTTTCTAGTTTTATCCTGTGTGCGTTATTATAGTAAATAAAGTCATGGGGATAAAACATCAACAAAAAGCCTGCCAGTACACGTCTTAATATAAACACAAGCTGGGATTAGTCAAGGGTACGAGCTCAGCCTTTGTGGGGGTTGAACAGCTTTGAGCTCAAATAAGCGTTAATTCGTGCATCATATTCATATTTAGTCTAAATTTGATCAAATTTCTCAACAAGCTACGTGCCTATATCACACAACCCGTGCTTTATAAAACAGAACAATGTAAAGTTGTATAAATTAAATAACCTGTCAGTCCGTCGCTGACGCTGAATGAAGCTTCAGTCTCGTTTATTCTGCTGGTGTTTCTCCGGGCAGCCTGAAGTTCAGTCTCCAGAAACAAACATTTCTTTCTCAGAGAGTCGTTTTAGTTTTTACATCGCGATATCTCTAATCTCAATAACGAATAATTCTCATCGAAAAGTTTGCCTATTTCAACAACAGCTGTTTTCGCCAACACTTCCATTATGGATGTTAACTGTGTGTGAAAATCAACAGTGTTCATGATGTCCATCATTTACCGGAGCTCTTAAATGGTCAGATTTTTCGCAGTCGTAATCTTTTAATAAAGATGTTTTGCCTGTACTCGACAATAAGAGAAAACCTTTATGCTCAAACCATTACGATATTTAGAGACAGACCACCAATGCAAACCATAAACAGCGTCCCACAGAAAAGCATCATGGGAGGAATTACCGTAAAGCACCGTATATAAACACCGACATAAAACATTGCAAATCCTCCACATATCGCCTCTGAGTTCATTTGGTCTTATCTTACAGTAGTATATATATATACTTAGGAAGATATTTTGAGGAATGATTTGGGGTAAGAGACCCCATTGACTACCATAATATTCTTTTACCCTACTATAGAAATAAATTGGGGCCTCTGACATGGCCAAAATTGAATTATTTTCCTGTGACATTTGAAATTGGAAAATTAAATGGCTGTCTTTTTACTTTGTCACATATATTTCTATGCAAATATTACCAGAGTGGAAAACAATTAATGTTTCATGAAAAAATAGCATCGTACATTTTCAACATTACTTACCTTTGATGGTAACAGAATTCATTTTGGATGACACTTTTTACAGAACCTGCAATTATACACTCACCTAAAGGATTATTAGGAACACCTGTTCAATTTCTCATTAATTCAATTATCTAATCAACCAATCACATGGCAGTTGCTCCAATGCATTTAGGGGTGTGGTCCTGGTCAAGACAATAGCCGTTTCTCAATATGCGTTCTTGTCTGTACTTGCGTTCTTGTGGACTTGTGAAACGTCATCAGTTGTGGCCCAAGTACTGTTCCAATTCAGAGTTCGCATCGAGCCCAAGTTCACATAAAATCCCCGGATGTGTTCTTGATCCGCCCATTTTATCGAGGATGCATCAGAGGAGACTTGTGTGGACTTATGACAGCGAAGTTTCCCAGAATGCATTTCGCGTCAGGAGTTCGTTCTTCCGAGTCTGAACTTGCAAGTTCGAACTACGAAGGACACAAGTCCGAGTTTGGCGTACTTGGTATTGAGAAACGGCTAATGTCCTGAACTCCAAACTGAATGTCAGAAGGGGAAAGAAAGGTGATTTAAGCAATTTTGAGCGTGGCATGGTTGTTGGTGCCAGACGGGCCGGTCTGAGTATTTCACAATCTGCTCAGTTACTGAGATTTTCACACACAACCATTTCTAGGGTTTACAAAGAATGGTGTGAAAAGGGAAAAACATCCAGTATGCGGCAGTCCTGTGGGCAAATATGCCTTGTTGATGCTAGAGGTCAGAGGAGAATGAGCCGACTGATTCAAACTGATAGAAGAGCAACTTTGACTGAAATAACCACTCGTTACAACCGAGGTATGCAGCAAAGCATTTGTGAAGCCACAACACGCACAACCTTGAGGCGGATGGGCTACAACAGCAGAAGACCCCACCGGGTAACACTCATCTCCACTACAAATAGGAAAAAGAGGTTACAATTTGCACAAGCTCAACAAAATTGGACAGTTGAAGACTGGAAAAATGTTGTCTGGTCTGATAAGTCTTTCTAACAATTGTACTACATATTTTCTTTTTGATATATTTATGAGTCTTTTAAACATATTTAAAAAATAAAGAAGCTTGGGATAATTAAGATAAGTTGGAAACCACTTATAAGTTCATTTGTAAACAATGTTGAAAAATGGGAGCTAATATCGAGATTTGTAGATGATCTACAGGCACCTGGGCTTTGTTGTCTTGGTCAATAAAGTATGATTTTTAGCACCTGGAACTCATTGACTAAAAAATATTTATTTTTTTAAGAGAGAAACAAACAGTTTGCACATAATGCCGAGTATAATGCACAGTATTGGCAGATCCAATATTCACATGATATCTCTGAGTGCACAAATGTCAAAGGCCATCATATTTTTATGCACTGCCACTGCCATTGATCAGCTATTGCAAGACTGACAAGACAGGTGTTTATTAAGGTTACATTTTTTCGTGAAACCTTTGCCGCAGGTTGTACAGCTGAATGGTTTTTCTCCAGTGTGACTTCGCAGATGCATATCCAGAGTACATTTCTGAATGAAGCCCTTTCCACAGAGCAGACAGCGATACGGCTTCTCTCCGGTGTGTGTGCGCTGATGGGTGTACAGGTGTCCTTTCTGAGTGTACCGCTTACCGCAAAGCGTGCACCTGTAGGGCTTCTCACCCGTGTGACTCCTCTGATGTACCTCGAGTTGACTGAAACACCTGAACCTCTTTGAACAGTAGGTGCAAACAAAACGCTTGTCCACTGAAAAAGCGTCACCGTGCGTTCTTATGGACTTTGGGACGGTCAAACTCTGTGGTCGACCAAATGAAGAATGATCCGTTTCCGATGCACACGTTTGAGATGATAACCGCAATACCTGGTTTATTGTCATTTTTCCAGGCGAGATGTTGCTTTTGGATTGCAGTGAGATTGATTTTGCTGTTTCATGTTCTTGGCTTCCTTTGTCAACATCAGGAACCTCATCTACAGCATCCTTGATGGGCAATAGGTTTACGTCTGGGGTTCCTGATATTAAGTGAAAGTGATGTCAAAACAAACTGCAAGTGGGAGTTATGTCTGAGAATATATATTTATGTTCAGTTTAGTTATATTGTACTTATCTCAGGAAAAACTTTCATTGCTCAATCTTATATATAATATCTTTGGTATAACTCACCCTCTTCACTGTTGCCCCATCCTTTGATTTCCACATCATGTACCTCAATCTTTATCATATTAACTGGCTGGTTTATATCACTGTCCATTGATACTCTGTATTCACCCTGTCAATGACACAAAAATATCATTTTCAGCAGCTCACAAGCATGTTTGCCCATGGAGATAATGAAGAGAACTTACCTCATCTCTGTGAATTATTGTAGGGGTGCTATTTTTTGATTTGCTAACTGTCTGTCCACCGTTTGTCCTCGTGTCATCGTTTATCTCTCTGTGCCTGTGTGGAAGTGCAGTCCATTGCTGGAGCTCCATCAACTTTAATCTCTTCCTCAAATCAGCGATTTCACTGCGACTGCGCGTCACCTCCGACTGCAAAACTTCAAACTCTATGTCGACAAGTTTGCTTATCTCCAATACAGCTGTTTTCATCAGGGTTTCCATGACGGAGGCTAACTGAGTCTGAAAGGGTGAGAGAGTAGACATAATCTCCTACTATTTCAACTAACGTTAGCTGTCAAATGAGAACTCAAACTTTTCGCAGATACGCGCAGTTATCTGTTATCCTGCAAAACAATAAAACTACTAATATTTGTTCGATGCTAACTGTTAGACGGATGTATATTAATGTTTACTATAATGTGCATCCTAACACATTCAGGTTTGTTTTCTACTATTGCTTCTGTGTGCCGCAGATCGTGATTGGGTTATAAATACAAAGCGCATTAGCGCCATCTATTGACATGGAGCGTTTTTAGTAAAAATAAAACGTAAATATTAAACAAAAATATTGATCAAATTTATTTATATTATGTATGTGTATATCATTTAATATGTATCTTTTTATTTAACAAATTATTTAAAAAATATATATATATATATATATATATATATATATATATATATATATATTTTAAATATGCTTGCGATTTTGTTCTCATATGGTCCCTACAGCGAAATTCACGAAATATTTAGTAACACACAGATGATATACAGAAAATAAGCTTAAACGTTTAGAGACGATATCTCTTAAGAAGTTACGTACTACATTACCCATAATGCAACACAGTCCATTCGCTACGATGATTGGATGAAGTCTGATCGCATGAGAAACACTTGAGGGTGGAAGTGAATGCAAGCTCACGCACTAGAGTTTGAAAGATTTGATGGTAAGGTATAGACTTTGTTGTGTTATTAAGCTTTTATAAGCATGGTTTATGTATTTTAATCGACATTGTTTATTGGTAGCCCGGTTTTGTAGTTCTCTAATACTACGGTTTATATTGTGATTAATGCTTAATTCATTTCATCAACCCTTCACAGTGTGCAAGTTCTGCACCATAGATACCGTAAGTTATATGGTTCTGCACATTAAACAGGAATTTATTCACACAATTTCTTATTTTATAAGGACAATTAACCGATGCTGAACGGTTCTGTAATTGAAATTACACTTTTGCTCTTATTTTTTTTAACACTGTTGGAGTTATGCTATGTCAATGGGACTTCAGCATGCTCATGCCCACTATGCAACATTTACAGCATTGGTTTGCCTGAATCTGAAGTGACTGTCATAATCAAAGTCTTAATCTTTTGTGTTTCAGTGAGTGATGTCTGGACGAAGAGTAGTGGTTTTCTCCTCTGCAGAAGAGCTTGGGATGACTCTGGCCCAGCTGGTGTCCTCTCGAGCAGAGAAAGCTCTGGGCACAGGTGCAAGTTGCTTCTCTCTGGGCCTTTCTGGAGGGAGTCTGGTGAACATACTCGGTAAAGACTTGCCTGCTGTACCAAACCTAGACTGCAGCAAATGGCTCATAGGGTTCTGTGATGAGAGACTTGTGCCATTTAATGATGCCGAGAGCACTTACGGTTTATACAAGGTAGGAAAGAGTGATGGTCATCAGCCCTCACAAAAATGAAATTAAATCACCTATAATTGTATCATCCTCCTCATGCCATTCCAGATTTATTATATAAGAATGTTGTCATTTTGTCTTCTTATTTTGAAGTCCACAAGGTAGGTGAAGCTCAAAAAAAGCAGAAACATCAATCATAAAGTTATCCAAATTACTCTAGTGGGGTCTTAAATGTTCCTATGACAAATTGCTTCACTGTTTTCCTTTGGATAAAAGCGACTGCCTAAATGTAAATGTTTCTGAAGCAAAATTATATGTTTGTGAGCAAAAACTATAGATTGTTAGAGCTTATTTAGTGATAATTAATCAAATTAAAGGTCACCCAATATGGGAAATTCCCTTTATATGTTGTTTGAACATAAGTGTGTGTTGCCTGTGATTGTACACAGATACCCTGTAATGATAAAAATCTGCCCACTTTTTTAAAACCCTCTTATGGGACAAGCCATTGGCATTTTCTGAGCAAACTGACATCACTTTGCACAGGCCCCACCCACAATCGTCCAAAGACCACAGTTAGGTCATAATTTCTATTTTAAATCGTCTTTACATAATTCATTACCCAGTCCTTCCAGAGATTTTTTGTGATTGTTGCGGGCAAAAATCCTTGATCTTGCGGCACGTTTTCTTAAAAAATGCGATGGATTATCCGAGATATTTATGCAATTGCAAAAATTGCGGGATCTTTTCAATGATGTTCACGTCACATAATAACGTCACTTCATAACGTTCCCATGGCAACAGGGGACATGGCTGCGCTTGTGTGAAGTAAATTCAACATTTTTCAACTTTATGCTGCGAAAGTGCGGCGTATTTGAAAAAATGCTGCCCCCGCATAAATATGCGGACTTATGCGCTGAATCATGCCATCGCATAATCTCGTTTTTCTGGAGGCACTGATTACTGCACGTTCATTTTGAACAATGAAGTAAGGTGATTGTCTTATTAAAAATGGTGAATGTTTTTTTGTATAGATAACAGTAAACAGGGAGACAAAAAGAAGCTGCTCATTTGCATTTAAAGAGACAAACGCACAAAAACTTCACCAAAAATTGTCTTTTTTTACATAGTATATTAAATTATCTATAGGTTATTTGGACCTGACACTTCACAGGCACATGGGGACACCTGCAACAAATATTAGTAAAATTTCCATATTAGTTATTACATATTACTAATTAATTATGTGATTGTTTTTTGTCTCTTATAGAAGCACTTATTTAGTAAAATCAACATTCCAGAAAATAGGATTTTGGCAATAGATCCCTCTTTACCTGTGGAGGAATGTGCTAATGATTATGCTGGCAAACTAAGTAAGGTGAGATTTCTTTAAGAAATAAAATTTCAGATGCTCTGTTCTGCCTTTTGACTGCAATCCTGACTGAATTTTTCTTCTTGTAGGCCTTTAGCACAGAACAAATTCCAGTTTTTGACATGCTGTTGCTGGGCATGGGACCAGATGGACACACCTGCTCTCTTTTTCCAGATCATCCTTTATTACAGGTTTCAAACAATCATATAATACAGTTGTGTTCAAAATTATTCAACCCCAACTGAAATTGATTGTTTTGGCCGGTTTGACATTGATTTTGATCATTCAGTCATCCTGCTTACAATTACATCAAAGAGGCATGTGTAGGTCAGACAAATATAACATAACATTTATAATGAAATAACCACAAATGTCGTTTCTGTGCTCACATCATTATCAGTTTTATTCAACCCACAAGTGACATTCAATCTTAGTACTTAGTACAACATCCTTTTACACTTAAAACAGCTTTTAAACATGAAGCATAGCTTGACACAAGTGTCTTGCAGCGATCTACGGGTATCTTCGCCCATTCATCATGGGCAAAAGCCTCCAGTTCAGTCACATTCTTTGGCTTGCGGACTGCAACTGCTTTCTTTAAGTCCCACCAGAGGTTCTCAATCTGATTTAAGTCTGGTGACTGCGATGGCCACTTCAAAATGTTCCAGCCTTTTTTCTGCAACCATGCTCTAGTGGATTTGGAGGTATGCTTGGGATCATTGTCCTGTTGAAAGGTCCAACGTCTCCCAAGCCTCAGGTTTGTGACGGACTGCAACACATTGTCATCCAATATCTCCTGGTACTGAACAGAATTCATGGTACCTTGCACACGCTGAAGTTTCCCTGTACCTGCAGAAGCAAAACAGCCCCAAAGCATGATTGACCCCCCGCCATGCTTCACAGTAGGCAAGGTGTTCTTTTCTTCATAGGCCTTGTTCTTCCTCCTCCAAACATAGCGTTGATCCATGGGCCCAAACAGTTCTAATTTTGTTTCATCAGTCCACAGAACACTATCCCAAAACTTCTGTGGTTTGTCCACATGACTTTTGGCATACTGCAGTCGACTCTTCTTATTCTTTGGAGACAGCAAGGGGGTGCGCCTGGGAGTTCTGGCATGGAGGCCTTGAGTACGCAGTATTGTCTAAGCAGAAACTTCAGTACCCACATCTGACAAATCTTTTCTCAGTTCCTCAGCAGTCACACGGGGACTTTTTTCCACTGTACGCTTCAGATAGCGCACAGCAGTCGCAGTTAGCATCTTTTTTCTGCCACGACCAGGTAGCATTTTCAACAGTGCCCTTTGCCTTGAATTTGTGAATGATGCTTCCTATGGTGTCTCTTGGTATGTTTAACATCTTTGCAATCTTCTTATAGCCATTGCCCTTCCTGTGAAGATTAATCACCTCTTCTCTTGTCTTCCTGGGCCATTCTTTTGACTTCACCATGTTTGTAACCACACCAGTAAATGTTTAGAAGGAGTTGAGTATCACAGTATTTTTAAAGCTGCCTAATTGGTGCTTATTAGGCTTTATTGCTGTTCCCTGACATCCATAGGTGTTTTCAATACCTGATTGAAAACACTTAAATGAACCTCTGTTCTTCAGAGTGGTAGTTCTTTAAGGGGTTGAATAATTGTTTCAATGAAGAATTCACAAAAGAAACATTTACTACTATATTACAAAACCAATTGATGTCATTTTAGTTGCATATGGTTCTTTAAGAAGTCATTGTAGGATTTCATTCTGAATACAATTACAAATGTACACTAAATTCCCTAAAACCCTTAACAGCATTGGGGGGTTGAATAATTTTGAACACACAGGGAGCTACACTGCGACCAAAATGGTCGCATATGCGACCTTTTGAACTGCCGTTGCGACCCTAATTTTTAATGGGTCGCAAATGTGCTACCTAATGTTTTAGACAATATGCTATGATTTACTAAGAGCATTTATTAAAACAGAAATGTGGATTTTAAGAATACGTTTTATAACGTGCTCTGAGCCATCAACACGTTGGCTTCATTTTGCGTGAAAGCACGTCGTGTCTCTCCCTATCAGTGTGCGTTTGCGTGCTCAGCTGTTTCTCAATGAATTTGGTGCGACGCGACGCAAGCGCAGTGTCTTCCATGTTTCTGAACTTGAGCAGAGGTCTTTCTTCACTGAAGACGCGGGACCCGTATGGTTCCGGGTTTATATTTTAAATGGTCTGTCGGGTCCGGTTAGGTCCTAGTTTAATTACTTTGGGTCCCAAGTCTGATTAATATTGAGTTTATAACCCGAGTCGATCGGAAAACGGGCATGAGCGCTACCGCGCTAAAGCTCGAGTGCAGTTTAGCGTGCCTTCGGTTTCTATGGCGATGGTTCTTGTTACGACCACGCGCTGCGTTTTCTCACATTTTTTTAATAATCTTATTATTAATAAACCATATCTTTTCTAAAACCATATCCATATTAAGTTTGCACAGATTGTAGCAAAAAAACAGTGCTAATGTCAAGCCCATTGCACTAAACGAGCAAAGCAATGTATAAAGTTTGTCACCGGGACAGCAAGTAGATTTGAAAATAAAATAAGTGGAATAATATTATTGAAATAATAAGTGGATTAAGCTTTTTAAATCGGCAAGAGAGAAATAGAAAGATAGAGCAGAAGCAGTAAAAGTGCATATTTAATAGAAATTATTACCATTATAACATCAGTCATAACATCAGTCACATTTATAATCTATAGACCTGCACTGTCTATTAATATACTATACATAGTATTGTATTATATTGAGTTTGATAAAAGGGGTCTAATTGCTTCATATATCAGTGCAAAAACAGTAAGTGTTTTTGTGGTGCTTTGACAAACAGTGTCAGCTTTGTTAATGGCAAAGAAAGTTTGGAGTGTTTAGATTAATGAAATATAATGTGAAATTAATATTAATTTTCAATAAATCAAAGTATTGTGTTGTGTCACACATTATTAGTTCTTCGTCATATGTATAGTAGACCATTATTTGTCAGTGGGTAATGATTGCCCTTTTTACCGGTTACCACCACCAAGTAAATTTCAGATCTGTGGGAAACACTGACTGCAACGTTTAAGAAAACAAGGCGGCATGTGGTTTAAAAGATGGCAAGTAAAATAAAAAGGATATCTGTATGCAATACAGTTTCATTATTGTTCATTATTAACCAGAGCGCCTTAATATAACTTGAAAAAAATATGTGCGACCAAATCATATTTTGCGCCAGTAACTGAAAAAGTTGGTAGCGCAAGTGCCACCAGTGGAAAAGGTTAGTGTAGTTCCCTGACACAACTGTAATTTTGCTTTAGAGTTGTCTATCAGGAAATTAGTGTAATAATAACACATTTGTTTTACAATATTACTGGTATAAAATACTTCTTTAGCACTTGGAGTCAAATATAGCAAATTTTATTTATTTATTTTTAATAGGAAACCCAGAGGACAGTGGCACCCATCAGTGATTCTCCTAAACCACCCCCTCAGCGTGTTACCTTGACGTTGCCAGTTGTCAATGCAGCTCGATGTGTTGTTTTTGTATCAACTGGGGGCAGCAAAGCTCCAGTACTGAAGGTAAGGGAATTGTCGAAGCACATTTTAGGAGAGAAGTTTATTCACCAACCATTAAAGTAACAGTAAAAAAAAACCCTGCAACATTTTAACCATTGGTAAAAAGTTAAAAACATTTACAATGGGGTCAAAATAATCTAACACCACACACGGGAGTGTGGATTATATAATGTAAAAGGATGCTCATATAATAATAATAATCTGGATCATCAGGTTTGGCAAAAGTCTCACCAGCTCCAATTCATACTGTCATTTCAGCAAAAGCCAAACCAATTACTTAGAAATTCTTACATTTATTTGGACCACACTTATTTACTATGTTGAATGTTATCTTTGACCTAAAATATTTTTTTTTACTGTTTTAGTTTTTTATTCTTGTATTGTTTTAACTCTGAAGCAAGTATTGGAGGGTGGTGAAGGCCCTGCACTTCCAGCAGCACTTGTCACACCTACACAGGGAGAGCTTTTCTGGTTATTAGATGAGCCAGCTGCTTCCTCCCTCACTTCTCAGGTGGAGAGGCCAGGACCTGGGGCTAAACTCTAAATTCAGAAGACCAAACTTGTAGGAACACTGTAAAGTATTCATATGAAGTCCTTAAAGAGCTCTTGTATCTTGAAAATGTTTTGCTATAAGTTTCACCAAAATACCATAATTACTACAGTTATTGTCACTACTATAAATCCATGAATTAATAAATACTGAATTTTTCAAATAATTTAAGATGATTTCAGAATATTTTGTGTCATTTAGACCTGCCAAATCATATGAAAGGTTTATGATAAAGATTGATATCCAGTTTGCAATGTTTCATTTTGATTGTATTAAGTGCATTGTGTGATGGTCAGTAAGGTGAAAATTTTTTAATATGCAGTACCTCCAGCCAATAACTTTTAACATTCCTGGATTGAATGCACAAAAAAATTGTCAAACCTTTCTGTTTGTTATAAAAATTATTATTATAAATGTAGGTCCCCTTACAAAACAATTCTGCAGGAATACTGTAGGATTTTGGTTTTATGTGCAGAGATCCTGCAGGAATCCTGTAGGACAGAACAAAAATCCTGCAGGACAGCGCACATTCTGAAAGAGTCGTGCAAGGTTCCTGTAGGATTCCTGAAGGAGTCCTGTATGGTTTGTGTAGGATTCATGCATAGTTTGTGATTCATGCATGGTTCCTGTAGGATTCATGCATGGTTCCTGTAGGAGTCCTGCATGGTTCCTGTAGGAGTCCTGCATGGTTCCTGTAGGAGTCCTGCATGGTTCCTGTAGGAGTCCTGCATGGTTCCTGTAGGAGTCCTGCATGGTTCCTGTAGGAGTCCTGGTTCATGTAGGAGTCCTAAAGGAAAATGATCACAAATCCTGTTGGATCCTGTAGGAATGTGCAGGTATGTGGTGTGTAGGTCTTGCAGGATTTTTTGTAAGGAAGGAGCTATCGCAAAAAGTAATATTTGGTAGAAATGGAAGATGTGGAAGTATTAAATTATATTTAAATAAATATATTTATATAATTGGCCATTTATTTAGGTGAAATTCATTTAAATGTGATTTAATGGGTCTTTAAAATAAATAAAAAATAAATATTTTTCTTTAAAAACAATTTGTAAATATTTAAGGAAATATTTAAATAAATGAAGACTTAAGAATTTGTGTTAAATGAAGAAATGCAAAGGAGTTCACAATAGTATTTTCCTTTTAAAAATATTTTGAAACGCACAAATTAACTTAAGGTTATTAAAGATTAAATGTTATTTATTAAAATAGTAAATAATAATAACATTTATATAACTGAAATCGATTACAAATTCCTTAAAAAAAAATATATATGTATATATATATATATATATATATATAAGTTTATAAGATACTTGAAATATGTACTTGAGTAAAATAAAAATACTTGGCTACTTTACATCTCTGGTAAAATGTAAGTTATGCATGCATGTCGAGTACTTCACGCAGCGGTCCCTCCCCTTTAAACGTCAGCGTAACTTTCCCTTTAATGCCATCAGTGCGGGTTGATTTCGGTCGGCAGAATGGATTCAACTAAAGTTACCGCTTTTTAACTTTCTACCAACTCGCAGTAAAAGGCGTAACTTCGTCTTGTAGATGTACGTGTGCTTATCGCCGAGGTTTTAAAGTGTTTGTGTATAATAATGTTGTGGTTAGCGTGCTTGTTGTTGTCGGGTGTGATGAACACTGGACCAGTTGAAGGATATTTCCATGAGGAGCGCTGGAGCCCGGAGTCTGCTGAACTCGCTCCCCGAATAATGATCTCGCTCATCTGCCGTAACGCTCAGCACTCGCTTCCTCATGTACTGGGTGCTATTGAGCGTCTAAATTATCCCAAAGATCGTATTGCCCTCTGGTGAGTGTACTACAGGGCTTATATCTATCTATCTGTGTGTCTTATAACACCCTAACGTTATAAACGCATCATACTTCTTTATGATACGTAACTCTGTATGGTTTTACCACCATTTTAGCTTAATTATCTATGATATTTGTAGTTAAACAGTGGTAACGTTAATGCAAATGCTTATTTCAGCCAAAAGCATGATTACTGCACTTTTACTATTACAAAACCACTGTTTAACTATAGTTACTGTAGTAAAAGTCTTTTCAGATTGTCTTTGCTTTTGAATGATAATCATTTAGGAGAATTAACCATGAATTTACTTTGATGAGTATTTGTATTACTGTATTTTAAATACAGATATCACCGGTTCTGTAAGGTATGTGAGAAAAATGTACTGTTGTTTACTGTGGTTTTAGCACAAACATTATAGTTGAACTATGTTTACTGTACTAAAATCATAATTTATTTTGGGGGGGAATTGTATCTTGCAACAGTTAAGAAAATAAACTCTTATAAAGAGATTCATGAATGAACATCTGTATACCAGCATCACTGGAGGAGCAAACTGAGAGATGGGTGGGGTTTGGGCTTCTCCGTCCTCATTGCCAGCTCACATTTGTATCTTTTAAGTCTTATACAAGGATTAAACGTTTCCTCTAAAGCTGTCATTGTCCTGACTGCTGAATGGAGAATTCTATTGTAAAAGTCTCAGTTACCAAGATCTCTTTGGTGCTTTGTTGAAAGTCTTGCCCTAGATGGCACCCAATCATATCAACTCAAAGGGAAATGTAATACAGAAATACATGCATTTATCAGGCAGCTATAGCATGGCCGACAGTTTATTAAATAACTTCTTCCTTCTATGCCTGATTGTTTCAAGTTTTATTGGTCACATATACACAACCGTACTTGCTACGATTTCTCCCCTTGATTAATAAGAAACTAAATTTAAAAAAGAAATCTTATATAAAAATAAGATCAAGTGATTAAGATAATGTAATTATGTTCTGCTCTCTATATAAATAATAAATAATTGAATAATAATAAATAAATGCAGGTACATTAAGTTTCCAAAAGTTTTTTCTGTGCATGGATCTCATAACTTTCAACTTATTTATTTGTATAGCACATTTCACACAATTTCAGTTGCTTCACAATTTTAAAACCAATACAAAGCTTAAACAAATAGCATTTGACAGCTAAGCAAAATGTATTAAAAAGAAGACAGAAGAATAAAAGAAGGATATGTATTTATATAAATTCAAGATTCTCTCTCTAAGCAAGGTCTATTCTTTACAAAAGCTAGTGTGAAAAGATAGGTTCATTTTTTAACTGAGACTTGAAACTTTCTAAAGATGAAGCCTGCCGAATATATAAAGGGAGGCTGTTCAACAATTTAGTGGGCGACAACCATAAATCTATCACCCTTAGATTTTTTTGAGGAGGGAGGAACTGCCAGCGGTAATTTGTCTACTGATTTCAATGTCCTGACCGGGGTATAGTACTCTTGGGGACATGTTGTAAAGTGCTTTAAAAACCATCAATAAAATGTTAAAGCACACCTATTATGGCATTTTACAAGTTGTAATATAAGTCTCAGGTGTGTCCAGAATATGACTGTGTAGTTCAGCTCAAAATACCGCGTAGATAATTTATTATATCATGTCTAAAATGGCACTATTTGGGTGGCAGCAAAAATGTGCTATTTTAATGTCTGTACCTTTAAATGCAAATGAGCTATGGCTCCCACTTCTTTACAAACAGACAGTGAGCGCTTTCTGTTAAAATAGATCTGATTAAAACAGTCTGATACAACAGTATCTAGTGGACAAAGTACAACTCGCTAAGGGTGGAAACTATTGTAATCCAGGACTGTTAGCGGGCAGGGCTTTATCAATGTGACCTCACATTAATAAGAAAAATAAAAGCGGCATGTTTAATGAGCCTGCTTTGGTTTGATGGGGATTAAAAAAACGAAGACCAAGTGAATTTTTAATGAGGGTGGTTGGGTTCACACGCTGCTAACACGCATCATGTCCAAAGTGGATTTTGCATAATAGGTGCCCTTTTAAATTGATCCCTACTAGACTAGAAGCCAATGGAGAGAAGATAAACTGGAGTCTATGATCCTTTTTTCATGCCTGTCAAAGTCCTGGAAGCAGCATTTTGTACTAATTGCAGACAAAATAAATTTCGTTGACTAATCCCAACATAGTTGCAACAGTCCAATCTCAAGGTAATAAATGCATGGACTACAATCTGTAAGTCTTTAATACTGAGGATGGGTTTCAGCCTGGGGAAAAGTTGTTTCAGGCTATAATAACAATATAATATTTTACATTTAATACGTCTTGTATAGCTTATACATCTCTCTCTCTCTCTCTCTCTCTCTCTCTCTCTCTCTCTCTCTCTCTCTCTCTCTCTCTCTTTCTCTCTCTCTCTCTCTCTCGTTATGCTATATCGCTTTATTGTCTATGATAATGACTAATGACCTGCATAGCCTGATCACCCATATTAACACATTATGCATATTAATATGAAATATTACTTTATGCCATTATATTCCAAATAAAACTGGTACCAATGTATGTTACATAGAATGGTCTAATTTAAATCCCAATAATAAGACTGTTGATTAGCCCTAACTAATTGCTAGTTAGTCAGAGTCATTCACTTAACTTCATGGCTATGTTTATGCCACCACAGCTGTGCTGTTTTACTCTCAGCTACAGTAGAGTTTATAACTGTTGAGATCATGTTGTAATAAGAAACTCTGTTCATGTGAACAGTCAGAGTTTTGAGAGTTGAATGATGTTATTTATCTGTTTATTTTATCTCCATGCTCTTCCTTGCCTCTGATGATAATCCAATAGCATTGCAGTTTCACTTCTTATGTACCGCTACCCGTTTTTAGTATAGCTTTGCTGCAAAGAAGTAAAGTTTAACTTGGAGCTTTTGTGTTTCTTAATTTACATTTATGCTTTTATTTAAAACCTACTGTGCATTTAAGTCCCTGGTAATCAATCTCATGATCTTTACCAATTGGGCTACAAGAAGCGTCATTTGTATAAGACCCAGCAGTACTACTGTATCTAAATATATGCATTACAGTGATATCTTTTGCCATTTTTATCATTCGCAGGGTGGCAACTGATCACAGTATTGACAACACTACATACATGTTGCGAGACTGGCTTATCAATGTACAGAAGCTATACCATAATGTGGAGTGGAGGCCGAAGGAAGAACCAAGGTTTGCAGTGTTTCTTCATATCGAAATGGGATTTTTTATGTGTTTTTCTTTATTAGTAGAAGGCCCAGACCTAACCTATGGATTTTTTAGGCTTTTTTTGGAATTTGATAAAGATGAAGCATTAAGTGTTCAAAATATTTAAAAACAAACACACAAGGAGTTGAAAAGTGGAGGATCATCTGTTCTGGTTCTGTTGAAGTCTATGGAGTTTTCTGCGTAATCCTGCACGTGCAGATTTATAGTAGGGTGGGTTAGTTATTACATTTAAGAATTGGATTTTTCTTCTGTTTTAGAGCATATTTTGATGAGCAAGGACCCAAGGATTGGACGAATGAGCGGTACGCCTACGTAATGAGACTGCGTCAGGCAGCGCTCGAATCCGCACGAGAAATGTGGGCAGACTATCTCATGGTGAGGATGTTGCACACACACTGATTGTTTTAATAGCTGCATCCCAATTCGATGGCTAGATCCTACAGAGGATTTATAGTAGCGTCACCTGCTGTTTCCACCCACCACACCTGTCAGCTTGACAGAGCACAGTAGAGTCGTTTCTAACTTATTAAAATAAATATGGAACCAGCAAAAATTACGACCCGTATGATAGAAATTATGACACATTGATGTGGATTAACCAACACTATATCAAAATAACCAACCTCAAAACTCAACCTACACAGTATTGCAGAAATGGCATTAATACTAGGGCTGTCAATCGATTTAAATATTTTATCTACATTAATTGCATGATTGTCATGAGTTAACTGGTGATTAATCACAACTTAATCGCACATTTTTTAACTGTTCTATATTTACCTTAATTTAACACTTTTCAAGTTTTTAATACTCTTATCAACATGGACGTGGATAAATATGGATGCTTTATGCAAATGTATGTTTATTATTAACGAAAAAGTCAGCTAAGTTAATTTTGAGAAAAGTACACAGTTAAAGGTTCAAAAAAGGTTCAAAAACAAAATCACTGCATCCATACCTTAAAATCACTGATAAAACGAATAGATTTGGCACAGACAAAGTCAAAAACAACATCAGTATACAGTGAGGAAAATACATATTTGAACACCCTGCTATTTTGCAAGTTCTCCCACTTGGAAATCATGGAGGGGTCTGAAATTGTCATCGTAGGTGCATGTCCACTGTGAGAGACATAATCTAAAACAATCCAGAAATGACAATGTATGATTTTTTTAAACTATTAAATTGTATGATACAAATTGCCAAGCAGCTTGGTGAAAAAAGGTCCACTGTTGGAGCAATCATTAGAAAATGGAAGAAGCTAAACATGACTGTCAGTCTCACTTGGACTGGGGGTCCATGCAAGATCTCATCTTGAGGGGTCTCAATGATCCTGAGAAAGGTGAGAAATCAGCCCAGAACTACACGGGAAGAACTGGTCGATGACCTGAAAAGAGCTGGGACCACCGTTTCCAAGGTAATACACTAAGACGTTATGGTTTGAAATCATGCATGGCACGGAAGGTTCCCCTGCTTAAACCAGCACATGTCCAGGCCCGTCCTAAGTTTGCAATTGACCATTTGGATGACCCAGAGGAGTCATGGGAGAAAGTCATGTGGTCAGATGAGACCTAAATCGAACTTTTTGGTCATAATTCCACTAAACGTGTTTGGGGGAAGAAGAATGATGAGTACCATCCCAAAATCAATGTTATACTGTACCAAATATTAACATTGATTTTCTCAGGTGTTCAAAAACTTGTTTGCAACTATATCACACAAATAAATAGTTAAACAATCATACAATGTGATTTCTGGATTTTTTTTTTAGATTATGTCTCTCACAGTGGACATGCAACTACGACGACAATTTAAGACCCCTCCATGATTTCTAAGTGGGAGAACTTGCAAAATAGCAGGGTGTTCAAATACTTATTTTCCTCACTTTATGTTCAACTTTTTTCTTTCTTTTATTATTTGATTGTCATTGAGACACAGACAGTTTTAAGATCTACTGTAATACAAGGATCTAAAATAATGCTACACATCAGATATTTTTCCCCAATAGTTAACCAAACATTTACTAAGACGTAACAGATTATATCTGTATTCTTATCAATCAGGTCCCAAACTTTATCTCTCAAATAACTATTTTAACATCCTGCATTTTATCTTCGAATTCCTGCATGTTTTAAAACCAAAATCAAATGGACACGCATCCTTTGTAACTTAGTTAAGCATTTAGGGCGGTTGTTACACCTCTTAGAAAACGTATGAATAAAGATAATTTTAAGCGTTTAATGACTATTTCCAACAACGGGCTAGGCCAAGGGTCAAACGGAAGTTGCGCATTGCATTAATTAATCGCGTTAAAAAAATAAGTGTTGTTAAAATGAATTTACGTAAATGCGTTAATTACGCGTTACTTTTGACAGCTGTAATTAATACAAAACATAATTAATAATACTGAAAAAGAGTGACAAGGAAGTTGTTTTGCAAAATACCTACAATTATTTAACGAAAATGTTTATTGTAAAATATCCAGCTGTTATAGGCGCGCAATGAATCTTGGGATATCCTTGCCTGTGACGGATCGATTTGTTTCTATGCTTTGCGACTCGAGGAAAGGATGCAGCCTTCGGAGGACATAGCCTTTGAATTGGGACGCAGCTAATGTTTATAATGTCATGGTAGAAGATTGAAATTATGACATGATTTCTGTCCCTATATAAAAACTTTCAGATGATTGACTGTGATAATCTCCTGATCAATCGTGACGTCTTATGGAAGTTAATAAAGGAGAACAAGACAATTGTGGCTCCGATGCTGGAGTCTCGTGCGGCCTATTCCAACTTTTGGTGTGGAATGACATCACAGGTACATACTATAAGTCTGGATTTGGGTCATAAAAGCGTCTTGGGAAATATAAGTTAATCTTTAATCTTCTCTAGGGCTACTATAAACGAACGCCTGCATACATTCCCATACGTAAACAAACGAGAAAGGGCTGTTTCGCCGTTCCCATGGTGCACTCGACGTTCCTGGTGGATCTACGGAAAGAAGCCTCCAGACTGCTGGCTTTTCACCCACCACATCCAGACTACACGTGGGCCTTCGATGACATCATAATCTTCGCCTTTTCAGCCCGTATGGCAGGTGTGTGCCACGGTTGACACCCACATTGCCGTATTGAAAGAAAATCAAGCTTTGCGGTGTTTATTATATTTAATTTCACCGTATTGAAATATTTCATTTGCATTCTGTGTTTCTGCAGATGTCCAGATGTATGTTTGTAATAAGGAGACATTCGGATTTCTCCCAGTCCCTCTTCGCATCCACAGCACGTTGCAGGACGAGGCGGACAGCTTCGTTCATACTGTACTAGAGGTCAATGGTAATACTGATAAAGATTTTTGATATTGAATATCGAAGTGTCTGTTTATGGTTTCATGCAATGTTATAATGACTCCTTCATTCATTTACAGTACGAAATCCCCCAGTTGAACCTTCTAGACACCTTCCCAAACCTGTGAAGACGCCTGACAAAATGGGCTTTGATGAGGTAACTTGGAGATCGATAAATTTTTTAAGGGACTGGTGTGGCACTTAGGCATGTTTCTAAATCAATTATACATTGTAGGTATTTATGATCAACCTGAAGCAACGAGCTGATCGACGCGAGCGCATGCTGAGGGCACTGCGAGAGCAAGACATTACCTGCAAGATTATTTCCGCTGTTGATGGCAAGTAAGTTTGCATTCGTTTCCTTCGCACAATAAATTTATATTTTAGAACTAAAGGTATAATCATAATCTCTCCGTTTTTCCAGAGCAATGAACGTCAGTGACATCCATGCAATGGGAATCCACATGCTGCCCGGCTATAGTGACCCTTATCATGGCAGACCGCTGACAAAAGGAGAGATGGGCTGTTTCCTTTCCCACTACAACATCTGGAAAGAGGTCTGTCTGGCATAAATCCAAAATAGCTCGATTCCAAAACCGAGAAATGTTTTGCCTTTGCAGCTGTCGCACAAAATTCCTAAACAAAATGGATCTGCTTTGGAATTCTTATTTTAACAGCTGCATGAAATGCATGGGAGACTTTACTCAAATCAACTCATTACAATACATTCTGATATAAGCTAACATTGTAATACTTTAGAAAGTATAATTTGGTATGTGTGTGAAGAGACAGACTCTGAAACTTTGATGTATATGT
Organism: Misgurnus anguillicaudatus; assembly: GCF_027580225.2. Classification (NCBI taxonomy): domain Eukaryota; kingdom Metazoa; phylum Chordata; class Actinopteri; order Cypriniformes; family Cobitidae; genus Misgurnus; species Misgurnus anguillicaudatus. The sequence continues at coordinate 13,193,849 of NC_073355.2, forward strand.
GAAACAGATTGTAGACAGAGGCTTGAAGACCTCATTGGTGCTTGAAGATGATTTGCGCTTTGAGATCTTCTTCAAACGCCGCATGCAGAATCTGATGCGTGAGGTTGAGAGTAAAGGTCTGGATTGGGATCTCATGTGAGTTGATCTTTCTCACTGTTTGCGTATTAATAGAAAGTTAGTTCCTATTTGTAATCGATTTAAAGATCTTGCTGTTGTTAAATGTGTTTTAGTTATATTGGGAGGAAGAGGATGCAGGTGGACCATCCTGAGAAAGCAGTACCAAACATTCGCAACCTAGTGGAGGCGGACTATTCCTACTGGACCCTGGCCTACATGATGTCTTTACAGGGAGCCAGAAAACTCCTCAATGCAGAACCACTCAGCAAAATGTTACCTGTGGATGAGTTTCTGCCTATTATGTTTAATAAACATCCTGTGTAAGTCCTTCAAATGTACACAATATATTTGAGTTACTTTATTGCTAGTTGTAAATTATTTAACTAGTTTTGTGCACATAAAGGATTAAAAAAAAAAAAACAACCTTGAAATCATCCCGTATGGTTTGTACTACAGGCAAAACTTAAAATGTTGCGGACAATTTTTTGATTGCATGTAAATGGGATCTTTTGATTGAGGCCAAAGTCCCTTTAGGCGGCCATCTTTGCAACACCTCCAGGCATTTATTTTTTAGTTATGCAAGACTAAGGGGGCGTGTATACCAAGGCCTGTATAGACGGTTTCAGCAGTAACAACATAAACACGCGGCTTTCGTGGTCATCACGTAACTTCCGGTAAACTCTGCGAAGAATAAATAACAACAAAGTCCTTTTATAGTAGTTTATTTATATAACAAGCAAAATAAACAACACATAGATTACATAGGAACCCAATACATTTGTTATTTTTGATGAGGTATTTGTTTAAGAGTTCAGTTTCAGCAACTAGTCAGACCATTAAACAAACAGAGACCGGAAGTAAAGTTCGGATCCAGACACTTATCACATGAAACGGTGAAACGGTCTATATCAAGGCATTGACGCCTGCGGCCGTTGTATGTTTCAGTTGTTTTCAAGGAAACGCCACATTTTTTAAAAACACTTGCAGCTGGTGGGTTTTGTCTGCTTTTTTTCAGTGCTTAAGGGGCGTGCACACCAAAGCTTTTAAATGCGGCTGAAAATGCCAGGCGGATGCAGACTGCCAGCTTTTTTCAGCCAACTGCCTGCTATTTTCAGCGCTTTGGTTGCTGTGATACTTCTTCTTTGTTTATCAGTCATTGTAGGATGCAGTGGTTGGCCTCTCCTTTACTGTGATTGGACGGCCGTGTGATAACTGACTTTGACGAGCTGAGCTTTTCACCTTAAGTTGAATATTAACTCTTGCCACTGAGTGCGGAAAAACCGCAAAGTGCCGGCTTTCGGTGCAGGAAAAAAATGCCAGCTGCTGGCTTTTAAAAAATAACTGAGCTTGTATTGTTAACAATTGAAAACATACACCCGCCGCCGGCGTAAAAGCTTTGGTGTGCATGCCTACTAAATGGCCAAAGTTAAAAAAATGCTCAGCTCTTCAGTGTCACTTTTAACTCAGCCGTCCAATCACAGTGGAGGAGGGGTTGGAGAAATACCACAACAACCAACTGGCGCATCGTACAATGACTATTAAACAAAACAAAAGTATCATAGCAACCAAAGCGCTTAGCTGAAAAAATGCTGGCAAGTGCCCACAGTCGGCGTGCGCCTGGCATTTTCAGCGACCCCCTTAAAAGGACACTCCACTTTTTTTGAAATTATGCTCATTTTCCAGCTCCCCTAGAGTTGAACATTTGATTTTTACCGTTTTGGAATCTATTCAGCCGATCTCCGGGTCTGGTGGTACCACTTTTAGTATAGCTTAGCATAATCTATTGAATCTGATTAGACCATTAGCATCGTGCTAAAAAATAACCAAAGAGTTTTGATATTTTTCCTATTTTAAACTTAACTCTACTGTAGTTACATTGTGTACTAAGACCAATGGAAAATTAAAAGTTGTGATTTTCTAGGCAGATATGGCTAGTAGTGTTGTAGTTCTTGAGACTGGTCTAGGTCAGTCTCAAGACCACTTTTTAAAGGTCTTGGTCTCATCTTGGAATCGACCACTTTTTTACTCGGTCTCGTCTCAGACAAAGAGGACTCGGAATTTTATTTCAAGACCACAACTGATGGCACATCACAAATGTATTTTTTTATCATTCATTTTATGCAGTTTATTCAGGTTTGGCATATGATGTTGGCATTGTTTAAGCATTGTTTAAGTTTCACCCAATGACAATTTTTTTTATTTTATTACTAAAAACGCCTGCATTGTGTTAAGTGGATGGCAAGCCATGGAAAGACAGTTCAGAATAAATGGTTAAGATGATTTCGGTTCTTTTGTGTTTTTTATTTGCTTATAGACAAAGATAAATTCCCACATATCTGCAATGCCTTTGATTATTTTATCAACGTCTCTGATGACTCACACACGCACACACACAGACAAGAAGTGCCTAATAATATGCATATTCCACATTTTATTATAAGTGTTTTAATGCAGTGACTTGCACTGGTCTTGGTCTGGTCTCGGTCTGTCTTGGTCTTGGTCATGTCTTGGTCTTGGTTTAGGTGGTCTTGACTACAACACTAATGACTAGGAACTATACTCTCATTCGGGCGTAGTAATCAAGGACTTTGCTGCTGTAACATGGGTGCAGGAGGCGCAATGATATGATCCAGTGCTCGAAAATAGTCACCTGCTATTGAAAGTTACCAAGGGGAGTATTTTCGGCTGCTGCGTAATATCATTAAAATAGCTCGATGCTAATGGTCTAATCAGATTCTATAGATTTTGCTAAGCTATGCTAAAATTGGAACCGCCAGAGTAGCCATACTGAGCGTAGCATTGTCCACTAATTTTAGGAATAGCAGTGCCCAATCTTGTTATATCAACATATTTGCTGAAGCTGAGATGCAACCGTTACGTTTTTTCTATTTATTTTTTTGCGTTTATCTAATATCTCATCTCAATCTTCTCAGATCGGATTATATGGAGCAGTTCGAGACAAGGGATCTGAAAGCATTTTCAGCTGAGCCTTTGCTGGTGTTTCCTACACACTACACAGGTGAACCAGGATACATCAGTGATACAGAAACATCCACAGTGTGGGACAATGACAAGGTGCGTACAGATTGGGACAGGAAGCGGTCGGGTAAGACTAAAGAACAGGCTGAGATCAGCACAAAGGCACAAAACACAAATGTGCTCCACTCTCCATTGGACAGAACGGCTCGAGATGAGCTATGAGAGACACACAGATAGACTCGTGACATTACTGAGATTGTATCGGTTTTTCCTCTCAGTCTCTCTATCTGTGGACTTGTGAAACGTGTTTCCTGGAAGTGTGCTGTTTGACTGATCAAAAGAAGGCTTGAACATGTTTCTTATTTGTTTGTTTTTCTTAACAGTTTTGTTTTTAAGCTCGAATATCTAGATAAACTGACTCTACCTATTACTGGCTGTCTCACCCGTTCACCATTGTGTCCCGGGACCCCAATTAAAGGCAGAGAATCAAGTGTGGGTTCAGGTTAAAGGCGGAGTCCACAATGTTTGAAAAACGCGTTGGAAAAGGAGACGGGCCGACTACCAAAACACACTTATAGCCAATAAAATCAAATCAAACGCCGGGTTGCGTATGTGTGGGGCGGGTCTATCAACAGAAGGTCCAGATTCTATTGGGGTAGGGGCGTGTTTGTTTAGGTGATTTCAAATATCAACATTGGCTTTCAAACATCATGGACTCCGCCTTTAAGGGCCATTCACACATTAATGATAACCATAACATTAAAGCGATAACCCAGCTACATATCAAAATTTCGCCATTATTTGCTCGCCCTCGGGCAGTCCGGGATGCACATGTCTATCATCTTTCAGACGAACACATGTGGAGTTCTTTTGGTGGATGTCGTTGGTTTTCCATACCTTGTAATGGGGGAAGGCGGGGATCGGGAAACAGCTTCTGACTTTCAAGCCAAAAATGCCCATTCTTCGCGTCACTGCGCAACATACTCGTGGCAACCAATGCTCATTACGCTAAAACTTGCGTGAATTGCTTGAGTCCAAGATGTCGTCATTACCGGAAACTAGTTATTACAGTTTATAAAGTTTGAAATATTGAAATGCTTCTTACAAAATTGCATTGATTACCCGTAGAAGACCTTTATTAACCCCTTAGAGCTGTGTGGATTACTTCTGTGAAGGATGAATGCACTTTTTTGGGTTTTAAAGTCGGAGGCTGTGTCCTGATCCCTGTTTTCTACCGTTGTGAAGTGTGGAGGAGCAAGGACATTTACTGGTATAACTCCAGGTGTGTTCGTCTGGGGGATGGTGGACATTTGTTTCTCGGATGGCTTGAGGATGAGTGAATCATGGCGTAATTTTGATATTTGGCTGAAGCTTTACCGATACCCATAAATATATTAGCGACTACACCACCACGTGGTAATGATAACTTGCTAAATCGCTCACAAGCCACAATACTCGCGCTAATTATTTAATGGCATTAACTAATATTGTAGATTTCCTCTAGTAAAAACTGTGTTTCGCGTATTTATAGTTAATCATCTTATCTACTGGCATAGTCAATAGAATAAAAACATTACGAAGTGCAACTGCAGCAGCGTTAAATACCTGAGGTAATTTTATGTTATGGACCACAGCAAAGAGCTTCTCCCCAGTGTCATCTGCCATTTCAAATACTTTTGCACTTTAAATTTAAATAGATTTGATTGTCTGTCAATGGTTTATCGTTTATCATGTAATCCCAACGATATCGTTGCTTGTGTCTTTACCGTTATAGTTGTGCTATTCCAATGCTATCTCATGCCAATTTGTATGTGTTTTACAAGATGGCTAATTCGTACCATCACATCCGTACAGTTTTGACAGTGGGGTTAGGAGTGGGATTTCATTATTGTTTTAATTTATGATAATTTGTGACCCGTGCTGGCAAAATATTTAATCTATATTTAGTCTAATTTTGAGCTACAGGCGAAAGAAAGTATAAATATGGATTTTGGTCAAAATTAAGGTTTTCATAAAAATAAGTACATTAAGCCCTCGTCTAGCAATCCCAATTCTCTTAATAGTCATTAAAGATCTAAAATTATCTTTATTTGTACGTTTTCTGAGAGTTGTGCTGTCCTATGCTTAACCCTAATAAGACTCTTGGGGTCAATTCTACTCCCAAGCCACTTTTCTTTAGTTTAAAAACATGGTTCCCTTCATCTCAGTGGAATAAGATTTTGTGACTTTTCCAGATTATCTGTCAAGATTCATATTAAAAACTGGGCTTGATTCCGTCTTTCTAAAGAAGCGTAAAAAAATCACTTAATTAGTCCCTTTGGGGGTAAAAAAATGACCCCAATTGAAATGAATGGGAAATGCAAAAATTATTTTTTCTTTTTATTTGTCAAAAAAAATCAATGCATCCAGAATAAAGCTGAGAATTTCAACACAGAAATCTACACCTAGTACTAGAGCACAAATGTTACATAGAAAATACATGCTCAATCACACACAACAGACACACACACACACACACACACACACACACAAAGATATGCCACAGAGAGCATTTCTTATAGAATTTATAAAAAAAAAACAGCCACAGAATCAAAACAAAGATGTAAAATACTCACACAGGTGTGTACACACACACACACACACACACACACACACACACACACACACACACACACACACACACACACACACACACAAACACGCACAAACACACACAGACACACACACAAAGACACAGTAAAACTTAAACATAAAGACACAGACACACACACACACGGACACACACACTTACATTCAGTCAAATTTCTGTGGCATTTTGTAAAAACAGACATTTCGAAATGCATCAAAAACTACAAAAAATTCCACTATTTGAAATAATATTTATTTTTAATGTCCTTTCTAATGTTTATATAAACATAAATTCACAAAATGTATCACTAAAGTACTGATGTTGAGCTGTTGGCCACATCCAGTAAAATGAATGGGTCTCTATTGGCATCTGCTGGTCGAAGTGATTTATTTCCTAAACTGTAATTCTTTTATGTTTTTTTTTCTAAACACCAAATGGCCGAATTCAACACATATCATCTAGATCAATATCTTAAAACAATTTAAATCAAATTTAGATCAAAATTTATGTGAATTTTTCATAAAAATTTGATATTTTTCAGGCAAGCTAATGGTGTGGTTGAGTTATTGAGTGGTAAACGGGTATAAAAGTACTTCATATCTCCCAAAACACAGCATTAATGTATAGATGGAAAGGAAATGAAAAAAATGATATATTATTTGTATCATTAAAAATGTATATATTTTTTGTAATCACTCTTTTAATCTCTGGGGTCATTTTAACCCTCGTGGAACTATAACGTATACATGAAAATCGGGTCTTATGAGGGTTAATCTAATACAAAGACATTTTAGTTTTGGTTTTAAAACATGCAGGAATGAGAAAATAAAGCAGGACTTGCTTTGTGTTAAAATAGCTATTAAGAGAGATAAAGTTCGGTACCCGATTGATGTTAAAAGAGTTGTCAATACTTACATACATACATACATACATACATACATATAGGAAAATCGTTTTCATGTCTTATCGCTATTGATAACTCTTTTAACATCAATCGAGTACCGAATATTATATTATAGTGAATGTTTGTTTAACTGTTGTGGAAAAATATTTAATGTGTAGCATTATATTAGATCATTGCATTACAGTAGATCTTAAAGTTGTCTGTCTCAAGTCAAACAAACAATAAAAGAAAGAAAAAAGTTTTTATTACATATATTTTTCCTATAGATATTGTTTTTGACTTTGTGTGTGCCAAATCTATTAGTTTTACCAGTGATTTTAAGGTATGGATGCATGATTTGTTTTTAAACCTTTAAAGAGAGCATATCACGAAAATCTGACTTTTTCTATGTTTAAGTGCTATAATTGGGTCCCCAGTACTTCTATCAACCTAGAAAATGTGAATAGCCACAACCCAGTGAAGTTATGTGAAAAAATCCCCTTGTGATGTCAGAAGGTGATAATACCACCCCTTAATCGGCACTATCCAACCACAGGACTGCCATTTAGTGCAGAGATCAAAGAGATGGCACATTTTTGCTCACACCTACAAAGTTGCAATTTTAACATGTTATAATAAATTATCTATATGGTATTTTGAGCTAGAACTTCACATATGTGCTCTGGGGACACTAAAGATTTATTTGACATCTTAAAAAAGTCTTGTAAAACGTCCCCTTTAAAAAAATGTAACAAAATTTTTCTCAAAATTGACTTTGCTGACTCTGTCAACTTCAAACAGGTGTGGCTCTGTCATTTTTTGTCATATTCCAACAAATCATACATCGTTTTGAAGGTTTTTTAACAGAGAATGTCTAAATATCTTATTTTTGAAAATTTGCTCATTAGCCAACACGGGTCAAATATATTTTTGTATGAATTACTTCATACGAATTAGCCAACTCGTAAAATATGTACAAATTCCCTTGAGATCAGGCTGGCTAATCTCTTTCATTTGGAGTGATTTTTAAAACTATATTTTTATAGTTATCGCCCATAGTGTAAACAGCCCTTTACAGCAGATTTGGGTTACATAAGCAGGACTAGAACAGGATGTTTTAGGTGTATGTTTTCATTTTAAAACCTGATGTGACCATTCAAAGGAAAAGCACACGCATATCTGTGTATTATTTTTACATCAGATGATAAAGATCTTGGGTGTAGCTGAATCTTTATCGGCAGAGCTACGAGCTAAATATATTAAAGTAAAATAATCGAGCTTGCATCTAAGCATTAAGTCAGCGGGTGGGCATTATGCAAATGTGTTATATGTTCAATGTAAATTCAGGAAAGTATAATAGGTGCTCTTTAATATTCCCAATCACATTCCACAGCTGAGGTCCATAGTGCTTTTTAATGCATTCGCTTTTATAAACTATATATATATTTTTTTTCAGTAAGTGCATTAGCTAGGAATTATATCTACCAGTTGAATGCCCTTCAAAGCCCTTTGTTTTTTTTTAAATAATGAATGAGGCTTTTTTACAATTACTCCCATTTGGTAAAGTTTCAGACTTTCACTTTCTTTCAACAGTGCACGCCTTACTCTGTGGTTTTACTGTCATATCATCAAAACGACAATAAAAGATCTACACACATTCCACACAGAGATATAACAGATTTTTGTTTTTCTCTGCTTTGCTTTTTTGACACAGGACCGTGATGTGTTTAGAAATGTACTGTGAATTCAAATTTTCAAAATCATAGTGTCTTGCGTTTAACTCTTTCACCGCCATTGACGAGATATCTCGTCAATTAAGAGAAACTGCTTCCCCGCCAATGACGAGATTTTCCATCTTTCTGCAATACCGCTATTATCCACTAATACTTTTTAAACCCAGAAGTATTGCCCTATGGCAAGCGGCTGCATGTCTGTGTATGTTTTAAAGATTGCTCTGAATGGGATCTCTATGAAAAGTCCGTCACAAAAATGGAATTATCTCTGCTTTTTGCTCAAAATGTGGTGTTTTTGCAGAAACCTACCCATATTCAAAAGCTGATTACCAAAGAACCACTGAAGGTAGGATGAAACGTTTCTTTCATTTGGTATATTGTATGTTTATATATTTAAAGAAGAACATTTTCTGTAAGGCATTAAACTTTGGTGAAAATCATGAAAAACGCTGGCGCTGGCTGGCAACTTTTTTAAAAAACACTGGCGGTGAAAGAGTTAATAGCTTGATTGGCTTGTAACTTTATTTAATTTAATTTCTTAAATTGAATTTAGTTGGCCTTAACTGTGAACCTAACAACTTGCCAAACAACCAGTAGTCTGTGGACATTGACATATGGCCAGACATTACTTTTCCTGACATATAACACTATTAAGTGTTAATAGTGTCAGTGTCATTGTTTTGTCTTAAGATACACATCTTTTTCTAAGGCATGTTTATAAAAGATGCTGAAACATCTTGATTTAACTAAGGCCTAGACCTGTAAAACCTTAAGTGAACTCAAACATTTTGGCTTTTGATATCAACATCCTGTATCTCACTTCCAGGTTTAATTATATCACGGCTGCATGACCACAAGGCAAAAAGGATGTTGCTGACACAAGGCAATAAGCCATTATCCTGATTTAGTCATCTGACTTCTTCTTTCACAGTAGCTATCAGTTTAGTGGTGGGCATAGCATCAGATAGCTAAAAATATATGCCTGCTGTCCCGCCCTACCCATAGACTTACATTGAAAGATATATAGAGACCACAATATCAGACACCTATAGGTGGGCTTCTTAAATATATTCTCCACCCAAAAACCACCAACAACAACTCTGCAACTGCATCTTAAAGAGGCCATGGCATGAAAATCTGACTTTTTCCATGTTTAAGTGCTATGATTGGGTCCCCAGTGCTTCTATCAACCTAGAAAATGTGAAAAAAATCAACCCAGTAATTTGGTTTTGGTAAACCATTCGCTGCAAGCATGTGAAAAAATAGGTTCTTGAAATTCGGCTCTCCTTATGATGTCACAAGTAGCTCTTATTATAATAATACCACCCCTTAATCTGCACTATCCAATCACAGCACAACCATTAAGTGCAGAGAGAAAAAGAGAAAATAATTCATAGCACAATTGAGTTTCAATTTCAACAAACCACCATCATTGTGATCAATGTTTGCACTTCATTTGCATTTTAAAGGACACACCCAGAAAGGGCACATTTTTTACACACCTACAAAGTGGCAATTTAAATATGCCATATTAATTATATATAGTATTTTGAGCTAAAACTTCACATATGTGCTCTGGGTACACCAAAGATTTATTTAACATCTTAAAAAGTCTTGTGAAAGGGCCCCTTTAAAGGCAGGATAGGCAGGAATTATCTAAAAAACTTTTTTACAGATGTGTTTAAACTATCTTTACATACCAATACGTAATTAAAATGTAAGTACTCTGAAAACGAGAGTATAAAACTCGAGTGTCTGTAGACCTTTCAGGACTGTTTTAAACGCAGCTAATTATTTCCATTCGGGACGAAACAAATGATTGGCTTGCACGATTATCACTCTCTCGCGCGACCATGGCACCACCCCTGTTGCTATGGGATCTGCCCACACATGTGCACACCCGATTGATTTGAACGTGCACGAGGCACTCTAGGAAGAGCAAAAGTACGGCAGAGAAAGAGCATTCAGAACTCACAGTACCTGCATATGCAGTCAGCGAAGGCAAACGAGGCAAAAAAAAAGGAATAAACGAAGCAATCAAACGAGAGTAAATATTGCGTGGCATTTTCTCGAGTCGATGATGCGGTAGCGGTATTGTCTCCGGAGTGTAGTCCTCATCAGAGTCAACAACGCTTTCATCACGGAAACTCTTACGTGCAAAACACAGTATATGTTATGAATCTTCCACGAAATTCACCTTCATCACAGTGTAACTGATGGTAATGAAAAAACGTGTATCAATGCAATCTGTTTTTAGCTTTGTCTTATAAATAACTAGCTCGTATGTTACATGATCAAACAAAATATATTTGAAACTTTACCAGTATCGATATGCTAGCTTAATAGTGAGTACTAAAAGCCATCCTATTTGTTTCTATTCATAGTAATAAAGTTAGGTGTATTATTACATGTGATTGTGACATGATGTTACTACATGCACCGCGCTCCTTCCTCTCCGCTCGTCTGAGGTAAATGCTTCTCCCAGCAGAGCCGGTCGGCATCGCGCGTTCATGTGTTTTGGGGGCGTGGCTTTAGAAGAAACCCAGAAGGGAGGGGGTGGAGTGAATGGAGAAATGAGCGGTCGTGAGAGGTCTACAGACGCTCGATTTTTGTGCACTCATTTTCGGAGTGCTTACATTTTGCTTGTTTGTTGGTATATGAGGACGGTTTAAACAAATTTGGAAAAGTGTTTTTGACTCTTTTAGACTTAAACCTGCCTACTCTGCCTTTAACGTTGGGGCTCCATGTTTGGCAAAGATCTGCCTTAATCTGGTCCCTTGCCAATTTGTATTGACTCCCTCAATATTTTTCTTACTCAGGTTGGATGCCATATTTAATTTGATATGCATAAAATACAGAATATTTATTGCATAATTGGTTGCACTGTTGTTTACCTTGCACTCTTAGAAAATAAGGTACAAAAGCTGTCACTGGTGCATATGTGTACCTAAATGGTCCATATTAGGCCATTTTTCAAGGGTACTATCCCACTGACAGCTTTTGGGCCTTATTTTCTAACAGTGTGGTATCAAGCTTTCAAGGGGGAAAAATGGGTGGGTAAAATTATGAAACAAGGAAATTTCTACCCTGACATTTAGCAAGAACGTCAGATTCATGTATGTGGAAGTGAGATGTTTGTTCGTGAGAGAGCTTGAGTCAGCCATCAGTGAGTTGTGTCAGGTCAGGCCTTGATGTATTTCCTGTCTCAAACTCTTATCGTCCTGTAGGTGGCACCACAATAAGGTTAAATGTCATTGGCTGAATGCAACAGCTAAGATTTCAGCAACTGTTCAAGAGCGTTTATTGCATAAAAATGCATATTAGTAGCGCTAGAATCCGCTTATATATGTGAAATATACTCTAGGGTCATGTAAAACGGGCATCGGTGATATTTTAAAATTAGAGAAATTATAGTATCAACACAAAAATAAAGTTGTTGCTTTGCTTTTAGATGATTTTGAGATCGTTATAATTTAAATTAAGTTCTCACTCTCACTAGCTACAAATTGCAAAAACACGATAGCGACAAATTGCGAGCAATCTTTCAGGGTTTAGCAGAAGTTGTGGGTGTTAGGTGTGCCTGAGAGTGATAGTGAGACACACTTCCTCCTCATATGATCGTGAAAGAGCTCAGCATTGGCCAAGCAGCGCTTTAGAGGAAGAGAAGTTGGTGCTGCGAGAGAAGAGTTATCCAACACCACAGCGTCTTCATGTCCACGTTTGACGAGAGGTGAGGGCTGACCCGGTCGCGCTTGGGGCTCGGGCAAGAATCACCTTTGTTAGTGGATTGGATGGAGTGACTGCTGGATCGACAAGCTCCTTGTGTGCCGGTGGTTCTTGACGGGGGACTAAATGGAGGAGAGACTGGAGACTGCACAGTTGAGGCCACAAAAATCTCAGGGTGAGTTACAACAAACACTGAGAGAAACATATAGAGCAAATTTCCAGATTTGCATGTAATAATGTTTGGCAATCATTGATTTTCTCCTGTTTGTGTAGTTCAGAATTTGTTCCTGTTCTTTGCATGTTTGTGTAGCATGCCAATAGTCTCAAGATGAGATGATCGCAGCACTTCCTGTCTTACTCATTTAACCTTTGCACAAAAAATTGCAACTGTAAGAAATTTCCTTTGTGCTGCAATTTGACAAATGTACAAATGCAGTATATCTGAAAGTGTCTTTACATGTGTCAAACAATAACACAAGCGGTAATTTAAAAAAAATTGAGGACTGCAGTGTTTGCTTTGTACTGCTATGATTTTTTCACCATATTTTATATTTTAATTTTTTAAACCATATTGTGCATAAGGCCCTCACCAGCTTTATTGTTTAGGAAAGCAATTTATTTTATTATTTTTATCTTTATTTTTCGCTCTATTTATTAAAATACAAACAGAAAAGACAGGAAATGTGCACAATTCTCAGAACAAAATGGCATCTTCAGGTAAAAGTCAGTATTTAGTTTGACCTCACTTGGCACTAAACACATTTTGAACTCTTTGAGGAGACTGAAGTTAGGGGAGCACTGTAAAATATGATCCTGTAGTTATTCAGCTGTTTGCCAGTAACTTACTGTAGATTTAAATTTATGTTATTTACTAGCAATGAACATTAAACATGAACAAGTCTTTATTTTAAAAAAAATAGTAAAAATAAAGACTTGTTTTTGTTTAATTTTCATTTAACTTTAAACAAACTGTTGCCAGTAAATAACATACATTTAAATCTACAGTAAGTTACTGGCAAACAGCTGCATGTAAAACGATAATTTCTACATACATTTTTAACAGTATTTGCTTTTTAAAACTCAACTCAACTTTATTTATAGAGCACTTTCAACACCACAAGTGGAACCAAAGTGCTGTACAGAGAAGGATAAAAGAAAAAAAAATTCAGTAATGCTTTGTATTTTAAAGAGCCCATATTTCGTAGCTAAAAAGCACATTACTTTGTGTATTTGGTGTAATACAATGTGTTTGAGTCGTTTACGGCTCAAAAAACGCATTATTTTCCAAATACCGTACATTTTTGTAGCACCTCTAAATCCCGCCCATCTGTAACGCGTGGATTTGTACAAAGCTCATCGTTCTGAGAAAGCGCGGTGTGATCTGATTTGCCACCTATCCAGTGCGTTTTGATTGGTCGAATACCTCCATTATGTAAACGGAAATCCTTACCATGTTTTGAAAGATGAGCTCCTAAAGCAATAGTGACAGATAGGTAAGGATACTAAAGCATAAAACCATGTCTGCATTTGTGATCGTAGAAACGACAAACAAGCGCTACTCTACTCCAGTGTTGTTTTTGTTAACGATGACGATGATGAAATGATTTCGTTGACGCACCTTTTTATTTATGACGATAACGCGACGATGACTAGCTAAAAATGGCTCCAAGGTGACGAAAACATGACGAGACGCTTCAGAGTTTTCATTAACGAGACGAGACGGAACGAAAATGATTATAAGTCTGACGTTCACAACGGTTTTTAGCTAAAAAGTATCAGCAATGCTGCCGATTGCTATACTTGTTTTGGCTACGCCAACCACCCGGCTGCCACCATCCCGTGCACGCGCACCAGATTTCACAAAACAACAACAACACACTCAGGGACAACCTTATTGCACATTTTAATAGTATTAAATACACCACACTTTTTAACCTAAATTACTTTGTTAAAGACTACCTTTTTTTACTAAAATTGACTTAAACTTGACTAAAACCTTTTTGCGTTTTCATTAACTAAAACTTGACTAAATCCTTTTTGTGTTTTCGTCGACTAAAACTTGACTAAAACTATCAAGTTTATAAGTGACTAAAATGTGACAAACTAAAAAGCATTTTTGTCCAAAAGACTAAGACTAAAACTAAAAGGGCTGCCAAAAACAACACTGCTCTACACTAGTGATAGACCGATATATCAGCCGGCCGATATATCGGGCCATTTTGCTGATCGTCATTGTGGAGAGTGCAGTTCATGGTTCCATAGCACCCTCACCTGTTTTTACTATTTGTTAAATAGTTTTTTTTTAAACTTCAATAAATGTTACTTTTTTAAATTAAGACTTGTAATTGTGTCATTTTTATGATGTAAATTGAGTGAGCAAAAGCAGTATCGGCTCCAAATATCGGCTCAAGAAAATCGTCAGACTGTATCGGTCATAAGGCTGATGAAACAAAAATCTGTATCGGCATCCCTACTCTACACATATCGGTCAATCCCTACTCTACACTGCACAAAACTCGCGTTTAAATCGTCAGTAGGAAATTCATTAAATATGAAAACACAGGTGCGTCACACCTCAAAACTCGCATTTGAATCGTCTGTATGAATTTCTTTAAATATGAAAACATCGCTACTTACATGATGTCAGTCAGCAGAACCAGAATGAAATTGCAAAGTTTGAATTGCTCCACTTTTTATACGAAGCCTTTGTGTACATCCAGCCTTGTATCTCCCCCGTGTTTAGAAAGTAGTCCTTTCATAAATGTGCAGCACACAATCGAACATTTGGGCTGTACTGTTCTGAAACAGTGTTGTAAATAAAACCTAACACGTGGTTTCTTAATTCATTCCCCATTTTTTTTAAGTTGCCCGCCAGCATTTTTTTGTGATTTTCACAAAAGTTTCACAAAATGCCTTCCAGGAAAGTTTTCTTCTAAAAATATATAAACATACAAATATATCAAATGAATGAACAGACCCCCTGCTTTCAACCAAACAAACAAACAAACAAACATAACAGGAGATCAAATTCAGAACGATTATCAAAACATGTAAAATTAATAAATAAATTAAATTTTTATAAATTGAGTAAGAGAGGTAAAAATCTAGTGGATAATCGTGGTATTACTCATCAGGAACATGTTTTTTCATGCAAATGTAACAAAGTAGTTTGCCTTTCGCAACGAAACACACAGCGTCTACTCGACATTGCGGAAACAACAATAATACAGCGTGATTGAAAGTTACACTCTCTATCTTTGCGTGTACATTAGGGCTGTGTCATGAAAATGTTCTAACCAGTATGACGTCTATCTGGATGGGCGTGTTTTATGTAGGCGTGGATGAGGCTTCACTTTTTAAAAAGATCTCTCTTTGTATTTGAAAAATGTGTAATTTTTGAAACTTTAAGGATCTTTTATGTGCACAGACATCATTTAACACTCTAAAAACAAAAAAAACCATGAAATCGGGTCGTATGACTCCTTTAATAACGAGACTGCGTATGCATACGTGGTTTAATTCTCTAAAATGTTTGAAATAAAAAAATGGTAATACTGTTAATACATGCAACAGTATAAAAGATGTAACTTGATTACTATACTTTAAATTCTCATTTAAACCGTATTGCAAAATCAAGTCATTCAACAGTATATTTTGCAGTTAGTATTGTTACTGCATTTTACATCCTACATAACAACAAACAGCAGGTGTGTTCTTGAGATTTCTGCAGGAAATTTTCGATAAGTGAGAAATCTGCCTGCGTCCCCTGTGCCATTCATACAGTCATGAACGCTACTTTTAATCATAAACAGGTCCACATTGTCCCTGTAGCAGAGCATGTTACAAAACCGATACAGGATGCGGTTGACCTAAATGAAGCATGTGTCACACAAAAAAAAGAGAAAGAGGGAGACCGACATTGGCACGTTTTTTGTAAAGTGCCACTTTGTGCATACAGAACTGAATGTAAAACAGTACATATTCAGATGATTTACTGCACCTGACACATAAGTGGCCTTAAAAATACAACAGAGTAAAATAACAGACAGCAGCTTCATACAAGACATGCTATAACAATTGAATGCTATTATTAGGTCATACACCCAAAATTGCATTCATTTGCCCTTTGTAGTATTTTTGCATAGTTATGCTTGTGCACATTCATATAAATTCCTCTTGTTTGTTTGTTTCTTTGTTTGTTTCTTTCACGTACTGTGGCATTAATCATGTGACTTCCTGTCCTGATATGAAATGCACATGGTGTCATTAGTTGTTTTGACACTTTTTTTTTAAATGTATGACAATGCCCTGCCCTTATTAAGATTAACATGGAAACCACAAAACACTACAATTATTGGTAATACTATAAAGTCAAAAGTTACAATATGGGATTTCAGACAGTGTAAAAAGCATTCAGACTCTTAAAATCTGTCATTTTGTTCAGCTTTTTTAAGTGTGAAGGGCTCAAACCAATGAAATTTACACTATAAAAATTGCTGTAGTTATGCTGCTGTTTTCCAGTAACTTACTGTAGATTTAAATTCATGTTATTTACTGGTAACAGTTTGTTCAAAGTTAAATGAACATTAAACATTAACAAGTCTTTGTCTTTATAGAGTAAAACTATCAAATAAAAGCATCATGCAAAGCATTCTGGAAACCAGAAATTTTCATAAACCTTTTTCTGTTTTTTTCCTTTAGATTTTGATTCACAGAATGCTTTGCATGAGGCTGTTATTTTAGTTTTACTCTGTAAAGATAAAACTTGTTAATGTTTAATGTTCATTTAACCCTTGTGCATTGTTCATTGATGAAAACATCCAATAAATTAAACAGCTGTAAAAAATTTATCAGATTTATTTTCTTTTTTTTTCCATAAATCTGTTATTTCACCTCAGTACTGATCAGAACTACCAAATCTTTACAAAAACTCCATGATTTTAACTCTTTAATTGCCAAGTTCAATATAAAAAGTGAAATTTTTACCTTTTTCACAGTCTTGGGCATGTCAAAGATTAATAAAAACATTGGCTTTGATGCATTTTTAGTTTTTGTGCAGCATCAGTTTTTATTTTTCGCCCTCATTTATTGTTAGTGGCTGATTTTGACCCATTGACCTCCATTATAACAACATTATTTGATTGCATAGCCATGACACCTTTTTATCATGCATTTTTGATCGATGGACGGTTTTCTCCAGTTTGAAAAATGTAAAATTAGTCATTTTTACTGTTGATCATCATGTAACACACACAAACACACACAAACAATAATATGCTTTTATTATGGAGTTATACCTTATATAACTCAATGTACAAGCTAGAAATTAAGCTCTGTTTTTGCACATGCCTACTAAAGGGTTAATGGTGACACATGGAGATCAACAGTAAAAATTACACATTTTACTTCTCTGCAATCAAAAAATTTCATTATAATGGAGGTCAATGGGGCAAAAACAGTCAAGAACAATAAATGAGGGAGAAAAAAATTAAATCTGATGCTGCACAAAAAAAAATGCATCAAAGACAATGTTTTTACCAATTTTTGACATGCCTTAGAGACTGTGAAAAAAGTTTTTAAAAAATCTTTTTTTTTATATTGAAAATCTGTAATTTTGTGTGTTTTGTTCTCCAAATCAGTGACATCACTTATGAACTTGGCAATTAAAGAGTTATAATCATGGAATTTAAAAAAAAATGTTGTAGTTTTGATCAGTACTGAGGTGAATTAACAGATTTATCAAAAAAAATTCACGTGATACATTTTTACAGCAGCTTAATATAGTGGAAAGGTAGTAAATTTGCCCACAGTGTATTGTTGAGTTTGTAAAAATATTTCAAAGCATTTTCTCCAAAAATGTGTCAATATAAGATTTGTCACCAAAAATCATTTCATTTGCTGAAACACAGAGAAAATGTTGGCCAAATAAGAACAACACGTAAGGGTAAACTTTGAACAAACTTTTGCTAGTAAACAAATTTAAATCTACAGTAAGTTACTGGCAAACAGCTGGCAGTAGTACTGTAATTTCTACAGAATTTTTTATTTAACTTTTTTTATACAGTAGCACTTTTGCATTATTTTAAAAACAGCTTTACTTTACATTAATAAAGAAAACAGGGAAATTGTTAAATATTTAGATGACGTATAGAATATAATACATGGTATTGTTGTAAATGTTATTGTCCTCATAAAAAAGATTATCTACTAAAGACTTTGGGTTGAAACAACCTGCAGTATAGGTTACATTACAGCCCAATGGGTTGGGTTCGTACTTTTTGACCCAAGGCTTGGTTGCGTGGTGTATCTATCTAATATTTTTATGAACCAATTTATTGTTTATTCATCTAACCAAAGTCATTTAAGAAGGCAAATGTTATTGTATTGTAACATAAACACTTTATATCAGTTTATCTGAACTAGAAACAGTTTTCATAACCAAATCAAATGCTTTTCAATCACCTCTCGTTTCAGATGGCTGTGCTCACTCCCGATCTTCGGAAACAAAGCGCTACAGTGAGATATTACGTGATTTTGACGCGAACGTGAACATGTCACTAGCATGCTCGTATGTCAACTCAGTCACTCGGTCCATATTTCAATCAGCTGTAGGTGCTATGAAAGCCGGCTTAATATCGTTGCATGTGTTTATTCCTCAGGACTGTGGATGAGCTCGACCCGGACTCTTTGTCTTTAACAGACATCTCGGCAGATACCACGCTGAACGCTGACCTGGATGATATAACAGTAAGAAATGATTGATGAATTATATGTTTATCAAAATTCTTTATACAGTTTATGGTGTAAAATGTGAAAACTGTGTTTTTCCCAGGGTGAAGATGAGTGCACCGTAAAGATCTGCGGTGAAGACGAAGAGAAGAATGAAGGGACAAATGGTAACTGTCTTCAAGAAACTTGTCTATGTGTATGGCTGTGCACGCCGGCCACTAAAAGATGAAAATGGGTCATGGGGTAATAAGGTTTATAAGTGAAAAAAAAACCGATTGGTATAACACTTAAAATAGCATAAATGAGGGTTCATAATGGTGAAGATTTAAAGAGGTCATAGTGCATCTCCTTCTCATACTTTTACAAATTATGCTTTTTATTTGACTAGTCAATCAGAATGCCTGTTATATTTGGATATACTGAGATAAACAGATCAAAGCAAAAATGAGTGATCCATTATGCCACGCCATTAAATCTCTCCTCTTCAACCTGCGCTGTTTCTGTGTTATTAACCACATGGACTAATTGCTTCTAACTAACAAGATTAACGCTGGACAGGAGGGCAGATTAAACTGGCAGACACCTGCTGCTTGTCCCAGCGCTCTGTGTCTCAGATATTTAAAAATTGATAAAGAGATATGTTAAAAAATACTGAAGGTGCTGGTATTTAAAATTGGTTTGATCAAAGTTTAACTAAGCACTCTCACTGTAACCTTTCTAACTATCACTCACTATTAAAACTCACCGCATTTACTTCATTATTGTCACTTTATTTCAATGGCATTTATAGACGGTTTCAGCAGTAACATTAACAAGCGGCTTTCGTGGTCAACACGTAACTTCCGGTAAACTCCGCTAAGAATAAATAACAACAAAGTACTTTAAGTGTAGTTTATTTATATAACAAGCAAAAAAACAACACATAGATTACCTTGGAAACCAAAACATTTGTTATTTTCGATGAGGTATTTGTTCAAGAGTTCAGTTTAGCAACAAGTCAGACCATTAAAAAAACGAAACCGGAAGTAAAGTTCGGACCAGACACGTCCGATGAAACCGCCTATAATCTCCCTTCTTAGCCAAGTTTTTAAGCCTCACTGTGTGCAGTCTGGTTATAATTAACCAAATGGACTGATTAAAGACATGCATGTCATAAATTTGCAGGATTTTGTCTAAGAATAGTCTATATCCTAGCTCAGTGGTTTTCAAACTGGGGGCCGCGAGATGGTGCCAAGGGGGCCCCAGTTTTATGACATTTTATAAAATACATTAATTTATCATGAATTCTGTGTAACTAAACCTAAAAAAATAAGGCTACTAACCAAAAGCACTACTTTTTTGTATAATTTAATGTTTTTTTATTAAAATGTTGAGTTTTAGAACAAGTTTTCTTTGGGGGGCCACGAAGGAATGCACCGTACACAAGGGGGGCCACACGCTGAAAAAGTTTGGGAACCACTGTCCTAGCTAACGATTTATTGTTCCAAACCATATGAAAACCAAAAATTAATGTTAGGGGAATGTTATGTGCATCAGTCACTGGGACAGTACTCTTTAAAAAGGTCCTAATATGTACCGTACTTTCTGGACTATAAATCGCACCGGAGTATAAGTCGCATCATTCAAAAATGCGTCATTAAGATGAAATAACATATATAAGTCACAGTGGACTATACGTCGCGTTAATTTAGAAAATTATTTCAAATAATCCAAGCCGAAGAACAGACATTTAATCTGGAAAGGCGAGTTATTCAACTAAACAATAACAGACAGAACAGCAGGCTGAATAGATGTCTGTACGTTAAAGGAACACAAGGCAGCATTTTTATGTTAATAAATCATCTTCGTAAGTCTGTATATGGTTAAATGACTCATTACCGGATGAATGAAGTCTCTCTCGCCCGCCCCTACCGTCTGTAGGAAGAATACCCCACTTGCAAGTTCGTTGTATCCGACCATCCGACCCGGTGTCCTTCAGTCTCACAAAGTCTCAGATATCGCGAGAAGCAGTATCACTTTACAGCAAACAACACAGAGGCAGGCGAGCTAAACACGGCTAGCGATTGTTGCAAATGGCAGAGCCCGGGAAGAAGCATCGAAAACCCTTGATGGAAGGGAAACATAACTGGATTGGAAATAAGCTGATAAACTTGGTTCCGAGGGGGGAGGGACAACATTTCGTTTTTACGACAGTGTGTTTGAAAGCATTCATTTTCAGACACTAGGGGGAGCTCATAGAGAAATATTACGCAGACTTGCCTGGTTTCCCTTTAAAGTAATATTATCAGTTATCAGTTATATAACAATAAAGCATAGCATACAGAACTTACCTGGAAGGTTGAATAGGCTAAATTAACCGAACAAGCAAACTAGCGTGAAGTTCGCAAACTCGTCATTCCACATTACTGAATCCATTGAATTACATAAATACAGAAGCAGCATATAGCGGACTCTCACGGCTGTAGACGGTAATGATGTCTCTTGCCTCATAAATGTCAAAATTTATGAATTCATACTGACTTACCACAGCACCAGCACAAGCCAAGTTATGAAAAAAAAAACAGCTTATAGACTGAAAAATACGGTACCATTTAGGTAGAAATATGTTTTCATTTGGTACCATAAGAACCTCTACTCTTGAACTCTTTCCTTGCCAGCGTTTTTTTATTTTCCAACCAGCGGCAGCATTTTTCATGATTTTCATTTTAATGCCTTCCAGAAAATGGAAAATATATAAACATACAGTATATCAAATGAAAGAACAGACCCTCTGCTTTAAAAAAAAAGGTTTCGGACATACATACAGCGGTTTGCCCTAGGGCGATACTTCCAGGTTTTATAAGTTGCGAACCTGGTGGATAATAGCGGTATTGCGGAAAGCCGGAAATACTTGTAATTGGCAGGGAAGCGTTTTCTCTTAATTGACGAGATAACTCGAGTTAACTCGTCAATGGCACGAAAAGAGTTAAGCCCAGGATACACTGCATGATTTTTGGCTGTCCCAGACGAAAGATTGTCATCGTGAAACAATCGTTGCGACTCTGTGATCGTGGTCCTATGTTGTACTGTGAGAGAGGTTCAAAGACGGACGTTTTAGATGGGCTTTAGGTGTAAAGGTGTTTTGAAAGGGTGGCGGCGCGGTGACGGCTAGGGATTTTTTTTTAACATCATTCTGATGCTATTGCAAAATGTACCTTTTAAATGTCTATTAAGATTTGTTTACATGTAGCTTTATTCCCCCTAAAAAAATCCCTTTTCCCTTAAGTGCAATCTGAACAAAAATCTTATTCTCATTACGGTATTAAATAATGAAAATCATCCAGATATGCAGATTTTTTATCATAATTATTTTTTTACGACATTCGGATATTGTGTGTACAATGGTGTAAAGAAAATCAATAACAGTGAGTGACATTCGTGTAGTCATGGGGTCAGCTGAGTTTATCCACCATCCTCTTTATATAGTATCGGATTTAATCATACATTTGTATATTGACTTTAGTATAGTATACGCATTTAAGATAAGATCGTGTTTAAATGAGCAATATAATAAGCAATACATTAGGTGGGGTTTGCCTTCTCAGGATCCGGTCTATATCAGGAAATTAATTTATTGATTATTAACCTCCAAAAACACACACGGGGGAATAGAAGTGCCAAACAGTCCATCACAACCTGAAAGAATGATACAGAAAATGCCTGTGTGAGTTGGGATTTAATCATATATTGAAAAGGGAGGAGTCGGGTAGAGGGAGGATGAAGCGTCTCATCCTCTGTGATCCACACACAGTCACAGCTAACCCCTAAAGCCTTAAGGGCACTATTGAACAGATCCTTAAACTGCGTGGATATTAAATTGCCAATCTGGAATATCGTAGATGGAAGTAACAGGATTCCCTTTGACCACCATATGGACACACAAGATGCCCTGATGGACTTGCAGTGAAGTTTTTCCACATTTAATCATTTTCTTTCACCAATTGGAAATATGGAGTCTGTATTGTGATGGAAATTTGGGCATTTATTAACTTAGTTGACATTCTTTGAGGATAGAGGAGATTTATTAAGTGTGATAATGTATGAGATCATTTTAGCTGTGTTTTGGATGGAGGATGAGGCATCTCTCAGTCCTGGGTTTAGTTCAGACAGATGAGGGAATGTAAAGTCCGACAATGCTCATGTATTCACTCTCAGCCCAGGACCCGGATCTTACCCTGTGCCGCTGCGAGGGTGGCGTGGAGCTCGCCCTACAGTATGCCAAAATGTGGTGCCGCTATGCTAAAGACCTGCTGACCTGGATGGACAAAAGAATCAGCCTGGGTGAGTGCTTATGTCTTTCATTGAAGAGCTCTGACATGTTTTATCAGACTTTTTATCAGGTATTTCTGAATGGCATTTGACACAAAAGTATTTTATGAGAATATAATATGTGCCGAGAACATTCAGGTAATATCATTATGTAATTTTTGACGGAGGTGATGTTTAGTGGTCTTCTGTTTTAAATTAGATCTGGTTCAGGTTGCGGTTTTTTTTATATATATATTTATAGATGTTTTCTGCCTGTTGGAGAAGTCAAGAGAGCTTTTCTTGGAAACAACGGTCTAATATAAGATTTGTGAGAGAATGACTTGTGCACCTTTAATAGGATAAAGTAACCTTTTAGATCCCTCAAAACTCCCCCTGGTGGAAGGCTACGGCTAGTACAAGATTTAACATTTATGTATTTGGCAAACACTTTTATCCAAAGCAACTTTCTGCCTGAACATTTTATCAGCATGTGTGATTTTTGGAATCAAACCTTTACTTTGATAACACAACGCTCTAATAGTTGATTTACTACAGCAACAGGTAAAGGGATATAGTTCACCCAAAAATGAAAATTGTCATCATTTACTCACCCTCATGTTTTTTTAAACTTGTACGAGTTAAATTTTTTGTTAAACACAAAAGAAGATATTTTGATAAATGATGGAAAGCTCACAGTTGACGGTAGCCATTGACTTCCATAGTATTTGTTTTTCCTACTATGGAAGTCAACTGTGTAGTCACCATCCTTTATCAAAATATCTTCTTTTGTGTTAACATAATTAAGAAACTCATACAGGTTAAGAACAACATGAGGGTGTGTAAACGATGACACAATTTTTGGGTGAACTATCCCTTTAAGGTGCAGTGTGTAGATTTTAGCGGCATCTAGTGGTGAGGTTGCACCCCTCCTTTTCGCAGCACATAGAGAAGCTACGGTAATGACATACACTCACCTAAAGGATTATTAGGAACACCAAACGAATACTGTGTTTGACCCCCTTTCGCCTTCAGAACTGCCTTAATTCTACATGGCATTGATTCAACAAGGTGCTGAAAGCATTCTTTGGACATGTTGGCCCATATTGATAGGATAACATCTTGCAGTTGATGGAGATTTGTGGGATGCACATCCAGAGCACGAAGCTCCCGTTCCACCACATCCCAAAGATGCTCTATTGGGTTGAGATCTGGTGACTGTGGGGGACATTTAAGTACAGTGAACTCATTATCATGTTCAAGAAACCAATTTGAAATGATTCGAGCTGTGTGCCATGGTGCAGTAGCCTGCTGGAAGTAGCCATCAGAGGATGGGTACATGGTGGTCATAAAGGGATGGACATGGTCAGAAACAATGCTCAGGTAGGCCGTGGCATTTAATGGATGCCCAATTGGCACTAAGGGGCCTAAAGTGTGCCAAGAAAACATCCCCCACTCCATTACACCATTGCATTAATGAGAATTTGAACAGGTGTTCCTAATAATCCTTTAGGTGAGTGTACGCGCTCTGTAGAGGAGTTTGTCCGTTTAGGGCTACTGTAAAAATATAATGCCGCAAAATGGCGACTTCCTTCTCAGTTTTATTGATATTTGGATGCATTTGCTTTAGCATTTGGTATTTACTTACAATAACCTCTTTGAATACAGACACACAAAGTCAATATCAGCATACATTCAATAATTCGGAGGCTGTATAATTCTGAAAATGTTATTGCTTGTTTACAGAGCAGGAGTTTGCAAAGAGTATTATGAAAGCAGCTGATGCGGCCAAGTCTTGCATTGCTCCGCAGGTAAAAATGCATATGTGCTGTTATACGATACAACTACGTTCTGCTCTGTTGCAATAAGCAATATGTTGTTTGGAGATAACTAATGCATTTCTCTTGACTTCCTCTATAGGACATAATGCCTTTGCAGCACATCTACATCCTCGCTATGGAGCACGATCTTAAAAACAGCACGACGACCAAACAAACAACTGAACTCCTGCAACAGCGATGCTATCAGGTACTGCATACATCCGCACAGCATTTACAAGTGCAAGAGATATAAAACGTGATTTATGAGGAACGTTCCCTTCGACAGGCTCTCTCGGCCAAGAAGAACGAAATCGACAAATGGCGGCGAGAATTTAAAGAGCAGTGGGGTAAAGAACAGAAGAGAATGGTCAGTTTTTGGGCTTATTAATATGTGCATTTATGGCAGCCAACACTTTTAGTAATGTGATGATGTGCCGTGCATTAGAACGATGCGGTGTCTGCGCTGAAGAGGGCGCGGCAGCAGTACAGACAGCGCTGCGAGGAACTGGAAAAGGCCAAAGCCATGACGGCCAAAGCTGAAGAGGAAACGGGAGGTAACAAGACCCTGGACAAGAGGAGGAAGTCCAGAGACGATGCCCAATCCAAGGTCAAACATGGGTAATTTGACATGCATTTCAATATTGCATTACAATGTGATATTTATCTCTCTGCTTTGCTCCTGTTTAGATGGTAGAGGCTGAGATGCTGTACAGACAGTGTGTGTGTGAGGCTAACAGCCATCAAGAAGAGCTGGAAAGAGTCAAACAGAGAATCATCGTCCACATTCGCAAGCTCATCTGTCAAGGAGACACTGTGTTAAAAGAGGTTGGTTGGTTCATGCATGCCATTAAAATTACAAGAACATCTACTACTTCTTTTCAATCATTTCAATATGAACAATACAGAAAACATACAAATGGAAGATGATCAAAATGATGAAAAACTATAGTAGATACCATAGTATTTACTATAGTAAACTCTAGTAATATTTTGCACCAACCATTACACACCTATGCACGAGACATAATGGCGCCCTCCACAGTTTAAAATGAGTATTACTTGTGGTTGGGATTTTAGTAGTAGAAGGAAAGTATAAAAGTATTTGCACTGCAAATCTGCATGCCCAATTACGATTTGTTGCCTTAATCCGATTTTTATGACGACCTGCTTACATAATCTTTTAAAAGCGACTCGTATCTGATATATTACACTTGGAAAAACAATTCAGAGTAGACATATTGACCCTGAACAGCTTAAAGCAACACTAAGAGTTTTTGCTCTTTGCTCCCCCTACAGGTTAGAAGCGTAATTGTTCATTACAACTGTCGTAAATACTGCAGCATAGCTGGCTCTGATTGGATTGTAGGTCTGCCGTAAAGCAAGTTTTTGTAGTTTTCACTCGAACTACAGGACCGCTACCCGACGGTTGGAAACTTCTTTAGTGCGGTTTTGGCCGATAGAGGGCTGCAAAGCGAATGTGAAAGTGACGTTCTCCCTGTTTCGAGTGGATGAACGACTGAAACTTTTTTGGAAACGTTATTTTAAGGTAAAAAATACTCTTTGGTCTTGCTTTAAACCATAGAGGAAGTAAAATAATAACACATTATAAAACTTCATTAGCTACTTCACATTACTCCACTAAGTGGAGCCGTCGTCCTCCATTGCGCTGCTAAGAAGAGTCATGTGATCACAGGTGGTGTTCACCTGAGTTGACGTCATTTGCCAGCATTGCATTTTCAATGACAAACTACA
Organism: Misgurnus anguillicaudatus; assembly: GCF_027580225.2. Classification (NCBI taxonomy): domain Eukaryota; kingdom Metazoa; phylum Chordata; class Actinopteri; order Cypriniformes; family Cobitidae; genus Misgurnus; species Misgurnus anguillicaudatus. Next base: position 13,220,501 of record NC_073355.2, read on the forward strand.
CGTCCTGAGATGGGAATATCCGATATGTCTGCTTACATTGCAGATGCGAATGCATGTATACAAATCATATCCGATTTATTTCCACTTATGCATGAGGCCTGAAACCGATGGGAAAATATCCTGATCAATGCGCTTTTTTATTCGTATCAGATCTGGGCCACATGAGGGAAACAAATCGGAATTGAGTCACTTTAAACATGCAATATAATATATACAGTTCTGTGCAAAAGTCTTAGGCTACCACCACCAGACTTGTTGTGTTAGAAGTTTTAATGACCATCTATATTTATTTTTCAATCAAATTTTATTAAGATACAAACAGAAAATACAGGAAATATGTACAATTTTTTTTTCGTAACTAAATGTCTTCTTCAGGCATCAGTCAGTATTTAGTGAGCTTTTTTGAGGAGAACTGAAGTCATTCTATTAGAAATTAGGATTTAATTTCATATAGGTTAAGGAGATCCTGCAGTTTCCTGCAATTGCTCAAGTGGAAGGGGAGTTTACCTTAAATACTTGACACTTCAGCTTATACTTTTATACTGTTTTTAATACTACATATACATTTCTTGTATTTTCTGGATGTATTCTAATAAAGAGACTGAGAAATAATGATATATGATCACTATAACATTGCAAAAACAACAAATCTAATTATGCCATGGTGGCATAAGACTGTAGTCAGATGATTTTGAATTTCACAAAAATGTTATGGCTTCCAGAAAATGTTCTTCTTTAAATCAATAAACATAGGATATATCAAATAAAAAACAGCCCCTCTGCTTTCAAACAAAAATGTTTTTATTTGTCTTTATTTGTTCTCTTTTTATCACCTCTAAAATATGGGAAAGTTTGTTTAAAAATACCAAATTTTGAGCAAAAAGCTTAAATAATTGCATAAAAGCTATTTTGTTAGAGATCAGATTCAGATTGAAGATTAAAACATACCCAGAGTTTAATTGTTTTTGGCCTCAGTGGATGCTTCAGTGTTTTATAAGTTGTGTAAGAGCGCCACCTGGATAATAGCAGAAATAAAGATTGCCATAAAAAGTTGTCATTGGCAGGGAAGCGTTTTCTCTTAATTCACAAGATAACTCATTGATGGTGGGGAAAGAGTTAAAGGCACAATATGTACGATTTCTCCAAAACTATGTTATATACTTTGTTCACATGTGTACTTGAATGATCCCAAATGTTTGAATTAATTTCATGTTTCTACAGTAGCCCTAAACGGACAAACTGCTCTACAGAGCACATTTTGTCACATTTGCTGCGTCCGAAACCGCCTACTTCCATACTATATAGTAGGCGAAAAGCAGTAGGCAAGGCTAGTAGTATGTCCAAATACATAGTATTCCAAAAACAGTATGCGAAAAAGTACCCGGATGACCTACTACTTCCGGCTAGGTTTTGCAGTGTGCACACGATGGACACTTCACTATCCCGTGATGCCCGGGAGCAGAGTTATGCAACAAAGAAGAAGAGGTGAAAGGGCGATGCGGCTGTTTTCGCACTTGTATGACATGACGTGATGACGATGTAGGTCACGTGATTTATTAACATGGTGGATGTAGTACGTCAGAATCGCATTTATACTACCAGGATTCATACTATACTGTTTTAACAGTCAGTAAGTAGGTACATCTCATTCAGTACCTACTGTACAGTATGCGGTTTCGGACGCAGACATTAGTCCCTTTCACACATACAGTCTTTACTGGTAAATTGCAGTTAACATGTCATGTGTAAACAGAACCTTTCCGGTAAATCAGTGCTCCCAATTTAACAGTAAGACAGGTTGTAAGATTAACGGTAATTTGCCGGTAAGCGCTATGTGTGAACGAAAAATATAGCATTACCGGCATTTAGTTGACGTCAGTCCGCGCTGACAGATCGGGCGGGCCAATAAGTTAGTTTTTTATACAGGTGACGCGGTTTCCCCCAGACTGTTTACGGACGTTTCCACACACATGTTGCTTAAAAGTCGAGCACACCTGAAGTTAACATCCACATTTCTTCACCAAAGTTGTTTAAAACAGCTTACCATCTAATTGCTAAATTGCCGACGTCCTTAGCACACCATCTGTGAAGCCTAATGTGCAAACGCACAGGTTCCGTTTGACGCCGCCTAACGCAATGTTGTTTGGTCACGAGCAACTTCACGACCGTTTGCCACAGATGTGAAAACAACAAAATACGGACCGTGGATATTAAGTCATAACCCGCCGTTTACAAATACGACACGGACGGAGCTCGCCGGCCGCGTGCCACAGGTAACTTCCGCTTTCTCTCCAAGTTTACCGGTATTTTGATACTGATGTGTGAATGATGTCTTGCTGGTAAAAAGACGGAACGTCACTGCATGTGTGAACAGCACATTTTTGTATTTACTGGTAAATTAATTCTGGTAAATTCATGGTAATTTACCAGAATTACTGTGTGAAAGAGGCTAGTGTCTCAGACAAAGACAGTTTTGTCATGTGGCAGCTACCGTAGCTTCAACCGCCATTGGTTGCAATTCACAGCCTCACCGCTAGATGCCGCTAAAAATCTATGCATTGCACCTTTAAAAATAAACTAATAACAAGACAAAACTAAAGAAAACTAAAACTACATTGATTAATGTACTGAAACATAAGACATTCTGCACCTTTACAGTATTGATTTATAGATGTTTTTACAGTTATGTTTATACATTCATCCATTGTTTCTTGACCAAAGTCTCTTCTTTTTTTTTCTCTCACAGGCAACAGTAAATATGTTTCACTTCCAGCGGCAACAGACCGAGTCAGTTCCTGTGGATTACCAGAACTTGGAATTGACCTGCAGGCCCTGTGAGCCCGGGGAGCCCTACCTCCTTTATATTACAGGGAAATGTCTACCTGGCCAACCTCTCCAGAACTTTATATTTCAGGAGTTCATTCCCCCGGGCAAGAGGTGAGCAAAACAAGACTGCTCCAAAGATTTGATCTAAAAATGATGGAGACCGCAAGATGATTACGTTGCAAACTGTGATAGTCAGATAGGATACCTAAAGCAATGGTGCCAACGCAAGCCATAGTCTTTTAAGATATATTAAGAAATAATATAAAACCATATTAGGCTGAAATAATGAAAAAAATGCGTGCATTAACACTAATACACATATATGTGACCCTGGACCAGTTTTCTAATTGAGAGCATTGAGGGACCCCCTATAAGGCACAAAATATAAAAAATATTAAAAAAGGGGAGTCCCCTGGTTATTATTAAAATTAAAATACTACATGAATTAAACATTTTCCCAATAGACCTTTTGCGAGTCGACGTCACAGTTACGTCACACACGCAATGTGGTGGCAGAAACACAGTGGAAATGAATGAGACACGAGTGAAACGAACGATTTAACTCACTAGAAAATGTCTTGTTGTGCTGTTGAGTGTCAGAATAGGAATGCCAAAATATATGACATTTTTATAGTATATTGTCGTCGAAGACACCATTTGAAGATAAACGTAGGTGTTTATGATTGCAATAAAAGCCCTCAACCGGACAGACTGGAGTGATGAAATCATCTGAAAATCTTTTAATAATTTGAATAGAAAATAATTAGAGAAGATATCTGGTGTTCTGTCGAAGTATGATCCCTCTATGTGTCTCTTATAGCGTTTTCATCACGTTACGTTTATAATTTATTTAGAAAGATTAAAGATTTGAATCAGTTCATAATATCAATAATATTACCATTCATTTTTTTTTTTCGTTTTCTATTACTTCTTTTTACCTTCTATCTTAGCCTATGTCTTCTTCCTGTTTGTTCTAAATTATGATGTTTACTAATAAATATATAAACATAGCGCACACACACGATGTAAAGTGTTAATAATATATAAACAGGCCTATACAAATTAATTTGTATGTAAACATAATAGTTTTAGAACAAACACGTAGGCTATAAATATAAGGAAGAAACTGAAAACAGGAAATTATGAAATATTTAATAAATGATATTATACAAAATACATGAAAGTATTGCTCTTATAAGTACTTCAGCGATTCATACTGTAAAATAATTGATTTACCAATAAAGAACAATACATATACATTACATACATGCACACATATCAGTAGCCAAGCCATTTAAACTTTTAATTCATTTAAAAAATAAACGTAACTTGGTGAAAACGTTATAAGAAACATTACACTTAAGAGAAATATAGGTGAAACAAACTTTTACAGAACACCGGATCCTTAAAAATCACAGTTTAATGCTAAAACACTTCACACCGCTATTTGCAGAGCATTCACTTTCTGCCACCAGTTGGGCTCCGCCCACAAAAAACGTCATCTCTGTTTGCAAACACGCAAAAGGTATATTTTGCAATAAACAAATCCAAAAGCCCCTTACGCTGTTTTCTGGAGGAGTTGACAGATTGTTCGATTCAGATTTAGTATTGGGTAGGGGCTTTAAATTATTCTCAAAGTATTATTTTACACTAATTCGAAGGGTTAAAAAAATGCTTATTTTGTAAAATTCCTACGGTAAATATATCAAAATTTTATTTTTGTGAGTAGATGCGGCAAAATTGAGCAGAAACTCGACTACCAACATTCACTCATTCCTACCTGTTCTTTAGAGATTTCCCAAGTTTGTTTTTTATGTAAAAGGTTACAAATTCCCCATTCAGTCCACAAGGTCATTACAGCAATAAGCCAGTAGAGAGCGCTAAAAAAACATTTACATTAGTAATATGTGTTGCTAAGGACTTTATTGGGACTTTGAACTCTAAAGGGCGCATTTTTTAATATTTAGATTTTTTGCACCCTCAGATTTCACTTTTTTTCAAATTGTTGAACATCTTCAATAAAACATCTGTTTATTCCTTTGATTTCCACAGATCCCCACCATCATGCAAGCGTAAACCAAGCAATGCTCCAAGTTTCCAAGATTCATATGCCCTACCAGAGGAATTGAAACACAGCAGCAGTTTAGTAGAAGGAAGTATGTCTGTCTTTTAGTGAAAATAGCGTAAAACAGTCGTTGTTAATGTGTTAGTCGATACTAGAGCATCTGATCATGTGATCTGTTATTGCACAGGACGTCCCGGTCACAGTGACACTGACAGCAGAGGAAGTTCAGAATCTCTGTATAGTCCAGGTGAGAGAAACATCTGTCTGCTGAATTTCTAAAGTCTGGCTTTCAGATTGGAGTCATGAAGCATCACACGCTACAAATTTTCCTCTAGTCATCTCAAAATGTCAACCATGTTTAATTTCATCAAACATCCCATCTAAATACCGTATATAAGTTACTAATATGTCCGCATTGCTTTCCTAAAGCTCATGGGACCCGTAAGCTACCCAAAGCCTCCTCCACGGGAACCATGTCTTCAGATGACCTCGATGAGAAAGATGCTTTACAAGAAGCAGGTACGAGACACTTTTCATTAAATAATTATCTTTACATTTTCTGCGATCAGTTTCTTTATGGCTGTAATTGTTCACGTGCGTGTAGAGAGCGAGGAAGCGTTACCTGACAGCAACGGAACGTTGTGTAAACCACGAACCGCATCACGTGCCGCTTTGACTCACAGACTGAGAAAAATGAAAAGCAAGATGAACAAGTGCAAGCAATGTGACAACTACATCCTGGTGAATGGGATCGAGTGTGAGGAGGTGAGTGCTGGAAACGCAACGGTGTAGCTTAGTGGTTCATGAAAGGTTGTAGTTTCAAACTCTTGATTTAAAGGTTAAAGCTGACTGACTGTTGCTCCTTTCCTGTCAGTGTGGCCTTGCGGTCCACAGGAAGTGCCTGGAGGTTTGCCAGATTGAGTGTGAGCACAAGAGAGGCTTTATCTTCGGTATGGACTTCAACATGCTGCCCAGAGAGATCCCAGATGCCGTGCCCTTCGTTGTCCTTCGGTGCACTGAAGAGATTGAGAGCCGGGCTCTCGGGGTCCAGGTATGAAACATGGAAATATTTATTAAATATTATAAAGAGAACAAAAAGCTTTACTAAGACATTCTTGCTAAGGCAACTCTTACTATTGCGATCAAACTGATGAAATGCTTCTGAAACGCTATGCGGCTGGTGTAAACGCAAGCATTAAAAAGCGTGGCCAGTGCCACCATTAGCTCTGGCACCCGCGTCGCAGCTGTAATGGGGCGTAGACATCAAACGCAATGTTTTCCGCAAGTAGAATACATACAAAGTAAATGCAAAGACGCGAATTGATGCAAACTCGAGCAATTGTTGCAAAAACACACACTATTAGCCTCAAACGCGTGTTCGCACAAGTTGAAATTTTTTAACTCAAACAAGTAAAATCCCGCAATTAATTTAGAGTGAGGTATGCAATGCTTTGCGTTTGGTGTGTTCACGGCATAATGAGGCATACAGACCAAATGCAAATTCAACAATTTGCACGAGTACATTACATACAAAGTCAATGCAAAACGTGAATAGACGCAAACTCAGAAAACTTGCGAATGACATTAATTGGGCGGCACGATTGCCATGACAACATGCACTATTCGCCTTAAACCCGTTTTCGCGCAAGTTGAAAATATTCAACTCAAACGAAAAATTTTCATGACACGAAGTTAAATCCCACAAGTAATCTAGAATGAGGAACACGCGATGCTTCGCTTTTGATGTGTTCGCAGCATAATGGGGCATATACACCAAGCGCAAATTCAATTTCGGCAGAAATGGTCTGTTCGCCTTAAAACACATCTTTACGCACGTTAAAAATATTCAACTGTAGTAAAAAATTTGCATGACACGAAGTTTAATCAGGCGAGTAATCTAGAGCAAGGAATGCGATGCTTCGCGATCGGTGTGTACGCAGCCTAATGGGGCGTACACACCTAACGCGAATTCAACGATTTGGGGGAGTAGATTACAAACAAAGTCAATGCAAAGACGCAACAAGACGTTAACTCATGCGGGGTGATGCGAATGATGCAAATTGGGTGGCGCGATTGTCAAGAAAATTGGCTTTTTGCCTCAAACGCGTCTTCTTCGCGCAAGTTGAAAATAAACAACTCAAGCAAAAAAATAGCATGACACGAGGTTAAATTCCCGCGAGTACTCTAGAGCGAGGAACGCGATGCTTCATGTTTGGTGTGTACGTAGCATAACGTGCCACAGACACATGCAGTAATGCTGCGTACACACCAAACGCGAAGCATCAATGCAATTTTTCGTGAAAAATTTGCACGAAAACGTGTCTGATGCGAATAGCTCATTTTTGTGACAATCATGCCTCCTAATTTGCTTCATTCGCAGCGCCCCCCTGCCAGTTCACGACTATTCACGTCTTTGCATTGACTATGTCTACTTAAGCAAATCACATTTGGTGTGTACGCCCCATAAATAAGGTGAACAGTCCAGAACATCCTAGTAAACAAGCAACACCCTGGAAACCCCTGGCAATACCTTTCCATGTTCATGAGTTTGGCACCAAGCAAAGCAAAACTTCAGAAAGTGTCTTGTTGTTTTTAATCTCTTGTTGTTTTCTCTCAGGGCGTGTACAGAATCAGTGGCTCCAAACCTCGGATACTTAAGTTATGTCAGGCCTTTGAGATCCAGAAAGACCAAGTTGACCTTAGTGACCTCTCACCCCATGACATCACTTCTGTTCTCAAGCATTTTTTCAAAGAGGTAAAACGAGGGATTTTTTTTACAATTGATCCAAAATATAATAGACGGATGTGCTTTTATTAATTGTACAATATTGTAAATTAAAAATCCTCACGGCGACAACAAACCATCTTTCATTTTATCAGCTTCCAGAGCCGTTACTCACCTTTGACCTTTACAATGACTTCATCAGCGTGGGTAAAGAGATTCAGAGACTTAGTGAAAAGGACAATGCCGCCGAGACTGTTGGGATTGTGGATAGTATTCTTCTCAAACTCAAGGAACTTACAGGACGGTTACCGCTGTGCAACTACATCACAGTGCAGCATATGATGGCCCACTTGAACAGGTACTGTGTGAAGTCAACCTTATACATCAGGTACTAAATTAGCTCCTACTTATCCACATTTCCTCTTTAGAGTTGCTGAACAATACGAAGATAACAAAATGTCCCCTGGAAACCTGGGCATCGTGTTCGGCCCCACTCTCTTGCGACCCCTGGTGTCGGGGGACGTGTCCATGATTGCACTTTTGGAGACCAGCTACCAGGCACTTCTCGTGGAGTTCATGATCTCCCACTATGACGAGGTCTTTGGTCCAATGGTGAGATCCAGCACACCCCCTCCACCCGTTCCCACTGCACCTCTTCCAGATACCCCGTCAAAAGCATTGTCCACCCTTTCCCCTGCCGAAAGTTCCTCTCAGGACCCCGGAGCATCGTCTAAAGAACGTCCACGCTCACTGGAGGTAGGCATTGAGATCTCAAGTACCTCCATGCTGCCAAATGTTAGCTCTGTGCGCTTTAAGCTGGCTGTTGTCATGACGATGGTACATATAAGACCTATGGTGTTCATCTTGATCGGCTTGAGCTTTTCTTGTGCTGCTTGCATGCTTTAATTGTCCCATCATGCCCATGGAAAAGCCTGTAAGGATTAAATGCTTATTCTGTGAAGATTACCATGCTTGCTTGTGTGCATGTGCTTTTAAGAGTTTCACCCCTGGGATGTAGTTAGGCCAGCGCTGGGCTTTTCTCCATGTTATTTACTACTGTAAATACGTCAAGGTGCAAGAGTTGTTTTTTACCCGGTTAAAGAATGTGACTGAATTTTTGAGCCCTTTTTACCTTTGGACAGTGAAGAGTGACTGGAGACTTTTTTTAGAAGTGGAGATTTTGTTAAATACCAATAAAAAGCGATATTTGTAAAAAAAAATAAGGCATTTCAATTACTGCCTAATAACCCTTTCATTGCCATTAAAGTAAAATCACTGAACATAAACATAAGAGCATGATAAAAAGTGCTAATTTACAAGAAAACATGTCAGAGGCACTTATTCGCAGAAAAACATAACATTGCAAATCATAATATTTTATTACTTTACAATGGCTAGAAGTGTTAATATCAATCCTTACCGTGGGTTCACGAGTTTTGCGTGAGTAGATTACATACAAAGTCAATGCAAAGACACGATCAGACGCGTCATCGCGTGGGGCGATGCGAATGAGGCGATATGGGTGGCGCGTTTGCCGCGAAAACACGAGCTATTCGCCTCAAACGCGTCTTCGCCCAAGTTGAAAATATTCAACTCGAGCAAAAAATTTGCATGACGAAGTTAAATCCCCGCGAGTAATCTAGAGCGAGTAATGTGATGCCACACGTTTGGTGGGTACGTAGCATTATGCGAGCAATGAGGCGTTTAGCACGGCGCAATAGGCGCAAATTGACGCGTGAATGACGCGAATTGAGCCACGGGGAAACCTGCGAGTTGAAAAATCTCAACTTTGGCGGAAATCTCGTCATGTTAACCAATTAGGAGCTTGGCTTGCTCTAGTAGTGACGTGATTACAGGAGGCGAGAGGAGTCACAGAAGCCCCTCCCATGATACAAATTTCCGCGTGAATGTCTCGAATGACTAGAATTTCACGAGCGAATGAAGCGAGTAAACTCAAAATGTCCAACTACATGCGAATAGCGCGTCTTTGCAGCCTCTACCGCGTTTGGTGTGAATCCAGCATTACCTCTAAACTGCCGCGCGGCAAGCTTTGCGTTATATTTGTCCACAACCTGTATTTTGTTGCTTTCACTTCTGTGGCAAACGCTGACAGTCGCGCAGTTGCTCGTGATCAAACGAACGAGAAATAACGTTGACGGATAAGGTAATCAAGCCTTATAAAGGTTGCGTTTGATGACATCGGTTTATTTCAGGATGGTAGGTTATATTTAATGTTCAAATTGTTAGTTATAGATGTTACAGTATGAGTCCAAATTCAAAGGTGTGTAAACAGAGCACAGAATTGAGTGTTCAAACTTACAATCTACATTGATTTTTCACATAATGTATTGACAGTACAAGTCTTGTGAGGTTAAGATGTAAAATTATGATAGACTGTACAGTACCAAACTCTACTTTATTAGGAAGTGTCTTAAAATGACCATTTATTTGCTGTACAATGCCTCTTGATGTGCATTATATAATTTGCGGGATGACGCACTTATTACAGTCTACACACTAATGTTGTGATCATTATAATAGCATACGATTTTTAAAGGGTTAAAAACAACTCACCCGTAGCGTAAAACACAATCAAGATCAGCATCTATGTCTAGATAAATGTTGTCGCAAAGCTCTCTCCATTCAGATAATGCAACACCGATATTGAGCCTAATTCTTTCTCGTTTTGTTCCAAACTCTTCTTGGGTCGTTTGGTTGGCCCGTACGCTTACATGAGCTGTCTTTGCTGACACAACCAGCGGCAGACGGTAAAGAGTAACCTTAGTCCATAAACAAACACTTAGCCCGACAGGTGCTATCGCATAGTTCCGCATTTGTCCACGACACTGTTGTCATGTTCTTTTTACGTCAGTAAAGGTGGTAACAAAGGGTCATGTGGATATTAACGCTGGTAAATTGCCAGCACCGATTTACCAAAAAGGTTCTGTTTACACATGATATGCTAACCGCAATTTACCAGTTACTTACCAGTAAAGACTGTATGTGTGAAAGGGGCTATTATAAAGGTGCTGTGAGTAGATTTTAGCGGCATCTAGTGGTGAGATTGCAACCTGCAATCAACAACTCAGTCCACAGCCCTCCCTTTCGAACACATAGTGAAGCTACGGTAGCCATTATCTAAGACAACCTTGTATCAAAGCGCGCTTTATAGAGCAGTTTGCGGCACAAAATGGCGACTTCCATGTATGGAGACATGCGGTGAACATAGATAAAAACGCCTCATTCTAAGATAATAAAAACAATACAGTTCATTATGTAAGGTCTTTATACACCACCGATAATATAGTTATGTATATTATATTGCTTTGATTGTGTTTACAGTGCGCAATATAACATGTGTTCATGTTTCACGTGTAAAAAAAACGAAATATTTTTAACGCAATTTTAGCGCTGTTTTCAGTGTCAAAACAAGCTGATGTCTTCCTTGTTCTATGAAGTCCCTCCTTCAGAAATACGTAACGAGTTCTGATTGTGTAATTTATTTAGTGTGTTGTGATTCGATAGCAGCTTAACTTAGCTGGCGACTGACTTATTCCTGTGGGCGGAGTTTAGTCAAAAAACTGTTTTACTGACGCCATTTAAGCAGGAAGTAAAGGGCTGTATTACAAACCGGCCATTCGCTGTAGGCTTTGAAAGGCGAATTCTGTTAAAGAAAATATATCGGCTGGCAGTGAACTTTTTGCTTTATCATGTATGCTATTATAGCAACATTACGCACTAACTAAAGTTTGAAAAATTGGATCAGAAAGAACGTGACCTTTAAAATATCTAACTCACTAAATTCTCATTATTTCTGTCGTATTGGCTCTTTAGTCATCTTATATTCAGAAATTGTATCATTTTAACAGAATCGCACTATCAAGAGAGATTCAAGCGAGGGTTATATTTCTGACAAATCATCATCCAATGAGGCAATGGACCAGCTGAGCCCAGAAGCCAATGACAGAGCAGGTAGGCGGGCTTTGATAGACATTGATCTCTTGTGTACACTTCAATAACTGCACAGTCTGCTTACGCAAACGTTTTGCTTTTTTTGGCACTGGCAAGCAACCAATCACAATTTTCCTTTAAAAAAAAGCTTTTTCATCAAGATTTTGCTGAAATTAATCACACTTTGAATATTTATTTTAGGTAAAATCAGAATAATACATTTTTAACAATGCATGAACTCATGAAAGTTTTTTTTTTGTTTAAAAATTAACTATTTTTGTGAATTAATAAATGCCTATTTTTTCGTTTCTAGTCCTGGCTATGAGTGCTACAGGATCTCCTCACGGGCATTCGGAGCTGGTTACAGAAACTCAGTTGCAAACCCAATCGAGGGCTTACTTCAGCAGGCAGCCGGTAAAATACCACAGGCAGGGCTCTTCAGGAGCACAAATATTTAAAGCAGGATCTCAGTCGATGGATGAGGAGAACCCTGGAAGCAGGGAAGGACTTTTATCAGAAAGCGCAGACAGCAGCTGTTGCTCCTCACCTGAGATCACCATGAAACCTCATTCTTTTCTGCACGGTACAGACACGCACTGCCTTCAGATAAAGACGCCTGAGAGTCAGACTGTACATTCGGATGAGGTGGACCAAGTAGACAAACGAAATACCAACCAATCGAACAACAACTTATTGGGTAGAGAGAGGCAGCTCTTGATACGATCTTTAAGGAGGCGTCCCACAGAGCAGAGAGGCGCTCAGAAGGTCCTGTCTGGACTGAAGCTCAGACGCAGCGATTCGGGAAAGGGCGAACAACTCCAGTTTGTTTGACAGAACAAAACATTTACTTGCTGACAGCGTGCTTTAATTTACTGAGTATTTTGTGGACATTTTAGCTTTCCTGCTTTGTGGTACATGTGGTACACTGTTTTTACACATCTCAGACAGTTAACACTGTGGAAATTTAAGACACAGATTTTACTGTGTTTGACTGTGATGGTACACAGCCCAGAAATCTTCCATAGCCGGCTTGTATGGGTGTTTGAACGTGACTCTTTTGAGATAAATATGGAAAATATAACAACGCAAACAGTCTGGATGTTTTTGTGAATTCTTTAAACCATATACTGCACTTTACACCATTAACCATTCTTGGGTTTTTCCTCTTTTTTTATATAACACAAATCGCTGTATATTTTGCAACATAACCAATGGGTAATGACAGGTTACACTACCAGTCAAAAGTTTAGGGTCATTTGACTGAAATGTTTTTCATGATCTTAAAAATCTTTTCATTTGAGGGTATAATAAATGCTTGAGAGGTCTATAATTAGATTTTTTATCAAATGTTTTTTAAAAGCATGTGCAATGTACAAATAATAAAACGACAAAGTGACTCTAAACTTTTGAACGGTAGTGTGTTTTCTGATCACAGTGGCCTACTCTTCCACAAAATATGTGTTCGGGGTGTTGTGTGTGGCTCGTCATGTCAAAATTTGTGTTCTGTGCATCATGGGAACCTATGTGCATCGCGTGTCATGTCAAAATAAGTGCCTGCTGCATGAGCATCAAAAAAAAATCATGATAAAAGAGATTAAGCAGGAATCTAGCAAATGTGATTCATAAATCCTTATAAAGCGTCTGTATCAGCCACATATTTGGACATGACGCGTAATGCACAGAATACACATTTTGACATGACGATTCACACACATGATGATGTTTTGACGAGTTTCGCATTCATGCCTACTCGGAAAAGAAGTCACGAGCCGCCACTGGGGATCAAACCCATGACCTTGTGGTTGCCAGCACCACCCTTTATCAGCTGAGCTTCTGCAACACAAATAACAAATAATAAATTTATTGTAGGGCTTTTGAAACCTCATAAAATAATTTTGGTAACACTTTACAATAAGGTTGTATTGTTAAAGGGGTCATATTATGAATTTTTTTAAAGATGTAAAATAAGTCTTTGGTGTTCACAGAGTGCGTATGTGAAGTTTTATCTCAAAATACCACATAGATCATTTATAATAGCATGTTAAAATTGTGCTGTTTTGGGTTTGTCCTTTAAAATGCAAATGAGCGAATGAAATGCAAACACTGATCGCAATGATGGGGGTTTGTTGCAAATGAAACTCAATTGTGTTGTCAATGATCTTTTTTCTCTTTCTTTTTGTTTGCACTACATGGCAGTGCTGTTGTTGGATAGTGCAGATTAAGGGGACAGTATTATGGCCTTGCTACCTACCTCCCTAAACAGGCAAAATCTGAACGACGTAATTTTTCACATGCTTGCAGAGAATGGTTTACAAAAACGAAGTTACTGGGTTGTTTTTTTCCTGTTTTCTAGGTTGATAGAAGCACCAGGGACCAAATTATAGCACTTAAACATGAAAAAGTCTGCTTATCACGCCATGACCCCTTTAACATTAGTTGCCTACATATTAATGCACAATTAACTAACATGAGCGATTGTATTGGCATTAACTAACATTAACAAAAATTAAAAAATGGTGAAAAACTATATTGATTATTTCAGTTTACTATAGCTAATGCATTTAGTTATGTTAACAAATACAACCTTATTGTAAAGTGTTACCATAATTATATTTCTTTATTCTGTATGAAATATATTGTTTCTGACTTAAATCTGCCTTTAGCAGTTTCGATAAAAAATACATCGGACCAAATAGAGACCACTAAACTGATATCATATTCGTACCGATCCGTCTATTGTATTTCTATGAATATGACGTAACACGCTGCTATCACTTTTTGATCACTAGATGGCAGAAGTGATGCACACTGACCTCTATTGAATTTTGGCTCTTTTTTGGTTTTAGAAGAGAATTACGTGGTCGTATTAATCACATCAAAATGATTAGTATGTTGATTTCGCTATTCTTTGTCATCAAAGCAAGAATCATTCATACATAGGTTATCTAGGTGGGCCTATATATTTGCAAGACATTAATTTTATTATTTTTTTAAATCACATTTAGCCTATATGCACATTCATATCATCTCAAGTATGAACTGTCGGTGGGCCTACCATTAATGTAAAGTGACAGTAAATCCACAACTTACTTTGTTTTTTTAACGTATAAAAGGACAATATTAGGTTATTTACAAAATATGTTTCATGATTGTCAATTTTTATAAATTATTTTTTAATGTTTATTTGTAGTTCAAGGAAACATGATTACGATTAACTAAAAAAAATTAACTGTTTCTCCAAAACATGAAGAGAGAGAGAGAGTGTATGTGTATGTACAGACAGTAAGAGAATGAGAGAAAGAGAGAGAGACGTTGCTTTGATACAATAGGCTACATCTACTTTGTAAGTGCTCGTCTTTTTCTTCTCCCTCCCTCATCTTCTCGTCATCTCTAGCAGTCATTGTGTGCGCGAGCCTTCACTCCATCATCACAGCGGCTGAAGATCAGTGCACAGTCCCGCTATGCGCCCGCGCCACTGCCTGATTTCTGGAATATAACACTAAAGTTTAGGTTTTGGAAGATTTCTGCCCGTTTTCTTTTTCAAAGGTATTTTGATGTTACCAACAGAAATCTCAGGAGGAGTGTGTTTTAGCACAAGGTAAGTGCGAGGATGAGAAAGTCATCACCTGCTCTTATCCAATACATACAGGTCGACTCTGTAAATATGCGCACATTTCGTCTCTTTTTTTTAAACTGACATTTAGTGGAACACTTTTATACACTATAACGCTTATATAGACATTTATAGCCTAAAATTTGACTGTGCAGGAGTTAATGAAGAGATTGAGCTTGCGATTATACATTAGACTGTCTGTTAAGAATTCAGACTAAGCATTTTTAATTAAAAAAAGCATACAGATATTTCAGAAAAATTAAGGGTTGTTGTTTATATATATTTTTTTTAATTAAATGCTGAATGCGGATAGTCTGTATTTTTTTTTAATAAACACATGTTTCTTCTATCTTAACCAATATGATGATTTTATTGAATACAAATGCTGTAGTAAAATATTAAACATTTGTAAGGCAGCAGAAACTAGTTTAACATAGATAGATAACACATTAAATAAATATAAAAGCGTGTGAATATAAACGTTTTATCGACATACAGTATTTACAGAGTAACACTCCACTGTAAAATGTAGCAGTTTAGCACAAGTATATTATATGATTAACTCCAGAAAACACAAAATAAAGTCATTTTATTTTAAATTCATAAACTAAAAAAATCAGCATTTAGACTTTTATGTGGTTAAGCTTTATTTATGCATTTCATTTATATCATAAATATTATTCTCTTTATGCTTATGACCTTCTAGATGTGTGTTTTCCTAAAGTTTGGAGCTTGCGCATTATTATGAGCAGACAAACATCTCAAATAAATGAATGTCTTTAATGATTAAGAAATAGATTAGGCATGCAGCATGCAAAAAACTAAATGCGACTTTACATTTTCAGGCAAGCTTTGTTTTTAATAAACTAAACTAAACTAAACAAAAAAGGCATATTATTAGGCTATTATTATTATTAATAATAATAATAATAGCCTAATAATAATAATAATAAACAAACAATAACTCGGTTACAATTAAGTATTTTAAAAATCATTTAAGATAATACTACATACATCATAACTGAGAGTACTAAGAATTACTACAGTTTTCTTTTTATGCGTTAGTTTGTAAAATATAAATATATTTTAATGTTATTCTGAAACAACGCACAGATCATGCGTGGTACCTTATATATGGCTTTTTGTTTCACATTTTTATTTTATCAAACCTTTTTTTTCAAAGATGCTCCTAAAAATTATTTTGGCATAAAATAGCCTACATTAATTTGCTTTGAATCTTGATAGACTCTATTTCTGTTTTAAATGCCACGACTGTGATTTTTTGTGATTTACTAAATAATTTAAATATATAAAACGTGAGTCTACAGAAGCCGCACAAGTTTGTTACGGACAACTGCAGACTGTGTGATAAACACAAGCTTTAACAGAGATAAACTTTTATGCGCAACATTTAAAACCTCAAAACTATTTAGATATATTAAAATAATGTAAATTAGGTGTGACTAATTCAATAAAATGATAAAACTGTGCTGCTTTATACCAACACAGAGAGAGAAACAGAAAGAAGAACACGGAGAAACGGGCCGCATTGGATTTGGCTTTTGCCCCGCTGGCCCGTGGATAGACTAGCCTACTTATAGGCTAAGCTTTGTTAAAATAATTTCAAATAATTTCATGACATGATGTGTTTATTTAAATTATATAAAAATAATAGCAATGTGTGCACACATTAAGATGAAAGCTTGCGTTTCATATGCGCGCGCACATATTTATTTATCTGATGACTTTCTGTAAATGTATCTTTGTTGGTTTTTTATTCAGTCAGCACTCCAAAGAAAGAAGAAACGGAATGAAAACAGAGGAAAATCCATCATGTCTTCAGCAGGCTCCCTCAGCCACACCTTACGGTATAAAACCTTAAAAAAAATACTGAAGAGCAAATACTCTTAAAAAAATAAAATAAAAGTCCCTTTACCTGAAGGTCATGCAGGCTGAAAGAACCTTTAGCATCTACCAAACCTTTCTGTTTAATAAAAGAATTATTGTAGTGGAAAAAGATTAAATAACTATTTTTTACATTATTCAATTAATACACGGCAAAGCTGACATGTAAAAAATTATGTGTTTTAATAAAAATATTTGATGTTGTATCTGTGTATTTAATAATTGAATTTAAATCCCTCGTTGAGCATTTGACATTGCTCCTCAGCTGACACCTGCTCTTGTTTTGTCCCATCAGAGCACGTGAGAGGAGGAGAAGTGTGCGCAGGGTGCGAGTCTCCGATTGCAGACCGCTTCCTCCTGCGCGTGAATGAACTGTCGTGGCACGAGACGTGCGTCAAGTGCGCGGTGTGTCGCAGCGCGCTGAGTGGAACCTGCTACAGTCGCGACCGTCTGCTTTACTGCAAACACGATTACGAGAAGTAAGAAAGATTCATGTGCGTCCTGTGCCGCTACATGCATGAACACTGAATCAAATATATCTAAACATCAAGAGAAAATACACATCAATTTTATATAAATGACATTTTTGTGATTGCTCTTTGATGCTCTCCACTATTGTAGAATATAATACATTTTCAAAAATAGTTCACCAAAAAGTGAGTTATTTAGCATTATGTTTATTCCGGATGATCTTCTGATATTTCTTATGATTTTTCTTCACTACATGTTCACTTTCATTTATTGGAAAAGCATCCTGTCCAATATCTGCTATTGTCAAGAAAATCATACAGGTCTGGAGAAAGTAAATAAATCAGGACATAATATAAGACCTTGTCTGTGAAATCCAGGCTAAAGTCTCATATAATCAAATTTTGATATAAGGAGCATCTTAGTTTGATTTCACATTGATTTTCTTAGAAATGACCTTAGTCAATATTAAAGATATCAAGGTTATATTTTCACAGAATGTGTAGAAAAATACATCACAAAAATGTTCACAGGCCTATTCATTTTTTGATGAACTACCTCTTAATTTTGATGATTTTAGAAAATAATTGATGAATTGGACTATAAGGAGGTCTTATGTGCAGTATGACATTGCTGTTTGTTCGCTAGCAAATCCTTCGGTCAGTTCAGTTGTGGTCAGAGGGAGATTCCAGTCAACCATAATTCCCCTGTGATATCATAGGGTGTGTAGACAGTTGAAGGACGCTTTTGAGGGCTGATATTGCACTGTTGTGAGAAGTGTGGACACTCCTACTGTAGATCTGGAGTAATACAGAATAAAATGGAGAAATAAGCATTTTTTAAAAAGTTTATTACTAAGAAAATTATTGCATTTATGATTTTAAGACAATAAATCTTGTCTTCAACATGGGCCCAACAATAATTGTGTGATTTCTAATAATGTTTTTGCAAAAAAAAAAATCCAAATATGAGGTAAACAATAACCTAATATCCTGCCATTGAATAGTTGCCGCATGTTTGAAGCCCATCCATCATCAAGGACTCCAGTGGGTTAAGTCTTTCGAAGTGAAGCAAATATATTTTTGAGAGTAAACGATTCATATTTTGAGCTTATTTAGAGATTGATAAGACTAGCAGTTGCTAATGTAAAGGAATGCTTCCCAAAAAATAAAAATAAGTTGCATTTAAATGTAAACAGCACTGTAAGTTCTGGATGATTCACAATGGCACCACACCGGCTCCACGTTGGTATATGTACAGTAAGACGATAAGTGGCTCGTGCGGATCTCATGACTGTGTGTTTCAGGTTGACGTATATGATGACTAGTCACCAGAACCAATGATCATTTTACGTACGGACGTGGAGCCGTCGTGCTGCCATTTTAGATCAACTCAGTGTTCATTGTTTACATTTAATTTTCATTTTTGGGTGAACTATTCCTTCAACTTTAGCAAATGCTAAACTTAACACACTGAAGGTTTACATTATAATGCATTAATTAGCATAACAAAGTAATGCACACTAAAGTATATGACTCATGACATCAGAAATATTTTTATGGCTTTGTAATGTAAGCAGGATTATGATGTTAATGTGGTAGGCAACTGCAAATACCACCAGAAATATCAAACTGTTCATTTGTATCAATTTTCAGTTTTGCATGTAACAATGATGTCATCATAAGGCTAAAAGTGATGAACTGCTACAAAAAATCATTTTATCTAAAAGGATACTGCTCACTATTCAAAGCATGTTGTTATTCACTTTGAGCTTGGTAAATATATGTGACCCTGGACCATAAAACCAGTCATAAGGGTACATTTTTAGAAACTGAGATTTATACATCAACTGAAAGCAGAATAAATAAGCTTTGATGTATAGTTTGTAAGGACAGGACAATATTTGGCAGAGAAAAAACTATTTGAAAATTTGGAAACTGAGGGTACAAACAAATCTAAATATTGAGAAAATAGCCATTGAAATTGTCCAAATGAAGATCTTAGCAACATATTACGAATGATGAATACATTTTTGATATATTTACACTGTAAGACTTTTTATTGTATATATGCGGTAACTGCCAGTGAGTTACTGTAACTGCCCCTTTACAGTACCATAACTGTACATGTTTTTTACAGTATGATGCCTTTACCGCAGTTCCATTTTACAGTATAATACCATTACTGTAACCTAATAGAATGCCTTGAAGGGGAATTAAACCCGTGTCGTAGGTCCGTAACACTACCACAGTGACACAAAATAAAAGTTACTCGCTACACTCCCCAAGTAGCCTTTTCTGTCACTCTCCCGACACTCAGAGGAGCGAAATCTTTGCGTCACTAATGTTTTGAAGTCTTGAGGTCAAATTCAAATCTTTCTTGTTTCTATCTACAATTCTCATATAAATTATTTACACTGCTGAAAAACAATTCACATTTTGAAATTTGCTTCACTGCTAAAAGCATAACAAATAAAATTTATTTCATTTCATAGATATATTTTATTTTTCCATTTTATATGCTTTAATAACACTGTTTTATTCAACCACAGTAGCACTGCTGCTGTTGTTGTTGTTTTACAGCAGTCTACCGCAAATTCAAAACATACAGTAAATCACTGTAAATTAAATGTTAATACCCATAATGCAATGCATATTACATTAATGAACTGGAAAAGGAAATGATGGTATTTTACTGGGCATTTTGTAGTAACTGTAGAATTTACAGTTAAGTCTAACAGTGTACAGTAGAAAATTGACCAAATATCTTCATGGACCATCTAATAATTTTTGGCATAAAAAATCGATATTTTTTAACAACTGCTACAAATATACCTGTGCTACTTATGACTGGTTTTGTGGTCCAGGGTCACATATATTAATTTAAATACGTTCTTCATCCCCTGACATTCCTTATTTTAATTTAGGTCCATCACATTTAAGTTTTCCCTTTTTTTGCAAAAGTTTATTATTGGCTAGTACCGCGTCTGCACTATGGTATGTTCTGTATTTGTGGAGGAGACCTGGCACAGTCTTGCGCTGGTGACCTTGAGTGAATCAGCAACAATGTCTCCTTGTGTCTTTCGCCGTATATCTATCAGCGCCCACCACTTCTGCCCTCTTACCCCTCCTCAATATACTGTACACCAGGTGTGTGCGCTATCCTTGAGGTGCGTCTGCAAAAACTCGAGGTTTTTTATTAGACTACATTGAGAAAATCCTCTGTGTGATGACATTAACTTATTCTGTCAAAAACGATGGAATCAATTTGACTTCATTCAATCATCAAAACTATTTTTTAAGGTTCGTTGGAGGTACCATTCATTTGGTCTGTGTGCAACCCATTTGATCAATCTGACACAGGTTATCTCTTATATTATAAAACGTCTGTGTTACTGTACATACCAGAATGAAGCACGGTAGTTGGCAGAGAAGGGTTGAAAAGTGAATTTTGGGGACATTAAGAATAAACTTCTTTTAAAATAAAAAAGAATAATAGTGCATATATTGTATACCAAAAAACAAGGAATGTGCATTACAAAAGTAAATACAGTTTGCTATGTTTTCCTTTACACTGCATTCCTCAGTGCGTGTTGTCCTTAAATATCCATAAAAAATAGTCAAATACCAGCCATCGTCATTTTTCCGGCAGACTTTGTCACCACACAGTCAGTAGATAACCATGCTGGTGAAACCAGTCCCAGACCAATAAAAGCTCTCAGCCCCAGGGTACGGTGCCTGGATCCCTGGCAGAAAATTAGACAACTGAGGGTCTCAGCGGCCCATCAGCCCCCTCCTTTACCCCAAGACAAGACTTCCCCAAGACGAGACTGAGAAGTGGATATTTAAGATGCCCCATGTTTAATAGATCACTCTGTGGGAAGCAGAACCACAGGAAATCCTCTATGCACTAAAAATGTATTATATATATACGTTGTTTCTTCTAGAAAACAGCGAGATATATTGTAAAATTTAGTACGATTTTTACTAAAGTCTCTATTTTTATATCTCAAAAGGAATTTCACGAGAAACGTCCGAGACGAATTTTAATGAAACATGAGAATTCGATTAAGTCTCATGAGCAATATAAGAGCAACAAAAATGTTCACCTTTCATTTGTTCTCTCCCTCGCTCCTCCTCGCTCTTTGCGAATCTCTCTCTCCTCTACCTCGTCCATCACTGTCTGATTTCTAATAATATTTCTGTTCTAAACTTCATTTCCTACTTGTTGAGATTTATAGCCGCGGTGACACCAATCAGTTTATCTCTCCATTTATCCCACATTTTCACTTAATCATGTGTCTGTGTGTTTGTGGGAGAGGGAGGGGGGCGTTGATTGGGAATGCTGCTAATTATGTTCCTAGACATGACTACAAGCTGTGTTGTGCTTAGAGAGTTGTTGTACTGTCAGAGAGAAATATGACACATGGGCTTTGCTGTGGGATGTTGCCGTACCTCGGATTTGCCACTGAGTCAATAAGCTGAAATTGAGCTATATTGAAGTAGCTAAATGGACGGTCGCACAAAGAAAACATCTTCACCCAAACCCAAACAACTTTCATTCGTGTTGTGGAACACAAATGGAGATTTTAAGTAGATTTCTTAAAAATAAAAGGCGCTACGAAAGGTTCTTCACCATGCCATAGAAAATACATTTTTGGTTTTTCAAAAAAACATTTAGTCAAAGCTGTCACTGGGGTAATACCCTTTAAAAAGGTCCTAATATAGGTCCCAATTATGTAAACATTTGGTATACCTTTGAGGCACTAATATGAACTAATGTGGTGCAGAGCTAATACTTTTATAAAAGGGCACCGCCCCAGTGACAGCTAAAGGGACCTTTTTTTCTGACAAATGTGTACCTTTTGATCACCTGAAAAGCATTTTCACTAGTACAAAGAATGTTTAAAACAGAAAGATTTGAGTTTTTTTATGGAACCATTCAGCCAAAAAATGTTTTTTTTTCTAAAGCAACTTTATTTTTTTTCATTGTATGTAAAGAATATGCCGTAACTTCAAAATGTCTTTCTGTTTTTATGAAAGCAAGAAACAAAGGTGTATTGTCATTGTAAGTACATAATGGAAATATATAAATTTTTGTGAGTTAACCCTTTAATATTATTCCTCAAAACCTAAATATTAAACTGGTCCATACCATTTGTGCTATAGACATCTGTTATTCTTTACATTGTGTGACTTGTTGAGAAGAGGTCTTTACTTTTCAACGCTTATCGGACTTAGAGATTTCACTTGATGGATGATAAAATGGGTAAAAATAATCTCTGTTGTAGACTAAGTCTGTGATGCCATAAAACAAAGGTTCTTAAACTGGGGGGTGGGTCCCCCTTAAGGGGCGTAAGAGCCCAAGGGGGATTCATTTAAAATACATTAATTCGTCATAAATTCTGTGCAATTAACTTTAGAAAATAAGGCAACTGACCAACAGCACATCATATGATTTAATTTGTTTTGTTTAATTCAGATTCTGAGTTTGAGATTGTTTTATGTCATGGGTTTTCTTTGGGGGGTGGGGCAAAGGGATGCACCCTACACAAGGTGAGGAAAGACTATTTTTGGTTCCCAAAAGAAACTTACTTTCATATCTTTTTATAGTCTGAGGGGCGGTGTCCCGTACGGGGATTAGACTAGTCCTAGACTAAAAAAAATGTAAGAGCTTTTCAAACTGTAAACTTGTACTGACATATCTTAAAATACATCAGTGCTCTTGGTTTTGCCTTAAAATGTACACAGGTAATGTTTTTAGTGAGGCATGTTTGTTCAAACTTGTTATATTTCCTAATTAAACTAAGGCCTAGTCCTGGCTTAAACTAATCCCTGTCTGGGAAACCACCCCTGTATCGTTTAAAAATAAGTTGCTTCACATTGCAAATTTTTTGGCTTAATGTTTCCATAAAGAACCTTTAAAGTCATGAAATGGAAGCAGTGATTGTCTTATTTTCCCCGTGGTGAAGTATATCCAGGTGAAATGGCTTATGAAATGAAAAAAATAGTGCTGGACTTGAATTCGTCGGCGATCTTTTCCCGGATCCCGTCCACTTTCCATACCATATGATCGGAATTGAAGAGTGATCGTTTCGAGGAGGAGGGAGATTTACGTTTTTGATGAAAGATTATACAATATCATAATCATTTGTAAAAAAAATACCACAAAAATTTTAGTTTTTAATTTCTATTTCATTGCGACTTCGACTATGTAGATTTTTAGCGGCATCTAGTGTTGAGATTGTGAATTGCAGCCAACAGCTCAGTCCACAGCTCACCCCTCCCTTTCGAAACGCATAGAGAAGTAGGGTAGTGCCGATAGACGATAGTATCGATGATCGTCAGACATATTGTTAATAGCGGGCTTTTATGACGATAGCTGGAGATGTGCAGGAGTTATTATTATTATCATCATAGTTTCACATTAACATGCACATTAACATGCGCATTGCATGCTTTTCCTTGCATGAGAGGGTTTGTGGGTTTACTCAGCACGAGAGAGTTTGTAACGCGCACAGATTTCTTTTCGCACGCACGTGGACTCAACGCGTGCGTCTTGGACTCTTGCTTGGACCTGAATGCGCGCGGATTGGATTTTTGCTTGGCGTTGAATGTACAGTGCTTGGACTCCTAGAACCTGAACTTGTAATACCCGTGACTCTGATATTTCCTTGCACTAGAGCAGTGATTCCCAACCGGGGGTACGCGTACCCCAGGGGGTACGTGAAGAGTTTCCAGGGGGTACGCGAAAAGATTTACATTTTGCTTTGATCTCATTTACTTTTAATAAAAATGTCTTTCGTTTGTCCAGTCATTGACCTACGATTGATTTTTGTGAGGAAAGCATTGTAAAAAGGACAACTTTGTAATTTTAATCTTATCATTAATATAATTAGCCGTCAAGAGTAAATGCGCTGCATGATCCAAAACGCAATAGCGATGTCCAACTCAAGAACGATCTGACTATTTTTAATGAACCTGAATAGTTTCTAAAGACACAAAGTTTATTAACTATAATTAATGTTTAAATAATGTTATAATATTCATTCCCGCTGCAGTTGCATTTTCAAATTACGTTTGCATTATTTTTGGCTAACATTTTTATTGCGATGTCCTGCCGAGGTCTCTTATTTGCGACCTTGTACTAATTTGCGCTGCTCTTAGTAGATTGCAGTGGTCATTAGAGAAATTTGCTTATGTCATTGTGCATGTGTATTTTATTTGCGCCTTTGTAGTAAATCACACGCAAAAATCCAGCGCTTATTTGGTATTGAGCTCTCCCGTGCTGTTTAGTAAATGCCCGTTTGTTTTGGTTTGTTTTTTTTGAGAATGCCTTAAAACATTTTGTTTTTCTTTATTTTTTTACAGAATAATTTAACTTTTTTGCACACTTAAATTATCAGTAACTTAAATTGAGATTTTAGTAAATTTAGGGCATTTACTAAAAAGGACGTGGGAGCTCAATTCCAAATGGGCGCCGCGGAGTTGAAAATTTGCGTGTGATTTACTACAAAGGTGCAAATAAAATACACAGGCACAATAATGACATAAGCACATTTCTCTAATGACCACTTCAATCTACTAAGAGCAGCGCAACTTAGTACAGGGTCGCAAATAAGAGACCTCGGCAGGACATCGCAATGAAAATGCGGACTGCGGAGTGTGAAATTCCAGCTAAGTAAAAGTACACTATGAACCGGAAAGATGAAGGGTAAAATAAGTTTTGAAATACCTGATTTTACTTCTCCTCGTGACTTCTCCTCCTCTTTTCTCCAGCAAATTAAACATAGCATGCATGGCTTGGCAAACTATATTTATTTTAAAGTATGTTCCTCTGGCAAAATGTAATCTCCTCGCATTAAAGTTAATGTAGGAAAACTTCCACAAATGCATATGCAATAAGGTCGCAAAAATAACACCTTTTCAGGGCTAAATATCTACTGCGTGTCTTTAGTAAGTTCAGTCGTTAGTTAACACCAAAATGATGGTTTGCGCAAGCTGGTAGTAAATCTGGCCCTTAAAGGGGTCATATGATGAATTTTTTTAATTTGTCAAATAAGTCTTTGGCGTTCCCAGAGTCCATATGTGAAGTTTTATCTCAAAACACCCTACAGATAATTAGTTATAGCATGTCAAAATTGCCATTTTGTAGGCCTGAGCAAAATGTGCCCTTTTTGGGTGTGTCTTTTAAAATGCAAATGAGCTGATAAAATGCAAACACTGATCGCAATGGTAGTGGTTTGTTGAAATAAACATGCTTCATCAGTCAGTGCTTTTTACTTTAATGTTTAAAATTAATTAATTAATTAAAATTACTAATTATTTGTCTTTAAAACACAACTTTGGTTTAGTTTCGATGAAGGGGTACTTGAGCCTTACTGATAGGGCTGTGGGGGTACTTAGGGCTAAAAAGGTTGGGAACCACTGCACTAGAGAGTTTGTTGTTCCCACTCACCTGCACGCAGGAAATTTTAGAGCACCTGGACACTTATGACAGTGTTGCCCTTGCTTCTTCTTTGTCCACCAATCAAGTGACTTGTCATAAATAAGCAAAAAATGAACATATAAATAAATGAGTAAACTACTGCCCCGCCCCCTGATACTATTTTGTATTGGCAATCTCACAAGCTGACAATAGGACGATTTTAAAAATGGGGCATATCGCTCAACACTATAGAGAAGCTATGGTAGCCACCACAGGACAAACTTGTGATCGTCTGAGACAACGTAGTGACGAAATGCACTCTGTAGATCAGTCTGTCCATTTAGGGCTACTGTAAAAACATGACGGCGACTTCCATGCAAGGGGACCCGCAGTGTATGTAGATAAAAACGGCTCATTCTAAGATAATAAAAACAATATGAGATTGTTGTAAGGAACCTTTTAAGCACTTTTAAAGGAGCACTCCACTTTTATTTGAAAATATTATAATTTTCCAGCTTCCCTAGAGTTAAACATTTGATTTTTACAGTTTTGAAATCCATTCAGCTGATCTCAGGGTCTGGCGCTAGCACTTTTAGCATAGCTTAGCATAATTCATTGAATCTGATTAGACCATTAGCATCGCGCTGAAAATTAACCAAAGAGTTTCAATACTGTAATTCCTCAAATACAGACCGGGGCCTTTACTTACCTAAACTGCCGAAGGTAACAGGCTTTTATTTGAAGCAGGCTTTTAGAGACAGGCCTTTATTTAAAATTCCATTTGTTTGATAAATAATTTTTTTAATTAGCCGTTAAATTAAAAGCGATAGCGTTTTAGTGGATAGAGATCATTCATTTTTTAACAGTATATTTTTTCAAGGTTGCTGAAAAGTACGTCACTAGCACTAAATGAGACCCATCCAATGTAGCTACTGCCATCTATTGGCAGCTGTGCATTATGATGAACTTGAATGCATTTAGAAGATAACACCGCGCTCACATTATCCAAATCATGCCCCACCGCGATCGTCCCCCCTCCCTACTTCATACACGCACTCACACTGTACTTTTATCTGAGCCCAGGCGCGCTTTCATCATTAGAATGCATTTGTTTTGAGCAAAGCAGGAGGTAAAGCACTCTCTTAAGACTGAAACCCATCGTAATGTTAAGTCTGTGTTTTTTATTCAGTCGTATGAAGCCCTCTCACATGCCTATAATATTGCTTAGTTGATCTGTTGCGTGCGCACCGTAGATATTCACTAGCCCCGATGCGCGCATTAAAAGGTTTTAACGAAGGCAGATGAAGGTGAGTGCTTGTGCAGTTGACGTCTTTCCTTTTGAAACGTGCTCTTGCGCGAATACACTCGCACTGCGCGTAAGCTAAGCTTTGTTTAAAGTCGCGCTTTGGTCCGCAACGCAAGCCTCCGCGGATCGCGCGCGCATCTCACCAAACGGACGAGGCGTTTATAGTTTCCCCCAGCCTTAATTTGAGACCGGCCTTTATTTGTCCGCGATGACCACGCCCCCGGCCACTATTTGAGGAATTACGGTATTTTTCCTATTTAAAACTTGACTCTTCTGTAGTTAACATCGTGTACTAAAACCAACAGAAAATTAAAATTTGAGATTTTCTAAGCAAATATGGCTAGGAACTATAATCTCATTCAGGCGTAATAATCAAGGACTTTGCTGCCGTAACATGGCTGCAGCAGGCCTAGTGAAATCTCAACTTTTAATTGTCTGTCGGTCTTAGTACACAATGTAACTACAGAAGTGTCAAGATATAAATAGGAAAAATATCCAAACTCTTTGGTTATTTTTTAGCGCAATGCTAATGGTCTAATCAGATTCAATGGATTATGCTAAGCTATGCTAAAAGTGTTAGTGCCAGACCCGGAGATCAGCTAAATGGATTCCAAAACTGTAAAAATCAAATATTTAACTCTAGAGGAGCTGAAAAATTTGCATATTTTAAAAAAAGTGTGTCCCTTTAATAGTGTAGAACCCTTTTCTATTACAAATAACCTTTTGAAGTTTCTGTGGATGCTAAAGGTTCTTAGAACCATACAGCCTGACAAAAAGCTCAATTTTTAAAAGTATAGAGCATCTCTTGAGATGGATGGCTGCGCTTTCACACACTAACTGCCCTCCCTTCCAATGGCAGTGCATGTTTGGTATTAAGAAGCATTACTAACAAGTTGAGAAATGTAAAGTCAAGTTTTAGATGATGTGTTATTTTTATGTGTCTGTGATTTTGTTTAGAGGTTGCTTCAGCTGAGAACATAAATAGATTGCGGTGCATCATGCCAGGACCCTCATTAGATATTTGGTTATATTCACCGCTCCTGGATAACATGTTTTGTGGCCACATGGTTTTGGCTTTGTTTTAAGCCTCCGTATCAGACGTCCAGAGAAAGAGGGAAGGAATGGGATGAAGAGAGCGAAGGAGAGCTCAGAGGATGTGAGGAGGTCGTGGAGGTGACAAACAGAGGTGCAGGAGAGATGAGCTCGAGGTGTCTCCTCCTGCGATATTGCCACTGTTTTTGCATAATGTGTGATGAGTCTCCATCATCTCGCCTCCCGCACAACAATTTCATTACAGACGGCTAATAAATGTTTCATGGCAGAACAAGCTGCTCGCCTTGGCTTTATTAAATCTGAGATAATAAAAGAAGAACGACAAAAAATGAGAGTGGGGGGGGAGATAGGAATAATGCCATAGATATTCTCAAACAGGACCGCTGTATCTTCTGTTTCTGGGGCAACGAATCCCCCGCTCTCCCCCTTCACGTGCTCTTTTTTCGCTGTGCCACGGAGAGACAGGAAATGAGAATCTGGCTGACAGGATATTGCGTTCTGGTGGCCTGGGGATTAGCCGTTTTATCCAAACACACACATACACGCACTCACTCTCACCTCGCACAACTCAACGCATCGATTTTGTCGGTCCGTACACAACTGAGTATCTCACAGAAAACACAGTTTGGTCATAATGTATGAACGGGTCATGTTGTCATTGAATATATGACAGTAAGGAAGTTGTGATGTTAAACGTGGATCCGTACTGCATATTCACTGTGTCATCTTTTGAGGACTGCTGCATGTGAGCTGTTGTTTTGTTGTATCATAACGTGAAGCCAGTCATTTCATCTTAATTGTCAGAATCAATAGTTTTAAATTGAATAAAACTAGTAGCAGTAGAAGCAAAAAAGAGGCAAAATAAAAAAAACATACAGAGATAAAGCAAGCTGGAAAAATACACAACCTTAAAATAAAAGTATAAAGCGTTCTTCACAGCAATTTTTTGGGCTTTAACTTTTTTGGGCTTCAAAATCCGTAGCACCATTTACTACCATTATAAAACTTGAAGGAGCCAAGACATTTTCTAATATAACTCCGATTGTGTTCATCTGAAGGATGATAGTCATGTACATCCCGACTCAGATGGCTTGAGGGATAATTTTTATTTTTCGCAGTCTTTTATCTTTTACAAAACTAATGACTTGAACATTTCTCCACTATTTTAGTGCAAATCCAAGTTATTAGTAAAAAAAAAGATTTTGATCTCAGCATATTTGTGCCATATAGAAGGTTTCATTGGACGCACATGCACTGACGCGATACACGTCTGGATCCGAACTTTACTTCCGGTTTCGTTTATTTAATGGTCTGACTAGTTTCTAAACTGAACTCTTGAACAAATACCTCGTCGAAAATAACAAATGTTTTGATTTCCTATGTGTCGGTTATTTTGCTTGTTATATAAATAAACTACGTTTAAAGAACTTTGTTGTTATTCTTAGCGGAGTTTACCGAAAGTTACGTGCGGACCACGACAGCCGCTTGTTTATACTGTTACTGCTGAAACCGTCTATACACTGTCAGCAAAATATGTACTCCAGCTTTCACTGGGGCGATACCCTTTTCAAAAAGTATCTTGCACACAGGGCAAAAGCGTTAACGCTTGACGGAAGGCTTGTCTAAAGCGTGGCCAACAGCCAATCACAGTGGCCGCAACACATGCTCGGGTCTTGCATAAACGTAATTGGCTGGCTCACACTAGGTTATCTGATTAGCTGACGTGGCGTTGGCGCTTGAAAAGTTGAGAAATGTTGGACTTCTACAGTGATATCACCCATTAAAAGTGAATGGGAAGCATCAACGCTTACGCCCCGCTTTCGTGTGAATGTACCATTAGTAGAACCTCAGAGGTACATATTGATACCACAGACAGCCTCAAAGATACATATCGGCATCAAATCTATACATATCTGTACCTAATGGTACACATTAGGACCATATATACTAATTGGCTATATCACTTGGTCTCCTCTCCACTAATAAGCTGGTGTGTGGTGGGCGTTCTGGCGCAATATGGCTGCCGTCACATTGGTGGTGGTTGAGGAGATTCCCCCCATTTTTATGTCTTATTTTGAGGTTTGCGGGAAAAAAGCGCTATATAAATGTAACAAATTATTATTATTTTAAAGGCTAATGCCTTAGTGACTGGCACATATTTTGACAATTTTGTCCAACAGCGTATGATGGCCTAAAAGTACCATACACTGTCAGAAAAAAGGTACAAAAAACTGCATCATTTCTGTCACTGGGGTGGTTCATTTTGGTACCTTTATGGGTATCCAACACATTGAAATGTTGTACCTTTTGGGTACAATAATATACCCTTTTGTGGACCTATTGTGTAACTTCAGGGACCATTTTGTACTAGTTAAATCTTAAGGGTACAAAACAGTTAAAGATACACAATGGATTCTTAAGGTACATTAATGTACCCAAAAAGGTACAACATTGTATTATGTTTAGTAGTGGTGGACCAAATGTGTTTTTTTATGGCCAATGGCAATATTAAGTAAGCTGTATTGCCGATATAACACAAATGTTATCACAGTAAAAAACATTTTTTATGCATAACATTTATAAATATACCCTTTTGAAGTACTTAAAACATATTTACATGACATAATTAATGTGGGTCTGACATCTTACGGTATGTAAAAATTTGTTGTAATTATGCAGTTGGTTGCCAGTAACTTACTGTAGAAGATAAAGACTGAAAATGTTTCATGTTTATTTAACTTTGAACAAACTGTTGCCAGTAAATAACACAAATGTCAAATCTACAGTAAATTACTGGCAGCTAGTTCCCAGTAATACTGTAATTTCTACAGAATTTTTTTTACAGTGTACTGTTTGAATAAGTGTGTTAAACTAGTGTGGTGTTGTGTGTGTCACAACATAACGTCATGTTAAAAAGTAAATAATGATTGGTAATTTTACTGTCTGACAGACTTTACATTGAGTGACACTGAGTGTCTTTTTATTAAAAACATCAAATTTAAGTAATGAAGACATTTACTGGCAGATTGAAAAGATTTATGCAGATATCAAAAAAAATATCAAAAAAAAAAAAAATATCAAAAACAAGTCATTGTCTTTACAGAATAAAACTATAAAATAACAGCCTCATGCAAAGCATTTTGGAAGCCAGAAATCCTCATCAACCTTTTTCTGGTTTCTGTTTTTCTTCTTCAGATTTTGGCTCCCATAATTTTAATTTTATTCTGTAAAGATAAAGACTTGTTGATGTTTAATGTTCATTTAACTTCGAACAACAAACTGTTGCCTGTTGTAATGTAAAACATACATTAAATTCTACAGTAAGTTACTGGAAACAGCTGGCAGTAATACTGTCATTTCTACAGAAATTTTTAACAGTAGGGTACCAATAAAGTGACAGAAAAGGTACAGTTTTGTACCTTTATTTCTGACAGTGTAATAAAAAAACTTTGTAATAACTTACCATATTGATACATTAACATGATCATTATGTGAAAACCAATAATAGTGCCAATGTTCCGACACCAGAGAGAGGTAAAAATCCTATTACTGTAAGTTTCAAAGACTCCTGGATGAATAATTATATCAGTGTAATGACACTGTCTGTTGCTTCATTAGCATAGATCCAAACACCGGTGATCAATGCTTAGTTTCAATGCAATAAAACATAATTAGAAAATGAAAGTTTGTATCCAGCCAATAATAATTAGCCGAATAGCTTTGTGTATAACATTCTGTACAAGTAAGAAAAGGTGAGCGATACAATAAAGCTAATACATGTGTGTTGATTCAAGGGCTGCCATAATGTGTGTCAGTACATTAGCTGCTCACCTGTGCTTTCTCTTACGCGGATGAGTGGTCTGATGTACATTTTTATCAGCTACCTGTTGGTTTTCTCATATTTCATGGTTGTGAATATTGGCGTGCGTGCGTGTCGGGGAGGGAGGGCGGTGGGAGCGGGTTGTGGGGAATGCTGGGAGATTTTAATAACGCAGAAGCAGTGCAGTGAGATTTAATAAAAGAAGATGATGTGATTACGAATCCCTGGCTCTGAGCCACCTTTCCTCACAGCAATATCCGCTCTCTCGCTTTCTCTCTCTCTTGCTCTCTCTCTCTCTCCTTCACACACACCCGTGCAATTATATGTACATGTATGATTTACATACTGGTTCCCAATATATACAAAAAATGCACCAGAGGCTCTGATAAACAGTGTAAGTATGATAGGAAGTGTTTGATTGTGTAAAACGATGTGTTCGTGCATGGCTTCGGCACCCACGTCAGGATTTTTACTGTAGATTTATGTCAAACTTTATTGAATATTATTATCATCAGCGGTTTGCACATACATACTGCCTGGTTTCCCTCTGTACTCGTAATTACTTTTGTCCAAGCTAGATTCACAGTGTCTGAGATTATATTCACAATTGACCTTTAGTATCTCTGGCCCTCAGATCTTTGTTAAAATGTAAAAATCGGTTATTAGAGTTGTTTAATGCACCCATTTAGAACTTTTTTGAATTTTCATCTGTGAGAGTTTATACAATAAAGAAAAAAAATTCTACATTCAAGCATTCGGCAGACACTGAAGTTAAAAGTATAATCCAGTTTTTATGCATACGCTGGGCTACATACTATATTCTTCTGTACGCATATATGCAACCTACAAGTACAAAGTATGCGCATGGTCAGTTTTTTTAACTATGCGTACTTTGTATGCACAGGTCGTGCATGCGCATGCGTATATGTAAAATGTAGTTTGTAGCCCAGGAGATTTTGTCACAATGCATATGTGTCGAACGTACTAGTCAAATAAACTATGCTTTGCAAGGCAGTGTGTTTGAACGTGCATGTACATAAAAAACGTAAAAAACAGACTATACACCGGGCTTTACAGTAACTTACATTAATTTGATGTATACAATTTTATCAGTACGTGTGTTTCCAACCTGCTCCTAAAGAAATTCATACTTATATTATGAGTTAGCTTCGAATGAATTTGTAACTTAACATTTTTTTGGATTTTTCATCTGAGTTTATACAATAAAGAAAATAATTTGTACATTTAAGCATTCGGCAGACACTGAAGTTAAAATTACAGTTTTTACGCATAAAGTGGGCTACACTATAATCTTCTGTATGCATATATGCAACCTACACGTACAAAGTATGCGCACCGTCAGTTTTTTTAACTATGCGTACTTTGTATGCACAGGTCACGCATGCGTATATGTAAAATGTAGTTTGTGCTTTGCAAGACAGTGCGTTGGACCGTGCACGTACGATCGCATACACGTAAAAAAACAGACTATACATCGGGCTTTACAGTAACTTACATTAATTTGATGTATACAATTTTATCAGTACGTGTGAAATTTGTACTTATATGAGTTAGCCTGTTTGAATGAATTTGTAACTAACTTTTTTGGATTTTCATCTGAGTTTATGCAATAAAGAAAAGAATTTGTACATTTAAGCATTCGGCAGACACTGAAGTTAAAAGTACAGTCTTGTTTTTACGCATACAGTGGGCTACATACTATTTTCTTCTGTACGCATATATGCAACCTACACGTACAAAGTATGCGCACCATCAGTTTTTTTTAACTATGCGCACTTTGTATGCACAAGTCGCGCATGCTTGTATGTAAAATGTAGTTTGTGCTTTGCAAGGCAGTGCGTTCGACCGTGCACGTACGTTCGCGTACACGTAAAAAACAGACTATACACCGGGCTATACAGTAACTTACATTAATTTGATGTATACAATTTTAACAGTACGTGTATTTCCAACCTGCTCCTAAAGAAATTCGTACTTATATTAGTTAGCTAGTTCGAATGAATTTGTAGTAAAAAACATGATTATTGGAAAAAAAATAAGGATCCCACCCTTATACAGCGTCACCGGGTGAAAGCAAATCATAAACCTATGAATTTGGTCTTACGAATGAGCCACCTTGTAAAATACGTAAGAATTGCAATGAGAATTTTTGGTGTTTCCTGGTATTAAACCCAAAGGCTTTTGCGTTGCTAATGCATTGCTCTATACCAAGTGAGCCTCAGGACAAATTGTATTTTGCATAAAGAAAATGAAGCCTGTTCTTAAACCCACAAAGATTTTTGCATTGTGACAGTTTTTTTATAAAGCCTCCCATCATCCATACTTTTTACTTTTTCGTTTTCTGATAATTCCCAAGATTAATTCTTAATGATGAATTACATTTAAAATAAGAATGATTGACTGTATAGTTGACATGTCAATAATGTTACAACACAAAAATTCAATGTCCTTAAAAACAGGAATTGATTTCTTATTTCTTTAAATTTTAGGGTAAAATCATGGATGAGTTTCTCTCCTGCTGTTGCTTTAAGGATTTGGCTGAGGGCTTTTTGGTGTTGATGTTCTTGGATCTGTGTTTAGTAGGTGGTGATTTGGGTAATTTGGCAAACGGATTGAGAGAGATTAACCATAGCAGCTGCGTTTCGGACAGGATCATCACATCGGTGCAGATTAGCGAGACTATAATGTGGACCTGGCCGTCTCTCACTTCAGCAGATTTCTGATATGACACCTTCATCTCATGCAGTCAGGGTTGTTTAACACACACACAACATGGACACAACTCCTGCCATCCAACCCCAACTTTGTTACCATTTCTGTTGTCTATCATATGCATTTAATTGGCTACTCTTAAGAAATAAGTTATAGTGACAGCATCCTTTTTTCTTTGCTGGCCTATAATTTTTATAGTCTACTGTTTGATAAAGCAAACATTATTAATATTACTGATACAAAAAGGTAAATGGCTTTCAAAACTTTATCCAAAGCAACTGACAGGTCATTTAAGTACATTTTATCAATACGACCTTTGCTTCTAACGTAATAGTCTACCAACTGAGCTCCAAGAAAACTATTAACCCTTAAGTATTAAACTTTGCCCTGCACTGTTTGTGCCATTGACTTGAGGTTTGTTAACCTTATCCCACATCCCTAACTACAGGTCAAAGCCGTATCTAAAGAAAGGGCGCGTTCTATTGATTTGGGGCGGTGGGCAACCACCTAAATATTTGGGAGTGAGTTTCGCACCATTTTTCGTCCAGTTCA
Source organism: Misgurnus anguillicaudatus (assembly GCF_027580225.2). Classification (NCBI taxonomy): domain Eukaryota; kingdom Metazoa; phylum Chordata; class Actinopteri; order Cypriniformes; family Cobitidae; genus Misgurnus; species Misgurnus anguillicaudatus. The sequence goes on from NC_073355.2 coordinate 13,255,945, forward strand.
CTAAAGCTTTCACATTATGGCACATTTATTTCCTGTGCATGTTGCTTTGGGTTAATGAAATGTGCACAAGGATTAGACTCTCATAAACACCATATGAGCGTCTACAGGTACATCTGTGGCTACCTGTCAATACTGATGAGAGTACACGTGCAGGGCCGTATACGCTCTTGCGAATGTGTGTGCGTGTGCGCAAGTATGGCGTGTTTATTTGAGTGTGTGAAAAAGAAAGGCGAGAGATTAACCCCATGCTACCCTCAATCCCCGGTTATGAGTTTACAGCGTCTGTCTGGGCATCGCACTGTTTAAACAACAATCTAATTAATCCTGTCTTTATTAGTTTCACTGAGCTGGGGAGGGACACTGGGAGGGAGGACAGGGAATTCTGGCAGAAAATATCCAGCGGGTAGGAGGGAAGGGAAGAGGAAAACGAGGGGTTTGGTGGGGATTTAAGGGTGATGCTTGATGGGCAATCTAAACGGTAAAGACGTAACTGTGGGTAGCGTGACAAATGACCTTAATGCATTTGCTCGCGTCTGCCAATTCACTTTACTTTGTAGCAGTTGATCATTTAAGGATACCGTTGGTATGTTTGAGGTCTCCTTTGATTCTCATCTGGTGAGCAATGCGCTAATAACACTAAGGTCACAGGTTCGATTCCTCATGTTGATGATAAAATATGCAACTTGTCAAATGCAATACAATGTAAATACTATAAAAATCTTATACGTCCCACATCAGTTGCGCATGTGTGACATCTTCTGTGTTGTCAAATATTGCCACCCAGTGTTACACACGAAACATTGCACAAAAACACTAACATGTCTATTTGTTTCTCTCAGGTTGTTTGTGAGGAAATGCAGCGCGTGTCTACAGGCGATCAGCCGTTCGGAGCTCATCATGCGTGTGCTGGGACAGGTGTATCACCTGGGCTGTTTTAGCTGCTGTGAGTGTGAACGGCGACTACAGAGAGGTGATGAGTTTGTGTTGAAGGAGGGACAGCTGCTTTGCCGGGGAGACTATGAGAAAGAGAGAGAGATGCTGGCTGCCATCAGCCCGGCCCCTACTGAGTCAGGTACAAGTAAACATTAGATTAATGTCCTATATGTAAGTCAAAACACAATAATTGTTTTAGAAAACACAATTCACTAATTAGACTTAGATGTTGATCTTTTATTTTATTTAAAGGGGTCATAGTGTGAAAATCTGACTTTTTCCATGTTTTAGTCCTATATTTGGGTCCCTGGTGCTTCTATCAACCTAGATACTAAATGTAAAAAACAACAACCCAGTAACTTAGTTTTGGTAAGCCATTTTTTGCAGGCATGTGAAAAATTAGATAATTCAGATTTTGCCTGTTTTGTGAGGTAGGTAGCAAGGCTAATTACAATAATACCACCCCCTTAATCTGCACTATCCAACCACGGCACTGCCATTTAACGCAGAGAAAAAGAGAGAGAAAAAAGAATTGACAGCACAATTTCAACAAACCACCATCATTGTAATCAGTGTTTGCATTTCTTCAGCTCATTTGCATTTTAAAGGGCAAATTTTAGCAAAATGGGAATTTTAACATGCTATAATATATTATATTTGGGTATTTTAAGCTAAAACTTCACATAAGCATTCTGGGGACACCAAAGACTTATTTTACCAAAAAATCTCATAATATGATCTCTTAAGTCGTAATTATGGTGATCAGTGTTTGTTTTAGTTCAACTCTTGACCCTTGACTTTTATTGCTTACTAGCTTTCCCTGGCTGCTAAAATCAGGTTTGTTATGGCAAAAGGAGCTGGTAATTTAGTATGATGGTTGTGGTTAGCATCTGATGGCAGTGCTCAACATCTAGTGATTTGAGTTAATAACTCATTGCTTACTCACTCATCAAAAGTATTTTTCTATCAATGTGATACTATAGACCCCTTCACGGTTCACGTCACAGGCGGTTCCCACTGCACATGTCGGGGTCAGAAAAGTCATTACAACAGATTGAGTTGCGTATTATTCGGTATCGTTAAAAATGCCTACTTACGTCGTGGGCTGTGAAAATCGCACGAGGTCTTCCGTTAAGTTTTCGCGATTCATGCAGAATCTCAAAAACAAAAAAATACAACATCTGCGGCTGCAAGCAATTAACGTGCAGACTGGGATAATGGAAATATCAAAGAGGCTTGTGTTTGTAGTGCTCACTTCATTTCAGGTAAGTCATAATTTTTCAGCCCTGTTATATTAAATTATAAAGCCTGGATGGTATGAACAGTTTGACCCCATGCTGCGCGCGCACCCGATAGTCATTCAATGTTTACAAACCTTGAAGGGGTATATAGTACAGTAAAATTTGTCAATCTTCGGGATTTTGAAACACTATGCACATTAAAAATTAACCATTGTGTTATTTAGTCACACAAACATCAAGAATCAAAGTGAAAATCTCATCAATGGTGACAAATAAATGAAAAACTTCATGCTGCAATGCATTTTGGGTATAAAAAAATTACAAACCTCATCAAAGACTCACATCATGCACTGCGGCATGGATAAATAATAAACTTTTTACAATTTTCTTTGGTCAGCATTGTTGATATTCATACTCCGATTCTTGATATTTGTCCGTCCCAAGTACACACAGCGGTTAATTTTTGCCCAAAGTTTCTAAAAAAAAAAAAACGTAATGACAAACTGCTATGAGAATGCTGTATCTCATATACATTATTGACAGAAAAGAAACATTTGATCATCACCTAATCAATTAATTAGGTGATGATCTTTACAATTATGTACCAACCACCACAGAATTGCACTATTAACTTTACATTACCATAACAAATGTGTTTTATACACAAAGTTAATGCAACCAGGGAAAAACCAGCAACAAAACGTCAAGGGTCAAGAGTCCAAACTAAAACAAACACTGATCACCACAATGACACATTGAATGGACTTTAGTGAATTGTGTTTTCTACAGCAATATTTTTACTGAACATTCAGAAATAATGTTTTATAACATTAATTTTAAAATAATAAAATGCAATGTTTCTCTATCATTTACATAGCAAGCAAAAAAGTTTATATAGAAGTTGTTTGTGTGAACATTAAAACACAATTATTTGAAAATTATAGAATTTAACGTTTAGACAAATAAGAAACGTTCTTAAAACATAAAAAATTGACACTTTTAATGTTGGCATTTTTGGTAACGTTGAAAACGTTCAAGGAACATTCTTAGAAGTTTTCTCTGTTAACTGGGATGCCCGTCCTTTTAGTTGAATTTTATATTTATGTAAATTTAATTAAATCTAGGTCCTTATTGCATTAGGAGAGTAAACAAGGAATCAACCATTTAGATGCACCGCCACTGTGAAAACAACTTTACTGTATGTCCTTTTGGAAAAGGCTGCAAATTTAGGTGTCATTTGTCCATGTTACTAACACATAACAAAACGCTTGGTCTACCATTGCTCATTTGATAATGATGTCAAAGTTGTGAATGTGAAGAATTAATATGACAATTCTTCAAAAATGTTAAAAAGTTAAGTTTACAGATAGTACCGGTGTACTTCAACTTGTAAATACGGATGTTAAAAAAAATCGTAAGTTTCCTGCTCGTATTTACGACTTTGTGGTGGCATTAATCTCCTAAATATGTTATATAGCCCATTTGATCACGTCTTAATGCTCCTTTTTCCCATGCAGTAAAGAGTGAGGATGAAGATGGTGGTGGCATCTCTGCCGGGGGAAAAGCTGGGGATGATGGGAAAGAGCACAAGAGATCAAAGAGACCACGTACCATCCTGACCACACAACAGCGTCGCGCCTTCAAGGCCTCATTTGAGGTGTCTTCCAAACCCTGCCGAAAGGTTAGTTGTTATAGGCCATTTCTATACATTAAACGTGTGTGTTAAAGGCACACAAACAGTCCATGCATGTTGTCTATGCATTGTAGGTGAGAGAAACCCTTGCAGCTGAGACCGGACTGACAGTGAGAGTCGTGCAGGTGTGGTTCCAGAATCAAAGAGCAAAGGTAGACTGTCATCCTCTCTTATTAACAGTTTTAACAATGATTAAATTATTTATCTCCAGTCTGAATATCTCAATATCATGCTTTAGCATCATAATTTACATTTGTTCAGTTGAAAAAAATAGCAATTCGTACATATTTTACGAGGTGGCTAATTCGTATTAATTCGTACAACCACATTTTTGTACGATTTGCCTTTGCCCGTGACGTTGGGGTTAGCGATGAAATCGTCCGTTTTTACATGATTAACTTCATACAAATTTGTACGAATTCATACGAATTTGCCAACTTGTAAAATATGTACGAATTCTTGTGAGATAAGGCTGGGAAAAAACAATGTTACCTTTTTACAATCAAATAACGACAATCCAAAACCCCGCACATCCATCAATAAACAAACATATGAGGACTAGCCACGAGACACACAGGAACCAATAAGATCATGGATTTGAATATGCAATTGTCCAACATGCCAGGTAGAGATGACCTCATCGAGTGTTTATTGTGTCCTCAGATGAAAAAGATTGCTCGCAGACAGCAACAGCAACAGCAGCAGCAGGAACAGGAGCAGATGGGCGGAGGCAGGAGGGGGCCGAGCAGAGGGGGGCGCCAGAGTAACGATGACAGCGAGGGTAAGACGCGTCCGAACGACCGGACAACTGTGTGAAGTGGTTTGACTGAAGGTGTGAACCCTATGCCGTCTTTCCACAGATGGCTCCAGCAGTCACGGTCTGGACGGACTGCTCTCGTATTCCTCTCTGCCACGCCAGCAACTGTTGGCTTTGGATCCGAACATATATGCGAGCGAGCAGTTCAGACACGGGCTCACACCGCCACAGCTCGGCCCGGAGCAGATGCACTCTTACGGTGAGCCACGACGAGTCTTACTGTAGTTGTTTAATTGTTTAGCGAGTGCTTAGTCGGCATTTTACGGCATCATGTTTGTTTTTTAACTGAATTTACTTCGATTTCAGACTCGGAGACAGTGTTTCACGACTTGGACAGTGAGGGAAGCCTTAGTCATCTCGGTGACTGTCTCCTGACGACTGCCGAAGCTGGAGTTCTGGCGGGGCGAATAGGAAATCCCATCGACCGCCTCTACTCGATGCAAAACTCGTACTTTACCTCGTGACCCCTCGGTGAACCTGGTTTCACGCACCAAATAGCAACAAACAAATCGAGTCCCACTGGAGTACACTGGACACAACTGCATCCCACAAATACAATAACCCGATCTTAGCCACCTCCCAAAAAACAAATCGGATAGTGAACAAAACTTTTGAAATGATGCAAGATCGAGTAGAACAGTATCTAAAAAAAGGTTGATATTAAGGAAAGATACTATTTGGTTGACTATTCAGGGTACATTATACAAACAGGCGAACATCTCTTTTAACAATAGGGTGTGACAACTAATCGAATATTTAACGTCGATAATATTCGATAATGAAAATAATGTCATTATCGATTAGTTTGGTCTGTGACGTCACTTGCCCACCGCCCCCATTGGAACAGCGTGAGCTGCGTGGTTATAAAGTCAGAAGCATCTGCTCCAAACAAAGATAAAGTCACTTAAATTAAACTTTTTTTAAACAAACTTAGCCCCTTTGCTTTGTCCTGTCAATCATCGCGCTCGTCATGTAATGCTGTATAAACAAGCTTGCGCTGTATGGTGCATACATGCGTGATTATTATTGACTATTATCGAATATTCAATGAGTTATCTCAGCCCTATTTAAAAGTCATACAGGAGGCACATGGCAAAAGTTTTGTGTTACCTCACCCTTACACACAAGGATATCACACCAACAAGTAAAATCCACATTACACATGCCTTTCACGAATTGCCTTTGCATTTGCTTTACAAGTACAGCTTGCATAGGAATCGGCTCCAAGTACAAACCAAAACGTCTGCCATGAGATGCATTAATATTTCATGTGAAGTTTACAAGTTTATCACAAGAAAATATGTTGACAGTCTATGAAGAAATGCACTGGATGTATCTGGCCTGCACTTATTTATCCATTCAAGCAAACACGCGTGACTGTGGAATATTGTACGTTAATTCACAGACTAATTTTAACTATTGGCACTTTCTCAGACACAGATTGAATTATGTAATAGAAATGAAATATTCAGTTCTTTTAGCAAGCCGTATTGACTGTGCATTAGATATTTCAAAGACAATACAAAACAAAAGACATATAATCTAAAAATAAAATGAGCATGAATAGACGGGAAAGGCAAAGCGGAGTAGATGTCTTGTTAGGGTTCACAGAACACAGGAGGAACAAACATCACATTCATTGACATTGACTCAGTAGTCAACAGCACATAACACGGGAAATTTCAGATAAGATATAGTTATATACTCGATTAACTATTAAACTATTGCAGCTTGATTTGTGGTTACTCAATGTAATACTTATGTCATATACAGTAACAATACTACAAGTGAGATAAAAGTTATGTTGAATAGAGACCAATGTTTTAATTTAACAAGATTAATGATTAGATCTCAGGTAAATTTAAATAATATCAAACTGTATAATATCTGGTAACAGGGTAGAGTAAAAATATCAATTGAAAGAAATGTTGAAAGCAGCAAGGCCCCTGCATTTATTTTTACGGCACACTCTTAAAGGAAAACACCACATTGTTTTCGGTATTTTGCTATGTTCTTACCTCAGCTTAGACAAGTTAATACATGCCTATCTTTTTTCGGTGCGTACACTTGGTCTTTGTGCAGCGCGTCGTGAATGTGTTGGCATTTGGCCTAGCCCCATTCATTCCTTGGGATCCAAACAGGGATGAGTTTGGAGGCCACCGGACACTTCCATGTTTTCCCTATTTAAAGACTGTTGCATGAGTAGTTACACAGGCAAGTATGGTGGCATAAAATAAAACCTCTGGAGCAGTAATATTGACGGAAGTTTGAGCGAGAGGGGGAGTAGTCAGGAGTGATGATTTTACTGCACCCGAGGTCAAAGTGCTGCAAACTAAGTGCTCTAAAAAATTGCCACGTTTTATTTTGTGCCACCATACTTACTCGTGTAACTACTCACTACTCATGCAGCGGTCTTTGGATGGGGAAAACATGGAGGTGTTTGGTGGCTTCTGAATTCATCCCTGTTTGGATCCTGGGAAATTAATTGGGCTGGGCTAGGTGCTAACACATTCATGACGGGCTGTACAAGGATTAAGTGCAAGCATTGAAGTAAGATGGGCATGTGTTGATTTGTCTAGGTTGGGGTGGGAACATGGCAAAACACTGAAAAACTGTGGTGTTTTCCTTTAAAAAAATGCTGCGTTATTTTCAACCTACTGTTGAGTCAGTAAGGGACAAACTCAGCTGTTTTGATTAAATTAACTCAAAAAATGTTTATTTTTGACCCAACAAAAAATTAAAACAACCCAGCATTTTTTTGAGTGTAGCGTCGCTTCAAGTTGATTCGAATCAAGAGGTTCAGGTTTTTGGCACCGTTCATGATGTTGTTTAAGATTGTTAGGCATCAGGTATAATGTAGGATGTAGACACGTCACTTTTGCTCTCTTTTTTTAACAGAATGAATCTAAGAGAGGTCTGAGGTGAGGAAATAATCAGGGTTATTGATGTTACAGGGTTACTTAGCCTTACCGCAACAGGGTTGATAAAATATCTCGGTAACACTTTACAGTAAGGATGTATTTGTTAACATGAATTAGCTAATATGAAGTTTTAGTATTTATAACTATTAGTTAATGCCAGTGTAGCTGTTCATGTGCATCAACTAATGTTAACAATTTTGATATTAAAAATGTATTTGTAAATGCCATGAACTAAGATTAATAAATGAGGTATTGTTAGTTCATGTTAGCTAATGCATGAACTAATGTTAACAAATCTTACTGTAAAGTGTTACCAATATCTCTTTAGTACTAGCAAGGAAATAGCACAACGTATTAACAATATCCCTTAAATTTTAGAGGACGTGTACACTTGTTAAAGTGTTTGTGCTTTATTGTAATATATTAAATGTATACGTCACCTGACTGTTGTTGCAATTACCACTATTGTTATAAGTGTAGTTACAGACATTGAATCTTTTTAATTGGTTATTGTTGACTATTTTTATTGGCAGAAGTCCAGCATTGGAATATTTATGTTGCGGCATGAGAAAATGTATATGTGATATGTATTATTTATACTGAAGATACTAAACAATGTACAGTACACGTACAACACGACGCTTCAAATCCTTACGAACTGAAATGTAGTTGTTTTTAGTACTGAACATGACTTGCTGGTAACTCATGTGTGCAGCTGACTACTCATGTATTCATTAACGATTTTGTGATACTGGATTATTTCATAGTGATTTTGAGTGTGGTAACGATATTTCTTTAAGGGACTGCATCGATGACAGCTGTTGACGGATAGATGAATGATATATCTCACAGCACACTGTCGTCTTTCTTTTTCTCTCAGTGAATGTGTTTTAAGTGTATTGTGTTCTCGGTTTTTCAATATAACTTGTCATTTAAAACATCGACACAAACCTGGCTATTTGATTTATGGCTGACGCATGCTACTCTGGCGGGTGTATGCTCATAACTCTGGTAAAAGAATTACATTTATTCTCATAAATTTCAATGTGACCACTTCTCTAGTTTTGATAAATGAAAGATCTCTTCAGCTCGGTGGTCAAAGGCTCAAACCTCCCTCTGTGTCCTCCCTCTCGTTTTACCAGCGGTCAAAGAAATTTTAATCTAATGCCTCCCTACACAGTCTTTTGTTCCTGGACCCAGGGAACCAGGGCACATGTGAGGGGGAGATATTGCATGCCTGCATTCTTTGGTTTAATATTATACAGTGACGCCAAGGTAAGGAGGTGAGGTCTAAAGAGAAAAATACTCAACATTCCAACATTGCTTAGGATATGGTCCTATATCATTCAGTGGTAGAACATTGCGTTAGCAGCGCAGAAGGTCATGGGTTCGAACATTAGGGGACACACATATTGATAAAAATGTATACTGCAATGCAAATCGCTTTGTATAAAAGCATCTGCCAAATCCCTAAATGTATGTGGTGTTTGACCTTATGAGAATAGATAAGAGTATTCTGACACTTCAGACACCAATGCATTATATTACAGATAAGTCAACAAAAGGTACAGTAAAATGGATTATCCATGAAGCAACATATTTCAGTCCACTGTGATGCTATTTTATATTGTTGAATATATATTGTTCTGCATGTGATTTCTCCAGTATAAAAATAACACTGCACAAATTAGGTACAAAATCCTAACAATGTTTATCTATACATAAATATAGAGATTATAATGGATTTAAATGTATTTTTAAATGTATGTTAAAGGAGGCCTCCTACTGATATCTAATATTTTTTCTTACCCATAATGAACAATTTCACATTGTAAATTGTTACTCCAGACATTATAACCTCATCACACATCTTCTTTATACATTGTAAAAAAGTAAAAGTTGGATCAACTTAAAAACTTCAATTGGTAATGCCTAATACCAATTTTTTAAGTGTTTTACCTTCAATTTTTTTTACCTTCAATTTTCCCTCAAAGTGAGATTTAAGTTTATTAACATAATTTTTTAGGTTTTATTAATTAAAGTAGTTTTTTCACCTTTAATTTTCCCTTAAAGTGAAAATATTTAAGTTTATAAACTTTATTTTTTTAGGTTTTAATTGAAGTAGTTCTTTTCACTTTCAATTTTTCCTTAAAGTGAGAAGATTTAAGTTTATTAACGTTTTGTTTTTTTTAGGTTTACTAATTGAAGTAGTTTTTTCACCTTCAATTTTCCCTTAAAGTGAGAAGATTAAAGTTTATAAACTTTATTTTTTTAGGATTTAATTGAAGTAGTTCTTTTCACCTTCAATTTTCCCTTAAAGTGAGAAGATTTAAGTTTATAAACTTATTTTTTTAGGTTGTACTAATTGAAGTAGTTTTTCACCTTCAATTTTCCCTTAAAGTGAGATGATTTAAGTTTATTAGCTTTATTATTTAGGTTATACTAATTGAAGTAGTTTTTTCACCTTCAATTTTCCCTTAAAGTGAGAAGATTTAAGTTTATAAACTTATTTTTTTAGGTTGTACTAATTGAAGTAGTTTTTCACCTTCAATTTTCCCTTAAAGTGAGAAGATTTAAGTTTATAAACTTATTTTTTTAGGTTGTACTAATTAAAGGAGTTTTTTCACCTTCAATTTTCCATTAAAGTGAGATGATTTAAGTTTATTAACTAAATTTTTTTTAGGTTTTACTAATTGAAGAAGTTTTTTCTCTTAAAGTGAGAAAATGTACGTTTATAAACTAAAAAATTTTATTGAGAAGTTTTTTAAAGGGGACATTTCTCAAGACTTTTAAATATGTAAAATAAATCTTTGGGGTCCCCAGAGTACGTATGTGAAGTTTTAGCTCAAAATATCATATAGATAATGTATTATAACATTGCCACTTTGTATGTTTGAGAAAAATGTGCCGTTTTTGGGTGTGTCCTTTAAAATGCAAATTAGATTATTATCCCCTTCTGACATCACACAGGGAGCCAAATTTTAATTACCTATTTTTCACATGCTTGTGGAGAATGGTTTACCAAAACTAAGTTACTGGGTTGATCTTTTTTGCATTTCTTAGTTTGATACAAGCACTGGGGACACAAGTATAGCACTTAAACATGGAGCCAGATTTTCATGATATGTCCCCTTTAAGTAGCTTTCACTTATCCAGATGTACTTTTCCTTGGTTTAATTGTGGAAATATTATATGGAATATTACGGAAATATGTTTTTATTGGTATCTCAAAGAGAAATTCTCTAAGAAATGCTTTCTTAGTGACATACTGGTCTACACTGTAAAATATTTCAACCTACTATTTTAAGTTTTGACAAGTGATGAGTTGACGTAAGTTGAAATTGTTTAACTTAACTTGTTAAGTTAAAGTAACATAAAAACTTATGTTGCACTTGATTTCATTTTTACAGTGTAGGATACAGATTCAACAGTGAAAAAAAGTCCTGCTCTTTGGTAAAATGTTGCAATAGAAAACATCTTCAGAAGGACAGATGAAGCTTTAGAGCTAAAAATAGAAATGAGCACATTTTATTGCATCTTCATGGTTTAATGTCATTGCAACTTTAAAAAAAAAAAGATTTATTTCATAAATAGTTGGAAAAGTTCAAAGAAAGAACTTCGAAAAGGCTTCAAATAATGTGTGCCAAAATTGAGGTCTGTTTGTCCTTGTTTCTTTGTGTCGCAATTTTTCAAAAATAATAAACATTTCCATAATAACCCATTTCCCTCCTGTATTAAAGTATAAAAACACCTGTGTTTTGTCTTCATTAGATGAAACAGTGACAAAAGGCTGGCATCTACGTGGGCTGAGGCGCAATGTTTGCTGTTGAAAAATAAATTGTGTTTATGAATCTTTGAATTCATGCTTGCACTCCGTCAAAAAAAAATCATATTTATTAGAATTCTTTTGAGCTGTTGTTCATGTTTATTTATATATATTATATATTTTTCCCAGTATTGTTAACACACTGACTTCACTGCTCACCAACTCCTGAAAGGTCCACAGTTTCTGCGCAGGCCAAGAAGCGGGTGACATGAGGTTGGCATGTTTCAGCCGAGCTCTGATTCTCTCGCAAACAGCGTTCAAATGCTGAAAACTCATTAGCACAATCTGTTCGTATTTTTCTTATTACTGGACTGCATTGAGATGGAGGAAAAGGAGGAATTAAATTACATATCATATATTAAGTCTATTATATTATAATGTAGAAATAAACAGGCTTTGTCATAACAATTTTACAATAATTTATAAGATTTCCTGTTTTTTTACGGACTTTAAACAGATTTTAATATCAGATCAGAACATACTGTGATGAAGTACACTGTGCAACCTTCAGCTTCAGGTCTTGACACTTCTGTTGCCATGACGTTGGATTGGAGGCAACACACAAGCCATATTCCTCCAGCTCCTTCTGGCAGTATTTAGTCGTGATGTCCATTGCCGCCTGCCTATAATGCAGCATATATGCAATAAATGCAGCGTATTATACTGCTTATAATGCAAATACTTTGTATTTTATAAAATAATAGTTTGCACTTTTTACGTATACTGTTTTATACAAAGGTTATAAAATAAAAGACTACCTTTGAATGGCAGGGGTTAATGAAAAGCAAAACATTTAAAATTATCTCGCCAAATTAAGTTTTAGTGTAATTTACTTGTGGAATTCATTGCGTTTAGCCATGTTTGTTTAAACAAGGCTAAGCTTACTCTTCAAACAACGGTAATATTGTCGCCGTGGTACAACATTGATATAATATAAGTTAAAAGTTGACACAAGCACATAACATACAGATGTTAACAGCCAGCATTACTCACATATTGGACAGCTATGGTTTTCACTAGCTTCTCGTGAAGGTTATTGCCCGGTACATGAAGCACGTGGGCAAACGGAGCGTCCGCACTCCCGCCGGCGAGATTTGATTGGGCAAAATTTCCACTAACCCTAACCTTATTGGTTATTTCACGGGTAGCGTCAGAAGGTAGGCGGGGCTTCTGTACTGTACAATTTACAATATTATTTAAAAGCTTTCATTTTAAAAAGCACACAAATATTTCATACCGTGTAATAAATTACTTTTAATCATCTTCATATTTAACAGCACTTTTGGGTTAAAAAAATAACGATTTTTTTTTTCAGTTTTGTTTTCATAAACAAAGAAAAGTAAAGCGCTTCATTACATACATAAGTCGGCATATATCCTGCAATAAAAAAACCAAGTTATATTTAAAGCTAAATATTAATGTATATAATTAATAGTATGTTATAGATAATGTATAAAAAAATTATTTAAAATAAATACGCCGGGCAATGACATTTACCGGATGTTACGTCACAACCCTACGTGATTGCGTATGCGGAACCTGTCGTATGTCTGAAATTTTCAGAAATCTGTACAGTGGGCAGACAACGGCACGGTGCAAAGCTGCCTTTATACCATCTGCGCCTGCAAGGAGGAGGTGGAGAGTAGGAGGCACACCGGAGAAAGGCTCGCTACAGAATGGATGAAAGTAAAAAAGAAGGAAATACGGCAGCAGACGGCGTTAATGGGCCGGGGGGAGCGCAGACGCGAGCTCATACGGATGAGCTCGTACGGTCAGTCTCACTGCACAGCCGCAGGCCACTCGTACTGCACGGTACCGTGTTTCCGTTCCTATTCCTCTACCCGGGCTGTTTGTATATGTGGTTTGGAGTTTACGGTGCTTCCGAGTACGTCGAGGCCGGCCTACTAGCACTCGCCGCTATCGGGATCGCGCACGTCCTGACAGTGCTTTCAGGCTACTGGTCAGTGCACGCGCACTGCTGGCTCACCTGTTCTAAGGTAAAAACAACATTAATGTGCTTTAGTTTAGACAACTCTCTTCAACAGTGATTTGATAAACATTTACGTGGATGTCTTTTATTGTGTTGGCAAAAGCAAAAGTTAAAAGTCAAACATATGGCTGTGACATCACAGCTCTGCTGAAGTAATCATCACAGAAATTGTTGTTATAGGAATTATATTGGTTTTAATGGAAACTATACTCTGTACTGGTAATGTGTTGGCTTCTTTTAGTGGGATGTTATTTAGTGGACGGGAATCAAGAGAACAAGAAGTGTTCTTGTTGCTCAGTGGTAGAGCAAAAGTTTCTTCAATCCGGAGGGAACACGCTTATTAATAAAATGTATAACTTGGATGCACTGTATGTTGCTTTGGATAAAACATACACAATGCATACTCCATGTGACCCTACCTGTGAAATCCAAACTAAAATCATCCTTCATAATGTAAAGAACATTCTGTGCAAATATAACATTGATATCTTTAATATTGTCTGAGTAAGATTATGTCAAAGATTAAAATCAATGAATGAAATAAAACTTTGATGCTCTATATCTCACAATTATTTTGTTATTTTACGCTTATATTTTGAACAGGAGTCTGATCCAAGCAAGGCTTCTTTTGCCAAGGTCATACCGACACCGAACAACGGTTCAGCCGAATTAGTGCCTCTTCTAAGGGATAAGGATGAGATCTTTATTCTAGGTGTTCAAGTTTAACAACTGCATGCACTCTAACATTATAATACTGATTTTCACAATAAGAGTTTCGAAATTATAGAAAGTTATTCTTGTTAGAAACAAAATTTTCCGGCAACAAAACAAAAGGGCTAAACTAAACAGGTTATTCTAAACAGAATCCTGGGTTATCTGTTTGACATTTCACACTGTTCATGCTTAACCAGGGGTTAAGAGATAAACCTCAGGTTAACGTTTTATTTTATATTTGCGGTGTCAACAGTCGCAATGTCAAACTGACTAAATTATAATAGCACACGCCCCTTTAAATAACCACTTGGTGCGCGCTTTAGCATTATTAACAGGACAGTTTGCAACATCAATTTCCCTTGGCTGTTTAAAGCCTCCTGGGATGTCTTTTTACTCAAATTTAGGTATTTTCAGTACACAGATGTAGGACTGTAGATGTAGATGTTCCAGATCGATTCGATTTCGATTCACAAGCTATCAATTCGATTCTCGAATTAAACTCCGATTCTCGGGGCGATTTTTATACTCGATTTTCGATTAAACTCAATGAATATAGAATATTATATTATATTAAAATATTATTTTAGAATATATTAGAATAAAGACTGAATGAATGAATGACAGGCTCGCCTCTCGTTCCTTGGTAACATCGTGGAAGGAAAAAAGAGGGTGACATCTTGTGGAGAAGCTAGTAATTAGATTAACGTTAATTTTACATTCAATGTTTGCGGAAATAAGTATGAAAAAAAACGATTCGTGGGCTTTAGGAATCGATTTTGAATCGACCATGTAAAAAAAAGATTAATCAAAAAATCGATTTCAATTTTTTTTTTGCCCAGCCCTACACAGATGATGATACTCACAACCGGCGCAATGTCATTGAATGTCTCTGAACAGATTCACGCCCACTTTTAGGGAAAAACAAACCGCCAGTATCAGATCGAGGAAGTGGACTAACCATATAACATGCTAAAGAGTTGTGGTTTACTTTTTACAGCACAGACAGGCTAAACATTATTGAACAATATTATTTCAATAATACTGTATTGCATAACATCTCAAGCTTGATTAGACACTAGCAATCTTAAACATACAGTTTAAGTTATGTAAGCTTCCCACAACTCTCAATATTTTACAACTTATTATGAACATCATGTTAGTTTAGCTAGATATCTGCTGGCATGTCTTAGTGTATGTTCGTTATCAACTAGCTCAGGCTACCTGCCATCATCATCCATATCTTGCGGTTACGGAATTATCATGAATTACGTATGATGCTTTTAAAGCTAAGTTACGCATGTTGTATGTCTGGACAGAAAAGTGCACTCAGTACTTTAAGTATAGACATAATATATACATTTAAAGATGTTAATACAAGTAAAAACATTTACTGGCTTCCCTGTTGACTCGATGATAGTGCTGCACAATTAATCGCATCTCAATCACAATCGCAATGTCAGCCTGTGCGATTATATGACAGCAAAATGTTGCAATTATATTAAATAAATAAATGTGTGGACTTGTTAACACAAACTTTCTGATAACAGTTTGATGATTTTCCTTGGTGTTTAAAAAAAGAAAGAAAAACAAAAACAAAAAAGGCAGTGCACGTGTGGCATGCACGTGTGTGGTGTGCGTCGTCACTTATACCAGAGCGAAGATGGATGCAGAGGAGGTTGACAGTGATCTGGTAGCTAAAAAAACTCTATGTCTGTTGTATGGCGGTATTTTGGATTTAGGATTACTGACACTGAGCAGTTGCTACATCACGTGGCAATACGAAAACATTTCTAGTTTTACAAATACACATTTTAGCTAAACTGCATGTGGATTTTCCTTAAAACCCATCAAGTTGACTCATGATACCATTTAGTATAATCGCAATTGCACATCGCAATATTACCATCAATAACCGCAATGGGAAAAATTACCCAAATCGTGCAGCCCTACTCAATAAGGTACGAGTAAATGTCAGGCCACTGGGTAGGGTTGTTACACCAATTTGACGCTGGGAGAATGAAGGGACATGTCTTTGAATTGACCAAAATAAATTTGTTGATGTATCTTTCACGCTCTATGGCAGGCAGTGTTGACACATTATTACTTGACATGTTAAATCTAAGTGATTTCTTAAGTTATTCTCATCAGCCAGCTGTGTACGAATGTTGCTTTGTGCCGCTTTTTTGTATGGAAGTCTAGTTTAGTATCCCCTAAAAAGGGTCAGTGACAAATTGACAGTTAATTTCCCAGATGTTCCAGATAATACATATATGAGGTACAATGCGGGGTTAACCCCACAAAAAATTTGTTAACTTCATAACCCTAGGTTAACCCCGTTAACCTAAATTACAAGTGTGAAACGCTCTTTAACCTAGGGCTAAAAGCAGGGTTTAGAAAGAAGATAACCCGGGGTTAAGTGCAGTGTGAAAAGCCTAAATGAGAACTGGAAAAGTAATGGAAGTGTATTGTCAAAAGGTGTAAGTCTCCAGATGAAAAATCTAAATGATGTCTTTTGTGCAGGATGAGGATGGAGAAGAAATGCTGTGTTTCGAGTTCCAAAAGATCCGGTATGTGTATGACGGCAAGGAAGAGAGGCGCTTTTTGCAGGTGGCGTTTCCAATCAATCAACCCATGAGTTATTTCCAAAACTGGAAAGGCTACCAGGAGGAGTTTCAGTTACGTGCTGCAGAGAAGCGTTATGGGACTAACCGTGCAGAGATGGTGGTGCCGGACTTCCTGGAGCTCTTTAAGGAGAGAGCCACGGCACCCTTCTTTGTTTTCCAGGTGTTTTGTGAACGGAGAATGATGCAAGTCAATTCAACCTAATTTTTAAGTTTTGATAAGCTGATAACTTAACAAATTAAGTTAAACGATTTCAACTTGTTTTTCTAAGTTAAATATATGTAAATGTTAATTTATCAGATTAATGGCTTGTGCATTAGGCATTGGTATTATTAATTCATGATCTTTTCATAGTGTTTCATCCTCATGACCTTATTGTGAATAGAGGAATTGCCTTGGTTTGCATCACAGTGTATTTTGTGTTTCCTTGCAGGTGTTTTGTGTGGGTCTGTGGTGTTTGGATGAATACTGGTATTACAGTGTTTTTACACTATTCATGCTGGTGGCATTTGAAGCATCTCTGGTGCAGCAACAGATGAGGAACATGTCAGAGATCCGCAGGATGGGAAACAAACCTCACATGATTCAGGTCATTGCTTTATTTTGTTGCAACACCTATAAAACGGGTCAGCTTACTTTTGGGGGCTTTTCCACTGGGGTGCAGTACGTAGTACCCGATATTTTTTTTAGTACCACCTTGGTTGGAGTTCCAAGGACCCGAGCTGATGCGGACCAAAGCGTGATGCGAAACACTGTAGGTCACTGATTGGTCTGAAAGAATCGTCACTACCAGCGTCATCGCTATAATGTAAAAGATTAGCTTTACCTTCATGCTAGCTTGCACTGTCTTGAGTAAACCTGTTGTCATCTGTGCTTTGCTGTAAGTTCCCAAATTCCTTTTTAGCGATGAAAACATCCACAGGTTGAGAATCAGGAACACCATAACAGTTTTTTCCAGACTTGTAGTTTGTGGTGGCACATTCGCGACGCACATGTCCGCATATATGCTTAAATGCAACTTAAATAAGGCTCAGTGGAGCGTGTCGACTGACGCCACAGGTGTTTGTACAGAAACTGTAATGTGAGACAACGCGATAAACGCGGTTCACAAACTGGGGGCCCCCCGGGATTGTGCCAGGGCCTAGGGGGCCCTCAGTTTTATGAGATTTTATACCACGGGTCTGTTGAATGCTGCATTCTGATTGGCTGAGAAATGTTCTATGGGTGTTGATTATTTTTCTGTAAACCGCACACCTATCTTTTCAAATGTCTTAAAAATAGACACCAGAGCAATGTTTGTGGTAACCGTGGTATAAGCGGAATAATTGACTCCGGTCCCTTGAACCATTTGAAAACAATGCACACCTGCGGTGTAACGGCACTCCGCTTCGCGTCGTGCCGCATAACCACCTTGGTGTGCATTATTTTCTTATAATTCAATGGCCCGTCGTCAATTATTCCTTACTTATAAAATACATTAATTTCTCATGAATTCTGTGTAATTAAAGGGATAGTTTGGCCAAAAATGATAATAAACCCATCATTTACTCACCATGATGCATATGTCCATCATTTTTTTGGAAAATGTCCTAGCTCTTTCAATTTTTATAATATATGAATATGGGGTCCACCACCTTCTTCAAGCCCAAAGATTGTGTATACATCCTTATCAAAAGTAATCCAAACGGCTCCATTAGGATAAACAAAGGCCTTCTGAGGGTCGAAAAAGTTTGAGAACCACTGTCATAGAGGAACCATTTAAGGGAAAGGTTCTTAAAAGAACTATGATTTCTATTAAAATTACATTTTATTTATTGAACTATTATGACAAAAAGGTATTTAAAAACCCTTATATTTAAAAGCGTAATGGTCAAATGAATTAGTTTGAGTGAGGATTGAGTGATTTATGTCAAGTTGTTTCATCTTAACAGGTCTATCGAAACCGAAAATGGAGACCTATTTCAAGTGATGAACTGGTGCCTGGAGACATTATCTCTGTTGGTGAGTTATGTGTTATATCTTTAAAATATTAAGAGTTATATCTCCATAAAGATGTAATGTAAGGTTTTATATCACTATAAAGTATTATGTAGTCCAACTGGTAGAGCAGTGTTTCCCAGTCCAATGAGTTAAATCAGGTGTTTTATATAGGAAGACATCTAAAACATCCTGGGAGCGGTGCCATGTAGGACAGGTTTGGGAAACACTGTAGTAGAGCATTGTGTTGCAAAAGGGTGTGCATTGGATGTAATGCACTGTGAGTCACTTTGTATAAAAGCATCTTCCAAATGCATAAATGGTAATATAATACCATAAAGCCCCATAAAGTATGTGGGTGTGTATGCTAAATGAGGTAACAAATTGGACTTGCTTGCCCATAACTTTGAAGTTACTCTGATGACAGCAAACAAGTTATCTAGCCACTAAAATGCTGAGGATAAACAATGCAATACAATGCTCGCATTTGTTTTGTAAAATTATATTCAGAAATTTACTGTTTTTCCATTTTTGGCTTTTGTGGTGATATCGAAAGTGTCCACTGTATCTTTTCTATTTGTAAGTCTTATGTTCATTATAATTTCTCGCAGGACGTTCTCCCCAGGATAACTTGGTTCCTTGTGATGTTCTGCTGCTGAGAGGTCGGTGTATAGTGGATGAGGCCATGCTCACAGGAGAGTCAGTGCCTCAGATGAAGGTGAGTCCACAGCATCATCACCAGATCTCCACCAAAACATCCGCTCTGTGTAACCGACTGTGTCGTGTTTGTAGGAGCCTGTGGAGGACCTGGACCCTGATAGGATTCTGGACCTGCAAGCTGATTCCCGTCTGCATGTTATCTCGGGTGGAACCAAAGTGGTTCAGCACAGCCCACCTCTCCGAGCTACTGCAGGGCTAAAACGTTAGTATTCAAAAAAACTAAATGTGCACGCATTCAAAAAATCTTTAGGTGCTTGAACCACAAGACGAGTCAAAGCTTAAATACATTTGGACAGGCATACTGCAGTTTTTAGCTATTAAAGGGATAGTTCACCCAAAAATGAAAATTCTGCCATAATTTTCTCATTCTCCTGTTGTTGTAAACCTGTATGGTTTTCTTTTTTTTTCTTTTTTTTTTGATGAACACAAAATAAGATATTTTGATAAATGATGGTAAGCACACAGGTGATTGTAACATTGACTTTGACAGTAGGAAAAAACAATTGAATGGGTACCACCAACTGTGTACTTAACATAATTTATCACAATATCATTTTTTGTGTTCATCAGAAAAAATAAATTCATACAGATTCAAAACAACATGAAGATGAGAAAATGTTGACAATTTTCCTTTTTGGGTGAACTATCCCTTTAATGTAATGCAAGTAATTTATATTACAGTGTTTCAACAAACAAATGGTCTTCTTTAAAGTCAACACATTAGGACTTTAACCATTATTAATTGGTTGATAACCGTTGCATTGACTTAAATATAAGATATGCACCTCTGGTTTAATATATGAATTTAATAAAATAGCAATGATTTTTCTCTCTCAACAGCTGTAGACAACGGTTGTGTAGCTTATGTTTTACGGACAGGATTTTACACTTCTCAGGTGAGGCATTTGATACGGTTCATTAACTTGAATGTTGTGTTTTGTAAGTCAGAAATGCTTGAACTTGTTGATGTTTCAGGGTAAATTATTGAGAACAATTCTGTTTGGAGTGAAGCGGGTGACGGCGAACAACCTGGAAACGTTCATATTTATCCTCTTCCTGTTGGTTTTTGCCATTGCCGCCGCTCTGTATGTTTGGGTAGAGGGTGAGTCCATTTGAAAATGCTTCTGTTTTGCATTTTGTATATTATCAGTGGTGTATGAAGTAGTGATGGGAGAAATGAAACTTTTCGAAGCTTCGAATCAATTAAACCAGTTTTTCGAAGCATTCAAAACACTACACACGCTGGCAACACCTGCTGATCAAAATAGTGACACATTCTGTCCAAACATTTTACACTTTTTTTACAAAATAATAACAAGATTTTTATTAAAATGTGTTTAAAAAAATAATTTAACTTAATTAAAAGTGTATTATGTGTTTTAGTTTTATTTGGGGCAAACAAATCATTAAAACTAAATCCCCTTTTAATTATGCACATTTTTGTCATTAAATTTGTCTATAAACAAAAAGTAAACAAAATGGTAGTGTTATTAGTCAAAAGGATGAATGTTTTATGAACTTAATAAAGCATAATAAAAATGACCTGAGATACGGATAAAAGATCTGTAAAAGTTTTGAAGCCCCATGAAGCGGTGCTTCGAAAGCGACCATCGCTAGTATAAAGACCTTACAAAGTGAACTGTATTGTTTTTATTACCTTAGAATAAGCTGTTTTTATCTACATACTCTGCGGGTCCTCTTACATGGAAGTCGTCAGTTTGCGCCTTCATGTTTCTTAAATCCACAAACTGCTCTACAGAGCGTATTTTGTCACTACATTGTCTCAGACGATGACATGTTTGTCCTGTGGCGGCTTTCGTAGCTTCAATATGCGTTTCGAAAGGGAGGTGTGAGCTGTGGACTGAGCCATTGGTTGCAATTCACATTCTCACCGCTATATGCCATTACATACCTGCAAACTAGTCGCTTTTCGGCGAAAATCGCCGTTTTGAATTAAAAAAGGTCATCCACGTGAATCATATAGATCCGAAGAGGGGGGGGTCTCAACTTCCCATAAACGGGAGTTTCAAAAACCTACTGCGGTCTGTTTCACAAAAACAATAAAAGCTCTTTGGTCATCACGTGAGGTCATCACAGTGTGGTTAAGGTTAGGATAGCCGATTGGTCAATGGATGGGAGCTGAACAAATGGGGTTACGTGAAGGGCGGGTCTTTGCGTTGCCAGCAGCTTCTATTAAAAGGCCTTGGCTGCATCAGCTTTCCCGCGGATTAAACTTTTCACGCTACCGCTACTGACACTGACGTTTGTTTTGAGGTTAGTTTTGAGGCACTTTGAGGCACTTTTGCTTGTCCGATTGCTGCAGGTTTTTGAAAATATAAGCCATTCTTGCTGCTCATAAAGAGTTTAAACATTGACATGCGCTCTTTTATATGTCAATGGCATTAATTAGGCATCGTTTAAAGGTGGAAATCTTACTGTTCAGATGCATACTAGTTCAAGATAATTTGCGATTTATAGATTTCACATCTGAAAGAAAGGGGTAACGTTAAGCGCGTTTTCTGTGCGTGCGTTTGTTCTGTGAATCACACGCAGAGGCGTAAAGTACTTAAGTAAATGTACTTTGTTACTGTACTTAAGTTTTTTTTTGGCTACTTTGTACTTGTACTGAGTATCAAAAATATAAGCAGCTTTTACTCTCTACTCAATTACATTTTTGATTGGGTATTTGTACTCTTTACTCCACTACATTTGAAATGACAACGTTACTCGCTACATTGTTTATTCGTCAAATAAAAACGAGACGAAAGTGTCAGAGGGTGATGATGGATAGAATCTGTGGTTGCGAGGTACGCACACACACACAACTGAGGGACTTCATCTGGCGCCACGCAGGGCAATCCTATGACATCAAAATACTGCGAGAGCGAATCAAATGCATATGGAGAAGTCTGGTCTCGCGGTACTTTGATGTCAAACGCTGAATGGCCTGCGTTGAGCCACCGTAGCGGGACATCTGCGTGCTGCGTATGCCATAAACTGTAGAGAAAAGTTTGCGTCTGGTCTGAGAGAAGAGATAAAGCGCAAACATATGGGTGCATATCACATTTGCTTCTGTCAAGGGACCCTTTGTTAAACATGTGATGCTGCAATCAAAACAAAAGTGATGAGCGATTGCAGGAGGGACATCCCGCACCTCAAAGGCAAGCACAAATGTTTTATATACTCTGATGCTACTTTATCAGCTAACCTGAGCTGGTTGATATAACTTACTATATAAGCCAAAATAAACCAGCGATGTCTTGTACTGATTGCCCGAGTAACTTAAGTACATTATAAGATTGATAATAAGTGTACAATTTCACTGTCCTCACATTAAATCAAGTATGCTGTAATGTATTTACTGTAAAGAGTGATGCATGACTGAAGAAATGTAGTGCACTAAATGTGAGATAGTGGTGTTACGTCTACTACATGTGTTTTCAATTAATCTTTCAAATGAACAACTTCACGTTTTTAATATGCAAATTTCTGTTACTGTATATTAACTGTAACAACCTACTGGACTCTATACTGGAATTTTTGATATATTTAGATTATAAGGGGGCGTGCACACCAACGCTTTTACGCCCGCGGCCGGCGCATGTTTTCAATTCATTTCAATGGAAACTCAGCGTTTTTCAAATAAGCCAGCAGCTAGCGGTTTTTTTTCCGCGCTGAAAACCGGCGCAGAGAGTTGAGAAATGTTCAACTTTGGAAGAAAAGCTCCGCTCGTCAATGTCAGTTCTCACGCGGCCGTCCAATCACAGTGTAGGTGGGGCGGGACAAGTATCACAGCAACCAACCGTCTCACAGCTGACGTATCAGCACTACCAAAGCGATTAGCTGAGGAAAGCTGGCACTCAGCTGAAAAACAGCTGGCATTCGGCGTCCTCAAGGCGTTTTCAGCCGCGTTTAAAAGTTTTGGTGTGTCCAGCCCCTAACTTTTTTAGGATTGGCCTAAATGTAAGAATATTTGGTAACACTTTACAATAAGGTTGCGGGCGCGTATACAATGCGTCACCTTTTTCAGCCCTTCTGAGTTTGCAGGTATGCATTAAAAACTACTTAGTTTACCTTTAAACAACTAAAGCTAGGGCCACACCAAAATATTTTTTTATCTTATCAGTGAGAGACCACAAACGTAACAAAAAAAATGTTCCTATAGTGTGTTGGTTGTCGCTATGTGGTCATCAAACATCTTCAAATTCTCTTTACATACCGTATATACCCGAATATAAGACGAGGTTTTTGTTCTAAAAATAGGCTAAAAAATGGGGGTTCATCTTATATTCGCATATAGACAAAATCACTGGGGAAAGAAGAAAGCAGGGAGAAACAGTAGAGGGCGCCAACACAATAGGTTAGATGTGTTTGATTAAAAGCAGATGGTTATTTTCTATCTATCTTCACAGTACCACAGTTACATACATACATGGGCCTACAGTACATAATTATTGCATTTTTGTGGAAAAGTTATTCATTTTTGTCACTCATTCGTTCATTTCTGTTCTCTGATTTTGTGACAAATTAATCCAAATATTTAATGAATGGTGTTAAAATGTTTTTCCAATGAATTATCACTAGAATTTTCAAATAAACATTTTTCACAAAATCTCTTTTCTCCCCAAAAAAAAGTTTGGAAAATTGGGGGTCGTCTTATATTCAGGGTCGTCTTATGTTGGGGTATATACGATAAGTTCACACACAATGCAAGTCTCGACGGAGAACACAGGAAATCTTGCAATGTCTCTCATGGTCAAACGTGACTTCACCGTAAGCAAACAAACACACGCATATTCAGCTCGATTCTCCTATGATGTGTACCGGGCTTTATTTTTTTTTTTATTCTTTTTAATTTAATTTGAATGAACAGATAGAAGCTGGCATGACATTAAAAAGGACGTCCCAAACTTTTGAATAAACTGTTCCCACCTTTCCACAGCATATTAACATCAGTTTATACATTTCCGTCTCATATTTCTGTCTGTCTTTTAGGCACAAAGGACGCGAGCAGGAACAAATATAAGTTGTTTTTGGAGTGTACTCTGATCTTGACCTCAGTAGTGCCACCTGAATTACCCATCGAGCTTTCACTAGCTGTTAACACATCTCTTATAGCGCTGGCCAAACTCTGTTGAACATTTTTATTTACATTTGCATCTCATTTATTTGCCTCCTTACACTTATTCTCGGACATTCTTCTTCTACAGATGTGTTTTGCACCGAACCTTTCAGGATTCCCTTCGCAGGGAAGGTGGAGATCTGCTGCTTTGACAAAACCGGCACCCTGACAAGTGACAGCTTGGTAGTTCGAGGTGTAGCGGGGCTTAGGTATACACACAGTATAATGTATTGTAGGACGAAAGGTAAAATTGCAGGGTAATTCTCATTCGCTCTTCTTTTTCCCAAATTGTAGAGAAGGTAAAGAGGTCACACCAGTGTCAGAGATCCCTGTAGAAACGCATCGGGTGGTGGCCACGTGTCATTCTCTGGTAACGCTGGATGATGGACAGCTGGTGGGTGATCCGCTGGAGAAGGCTATGCTTACCGCAGCAGACTGGGCACTCACTAAAGGTCTAAATTCATAAATAAACGGATTATATACAAATTCCTGTTGGGCATCCCTGTAGTTATTATGGTTATCCTTTTGTTCTGTTTAGATGAGAAGGTGTTTTCTCGCAACATAAAGACTCCAGGGCTGAAGATCCATCAGAGGTTTCACTTTGCCAGCGCTCTGAAGAGGATGTCGGTGTTGGCGTCGTACGAGCGTCTGGGCTCTACAGAGCTCTGTTATATCTCCACTGTTAAAGGCGCTCCAGAGACACTGAGAGATATGGTGAGCATTTGATCTATTACTGTTATAAAAGTTTATCTTCATAATGCAGTAAGTGTTAGTTAAGCTAGGATGTATGCTCACACACTTTTGTCCCATGTTTGATCTTAACTTGTCAAAGTATAGTGCCTAAAGGTTAAAAGGGATACTCCAGCCAAAAATCAAAATTGTAAAAAAATATCCATACCGTACTTTCCGGACTATAAGCCGCACCAGAGTATAAGCCGCATCATTTAAAAACGCGGCTTATAGACCGAAAAATACGGTACTTAAAACTAGGGATGCTCCGATCGATCGGCTGATTGTGCTTGCTATGTTTCTCAATGAATTACGGTGAAATGCCGCTACATCCAAAAGCCAGGGGGCGCTCCCGTGCAGAAATTTAGCACTTTGAAGTAGACGCTATCTGACTAAGCTTGCACTATTTAATGTGTCGTCCGGGGTACGATACCTCCGAGTTGTCCTAGACGCAACGCAATACTGTGCTTCTTGTTTGGTGTGTGACCACCCTTTAGAATTTGTTCCCTGATCCCTGCTTTCTCCCATTATAAGCTTAAATAGGAAAGAATTTTACTAAAATAACTCCAAATGTGTTAGTCTGAAAGATGATGGACATATAGATTTCTTGACTGTGAGTAAATCATGGGATAATCGTGAAATTTGGCTGGAGTATCGCTTTAATGTATATTTAAATGTCAAGGCATGGTGCTCATGTAGCCAGGACCATAGATATACATAAGAAAGGCTAGATGACTTACGGCACTGACATCATCACTGGCGGCCATCTTGTCACAGGCAAGCTTTGTGGGGGGCTCTGTGGTACATAATGTAAGCTAAGTGGTCTGCACAAGTGGTCTGAACTTCTCCTGAAATCTTGACGGATTTACAAATTGTTTGGTTTCTTGCAAACGTTATTAACGTGGCTATAATTCTGGATGCTTGAACATGTTTCATAAACATTATTTATAAGTATGCAGTGTCATACAGGGCTCCAGACTGCCACCAAATGGTGGCATTTTGCCACCAAAATTTGAGAGTGTGCCACTGAATTTTACATCCAGTCGCACATGTGCGACCAGTAAATTTGACCTTTTTTTGTGATGTGACACTGAATTGAAAACAGCACATTGTACTTTCTGCATCTATCATTAAAGTATTTATTAGTAATACAGTGGAAATTAGTTGAAATGTGAATAGCATGTTGATTTACAATGTGTGCCCCTAAATTTTCTGGTTGCGCCCCTAAAATTTTCACTTGGGGGCCCCTGTGCTCCTAGTGAAATGTTAGTTTGGAGCCCTGTCATAAGTAAATCTCTGACGTTTATAACAAATCAAACAGATTGATAGAATATTGATCAAGTTACGGTTATTTAAAAAGTACATGCACCATTAAAACACAATGCTACGAGTGAGCGAGCTGACTGTGACAAGATGGCTGCCAGGTGCGGATGTCGAACTTCATTGGCCAGCAGCTTGGACGAGACATCTAGCCTTTATTATGAATATCTATGGCCAGGACTGTCCTTTCATTGTGTCTATAGATAAAAATACCAATGAATACTTTTATTCACAAGATATTATTGTGTTTTAGTTCTCGGAGTGTCCACCCAGTTATGATGAGGTGCACAGAGAGATGTCACGGGAGGGTGCCAGAGTCCTCGCGCTGGGATACAAAGAGATGGGACACCTGAGCCATCAGCAGGTACTCACCATTGATCAATGAATGACATCAGAATGGCTGGTGTTTTATAAGGTGAAATAAAAAAAATCTTTGTGTGCAGGTGAGAGAGGTGAGCCGTGATATGCTGGAATGTCACCTAAAATTTGTAGGATTCATGGTTGTCTCCTGTCCACTCAAGACTGACAGCAAAGCTGTTATCAGAGAGATACAAGAGGCCTCACATCATGTAATTACACTAACTCTATAAAATATAATATGTGACCCTCCCTATGAAAGCCCAGTTAAGGCTACTTTTTTGCGATTTACTTGCATAATTTAAAGTACATGTCCTTAAGATTGAAATTTTGTATATCCACTACAGTGGCTGCTTGTGTATGTCATGAGAGATGTACGTTAACATCTGTCTCTGTCCACATGTTGTAATGATAACAGGTGACAACCCTTTAACTGCTTGTCATGTGGCCAGAGAGCTGCATTTTATCCAGAGAGAGCACACGCTGATACTACAACAGGCACCCGGTCAAGGTGTGTGACGTTTCGAGATCTGTCTACTTGAACAGCTTTGGCCTTTTATTAAATGGCTGGTTTGTTTGTTTCGCAGGCGATTGGCAGTGGGAATCTATAGACGGTTCTGTGCACCTCCCTCTACCTCATGCATCAGTCTCGGATCTGATCAGGCGCTATGACCTCTGTGTGACGGGTGAAGGGCTGACCAAATTGTCCTACGACCCACGATTGCTGAACGCCCTGCTTCCTCATGTGCAGGTCTTCGCTCGAGTTAGCCCCAAACAAAAGGTTAGTTTCTCTTATTACTATAAGAAAGCAAAGACTTGCTTATTTTAAATAACTACCAAGCTCTCTGGTCAGTTGCGTTCGCTTATCAAGGTACTACACCAGTCCTACTTAAATGTTTAATGCATCACTCCGTCTCTTCTGATGTCAGTAAAAAAACCAATGGCCGCTGTAAAAATCCATTTCAAATCAATACTTATAAAACGGCTCGTTCTGGTTCTTCATTCTGATTGGTTGAAACGCGTTCTAAGCCGTAATAAAATGCCCCGGTAAACCCACGGTTCAGACCGCATCACAAGTATCACTGCGCCACTGTTGCTGCGTACTGATTTATGAAAATAAACACCAGTCTTAATCATTTTTTAATTTTTCTACCTTTGCACAATTATGGCGATTATCCAGATAAATGTCAATAAATAAAACATTTCGTCAATAAAGAGAAAACGTTCTCTGAGTTGTTTTTGTCTTATTGATATTTCCACTATTATCCATTATGGCAATTTTACCCAACTTAAACACTGACGCATTCACTCGACACAACAGCGTTGTGGTGGATTTAGCGTGACGTGTAGGTTTTGATCAGGCTCTGAATCTGATCTCTTACAAAAGTTCTTCACAAAAATGGAATTATCTCCGCTTTTAGCTGAAAATTTGAGAGGTGATAACGGATAAGAGAACAAATGAAGGTAGGATGAAACGTTTTTTTGTTGTTGTTGGAAAGCGGATGGACTCTTCTTTCATTTGATATTTTATGTTTTTTTAAAGAAGATAATTTTTCTGTAAGGCATTAAACTAAAACTGGGTGGCAACTTAAAAAAAACGCTGACGGGGAAAGAGTTAAGCATGCTTCCAAGCATATTTGATCATCACTTCAACCGTTACACGATATAAATGTTGATTTATAAAAATAAACACCACAGTCTTTAATCATATTTTCATTGTGTCTTTGCTGCATCTCTGTTGGTTGGGAATTGCGCTCTGTTGCAGCCACACTTGATTCTGAGGAACTACTTTGTTTGGCGGAAGAGTAATATTTGTACTAATATAATTACAACTTATTTGTGTTTTGTTTTGTGAAACCCTGCTATGCATATGATGTAACCGTTTTATAAACGCAATAAACCCCGCAATGCAGTGGGTTACCATTGCATTTTATAACAGCTAAGGGGGTTTAGGCACTCCGCTTCACGTCGTGACTAACAACGCCCCTTAGCTGTTATAAAATGCACTGGTAACCCACTGCTTCTTGGGGTTTATTGCTTTATTTTACTCATGTCATGTGGCAACTAGCTGTATAATAATCTTCATTTCAGGTTCCTGTAGGCATTTTGCTATAACAATCATTTGCATGTTAATTATTCGCATTGTGGCCGCATTGGCTGTGCATTATTTTCAAATAATTCAATGGCCTGTTGTCAATTATTCTTTACTTATAAGTTATAAATTCTTTGTGTTTTTGGTACTCTGCATACCATGAGGCTTGTCGTAACCCTGTATAACTGTGTTGATCTTCATGTCTTTGCAGGAATTCGTCATAACTAGCCTAAAGGGACTGGGTTTTGTAACACTAATGTGTGGTGATGGAACAAATGATGTTGGTGCACTTAAACATGCGCACATAGGTAAGACATGCTGCATTATGTTAACTCGCATAACACACGCTGTTTCTGCGTATCTGATGTTAAAGGTCCCGTTCTTTCTGTTTTTTAGAAGCTTTGATTGTGTTTACAGTGCGCAATATAACATGTTCATGTTTCACGTGTAAAAAACGCATTATTTTTTATACAGTTTACTGTATACCGCTGTTTTCACTGTCCTTAAAACGGTCTGATGTCTTCCTTGTTCTATGCAGTCCCTCCTTCAGAAATACGTTTCGAGTTCTGATTGTGTAGTTTGTTTAGTGTGTTGTGATTTGATAGCAGCTTAGCTTGCCGTTAGCTTAGCTGGCGACTGACGTATTCCTGTGGGCGGAGTATTTTTAAAGAAAATATATCGCCTGGCAGTGAACTTTGAGCTTTATCATTTTAAAGATATTATTTATGCTATTATTGCAACATTACACATTAACTAGGGTTTAAAAAATGGTATCAGAAAGAATGTGACCTTTAATCTTGAGTACCTATAGAGTTATTATACATCCTTCATATGTCTGAAGAGTCTTTAGTTTTATCAGATTTATAAAAGACAGATCAGCTTTACAGATTCTTTCCGGTAACGTATAGAGACAGAGCGCAGCGCGTCATAACCTGAAAACCACGCCCACCGGGGGGGAAAGCAATCCAATCGTCTCCATTGACTTTGTATTGCGAGAAGCCGCCTCCTTGTCATTTCTGGCTTATAACAAAAAACTGAATAATGCCTAAAAGCTGCTTTGTGACAATATGTACAGCTAACAAGCCAAAGAACCCAGAAATAAGTTTTTATAAGCTGTTGAGCCGTAAAACCCAGCCTTTAAGGAGAATAAATGGATCGCCGACTACGTTTCCCCCTATTGGACGCAGTTTTACTAATAGGAGTATTATGAAAAGTTGCCTGTTTCCATTTCTGTGTCTTTAAACGCTCGTTTTTTTGAAGCTGAAAGCCTATAAAAACGTATTTGGTTTTTTTGGGTTGTTAGATGTACACCTTGTCACACAGCAGCTTTTAGGTATTAATCTGTTTTTAAGTTTAATCTGTAAATAAGTTTTTATAAGCTGTTGACCCCAATAAACGAGCGTTTAAAGACACAGAAATTGGTACAGGCAACTTTTCATAGTAATACTATTAGTAGAACTGCGTCCAATAGGGGGAAACGTAGTCGGCGATCCACTTTATTCTCCTTAAAGGCTGGGTTTTACGGCTCGACAGCTTATAAAAACTTATTTCTGGGTTCTTTGGCTTGTTAGCTGTACATATTGTCACACAGCAGCTTTTAGGCATTATTCAGTTTTTTGTTATAAGCCAGAAATGACAAGGAGGCGGCTTCACGCAATACAAAGTCAATGGAGACGGTTGGATCGCTTTTCCCCCCGGTGGGCGTGGTTTTCAAATTTGCATGACTGCGCTCTGTCTCTATGAAAAAATTCAGAAGGAGGAGTTACGAGCTGCGGGAGGAGCGAACCACGAGTCATGCAACACAACACTGACTTATGATTTGTGTCGTTTATATAATATTCTAATATAACCCAGACGTTTTACTTACCGCATGCAACTCATGACCCAGTTGGGAATTTCCATGAAATTCAGCGTTAAACAAACACACACGCAAAACTCACGGATAAACAAACTATATCCATTGTTTCCATAATGCTGTCTTTCTTCTCCTTACATCCAAAAACACACTTCTTCTTTTGTGCCATTGTTGAGTCTTAATATAAAACAAAGCTGTCGCGTGAAGTGATACCTGTAACATGGCGTCCTCGCCTCTTGCTCTCCCGCTGATTGACATGTGGGCGTGTTTATCCAAGGGAAGTGCGCATAAAAAGAAGTGATGCGTATGGCTTACCCCTGAAAAGTGAATATTTCGTTGGAGTATACCTTAAAATGATAATATTATTGACTACAGGGGATCTCACCAATATTTAAAAGATTTTTTGACTTGTCTGGGTCTTGTTTTTCAACAAATCCTGTGTAACTTGTATATCTGTACTGTAAAAACAATCGATGTGCTCAAATCCTAATCCAGAGTTTGTGTTTATCAGGTGTGGCCCTGCTGGCTAACGCCCCAGAGCGTATACCAGAGAGGAAGAAGAGAAATAAAGACAAAGAGATTTCCTCTGTAGATCCCAGACCTCCTCCAGTCACAAGTTCAGGGAAACTCACTTCACGTGGAGCCAGACAGAGAATAATTGCACAGAGAGAGGAACAGCTCGCTGCACAAAAGGTGTTTCATCACTTATATTTATGTATTTACCTTCAACATTTGATGGGTGATCTCCTGCTATCTGTGTTTTAGTCCTTGGCTGTGATTAATTTCTTGCTTTTTTTAATGCCACGTCGTAGGAGCGGATCAGTCAAGTACTACGAGAATTAGAAGAAGATCAGATACAAGTGGTCAAACTGGGTGACGCGTCCATCGCTGCTCCGTTCACATCTAAGCTGTCCTCTATTCAGTGCAGTAAGACAAACTCCCTGAGTTTTACCCTCTCTTGACTCAATTCCCCAGATGAAAGTGGATTTATCTAAATGTGCACTGTCTGTTTTCAGTCTGTCACGTGATAAAACAGGGCCGCTGCACTTTGGTGACCACCCTGCAGATGTTTAAGATCCTAGCGTTGAACGCTCTGGTGCTCGCCTACAGTCAGTCTGTGCTTTACCTGGAGGGGGTGAAATTCAGCGACTTTCAGGCGACACTTCAGGGTTTGCTGCTGGCCGGCTGCTTTCTATTCATCTCGAGGTCAAAGGTGAGATGAGAACTGTGAGATGATGAGCTGATTGGGGTTTATGATACCTTCGCTTTAGTAATTATTGTGTTTTTTGTTCCTCAGCCTTTGAAGACATTGTCGAAAGAGCGGCCTTTACCCAACATCTTTAACCTGTACACTGTCCTGACAGTGCTGCTGCAGTTTGCAGTCCACTTCTGCAGTTTAGTGTATCTGTATAAAGGGGCACAAAGCAGAAGCCCACCCAGGTAAGAATGGATCAGTTTTGCATTTAGTGCAATTGTTTGTTTGGAAGGATGTTCCAACAATGTCTCAAAATAGGCAAGTTTGCCTTATGTTTCACCTGTCTCTCTCTCTCTTCTTCTCCTGCAGGGCAGATCAGTTTGTAGACTTGTACAAAGAATTCGAACCAAGTCTCATAAACAGTACTGTATACATCATGTCAATGGCAATGCAGATGGCTACGTTTGCCATTAACTATAAGGTACTTCAATTATTTTCATAGTATGATAGTAATCATAATTTTGTTTAGGATGTTTGAAAATACTTGCAGCATGTTTATGGTTTTAAATACTAAAAGGAATCATTTAGTCAAAAATAAAAATATTGTCACTGCCTCGCTGCGTCTGAAATCGTGTACGTACTGAATTACTGAATTACAAGAACCTATCATTTATCATTAAAACATTTTAGACATGATGCATCCGCCATGTTTTCTTTGTCATGTGACACATATGTTTTTGTTCAGCCCTATGATGTGTAAAAACAACCGTGACCATAATTTACACATGCGTTGTTTAATAACAGACTTCAATTAAAGGGATAGTTCACCTAAAAATGAAAATAATGTCATTAATGACTCACCCTCATGTCGTTTCAAACTCGTAAGACCTCCGTTCATCTTTGGAAACACAGTTTAAGATGTTTTATATTTAGTCTGAGAGCTTGTTGACCCTTCATTGAAAATCTATACGGTATACTGTCCTTGTCCAGAAATGTAATAAAAACATCATCAAAGTAGTTCATGTGACATCAGTGAGTCAGTTAGAATGTGTTGAA
Organism: Misgurnus anguillicaudatus; assembly: GCF_027580225.2. Taxonomy (NCBI): domain Eukaryota; kingdom Metazoa; phylum Chordata; class Actinopteri; order Cypriniformes; family Cobitidae; genus Misgurnus; species Misgurnus anguillicaudatus. The sequence continues at coordinate 13,289,125 of NC_073355.2, forward strand.
GCATCAAAAATACATTTTGGTCCAAAATAAGAAAAATTATGACTTTATTCAGCATTGTCTTCTCTTCCGCGTCTGTTGTGAAGCACATGCGCGAGACTAAAGTCACGTGACTGCAGTGACGTGGATGATGAACAATGCGGCTGACGTGTTATCTGGTGCACCCCAGCTGGGCTTTAAACTTTGGTACGACAAGATTGTAGATTGTACGATCATGACACCTATTGACTTCTGACGGCTGCGTCACACGTTAGCGCAACGTCACCAGCATGCGCTAGTGGTAAAGGAAAACCGGTAGGCAAGTCGTAGCAGTAAACACACTGTGCGTTGATCATGCTGAATTTCTGACCCTGTCAGAAAACTATTGTAAGCTATCTTTGAACGCAAGAAAATGGCACAATAGTAATCTTTCGTCTGGGACAGCCAAAAATCGTGCAGTGTATCCCGGGCTTTAGAAGCACATACTTATAAAAATAAAGAACATTTATAAAATTATAATCAAATTAATTTTAAATGTACAAATTTATAACAGTTACATAATTAGTAAGTATGGCCCCTACAAAGAGATATTCGGTATCTTGTTTTGAGTCCTCTTAAGTCCATAGCTTTCTGCAAAAGCTTTATTATTTTAGTTATTTACTAAAACAGTTTCCTGCATCGTGGCTTAGTTTCTGAGTGAATTGTTCTTTTAAAAATGTCTAATTAAGTTATTTCAACAAACTATTTCCTCAGGGCCATCCCTTCATGGAGTCTCTCCGAGAGAATCGGCCCCTGCTATGGAGCATCGGTTTATCGGGGCTTGCCATAGTTGGGCTGTTGTCGGGGTCATCACCTGAATTCAATGAGCAATTTGCCTTAGTAGACATTCCAACTGAGGTATTAAATTCAGCACACTATCCAACACTTACAAATTTTGACACCAGTATGCTAGTTTTAGGAAACACTACAAAATAGTTCTCCTTAAAGAGCAAAGAACATGTATAAATGCATAATTAAAAAATTCACCAGACATAGGCTGTGTCTGAAATAGACCCCTATGCCCTCATTCACTATTCCCTACATTAGGCACTATCTTGTGTCAAAACGTGGGAGTTCACTTGGCATGCACCTACACTGCAAAAAATGACTTTCTTATTTAGTATTTTGGTTTTGTTTTCAGAAGAAATATCTAAAAATTCTTAAATCAAGATGTATTTTCTTGATAAGCAAAATGACCTAAGAAAATAAGTCTAGTTTATAGACAAAAACTATACAATTTAAGTGAATTTGTACTTAAAACAAGCAAAATTATCCACCAATGGGGTGAGAAAAAAATTGCTTAAATTAATTGTTTAAGAACTTATTTTTAGATTTTTTTCTCACCCCATTGGCAGATATTTTGGCTTGTTTTAAGTTTAAATTTAATTGTATTGTATATTTTTTGTCAATAAGCTAGACTTATTTTCTTTGTTCATTTTGCTCATTTAGAAAAAGCACTTTAATTTAAGAATTTTTAGATATTTCTACTGAAAACAAGACAAAAATATTAAGTAAAAGTAATTTTTTGTAGTGTAGCCGCTGAGTTGTACACTTATTATTTTGGTGCATTATGGATTATTGTCCACTATAATTTTGGACAGCACTACAAAATGGTGGGCTATTTATATAGGGGGCTTTTTTGGACAGAGACATAGTATGCGATTCAGGTACCTTTTGAAATAATCATACAAAATGGATATGCATTAATCCAGTTCTTGAAATACTGAGTTAATATGCAAAATAAATGCCTTTAATCACTAGTATACAAAAATGGCTTTTTACATTTAATTTGTTGTATTTTTATATTCTTTCTCTTTCCCTTTACAGTTTAAGTTAATAATAGCCAAGGTCTTGGTTTTGGATTTTGTCGCCGCCCTGCTGGTGGACAGAGTTCTGCAGTTCCTGCTAGGTAAAGGAACGCTGAGGTTGCCTAAGTGAACTTTTATGGCTGACAGTCACCGAAGCAGCTTCTGCCCCTAGTGACCAGTCTGTGAACAGGATTTACAGGACTACAGTACTTGAACGGTGGCATTTCTGCGAGATCCAAAAGGAGGAGCGTGAAACTCATTACTATAACACACCTCAGTGTTTCCATTTCTCTCTTGTCTCTGTCTTTGCTCTGACTTTAATCTTTTATCTACATTTTCTTTCCTCTGACATCTTCCTACTCACATCCCCTCCGATCTAAAGGCCAAGAAAACTACAGTATTGTGTTGAAGGAGAGAGTGTGTTTTTAGTGCGGTTGAAGCACGCAGCTGTGGCAGGGGCATTCTGAAGACAAACTTTAAAGTGTTTGTTTTTTGTTATGTTTTCATTTTGTAAAAAGACAGATCTGTGAAAAAACATATAAATGCCTAAAAAATGCTGTTGATGTGTTTTTATTTAGATGCATAGCTTTTTATGGTGTCAATAAGTGTTTTTTACACATTGTATTACCATAGTTTTCTATTACATACTTCAGTATGTCTACACTGTATCAAACTACCACAGTATTAGCATCTAATAACATCAATGAACCATGATACTGCTACAGACATTTGTTCACCTTTTAATGGCTCTTGTTAGTGACAAGCTTAGATTTTATGGGAAACAAAATACATAATTTGACAGTGGTCACTTGGAGCCTTAAAAATCAAACATTGTGATGCAAATAATATCAATATGATATACTACACAACATACACTGTAACACACTGTGAACGGTGTCACAAAAAACTAGCAGTGCTACATCATTAACCTGATTATTAGGATTAGTAATATTACTGCATTGGAAATTATTGCAGATGTAGGAGTGTAATACAAATACAATAGACTCATTGGTTATGATATCCACACTACTTGTTCTGAGTTATAAACTCATTCATCGAAAGTGGCATGATCAAAATAATAGCAGTGTGAAGTTAAATTTGAATATTGGTTAATTCTGTGAAAAAACAGCTCATTTTTGTCCTTTATTAAGAAGGAGGGGGAAGCAAATGTTTGCCTATTGTTATAAAGTATATATGCTGCTATGTAAAATGAAATGTTCCCTCATTGCTCAGAGGAACAACTTAATTTGATTATAAAGTTAATTTTAGAGGGGAAAATGTATAAAGAAATGATCTCAAATGATTTAAAATGGCAACAGAAACAAGGCATATGGAAGAAAACAAGCAACTACTGTTAAAATAGATCGATTAATAGTCAGGATGGCAAAGTTTTTCACTTTTAGAAAGATCAGAGATGATCTGTAAGTAACAGAAGACATCTGATTGAAGCTAAGCTGTTTGCAAAAAGCCCCAGTAAAGCACCATTGTTGAAAAAAGACATGCAGAAACACATCAACTGGCCCATAGAAAAATGGTGTAACATTTTGTGCCCTGAAGAGAGTAAAATTGTTCTTTTGGGGTCTAGTGGTTATTATCAACAGAACCTCAGGTGACTCCCGGGTACTGAATTCAAGCCACATTACACTGTAAAAAGTTAAGCATGAATGGGCAAAAATCATGGTATGGGGATGTTTTCATACTACATGTTGGGCCTATCGGGAACATGGATCAGTTTGAATACTTGAAGAGATGTTGCCCTTTGCAGAAGAGGAAATGCTTCTAAAACGACAACAACCCCAAACACACCAGCTTTTTTTACTTGAAAATCATTTTTGCAGTGCAAGAGGGGAAATTTTTGGTTCCAGACAAAAAAAATTAGGTTATGGAGTGGCCAGCTGATCTCTACCCCACTGATAACTTGTGGGGTGACATTAAAAATGCAGTTTCTGAAGCAAAACCTAAAAATTGATAGGAACTGTGGGCTGTTGGTTTTTAACTGCAGAAGTTGGTTGAATCGATTTGACAGCAGTTATCAACAACAATGCAACTAAATATTAGTAATTCAGTTGTTTAAAGTGAAGTTAACGTTTAAAAAATCTTCAGTTTTAAGTGTCATAGAAAAATGTTGATACTGCTATTTTTTCAACATGCAGACATTTTGTTAATACTTTGATTTGGAATTAAATGTGTAATGTTTTCAATACATTTGAAATAAGGAAATAAACTCTATTTATAACATTTTTGCACTTTATTCACTTTTATTAGTACACTGCTATTTTTTTAAACACCATTGCATAACATAACACTTGTTGATGCTAAAGTCTTGCTTTTCAAAGCATCTGGGAGAAGCAAAGCACAACAAAACCCATTGTCACAGAAGATGGACAAACTGAAGCCTACAGTTTATAAGATACAAATGTTAGATTTGTAACAAGAATTTATATTGTACCTATTTTGGTTTGGTTGTAATTGCTTTGTAAATATAATACAAAAATAAAATATTTAAAAAAAGTATTAGTGTGCATTACGTCACAATTACGTCACGAGGCGCTCGACGATGTAATGTTTGAGTTGGTTTCTAAGGGCAACGGTGAGAGTTGAAGAAAGAAAATCAGCGTTTAAGCGACAGGTAAATCCAAACTTTTATCTATTTTTTAACTAAACATAACATAGACTGTGTTTAAAATGGAGTAAACATCACTGCTGTCGTGCTTAGATTTTTTTTTATCGTGAGTTATGTTTACCTCACGTGATCTGCTAACTGTCAAGCGGTTGGTCGCCTTTTCATTACTTATGCAGTTGTCATGTCGCATTTCTACACTTGTTAATGATGGCCTTGGCCAAATGTTTACAGTATGGATCGTGAATTTAGACATTTATTGAAGATAATTTACATGTTTAAGTGCTAATCTTTATTCGGAGCAGATCGGAATGAGACACTTGCTCTATATTATTTGTTGTGTGAATTTAAGGAGGCACAGACAGTTAGCTTTCACCTTTTATTAATGTTATAAATCTGGATTTTGTTGGCTGCGTTGTCACATTGTTGGTTGAATAAGATCTCGCACGCTTTATCTCAGTTGGCTTTTTATATGTTAAAAAACCTTGCGTCACTTTGTGATAGATGGGTTCATGGTTTGTCCTGGTGAAACTGGCCATTGTTCTTAATAACCCTCTGTATATAGTTCTTATTTTTTGTTGATTTATTTTGTATTTTCCTTAATTTTTTTTTTACAATTATTGTCTGTTTGAATGTATTGACATTTTTTGCTTTTATTGTTAATTTGTATGTGAATTGTCATTAAACAAAGCATTAAAAAAGAGGACTTTTAAAAATCAAGGTTTGTTTTTAATTTAGTCCTGCCCTGAACAAGTTATTTCACATAAGACATGTTTACATAAAGTTTGCAACAAAGAATAATAACAGAATTTCTAATAAAAAATGGCCCAGTTCAGATGTTTATCTGGTCCTAAGGCTGTACAATCTTACCTGGACAATCAATTACAGTTTTTGTGTTTTTTGAGAGTTGTTCAAACGTTTCTTGTTTGTCCTCACCCATTAAATATTCCAGGTCCTGCAGAATCTGCTGCATATTTGACCTCTGTCTAGCAATAACTGTATGATGTTGAGATTAATCTTTTCACATTGAGGACAATCAGGAGACTCATACACAACTATAAAAAAAAATTATTCCTACAAAGATAATTAAGTAAATTAAACAAAGATTTTTTTGTTGAAAGGGGGTTGATTTATTAGTGTGTGTTTACTGAATGAAATAAGCATAATCACCCAGCTAACAAATATTATTTTGTTGACTAGACTTAGATATGTAAGTGTTTTTCCAACTCGTTTGGTCCCTGTTTGTTGAGTGTACTCAATAATGCGCTTGCGATAAGTTGCCTTAAAAAATTTAAGTTTACTCAACTTTTTCTTAACTTTTTCTTACAGTAAATAGATACAAACATTCAGTGATGGTCAGGTGGGAGTAAATTACAATTTACCCTGTCCATACACCTGACTTTAAAATGTATGGTATTGACTTCCTGTTCGTCACTGAATGTTTGCATATTTTGTAATAGTTGTGTATGAGTCTCTTGATTGTCCTCAATGTGAAAAGATGAATCTCAACATCATACAGTCACTTGTGAACAGGGTTCAAGTATGCAGAAGATGCTGAAAATCAAAGACAACTATCGCAAAACATAACAATTGATTGTGCAGGTAACATTGTGCAGTATTAAGAATCAGTAAACTTTTTAATTGGGTTATTAATAGAAATTCTGTTCTTATTCTGTGTTGTAAACGTTGTGTGAACATTTTGCATGTGAAATAACTTATTTTTTAAAATTTCTTTTGGTATTCTAAAATTCTAAGCATTTAAGCAGTATTTATACACATACATTTACATTTAATTTGTAGTCAGGTAAGGAGCAATGAGGAGAGAGAAAAACTTGCCTCACACCTTTTGCTTGTAACACTCAATAAGTAAGAGTCATGGGCACATCATTTATTCATTTTGTTTCATTTGCAAATGAAATTGAAGTGATTTTTGATAAAAAAAGCTTTAGATTTAGGTCCAGACTGAACTGAACTATTCCAGCACTTATCATACTAGAAAATTCTATCAATGTTTATTTGCAGCCTTGTAACTGAGACCTGTTGCAGTATTTTGTATCACCATAACGCTTCACGGTAGACTTTATTTTTTTGTCCTACAGAAACTGCCTGTCATTTTTCTGGGTTAATCAGGATCACTTACTCAATCAAATGGATGAATGAATGACAGCTGTTAATTATCGTGAAGTTTTCTAGCTAAAAATTGCACATGAATGCCTTCTGATGTCCTTTTTACCTTTTCAGAGCCTGCTCACGTCATGCCTGCAAATCCAGAGCCTGCTCACATCATGCCTGCAAATCCAGAGCCTGCTCAGGTCTTGCCTGCAAATCCAGAGCCTGCACACGTCATGCCTGCAAATCCAGAGCCTGCTCACATCATGCCTGCAAATCCAGAGCCTGCTCAGGTCTTGCCTGCAAATCCAGAGCCTGCACACGTCATGCCTGCAAATCCAGAGCCTGCTCACATCATGCCTGCAAATCCAGAGCCTGCTCACGTCGTGCCTGCAAATCCAGAGCCTGCTCAGGTCATGTCTGCAAATCCAGAGCCTGCTCACGTCATGCCTGCAAATCCAGAGCCTGCTCACGTCGTGCCTGCAAATCCAGAGCCTGCTCAGGTCATGCCTGCAAATCCAGAGCCTGCTCACATCATGACTGCAAATCCAGAGCCTGCTCACATCATGCCTGCAAATCCAGAGCCTGCTCAGGTCATGCCTGCAAATCCAGAGCCTGCGCACGTCATGCCTGCAAATCCAGAGCCTGCTGACATCATGCCTGCAAATCCAGAGCCTGCTCACGTCGTGCCTGCAAATCCAGAGCCTGCTCAGGTCATGCCTGCAAATCCAGAGCCTGCTCACGTCATGCCTGCAAATCCAGAGCCTGCGCACGTCATGCCTGCAAACCAGAGCCTGCTCACGTCACGCCTGCCAGGCCAGAGCCAGCTCGGTGCCGGCCAATCCAGACCCTGTTCAGTGCCTGCCAAGCCACAGCCTGCTCAGTGCCTGCCAAGACAGAGCCTGCTCTGTGCCCACCATGTCAGAGCCTGCTCTGTGCCTGCCAAGCCTGAGCCTGCTCAGTGCCTGACAAGCTAAAACCTGCTCTGTGCCTGCCATGCCAGAACCTGCTCAGTGCCTGCCAAGCCAGAGCCTGCTCAGTCCCTGCCATGCTGCCAGAGCCAGGGCCTGCTCAGTGCCTGCTAAGCCAGAGTCTGCTCAGTGCTTATCAAGCCAGTACCATCTCAGTGCCTACCAAGCCAGAGCCTTCCCAATGCCTGCCAAGCCAGAGCCTGCTCAGTGCCTGCCAAGCCAGAGCCTGCTCAGTGCATGCCAAGCCAGAGCCTGCTCAATGTCTGCAAAGCCTGGGCCTGTGCCTGCCAGAGCCTGTCCAGTGGCTGCTTTGCCAAGCCAGAGCCTGCTCACATCATGCCTGCAAACCAGAGCCTGCTCACCTCATGCCTGCCAAGCCAGAGCAGGCATGAAGGTAAAAAAAGGTGCGAGGTAAGTGAAGGTAAAAAAGGTGCGAGGTAAGTGAAGGTAAAAAAAGGTGCGAGGTAAGTGAAGGTAAAAAAGGTGCGAGGTAAGTGAAGGTAAAAAAGGTGTGAGGTAAGTAAAAGTAAAAAAGGTGCGAGGTAAGTGAAGGTAAAAAAGGTGCGAGGTAAGTGAAGGTAAAAAAGGTGCGAGGTAAGTAAAGGTAAAAAAAGGTGCAAGGTAAGTGTAGGTAACAAAACAAACAAAAAGGTGCAAGGTAAGTGAAGGTATAAAAAACAAACAAAATGGTGCGAGGTAAGGGAAGGTAACTAAACAAACAAAAAGGTGCAAGGTAAGTGAAGGTAACAAAACAAACAAAACAAACAAAAAGGTGCAAGGTAAGTGAAGGTAACAAAACAAACAAAAACAAAACAAACAAAAAGGTGCGAGGTAAGTGAAGGTAACAAAACAAACAAAAACAAAACAACAAAAAGGTGCAAGGTAAGTGAAGGTATAAAAAACAAACAAAATGGTGCGAGGTAAGTGAAGGTAACAAAACAAACAAAAAGGTGCAAGGTAAGTGAAGGTAACTAAACAAACAAAAAGGTGCGAAGTAAGTGAAGGTAACAAAACAAACAAAAACAAAACAAACAAAAAGGTGCAAGGTAAGTGAAGGTAACAAAACAAACAAAAACAAAACAAACAAAAAGGTGTGAGGTAAGTGAAGGTAACAAAACAAACAAAAAGGTGCGAGGTAAGGGAAGGCAACTAAACAAACAAAAAGGTGCGAGGTAAGTGAAGGTAACAAAACAAACAAAAACAAAACAAACAAAAAGGTGCAAGGTCAGTGAAGGTAACTAAACAAACAAAAACAAAACAAACAAAAAGGTACGAGGTAAGTGAAGGTAACAAAACAAACACAAAACAAAACAAACAAAAAGGTGCAAGGTAAGTGAAGGTAACTAAACAAACAAAAACAAAACAAACAAAAAGGTACGAGGTAAGTGAAGGTAACTAAACAAACAAAAACAAAACAAACAAAAAGGTGCAAGGTAAGTGAAGGTAACTAAACAAACAAAAACAAAACAAACAAAAAGGTGCAAGGTAAGTGAAGGTATAAAAAACAAACAAAATGGTGCGAGGTAAGTGAAGGTAACAAAACAAACAAAAACAAAACAAACAAAAAGGTGCAAGGTAAGTGAAGGTATAAAAAACAAACAAAATGATGTGAGGTAAGTGAAGGTAACAAAACAAACAAAAACAAAACAAACAAAAAGGTGCAAGGAAAGTGAAGGTAACAAAACAAACAAAAACAAAACAAACAAAAAGGTGCAAGGTAAGTGAAGATATAAAAAACAAACAAAATGGTGCGAGGTAAGTGAAGGTAACAAGACAAACACAAAACAAAACAAACAAAAAGGTGCAAGGTAAGTGAAGGTATAAAAAACAAACAAAAACAAAACAAACAAAAAGGTACGAGGTAAGTGAAGGTAACAAAACAAACACAAAACAAAACAAACAAAAAGGTGCAAGGTAAGTGAAGGTAACTAAACAAACAAAAACAAAACAAACAAAAAGGTACGAGGTAAGTGAAGGTAACTAAACAAACAAAAACAAAACAAACAAAAAGGTGCAAGGTAAGTGAAGGTAACTAAACAAACAAAAACAAAACAAACAAAAAGGTGCAAGCTAAGTGAAGGTATAAAAAACAAACAAAATGGTGCGAGGTAAGTGAAGGTAACAAAACAAACAAAAACAAAACAAACAAAAAGGTGCAAGGTAAGTGAAGGTATAAAAAACAAACAAAATGGTGCGAGGTAAGTGAAGGTAACAAAACAAACAAAAACAAAACAAACAAAAAGGTGCAAGGTAAGTGAAGGTATAAAAAACAAACAAAATGATGCGAGGTAAGTGAAGGTAACAAGACAAACACAAAACAAAACAAACAAAAAGGTACGAGGTAGGTGAAGGTAACAAAACAAACACAAAACAAACAAAAAGGTGCAAGGTAAGTGAAGGTAACTAAACAAACAAAAACAAAACAAACAAAAAGGTACAAGGTAAGTGAAGGTAACAAGACAAACAAAAACAAAACAAACAAAAAGGTGCGAGGTAAGTGAAGGTAACAAAACAAACACAAAACAAACAAAAAGGTGCAAGGTAAGTGAAGGTAACTAAACAAACAAAAACAAAACAAACAAAAAGGTACGAGGTAAGTGAAGGTAACTTAACAAACACAAAACAAACAAAATGGTGCAAGGTAAGTGAAGGTAACTAAACAAACAAAAACAAAACAAACAAAAATGTACAAGGTAAGTGAAGGTAACAAAACAAACAAAAACAAAACAAACAAAAAAGGTGCGAGGTAAGTGAAGGTATAAAAAACAAACAAAAAGGTGCAAGGTAAGTGAAGGTAAAACAAACAAACAAAAGGTGCGAGGTAAGTGAAGGTAACAAAACAATCAAAAACAAAACAAACAAAAAGGTGTAAGGTAAGTGAAGGTATAAAAAACAAACAAAATGGTGTGAGGTAAGTGAAGGTAACAAAACAAACAAAAACAAAACAAACAAAAAGGTGCAAGGTAAGTGAAGGTATAAAAAACAAACAAAATTATGCGAGGTAAGTGAAGGTAACAAAACAAACAAAAACAAAACAAACAAAAAGGTGCGAGGTAAGTGAAGGTAACAAAACAAACAAAAACAAAACAAACAAAAAGGTGCAAGGAAAGTGAAGGTATAAAAAACAAACAAAATGGTGCGAGGTAAGTGAAGGTAACAAGACAAACACAAAACAAAACAAACAAAAAGGTGCAAGGTAAGTGAAGGTATAAAAAACAAACAAAAACAAAACAAACAAAAAGGTGCGAGGTAAGTGAAGGTAACTAAACAATCAAAAACAAAAAACAAAAGGTGCGAGGTAAGTGAAGGTAACAAAACAAACAAAAAGGTGCAAGGTAAGTGAAGGTAACAAAAGAAACAAAAACAAAACAAACAAAATGGTGCGAGGTAGGTGAAGGTAACAAAACAAACAAAAAGGTGCGAGGTAAGTGAAGGTAACAAAACAAACAAAAACAAAACAAACAAAAAGGTGCAAGGTAAGTGAAGGTATAAAAAACAAACAAAGTGGTGCGAGGTAAGTGAAGGTAACAAAACAAACAAAAACAAAACAAACAAAAAGGTGCGAGGTAAGTGAAGGTAACTAAACAAACAAAAAGGTGCGAGGTAAGTGAAGGTAACAAAACAAACAAAAAGGTGCGAGGTAAGTGAAGGTAACAAAACAAACCAAAAGGTGCGAGGTAAGTGAAGGTAACAAAACAAAGAAAAAGGTGCGAGGTAAGTGAAGGTATAAAAAACCCAAATGATGCGAGGTAAGTGAAGGTAACTAAACAAACAAAAAGGTGCGAGGTAAGTGAAGGTAACTAAACAAACAAACAAAAACAAAACAAACAAAAGGTGCGAGGTAAGTGAAGGTATAAAAAACAAACAAAATGGTGCGAGGTAATTGAAGGTAACAAAACAAACAAAAACAAAACAAACAAAAAGGTGCGAGGTAAGTGAAGGTAACTAAACAAACAAACAAAAACAAAACAAACAAAAAGGTGTGAGGTAAGTGAAGGTATAAAAACAAACAAAATGGTGCAAGGTAAGTGAAGGTAACTAAACAAACAAAAAGGTGCCTGCAAATCCAGAGCCTGCTCACGTCATGCCTGCAAATCCAGAGCCTGCGCACGTCATGCCTGCAAATCCAGAGCCTGCTCACGTCATGCCTGCAAATCCAAAGCCTGCTCACGTCGTGCCTGCAATTCCAGAGCCTGCTCACGTCGTGCCTGCAAATCCAGAGCCTGCTCACGTCGTGCCTGCAAATCCAGAGCCTGCTCACGTCATGCCTGCAAATCCAGAGCCAGCTCACATCATGCCTGCAAATCCAGAGCCTTCTCAGGTCATGCCTGCAAATCCAGAGCCTGCTCACGTCGTGCCTGCAATTCCAGAGCCTGCTCAGGTCGTGCCTGCAAATCCAGAGCCTGCTCACATCATGCCTGCAAATCCAGAGCCTGCGCACGTCATGCCTGCAAACCAGAGCCTGCTCACCTCATGCCTGCCAAGCCAGAGCCTGCTCACGTCACGCCTGCCAGGCCAGAGCCAGCTCGGTGCCGGCCAATCCAGACCCTGTTCAGTGCCTGGCAAGCCACAGCCTGCTCAGTGCCTGCCAAGACAGAGCCTGCTCTGTGCCCACCATGTCAGAGCCTGCTCTGTGCCTGCCAAGCCTGAGCCTGCTCAGTGCCTGACAAGCTAAAACCTGCTCTGTGCCTGCCATGCCAGAACCTGCTCAGTGCCTGCCAAGCCAGAGCCTGCTCAGTCCCTGCCATGCTGCCAGAGCCAGGGCCTGCTCAGTGCCTGCTAAGCCAGAGTCTGCTCAGTGCTTATCAAGCCAGTACCATCTCAGTGCCTACCAAGCCAGAGCCTTCCCAATGCCTGCCAAGCCAGAGCCTGCTCAGTGCCTGCCAAGCCAGAGCCTGCTCAGGGCATGCCAAGCCAGAGCCTGCTCAATGTCTGCAAAGCCTGGGCCTGTGCCTGCCAGAGCCTGTCCAGTGGCTGCTTTGCCAAGCCAGAGCCTGCTCACGTCATGCCTGCAAACCAGAGCCTGCTCACCTCATACCTGCCAAGCCAGAGCAGGCATGAAGGTAAAAAAAGGTGCGAGGTAAGTGAAGGTAAAAAAGGTGCGAGGTAAGTGAAGGTAAAAAAGGTGCGAGTTAAGTGAAGGTAAAAAAAGGTGCGAGGTAAGTGAAGGTAAAAAAGGTGCCAGGTAAGTGAAGGTAAAAAAGGTGCGAGGTAAGTGAAGGTAAAAAAAGGTGTGAGGTAAGTGAAGGTAAAAAAAGGTGCGAGGTAAGTGAAGGTAAAAAAAGGTGCGAGGTAAGTGAAGGTAAAAAAAGTGTGAGGTAAGTGAAAGTAAAAAAGGTGCGAGGTAAGTGAAGTTAAAAAAGGTGCGAGGTAAGTGAAGGTAAAAAAGGTGCGAGGTAAGTGAAGGTAAAAAAAGGTGCAAGGTAAGTGTAGGTAACAAAACAAACAAAAATGTGCAAGGTAAGTGAAGGTATAAAAAACAAACAAAATGGTGCGAGGTAAGTGAAGGTAACAAAACAAACAAAAAGGTGCGAGGTAACGGAAGGTAACTAAACAAACAAAAAGGTGCGAGGTAAGTGAAGGTAACAAAACAAACAAAAAGGTGCAAGGTAAGTGAAGGTATAAACAAACAAAGTGAAGGTAAAAACAAACAAAAAGGTGCGAGGTAAGTGAAGGTAACAAAACAAACAAAGACAAAACAAACAAAAAGGTGCAAGGTAAGTGAAGGTAACAAAACAAACAAACAAAAAAAAAAGGTGCAAGGTAAGTGAAGGTAACAAAACAAACAAAAACAAAACAAACAAAAAGGTGCGAGGTAAGTGAAGGTAACTAAACAATCAAAAACAAAAAACAAAAGGTGCAAGGTAAGTGAAGGTAACAAAACAAACAAAAAGGTGCGAGGTAAGTGAAGGTAACAAAAGAAACAAAAACAAAACAAACAAAATGGTGCAAGGTAAGTGAAGGTAACAAAACAAACAAAAAGGTGCGAGGTAAGTGAAGGTAACAAAACAAACAAAAACAAAACAAACAAAAAGGTGCGAGGTAAGTGAAGGTAACAAAACAAACAAAAAGGTGCGAGGTATGTGAAGGTAACAAAACAAACAAAAAGGTGCGAGGTAAGTGAAGGTAACAAAACAAACAAAAACAAAACAAACAAAAAGGTGCGAGGTAAGTGAAGGTATAAAAAACAAATAAAATGATGCGAGGTAAGTGAAGGTAACTAAACAAACAAAAAGGTGCAAGGTAAGTGTAGGTAACAAAACAAACAAAAAGGTGCAAGGTAAGTGAAGGTATAAAAAACAAACAAAAAGGTGCGAGGTAAGTGAAGGTAACAAAACAAACAAAAACAAAACAAACAAAAAGGTACGAGGTAAGTGAAGGTAACAAAACAAACAAAACAAACAAAAAGGTGCGAGGTACGTGAAGGTAACAAAACAAACAAAACAAACAAAAAGGTGCAAGGTAAGTGAAGGTATAAAAAACAAACAAAATGGTGCGAGGTAAGGGAAGGTAACTAAACAAACAAAAAGGTGCAAGGTAAGTGAAGGTAACAAAACAAACAAAAAGGTGCGAGGTAAGTGAAGGTAACAAAACAAACAAAAACAAAACAAACAAAAAGGTGCAAGGTAAGTGAAGTTAACAAAACAAACAAAAACAAAACTAACAAAAAGGTACGAGGTAAGTGAAGGTAACAAAACAAACAAAAACAAAACAAACAAAAAGGTGCAAGGTAAGTGAAGGTATAAAAAACAAACAAAATGGTGCAAGGTAAGTGAAGGTAACTAAACAAACAAAAAGGTGCGAGGTAAGTGAAGGTAACAAAACAAACAAAAACAAAACAAACAAAAAGGTGCGAGGTAAGAAAAAGGTAACAAAACAAACAAAAACAAAACAAACAAAAAGGTGCAAGGTAAGTGAAGGTAACTAAACAAACAAAAACAAAACAAACAAAAAGGTACGAGGTAAGTGAAGTTAACAAAACAAACACAAAACAAAACAAACAAAAAGGTGCGAGGTAAGTGAAGGTAACTAAACAAACAAAAACAAAACAAACAAAAAGGTGCAAGGTAAGTGAAGGTAAGAAAACAAACAAAAACTAAACAAACAAAAAGGTGCGAGGTAAGTGAAGGTAACAAAACAAACACAAAACAAAACAAACAAAAAGGTGCAAGGTAAGTGAAGGTATAAAAAACAAACAAAAACAAAACAAACAAAAAGGTGCGAGGTAAGTGAAGGTAACTAAACAATCAAAAACAAAAAACAAAAGGTGCGAGGTAAGTGAAGGTAACAAAACAAACAAAAAGGTGCAAGGTAAGTGAAGGTAACAAAAGAAACAAAAACAAAACAAACAAAATGGTGCGAGGTAGGTGAAGGTAACAAAACAAACAAAAAGGTGCAAGGTAAGTGAAGGTATAAAAAACAAACAAAATGATGCGAGGTAAGTGAAGGTAACTAAACAAACAAAAAGGTGCGAGGTAAGTGAAGGTAACAAAACAAACAAAAACAAAACAAACAAAAAGGTGCAAGGTAAGTGAAGGTATAAAAAACAAACAAAGTGGTGCGAGGTAAGTGAAGGTAACAAAACAAACAAAAACAAAACAAACAAAAAGGTGCAAGGTAAGTGAAGGTAACAAAAGAAACAAAAACAAAACAAACAAAATGGTGCAAGGTAGGTGAAGGTAACAAAACAAACAAAAAGGTGCAAGGTAAGTGAAGGTATAAAAAACAAACAAAATGATGCGAGGTAAGTGAAGGTAACTAAACAAACAAAAAGGTGCGAGGTAAGTGAAGGTAACAAAACAAACAAAAACAAAACAAACAAAAAGGTGCGAGGTAAGTGTAGGTAACAAAACAAACAAAAAGGTGCGAGGTAAGTGAAGGTAACAAAACAAACAAAAAGGTGCGAGGTAAGTGAAGGTAACTAAACAAACGAAACAAACCAAAAGGTGCGAGGTAAGTGTAGGTAACAAAACAAACAAAAAGGTGCAAGGTAAGTGAAGGTAACAAAACAAAGAAAAAGGTGCAAGGTAAGTGAAGGTATAAAAAAAAACAAAATGATGCGAGGTAAGTGAAGTTAACTAAACAAACAAAAAGTTGATATGTAAGTGAAGGTAACTAAAAAATCAAACAAAAAAAAAACAAACAAAAGGTGCGAGGTAAGTGAAGGTATAAAAACAAACAAAATGGTGCGAGGTAATTGAAGGTAACAAAACAAACAAAAACAAAACAAACAAAAAGGTGCGAGGTAAGTGAAGGTAACTAAACAAACAAACAAAAACAAAACAAACAATAAGGTGCGAGGTAAGTGAAGGTAACAAAACAAACAAAAACAAAACAAACAAAAAGGTGCGAGGTAAGTGAAGGTAACTAAACAAACAAACAAAAACAAAACAAACAATAAGGTGCGAGGTAAGTGAAGGTAACAAAACAAACAAAAACAAAATAAACAAAAAGGTACGAGGTAAGTGAAGGTAACAAAACAAACAAAAACAAAACAAACAAAAAGGTGCAAGGTAAGTGAAGGTATAAAAAACAAACAAAATGATGCAAGGTAAGTGAAGGTAACTAAACAAACAAAAAGGTGCCTGCAAATCCAGAGCCTGCTCACGTCATGCCTGCAAATCCAGAGCCTGCGCACGTCATGCCTGCAAATCCAGAGCCTGCTCACGTCATGCCTGCAAATCCAAAGCCTGCTCACGTCGTGCCTGCAAATCAAGAGCCTTCTCAGGTCATGCCTGCAAATCCTGAGCCAGCACACAGCATGCCTGCAAATCCAGAGCCAGCTCACATTATGCCTGCAAATCCAGAGCCTTCTCAGGTCATGCCTGCCAATCCAGGGCCTGCTCAGGCCATCCCTGCAAATCCACAGCCAGCCCACAGCATGCCTGCAAATCAAGAGCCAGCTCACATCATGCCTGCAAATCCAGAGCCTACGCACGTCATGCCTGCAAACCAGAGCCTGCTCACCTCATGCCTGCCAAGCCAGAGCCTGCTCACGTCACGCCTGCCAGGCCAGAGCCAGCTCGGTGCCGGCCAATCCAGACCCTGTTCAGTGCCTGGCAAGCCACAGCCTGCTCAGTGCCTGCCAAGACAGAGCCTGCTCTGTGCCCACCATGTCAGAGCCTGCTCTGTGCCTGCCAAGCCTGAGCCTGCTCAGTGCCTGACAAGCTAAAACCTGCTCTGTGCCTGCCATGCCAGAACCTGCGCAGTGCCTGCCAAGCCAGAGCCTGCTCAGTCCCTGCCATGCTGCTAGAGCCAGGGCCTGCTCAGTGCCTGCTAAGCCAGAGTCTGCTCAGTGCTTATCAAGCCAGTACCATCTCAGTGCCTACCAAGCCAGAGCCTTCCCAATGCCTGCCAAGCCAGAGCCTGCTCAGTGCCTGCCAAGCCAGAGCCTGCTCAGGGCATGCCAAGCCAGAGCCTGCTCAATGTCTGCAAAGCCTGGGCCTGTGCCTGCCAGAGCCTGTCCAGTGGCTGCTTTGCCAAGCCAGAGCCTGCTCACGTCATGCCTGCAAACCAGAGCCTGCTCACCTCATACCTGCCAAGCCAGAGCAGGCATGAAGGTAAAAAAAGGTGTGAGGTAAGTGAAGGTAAAAAAGGTGCGAGGTAAGTGAAGGTAAAAAAAGGTGCAAGGTAAGTGTAGGTAACAAAACAAACAAAAAGGTGCAAGGTAAGTGAAGGTATAAAAGACAAACAAAATGGTGCGAGGTAAGTGAAGGTAACAAAACAAACAAAAAGGTGCGAGGTAACGGAAGGTAACTAAACAAACAAAAAGGTGCGAGGTAAGTGAAGGAAAAAAACGATCAAAAACAAAACAAACAAAAAAAAGGTGCAAGGTAAGTGAAGGTAACAAAACAAACAAAAACAAAACAAACAAAAAGGTATGAGGTAAGTGAAGGTAACAAAACAAACAAAACAAAACAAACAAAAAGGTGCAAGGTAAGTGAAGGTATAAAAAACAAACAAAATGGTGCGAGGTAAGTGAAGGTAACTAAACAAACAAAAAGGTGCGAGGTAAGTGAAGGTAACAAAACAAACAAAGACAAAACAAACAAAAAGGTGCGAGGTAAGTGAAGGTAACAAAACAAACAAAAACAAAACAAACAAAAAGGTGCGAGGTAAGTGAAGGTAACTAAACAATCAAAAACAAAAAACAAAAGGTGCAAGGTAAGTGAAGGTAACAAAACAAACAAAAAGGTGCGAGGTAAGTGAAGGTAACAAAAGAAACAAAAACAAAACAAACAAAATGGTGCGAGGTAGGTGAAGGTAACAAAACAAACAAAAAGGTGCGAGGTAAGTGTAGGTAACAAAACAAACAAAAACAAAACAAACAAAAAGGTGCGAGGTAAGTGAAGGTAACAAAAAAAACAAAAATGTGCGAGGTAAGTGAAGGTAACTAAACAAACAAAACAAACCAAAAGGTGCGAGGTAAGTGAAGGTAACTAAACAAACAAAAAGGTGCGAGGTAAGTGAAGGTAACTAAACAAACAAACAAAAACAAAACAAACAAAAAGGTGCGAGGTAAGTGAAGGTATAAAAAACAAACAAAAAGGTGCGAGGTAAGTGAAGGTAACAAAACAAACAAAAATAAAACAAACCAAAAGGTGTGAGGTAAGTGAAGGTAACTAAACAAACAAACAAAAACAAAACAAACAAAAATTTGCAAGGTAAGTGAAGGTATAAAAACAAACAAATGGTGCGAGGTAAGTGAAGGTAACTAAACAAACAAAAAGGTGCGAGGTAAGTGAAGGTAACTAAACAAACAAACAAAAACAAAACAAACAAAAAGGTGCAAGGTAAGTGAAGGTATAAAAAACAAACAAAATGGTGTGAGGTAATTGAAGGTAACAAAACAAACAAAAACAAAACAAACAAAAAGGTGCGAGGTAAGTGAAGGTAACTAAACAAACAAAAACAAAACAAACAAAAAGGTGAAAGGTAAGTGAAGGTAACAAAACAAACAAAATGGTGCGAGGTAAGTGAAGGTAACAAAACAAACAAAAAGGTGCGAGGTAAGTGAAGGTAACAAAACAAATAAAAACAAAACAAACAAAAAGGTGCGAGGTAAGGGAAGGTAACAAAACAAACAAAAACAAAACAAACAAAAAGGTGCGAGGTAAGTGAAGGTAACAAAACAAACAAAAAGGTGCGAGGTAAGTGAAGGTAACAAAACAAACAAAAACAAAACAAACAAAATGGTGCGAGGTAAGTGAAGGTAACAAAACAAACAAAAAGGTCCGAGGTAAGTGAAGGTAACAAAACAAACAAAAACAAAACAAACAAAAAGGTGCGAGGTAAGGGAAGGTAACAAAACAAACAAAAACAAAACAAACAAAAAGGTGCGATGTAAGTGAAGGTAACAAAACAAACAAAAAGGTGCGACGTAAGTGAAGGTAACAAAACAAACAAAAACAAACAAAAAGGTCTAAGGTAAGTGAAGGTAACTAAACAAACAAAAACAAAACAAACAAAAAGGTGCGAGGTAAGTGAAGGTAACAAAACAAAGAAAAACAAAACAAACAAAAAGGTGCAAGGTAAGTGAAGGTAACAAAACAAACAAAAAGGTGCGAGGTAAGTGAAGGTAACAAAACAAACAAAAAGGTGCAAGGTAAGTGAAGGTAACAAAACAAACAAAAAGGTGCGAGGTAAGTGAAGGTAACTAAACAAACAAAACAAACCAAAAGGTGCGAGGTAAGTGAAGGTAACTAAACAAACAAAACAAACAAAAAGGTGCGAGGTAAGTGGAGGTAACAAAACAAACAAGAACAAAACAAACAAAAAGGTGCGAGGTAAGTGAAGGTAACAAAACAAAGAAAAACAAAACAAACAAAATGGTGCAAGGTAAGTGAAGGTAACAAAACAAACAAAAATGTGCGATGTAAGTGAAGGTAACAAAACAAACAAAAAGGTGCAAGGTAAGTTAAGGTAACAAAACAAACGTAAAGGTGCGACGTAAGTGAAGGTAACAAAACAAACTGAAAGGTGCGAGGTAAGTGTCACCGGGTGACTATGATAGGGCGGAACCAAAAGTGGCGGAGAAAGGTTCCGCCTGAAGATGGTTTCCACCCGGGCCCGATTTTTAATCAATTTTACTTCCTGGTTTCCCTGCCAACGCTGATTACGAGGGAATGAGCAGCAGGTGTGGCAAATTGATGGAGCGACCTGTGATTGGAGGTGAGGGTGAAGGCAAGCCAGATAAAAAGGGCCTAGGAAGCACGAAGAAGAGAGAGTTGTTTCCGGGTGTGAGTCCCTTCCTGCCTTGGGCAAACGTAAACACACGCTCCGTCCCTGGAGGAGCCGGAGGGCGCCGTTGATCCGTTAACCACTTATAGTGTAAGGAAAGAGTGCGGCTGCCAGAAGAGGCGAAAAGGACGGGGCTGTGAAAATAATTAAAGGGACACTACACCGGGTGCTTTTTGTGTACTTTGTGTGCGCTGTGTTGCTACTGTGCAGACGCATTGTGCTGGCCTCGATCGTTCCCTTGGGGAAATAAGAGACGGGAAGGCAGCTGGGCAAAGAATTATTGGGCGATTTCACTCGTGAGTGGGCAGATATAGAGTCATCGAGTCTACAGATGCAGGAAAAGCATTGACAACGAAGAGTGAGTAACAGCCGTTGTGTTATACTGTGGAATACTTAGAAGAGGAGCTGCTTGGTGTGTGTTTCTTGTGTTTGAGGTCCCTGGCCCCACCGGAGAGGGAAGTGTGGGCGAGCCGCGGGTAGACCAGAAGCACGGACGGGACATCTTGGTAGGAAACGCCGTCTGCTAACAGATCAGTGGCCCTGCGGGAAAAGAAAGCGTGGGTGAGCCAGAGAAGTGACAAAGAACACACCGGGGCTGTGAGTAATATAAATCCTACTCTCATCGGTGGCCAAAACACCGCCCAACTATCCTCCCGAGGGAGTCGAAGCCAGGTGGCTAGGTCCATTTAAAAATCACGTGAAGTGTGTACAAGAGTGCTGTGGGTGAGTTTCACTTATTAATGGTGTGTATGCTGTGCTTGTAGCGACCAAACTGGCCGGCCTTGGACGAGTCGTGAGATGATAATATCTGTTGTGGCCTGAGTCCTACGAAGAGAGAGAGAAACTAAGCCTTTTTGCCCCGGGTGTGTCAGCGAGAGCTTCACTCCTCTAAATAGCGGACAGTGGCGAAACCCAGCGGTAGAAGTAGTGAGTATTCTATGAAGTGCACTGTGCGGATTGAGGGTCATAGCTGTGTGTATTGACCTATCCAACAGAAGCTCGTGGTGTACGGAGCCTCGACGAAAGTTCGCCCCAGCTCGTGACCCTGTTCGTGGAAACAGGAGGGGGAGTTCGGGAAGCGTTCGGCTCCGTGCCACTGGAACCATCAGTCCCCACGACGCCCGAGAAGCTTGAGTGGACGGGTGAAGGAGTACGGTGCACCAACGCTGTAGCGAAAAGCCCACTGTCTGTGAGTGAGTGTAAAGCCCCGTTCAGTGAGTAGCTTCCAAGTGTCTTGTGTCTCTCATAGGTGTTATACAGGAATGTTCGGAGGAAGACCAAACCGTGAGAATGGTGTAACCCACCTCCCCATGTACCAGTGAGTGCCCCGAAGTGAGTGAAGCGCTCGTGCTGTGTGAGTAATCTTTCTGTGTGTTGGGACACGTTCCCCTTTGTCTAAGACAATGATGTGAGGAAGAGCGAAGAGTGTGCATTGTGTAAATCGCTTTCCTGTATACCAGTGAAGACCCCCAGTGCTGTGAGTAACTTACCTCTGTGTAGTGATACCGACCTGTGCTTACAGCAACTACTTACCTGTGCCCCAGCGAATGCCCTGTTGTGAACGAAGACCCCCAGTGCTGCGAATAACTTACCTCTGTGTAGTGATACCGACCTGTGCTTATAGCAACCACTTACCTGTATTCCAGCGAATGCTCTGTTGTGAACGAAGACCCCCAGTGCTGTGAGTAACTTACCTTTGTGTGGTGACAACTATCTGTGTTTGCAGCAACCACTTACCCGTGTTCCAGCGAATGCTCTGTTTTGAACGAAGACCCCCAGTGCTGTGAGTAACTTACCTTTGTGTGGTGACACCTACCTGTGTTCCAGCGAATGCTCTGTCGTGGACGAAGACCGCCAGTGTCGTGAGTTGCTTACCTGAATGTTCCGCTAACGATCTCTGCTCCCAGTAGCGTCTGAAGAGAAACGAACCTAAAGGCATAGAAGAGAGAGACGACAGAGAATTAGAGCAGTAGTGACCCGCATTGAAGCACATTGATAACTCTTTTCTTGATTCTGCCTCCAGGAAGAAGCGGAGCGCGCCACGGATTCTAGGACCAGAGCCGTAAAGGAGCCCCTGTCCCCAGTCCTTGTCCCAAGTGGCCCTGGAGGCGAGAAGAAGCCATATTAGTTTTAAACTGCCTTTCCCCCTTTCCCCCTTTTCCTTTTTAAATATTTAAATAAAGTTTATTTTAAAACGTAGGTTACTCGTCTGTCTGGTCATTGGGGTGGTCTTGGGAACCTCCTCGAGGTGGAAGAGTTGAGAGGGGCGTGACCTATAGTATATTCGGGTCCGCCCCTAGCCGTGACATAAGTGAAGGTAACAAAACAAACAAAAACAAAACAAACGTAAAGGTGCGACGTAAGTGAAGGTAACAAAACAAACAGAAAGGTGCGAGGTAAGTGAAGGTAACAAAACAAACAAAAACAAAACAAACAAAAAGGTGCGAGGTAAGTGAAGGTAATAAAACAAACAAAAACAAAACAAACAAAAAGGTGCGAGGTAAGTGAAGGTAACAAAACAAACAAAAAGGTGCAAGGTAAGTGAAGGTAACAAAACAAACAAAAACAAAACAAACAAAAAGGTGCGAGGTAAGTGAAGGTAACAAAACAAACAAAAAGGTGCAAGGTAAGTGAAGGTAACAAAACAAACAAAAAGGTGTGAGGTAAGTGAAGGTAAAAAAGGTGTGACGTGAGTGAAGGTAATAAAAGGTCTGAGGTAAGTGGAAAAAGGTAAGTGAAAAAAAGGTAAGTGAAAAAGGCTCTTGGTTGGCAGGCATGACGTGAGCAGGCTCTTGGGCAGGCATGACATGAGCAGGCTCTTGGTTGGTAAAAAAGGTAAGTAAAAAAAGGGTAAGTAAAAAAAGGTGAGTGAAGGTAAAAAAGGTAAAAAAAATAAGTGAAAAAGGTAAGTGGAAAAAAGTCCCTGCCAACCAAGAGCCTGATCACGTCATGCCTGCCAACCAAGAGCCTTCTCACCTCATTCCTGCAAACCAAGAGCCTGCTCACGTCATGACTGTCAACCACGAGCCTGCTCACGTCATGCCTGCCAACCAAGACCAAGAGCTGGCTCACCTCATGCCTGCAAACCAAGAACCTGCTCACCTCATTCCTGCAAACCAAGAGCCTGCTCACGTCATGCCTGTCAACCACGAGCCTGCTCACGTCATGCCTGCCAAACAAGAGCCTGCCCACGTCATGCCTGCCAACCAAGAGCCTGCCAACCAAGAGCCTGCACACGTCATGTGTGCCAACCAAGAGCCTGCTCATGTCATGCCTGCCAACCAAGAGCCTGCTCACTTCACGCCTGCCAACCAAGAGCCTGCACCCGTCATGCCTGCCAACCAAGAGCCTGCTCACGTCATGCCTGCCAACCAAGACCAAGCACGAGATCACCTCCTGCCTGCAAACCAAGAGCCTGCTCACCTCATTCCTGCAAACCAAGAGCCTGCTCACGTCATGCCTGTCAACCATGAGCCTGCTCACGTTATGCCTGCCAAACAAGAGCCTGCCCACGTCATGCCTGCCAACCAAGAGCCTGCCAACCAAGAGCCTGCACACGTCATGCGTGCCAACCAAGAGCCTGCTCACTTCACGCCTGCCAACCAAGAGTCTTGCTCAAGTCATGCTTGCCAACCAAGAGCCTGCTCAGCTCATGCCTGCCAACCAAGAGCCTGCTCACGTCATCCTTGCCAACCAAGAGCCTGCTCACGTCATGCCTGCCAACCAAGACCCTGCCCACGTCATGCCTGCCAACCAAGAGCCTGCTAACGTCATCCCTGCCAACCAAGAGCCTGCTAACATCATCCCTGGCAACCAAGAGCCTGCTCACGTCATGCCTGCCAACCAAGACTCTGCCCACGTCATGCCTGCCAACCAAGAGCCTGCTAACGTCATCCCTGCCAACCAAGAGCCTGCTAACATCATCCCTGGCAACCAAGAGCCTGCTCACGTCATGCCTGCCAACCAAGACCCTGCCCACATCATGCCTGCCAACCAAGAGCCTGCGCTCACATCATGCTTGCCAACCAAGACCCTGCCCATGTCATGTCTGTCAACCAAGAGCCTGCTAACGTCATCCCTGCCAACCAAGAGCCTGCTCACGTCATGCCTGCCAACCAAGACCCTGCCCACGTCATGCCTGCCAACCAAGAGCCTGCGCTCACATCATGCCTGCCAACCAAGACCCTGCCCACGTCATGCCTGCCAACCAAGAGCCTGCACACGTCATGCTTGCCAACCAAGAGCCTGCACGCGTCATGCCTGCCAACCAAGAGCCTGCTCACATCATGCCTGCCAACCAAGACCCTGCTCATTTAATGCGTGCCAACATGAGCCTGCTCACGTCATGCTTGTCAACCAAGAGCCTTCTCACGTCATGCCTGTCAACCAAGAGGCTGCCCACGTCATGCCTGTCCACCAAGAGCCTTCTCACGTCATGCCTGCCAACCAAGAGCCTGCCCAGGTCATCCCTGCCAACCAAGAGTCTGCCAACCAAGAGCCTGCCCACGTCATGCTTGCCAACCAAGAGCCTGCTCGCGTCATGCTTGCCAACCAAGAGTGTGCTCACATCATGCTTGCCAACCAAGAGCCTGCACACGTCATGCCTCCCAACCAAGAGCCTGCACACGTCATGCCTGCCCACATCATGCCTGCCAACCAAGAGCCTGCTCACGTCGTGCCTGCCAGGCCAGAGCCAGCTCGGTGCCGGCCAATCCAGACCCTGTTCAGTGCCTGCCAAGCCACAGCCTGCTCAGTGCCTGCCAAGACAGAGCCTGCTCTGTGCCCACCATGTCAGACCCTGCTCTGTGCCTGCCAATCCTGAGCCTGCTCAGTGCCTGACAAGCTAAAGCCTGCTCTGTGCCTGCCATGCCAGAACCTGCTCAGTGCCTGCTAAGCCAGAGTCTGCTCAGTGCCTACCAGGCCAGAACCATTTCAGTGCCTACCAAGCCAGAGCCTTCCCAATGCCTGCCAAGCCAGAGCCTGCTCAGTGCCTGCCAAGCCAGAGCCTGCTCAGTGTCTGCAAAGCCTGGGCCTGTGCCTGTCAGAGCCTGTCCAGTGGCTGCTTTGCCAAGCCAGAGCCTGCTCATGTCATGCCTGCACATCCAGAGCCTACTTACTAAAGGTAAAAAGGTGCAAGGTAAGTGAAGGTAAAAATGGTGTGAGGTAAGTGAAGGTAAAAAAAGGTGCGAGGTAAGTGAAGGTAAAAAAGGTGTGAGGTAAGTGAAGGTAAAAATGCTGCGAGGTAAGTGAAGGTAAAAATAGGTGCGAGGTAAGTGAAGGTAACAAAAAAAACAAAAAGGTGCGAGGTAAGTGAAGGTAACAAAAAAACAAAAAGGTGCGAGGTAAGTGAAGGTAACAAAAAAGGTGCGAGGTAAGTGAAGGTAACAAAACAAGCAAAAAGGTGTGAGGTAAGTGAAGGTAACTAAACAAACAAAAACAAAACAAACCAAAAGGTGCGAGGTAAGTGAAGGTAAAAAAACAAACCAAAAGTTGCGAGGTAAGTGAAGTTAAAAAAACATACTAAAAGGTTCTAGGTAAGTGAAGGTAACAAAACAAACAAAATGGTGCAAGGTAAGTGAAGGTAACAAAACAAACAAAAACAAAACAAACAAAAAGGTGTGAGGTAAATGAAGGTAACAAAACAAACGAAAAGGTGCGAGGTAAGTGAATTTAAAAAAGGTGCGAGGTAAGTGAAGGTAAAAAAGGTGTGAGGTAAGTGAAGGTAACAAAAAAACGTGCGAGGTAAGTGAGGGTAACAAAGCAAACAAAAAGGTGCGAGGTAAGTGAAGGTAACAAAACAAACAAAAAGGTGCGAGGTTGTAAATGAAAAAAAGGTAAGTGAAAAAAGGCTCTTGGTTGGCAGGCATGACGTGAGCAGGCTCTTGGTTGGCAGGCATGATGTGAGCTGGCTCTTGGTTGGTAAAAAATGTAAGTGAAAAAAGGTAAGTGGAAAAAAGTCCCTGCCAACCAAGAGCCTGCTCACGTCATTCCTGCAAACGAAGAGCCTGCTCAGGTCATGCCTGTCCACCAAGAGCCTGCTCAATCATACCTGCCAAACAAGAGCGTGCTCACGTCATGCCTGCCAACCAAGAGCCTGCTCACGTCATGTCTGCCCATGTCATGCCTGTCAACCAAGAGCCTGCTCACGTCATCCCTGCCAACCAAGAGTCTGCCCACGTCATGCCTGCCAACCACGAGCCTGCCCACTTCATGCGTGCCAACCAAGAGCCTGCTCATGTCATGCCTGCCAACCAAGAGCCTGCTCAGGTCAGGCCTGCCAACCAAGAGCCTGCTCATGTCATGCCTGCCAACCAAGAGCCTGCTCACGTCATGCCTGCCAACCAAGAGCCTGCCAACCAAGAGCCTGCACACGTCATGCGTACCAACCAAGAGCCTGCTCATGTCATGCCTGCCAACCGAGTGGCTGCTCAGCTCATGCCTGCCAACCAAGAGCCTGCTCAAGTCATGCCTGCCAAACAAGAACCTGCTCACGTCATGCCTGCCAAACAAGAGCCTGCCAACCAAGAACCTGCACACGTCACGCGTGCTAACCAAGAGCCTGCTCATGTCATGCCTGCCAACCAAGAGCCTGCTCACTTCATGCCTGCCAACCAAGAGCCTGCACACGTCATGCGTGCCAACCAAGAGCCTGCTCATGTCATGCCTGCCAACCAAGAGCCTGCCAACCACGAGCCTGCACACGTCATGCGTGCCAACCAAGAGCCTGCTCATGTCATGCCTGCCAACCAAGAGCCTGCACACTTCATGCCTGCCAACCAAGAGCCTGCACACGTCATGCGTGCCAACCAAGAGCCTGCTCATGTCATGCCTGCCAACCAAGAGCCTGCCAACCAAGAGCCTGCACACGTCATGCGTGCAAACCAAGAGACTGCTCATGTCATGCCTGCCAACCAAGAGCCTGCTCACTTCATGCCTGCCAACCAAGAGCCTGCACACGTCATGCTTGCCAACCAAGAGCCTGCACACGTCATGCCTGCCAACCAAGAGCCTGCCCACGTCAGCGAATTTCAGCGATGCCATTTTCTTCTTGAAATAGCTGAATCTGCTGTGGGAACGGGACTGCCAGAATGTGTAACACAGCACCGAAGCTTTGATCCACACATGGACGGCGAGTCCTGGAAACTTATTTCAGGATTCCGAAGGTGAATTGGAAACGCCAGCCAAAGCCTGCAGGGAGAAACGTAGGTATAAAGTGAGTATTTTGTTTTTCACGTCCGTCAGCTGAGCTATGGTTTTTATATTTACACCTATGTTAGCTTATTGTATGTGAAAATAGCTTGCATTGCTAACCTCGTGCTTACTGTTTTTAGACAATATCGTCTTACATCCTATCGTCATTTCATGGAATGGGTTTTGCAAGGCGAAAGACTGGGGAAAGGACAACGACTTGTTTTGCCTGCCTGTGTTGTTCAGGACATCAGACGTAGATATCCAGCTCCTCACGGCAATATAGCGGCTATAAAGAAACGGATGAAGCTCTGGATGAGCTATAAGTGTGAATTTTTTGTTTTTTAATAAAAATGTAAAACTCACATTGGTTGTGGTTCGTTTTATAGTCTCTATTGTTGCTACATTAGAGTATTTGCCTAGAGAAACAGTAACTGCAATTTGAGGAAAGCATTCTTGCATTTTCTTTTTAAAGTCTAAATTGTGTAACACGCATAATATATGGCTTTATTTTTAACCCAAATGATTTTGTAAAGTAAGTAATGACAGCTAAATCACAGTAACAGTAATCATTTCACCTCCACAAGTCTATAATGTATAACTTTGATGTACAAAAGACAGGGTTAGATGAAGAAATTTATTTTTTATTATTCACAAATGAAAAATATTGTGCCACCAGTGAAAAGCACACATTAAAATAAACAATGACATAATTTAGATCTAATAATGCCCTGCACAAAATAAAAACAAAGCAAATAATAATAATAATAATTATGTGTGTATATATACACACAGTATATAATAATATACTATAATATAATAATATAATAAAGGTGAGTATTATTATTATTAGAAAGTGTCAGTCTCAGAAGCGACTTTTGAAAGAAGTCGTGGCAGCGTCCTCTGATGGTTTAGGCACTGGTGCAATGTTGGGTGGCAGCGCAGGCTGTGTCAGGGCAAATGAGGAGGTTGGCACCTTGAACACAATGTTTGGATTGAGTCTTGTCAATGGCCTTCTGGATGAGTTCTGCTACAAACTGTGTGGATCTCTTGCAGAACATTTTGTTGAACCGTGCTTCTCCTGTAAAGGGTAGGAAATTAGATTGGATTCAACTTTACTGTCATTATGCAGAGTACAAGTACAAAAAAAAACAAAGTGTAATTTGTGTCCAACCAGAACTGCAAAAATATGGTGCAGGATAGACAGTAATATACTGTTTGTTTACAGAAGTTGGTTAGAGTAATATAAACAAAATATAAATGTGTGCAGTTTATTAGCTGTTACCTTGTAAGAGCAGAATAAATATGGATTTGTAATATGAAGCATGTATGAACAACATGTACAGATATGTGTGATGTAGTAGTACCCTAATAGTATAAATAATATTGATTTATGTAGTGTATAAACAGAATATATTATAAGAAAAACACAATAAATATTCATATTCATCAAGAACCATATTAAGATATCTACAGCTATGGGCAGTGTGGTACCATTGTAGTGCAGGAACTAACATTATAAAAGTAGTAATATAATATTATGTTTAATATATGGTGTAGAATGGACTTCCACCGGCATTTCAGTACCTGCATGAAAATATGATTATTATCAATAAGTCTAGAAAAATCGTTTTTCCTAAAAAAGAAACAAAGTAGACTCAAATGTCTTACCTCGACGTCCCCCTTACTGGTTACACAAGAAAACCACATATGATTTATGACAGACCTATGAAAGATAATACAATTAGTAACTTTGAACCTTGCAAACCAATGTAAAGTCTCCCACATTACAAACCAACACTGTTCTGGTCCATGCAAGGAGGATTTCATTGTTCTTTTTTTCCCCTTCTTCTGCATCTTCTTCCGGAAACCTGTGAGTAAATGCAGAACAATACTTTTGCATTACTTTTACCAAAATAACAGCTGAATGTTTGACTTTGCATGTAATTTTTGAATTTATCAACACCACCTTATCAATAAAGTCTGAATATGAATATGGTATTTACGTGTAGCAAGCATAAATATTATTTAATTAATAATGTACATCTCGCAAATGTATCTGCAGTTATCTCAACCATCGAATAACTTTACAGCAACAGGTTTGCGTGGTAACGTAATTCTAGAAGTAGCTCGGTAGCTAACAGTTGTTTTATTTTGAGAACAGACAACTTATTGTCTATCAATGTTATTTTGGTAACTTTACTGCTAACAACTGTATCTCATTAGAGAAGTAACACTAATGAAGGTGACACCAATGATGGTAACACCAATGACAATTAATTTTTTTTTTTACATTTTTACATTTTAACAAAAAAGCTGCCATTAGCCATGTGCTATTTTATCAGAGATGTAACAATCACATACTTATTCAGTATAATGTATTTTTATGTAAAGATCTCAACACTCCCAGCTATATATAAAAAAAGAGTAACACTAATGACATCCAAAAAATCTTATCTCAAAATTCTTAGATATATTATGATATTTTAGACAAATAAGGTAAGACATCTCACAAACCTTTTGCCTTCTTCCACTGCACTTCTTTCACTGACCTCGAGTCTTGACCCATGAAAAACTTCAAAGAGCTGATGCATTGTTTCAAAATAAAAGTGCTTTGGGTAGGGTAACACCAATGACATAAATTTGGGTGACAAATATTTATTTGATATAATTAATATTAATAGTGTATTTTTACCATTTCAGTGTTGAAGTAAATTCATACAGGGTTAAAGGTACATGTAAATTAGATTTGTTTTATAAAAAACATGGTTTTAAATAAGTACACAGTTCAACTTTCATGTATGATCAAAGGGACAGGGCAATTTTCAGGACCAGACATTTAAAAAAAAGTTTAAAAAACGGATAAAAAGAAAATTAAATAAATAAACTCTCTGATCATTTTAAGGACAGTCTATATTTATTAAATATATATCATTATGGGATTATTGGGTCAAATTAAACGATTAAGGGGTCTGCAAAAGCAAGGGTCAAGAATTTCAACCTTTTTTTGTAGAATGACCCACATAGCAACTTTTGCTTTTTGTTAATATACATCTGCTGTTTTCTTAAAGCTGACTTTTAATTTACTTACAAGAAAGACCCAGGGCAGGGCAAACCCACACCAAACCCCCTAAGGGCCCCATGCGGGTTAGCCCATGAGGGACCCACAGTAGTTTGCCCTTTAGGGGCCCTATATGGGTTTACTATGGGCAAGCCCACTGTGGGCCCCCTATGATTTTGCCCTTTTGGGCCCCATGAGCATTTTTTATGGGCCAACCCTCTGTGGGCATTCCCACAGAAAACCCACACAGGCTCCATATTTTCTAGCTTTTCAATTTCAAAAAGAAAGTGTAATATCCACTAGATGGCGCAAAACCCAATGTATCAAAAAGTATAAAAACTTTTAATGATTTATTTTTACTACATTTATGTTTGATAGTCGTTCTGAGTCTGACCTCTAACATAAATTCCTTTACAAAAATGCAATTTTTTAAGCTTTTTGATCAAAATGTTGTATTTTTGAAGATAAATGTTTCAGTGGTTAAAAAGTATATATAGAATGAAAGTTTTTCCCCATTTTGTTTGTTTGTTTGTTTGTTTGAAAGCAGAGGGTTTGTTCTTTCATTTGATATATTTGTATGTTTATATATTTATAGAAGATTATTTTTCCCGCAAGGAATTTTGTGAAACTTTTGTGAAAATCACAAAAATGCTGGCGGCTAACTTTTCTAAAAAAAGGCTGGCGGTGAATGAGTTAATCATAGTAATAATATTTTTTTATATTTTAATTATTAAAATAAGTTTAATTATTATTAAATTATTAAAATAATTATCATTGGTTGTTAATATTAGCAGATAATTTCCTTTTGATGTTTATTGTTGTTGTTAAAACCATAGTTACTACTCTTACTATAAACAACATTTTTATAAAGGTCTGTCCATTTAGAACAAAATGTGCATGCATGTTTGTGTAGAAATAATTAAACACACCCCCATATGAAGATCTAAAAAGCTGCTTTAAAAGCACAATATTTCTGCTTATTTAAACAAGTTCTAATTTTCAGTCCCGTCTGAACGCAGTGTTTCGCTAGAAGCACTTTCTTTACCATCTGTATTGTTTTTAGCATGATGTCTTTTATTATGTGTTCTTTTCATACGGTGATGACATCAACGTATCGCGAGAGAGAGTCGAGAAATTACACGTAGAGGTCTAATTTCGAATCACTCTCGCGGTACATTGACGTCATCGTCCTGTCAGCCCGCATGCGGTCGAACACACCTATTATTTGCGGGCGCGCGCCTCCGTCCTCGTGAGTTCAAAAAACAGGATTTAACCGATGTTTACCTCAGACGACAGTTTTCGTTTCTGTGGTAAATTCTAATGCAAGTTTTCATTAATTTTGGTTACTTTATTAAAATAAGTTCACAGTAATGTTAATTTTGTTGTTAGTAATTCGATATGACTAAAATATTATAAACTTTAATGTTGAGACTGTTGATGTAAGCTGGCAGTTTGACTGAGCTCGTGAGCTAATGTAGTGCAGATCTTTTATTTGTCTTTACCTTTTATAAAATGTGTTATATGTGTTATTAATTTATTTGACATTGTTTAGTTAATTATAACGCAAGTTATTTCAATGTAGGGTTTGACGCGCAAAATTAAACTTAACTTACAGTACGGGCACACAGTTTACAGTAGAAGAATTTAAACAGAAACCATCAATTCTGCATTAATAACTATTGTAAGTTACATTTATGTTCATTTTTCTTTCAGGTCATTTTCTTGTTGTGTTTGATGTTTTCCATTGGCTGAAGAGTAAGTAACTTTATTACTTTGTTTGTATTTGCACCCAAAATAATGTGTCAAAATAAGTGCTCAAAACACTCTCCTCAATACAATGGATAAATAAAAAATATAACTACAAAATATTAACTACAACTAAATAGTCAGAGCTCACTTTGACTTGATGTACACCTCAGTCCCATATAATGTATTAGATGATGGGTATAGTTTTAATAAAAAAAAATTCTGTCATCATTTTGGATTTTATTGTTCTCAAGGTCAGAACACAGCTCATTCACCCAAATCAAATAGTGACAATCCTACAGATGTACTCTTAAACAAAGACAATTATAAGATCATCCGTTTGGATCCAGTTAAAGCAATAAAACCTACTTGAAATACTTGGTAAGAAAAACTAGTGCAGTATACATTTTATAAATTATAGTATCTTAGCACTTATCTTATTATTGCCACCTTAAAGCTCACATAAAACACCACACACTGTTTCTGCTAATGTTAAAGGAGTAGTTCACTCAAAAATGGTCCCGATTGACTTGACTATAGTAATTTTTCCTACTTTGAAAATTCAATGGGCCCCATTTTAAGAATGGACTACTCCTTTAATCCTATATACCTATAGAGTAGTATTGCATCCTTCAAATATATAAAGACCTTTTAGTTTTATCAGACTTATAAAAGACAGATCAGCTGTACCGATTCTTTAGGCATAAATCTGGGTGGGAGCAAATGTAAGTCCCTTTTCTTACATTTACAAGTATAGACCGGGGGCCCGTTTCAATAAGGAGGTTCAACCAACTCTGAGTTTAAACTTGAACTCTGAGTTGACTTACTCTGGGGCTGTTTACACTTGGTATTAAGATGTGTTTTCATCGATCGGATCACAAGTGGACGAGAGAGACACATTACGTTTACACCTGGTATTTAAATCTGTCTCTTTTGTCCACTTTCGACCGCTTCTGTGCTGAATACTATGAGGGGGTGGTCTGTGAGACGGTGGGCGAGTCTCTCTGCTTTCATTCAAACCCGAGCGGGAGTAATTATGAGTTTATATGGACGCAAACTAATATTATGTCAGAGTGCACTGCTTGTTTAGCAAGTAAAGATGCTGCACAGTGTTTTTTACATGAGTATGTAAGAGCTTACTTTGAATTTTCAGCGCAATTGATGAAATAGGATCGCGCAACTTTCACACGCTTTCAAAACGAAACTACGGAGATCAGCCGCTTAGTTTTATCAATGAAAGGCTAAAAATAGCGCTGTTCACCGTATGTTCACGGCAGAAGTAAAAAAAGACGTAAAACTTGTGTTTAATACCTCAGATTAGATAAATGGGCGGAGAGTAGGCGGTCGCGTGTGGCTGTTAGAACGCATTCAACCACATGTGCGTTCCGCAACTCCAAAGTGATCCGATTGAAAGTGGTTTCGACCACCTCTGGATGTGGTTGAAAGTGGTCGAAAGTGGACGAGCTCAAAACGTTTTGAACACCGTTTACACCTGGCATTAACGTCGTCCACTTGTGATCCGATCGACGAAAACACATGTTAATGCCAAGTGTAAACAGCCTGAGATAGTAAACTCTAAGTTTTCGGTTACAGAACAGCTGATCTGAGTTAGTTCAATCGACTCTGAGTAGGTTGACTCTGAGTTAAGTGCGTGCAGAGGTGGGTAGTAACGAATTACATTTACTTCGTTACATTTACTTGAGTAATTTTTTTGGGTAACTAGTACTTTTAGAGTAAATTTAAAGCTCACGTAACACACGCTGTTTCTGCATTTCTGATATTAATCTGGAGTACCTATAGAGTAGTATGACATCCTTTATATCTCCGAAGAGTCTTTAGTTTAATCAGATTTATAAAAGAAAGATTAGCTTTACCGAATCTTTCCGATAACGTACGAAAAAATGAAGAATGAGGAGTTATAACACGGGAGGAGCGAGTACGAGTCATGCAACACTATACAACACTTTTTTAACTTATGATTCACTACATGTTCATGTCATTTATATAATATACACGCGCCTATTTCCAACATAAGACAGAAGTCTTACTTACCACGTGTAACTCGTCATGACCCGGTTCTGAAAATCCACCGCATCAAACACACACGCAAAACTCCGCTGCTAATCCGGATAATAAACTATATCCATTGTTTCCATGAGACTGGATGTCTTCTCCTTACATCCAAAAACACACTTCTTGTTGTGCTATTGTTGACTTTTGAAATTAAACAAAGCTGAGTGGCGTGATAAGCTGTTAGCAAGCTCTAGCGTCTCCCGCTGACTGACGGCTGGGCGGGGTTTTCCGGGGGAAGTTTTCCGGCGGAAGCCCATATAAAGAAGTGATACGTATCGAAAACCCCTGAAACGTCAGTTAGAACCGTAATCGAAAAAAATTAGCCGAAACTTGTACGAACCCTGGCGAAGTGCATTCGGCACAGAAATACTCTGAAACACGCCCAACTGCATTTTTGACACTTTGCCTACGTTTAGCATGAGGAAACAACTCTATAACTGTGTTAATAAGTCAAAATGCTTGAAATACCATTAAACCCCCCCTTTAAGGATGGGTACTTTTTACTCTTACTCAAGTACATTTCTAATGAAAAAACTGTACTTTTACTTCGCTACATTCGGTGGCGTTACTACGCTACTTTCAAATGGTAATAATTAATTAATATATTTTATTTTTTAAGTTTATATGGCTTGTTCGAAAGTCTCGCGAGACGTTAGAGAGGCAGCGTGCGTTGCGAGGGGTGGCTACGTTTCACCCTTTAGCGCGCGTAGATGAAAGGAGATGACTGAAGCGGAGGATGACCTATGCAAGCTATCGGAGGCAGATCATGCGTGGCCTCAAGTTTGGTCTATGTTTACACTACAAAAGGTCAAAAAGAATAGTTTCATAATGCAATGTATGCTTTGTGCACCAAAACAAACTGACATCTCAGCATACAGGAATTCAAGCTCCAACATGAAACAACACGGCGGTAAGTGTCACTTTCTGCAGTGCCTTATTATAATATTATTTCACGCACTGTTTTTGTCATATGCGCTCTTGTGCAAGCAATGAAAATTACTCTAACCTTACAAACAACACACGTTCACATCTGCACATTTCAATATCATTTCCTCATAAAACTAAACAAATTGAACAGCATGTTAAATCTTGCATTAATAATACGGGAGAACCGGGGCAAAAGTAACGCTGGACGAAAGTAACAAAGCGATTTTCTAAGAGGACTGATACCATTTGCATCCCAAACTATGAGGCTGTTTACACTTGGTATTAAGATGTGTTTTCATCGATCGGATCGCTTTGGAGTTGCGGAACGCACATGTGGTTGAATGCGTTCGAACAGCCACACCCGACCGCCTTCTCTCCGCCCATTTATCTAATCTGAGGTATTAAACACAAGTTTTACGTCTTTTTTGACTTCTGGCTTGAACATTCGGTGAACAGCGCTATTTTTAGCCTTTCATTGACAAAACTAAGCGGCTGATCTCCGTAGTTTCGTTTTAAAGGCGTGTAAAAGTTGCGCGATCCTATTTCATCAATTGCGCTGAAAATTCAAAGAAAGCTCTTACATACTCATGTACAAAACACTGTGCAGCATGTTTACTTGCTAAACAAGCAGTGCACTCCGACATAATATTAGTTTGCGTCCATATAAACTCATAATTACTCCCGCTTGGGTTTGAATGACAGCAGAGAGACTCGCCCACCGTCTCACAGACCACCCCATAGTATTCAGCACAGAAGCGGTCGAAAGTGGACAAAAAAGACGGATTTAAATACCAGGTGTAAACGTAATGTGTCTCTCTCGTCCACTTGTGATCCGATCGATGAAAACACATCTTAATACCAAGTGTAAACAGCCCCTATGACAGAGCTGACAAATAATTAGATTGACAAATATCGCGTTATTTACTCACCATTTTCCGGGTGTAGATCCAGAAAGGTGTTTTCAACCATGAGTGCGTTTACATGCACAAAATAAGCGGATAACTATCAAAAATCTGCTTATTATAGAAAACTGTTTTCATGCGCTTACATGCAAATCAATAAGCTGGTTATGCAGACAACTGCGTTTACATGGGACTTGAAGAATTATCAGTTTTCTCGCAGGCACTGACGTCACCACCTATAGTACACAATAGTCGTTCAAAAACTCGACGGCATATCTGTCTTAAGCTGTACTGTTGTATCTCTTCTCGTGTCTGCAGAACCTGTAAATGTAACATGAGCTGCTATTTTAACAGTTTCTCTGCCAACTGCTTTAGTCGAGCGGAGACTTTTATGCGTTACTTTTCGCTTACTTCCGCGTGTGACGTATATCTTTCATACGCGGAGACATGCGCACATGGACAAAACCGTGAGAAAGCCGGTTAAGGTGTTTACATGCCACGCGAAATCGACGTAATGGGCAAAAAACTACCTGTGCCGATCGGTTTTTGCTTACGCCGTTTATGGGCTTTCCTCCGTTAATCTTCTGGGATCGTTGCCGGAAAGACGACCTAGTAAGATACGCGGGTAACCCTCTGTGTGAACAAGAAGCTGCAAGAATGCCGTAATGGGCGTGTCGAAGTGAAGACGCGCGCGTCATCATCACAACACAAGTTATGGATCAGCACCTTACAACGAGATAACGAGCATATAAACATTCATAACGAGAAATGTTGCAAACTAGATTGAAGCAGTTAACTGGAAATGATAACTGAGACGCCTAAACAATGACGCACGTGCCGTAACTTAGTTAGGACGCGCGTGTCATGGCAACATGAAGTTGGTTCAACTCTTTAAAATGAGGGATTTACAACATTCACAACGAGAAATGTCAGCAAACTGGACTAAAGCAGATATCAGGTAAGTTAGCTCATTACTTACTGCGTTGAAACAGAGATCATTCAGCAGCATAAAAGCATATTGCGCCACATGCTCATTTGAGCTATAATAAACGAAAATACCCGCGCGTCATCCCAACAAGTCGTTCAGCTCCTCAAAATGTGGGTTTTAAATGCATATAAACAATCACGATGAGAAATGTCTGAAAACTTTATTAAAGCAGAGATCATTCACCAGCATTCTGAACGGTGCGTCACGTGCTCCTTAATAATCTTATCATAAACAAAAGTGCACGCGAGTGGTTCTTGGAGGGAGAAATAATATATAATATGCAAACTTCAGACGCTGCGTAGAAGAGAGGGCGGGACTTTCAATAGGTCACGTGTCTTTCCGGGACCGTCACATGCCGGATAAACTCATAGATATGTATATAAAGGCTAGATGGCTCAAGGCGGAGTCCCTAACGGCATCACCTGGCGGCCATCTTACGACAGGGCGCTCGCTCACTCGTAGCATTGAGATTAATGGTGCAGGTACTTTTAAATGACCATAACTTGCTCAATTTTCTACCGATTTTCAAACGGTTTGGGTTTTTACAAACGTTATTAACGTGGCTATAATTCTGGATGCTTTAACATGTTTCATGAATTTATTTTTTATTTTTAGTATAGGTATGCAGTGTCATAGGTACATCTTTGACGTTTATAACAAACCAAACCGTTTGAAAATCGGTAAAAAATAAAGCAAGTTATGGTCATTTAAAAGTACCTGCATCATTAAAACTCAATGCTACGAGTGAGCGAGCGCCCTGTCGTAAGATGGCCGCCAAAATGCGGACGTTGCACTCAATTGGCCAGCAGCGCGGACGAGCCATCTAGCCTTTATATACATATCTATGGATAAACTTGGCAGTGTGAATGAAAAAAAATCTAACTATTCCGGAAAAATTCAGGATTCATATGCCGTGTATTTTACGGAATTTGTGTGTGAAAAGGGCTTTACTTTTGTACCATTTTATATTATTCTAATTTTATTTAATTTAATTTTCATAGTGTTCAAACTGTTGAATTTAAGTTTGTACTGTTGGTTGCTTTTGAAACATTTGATAAAACTGAAATTTAAAATGAAAATATAATTTCATTATTTTTTACAAAGATAAATTACAAAATATGTTTGCAGTTACATATTAAAGAGGTCATAGTCATGTATAGTTAATAAAAACAAGTGTAACACGAAAATCTACATTGTTTTGTTGTGTTAAAAAAAGTAACAATTCACCACTTATGTTCAAAGTGAAATTATACTAGTCATTTTACATTTGTTCAAAATTCCACCTGTTATTGATAGACCACACTTGTGAGTTACTGACCACAGCAAAAATATATCTCTGTCTGAAACATTATCTTTAAAAATTTAAAAAACGTAAAAAAAAATCTGAAAAATGGTACTTTTCGCCTGTTCTCCCTTACACATAACCGGACACCTTACTTAAATGTAGAAAATACATACGAATAAAAACTGGATTGTATTTTATTTAATTCCTTCCTAAAGAATCTATATACTTATAAAAATAAAAGAATAAAGTATGTTTTTAAAGAAACATGTTTTTATATATTATAATAAATGTAGAGTTGATTTGCAAAAACAGATAAGTTCCATTTGAAATTCTAAAATAAGCATTTTATTAAGCTCCTTATGTTCATTAATTGCACATTAATGGCAATGAAAATAACCTATTCATATAAAAACATGATAACAAACAGACACACACATTCTTTTTTTCTTACTGTAAGCTTGTTTAAAGGCAGTTGCAGCCAAATTTTGTTGTGAACGTGAAAATAAATACACAGTTAACTGTCAGAAAACAGTCAGTGTGTGTTTAAGATTTTTTTTAATGACACGTTATGTGATGTTGGAGGACTGAGATAGACTGCTTTATTTTAACCTAGGTTTATAAGTAGTATATAAGCAAAACAATGAGACTTTTAAGGAGAGGTTTGTGAAAGCCCTCCAAGTAGTCTGAAATTCAGGGATTTAGTAACGAGTAACGAGTAACTAACTACTTGAGTAGTTTTTCATCTAATACTTTTTTACTCTTACTCAAGTAAATAATTAGATTTTTACTTTTACTTGAGTACATTTTTGTATAAGTACTTGTACTTTTACTTGAGTACAGATTTTGGGTACTCTACCCACCTCTGAGTGCGTGCACAGCCACAATGAAAAGCCATCATCAATGGAGCTCAGATATTACAATTTACCATGGCAACAGCACGTGACAAAGAGGTCTTAATCCTTTTTACTACTAAAACTGAAATTGTTACTGCAAAAAGTGTACAGCAACTACGAGCATATATTTTAAAGAAAAGAGTTGTTTTTGTAAATTGCTACTCTAGTAAATGCATACATTTAATTTTTCATCACAGTTAAAATATCCAAAGTAAATAAACTGAGGACTGTACGTTATTATATTCATTTACATTGCAGATGCAATCTCATGGACAAAAAGATGACAGCAGCTCAGCTAAAAATGAAATTAAGCATAATACTTTGTCATATAAGACTACGAACTCTACAAATGTTTGTCATGAATAAAACAAAATTTTGCCGCGCCGGGATTCGAACTCCAATCGCCGACAGTACGTCTGCCCAAACCACGGCACATAGCACTACCCACTAGACCAGCGATAATGACGAGTGGATACGTAAGAAATGTCAAGGCAACTGTATAGATGTAAGAGCACCACAAAGACTGATATAGTCATATAAGGATATTTATATATCTAAAATGATTGCAAAAAATAATAATTTCGCTCACATAAATGTAAGTGGATATGACAAAAAACCACTCGGGGTCTTAAAATCCTCTCGCGACATAAATCCAACTTTCTACAAATGAATGTAACATCATTACAGGATTCTCTATAAAAGTACTTGACATTTTAGTCAAGACGATCTATGCACCTAAGTAAAGCTAATATGATATACAAGTCATTTCAATTTACTGTTTTAATTTTTTAGTTGAAAGTTTAGTGTAATATATAAAAATATAAAGTAGTAAGTTAAAATGGTTTGCACTGGCAATTTAATTATAACTTAAAGACAGCTAAAATATTTTACAGTGTATATAATAAAAATGTGCGCAATGAATGAATGTACTAAAGCAACTAACAAGATTAAACACCGCTACTCCTTTAAAAAAAGGGGAAGAGACCACAAGAAACTCAGAGTTTACAGGATAAAACCTGCTCCTGACCAGGTTAGGTTCACAGAGTAAGTTACCCCGGAAACAGACTCTGAGTATAAGTTATCTCTCCTTCTGAAACAGGCTTGACTTACCCCGCTGTATCAGGTTTAACCTACCTCCCTTTTTGAAACAGAAATTTCCCTCATTTCAGGGTTAACAAACTCAGAGTTTGCACTTAACCACCTTTCTGAAATGGGCCCCAGTTCAAAAGATGTAAACAACACTGGTCCAGAAGCACTTCCTGTTCCTTTTAACACTAGATAAACGTTGGGATAAAATAAACAGATAAACCTGAATTAACTGAAGTTAAACAAACATCTTAAAGATAATAATATATGTGAAATAAAAAAATAACACAGGAAGTGTTTCTGGACCAGTGTTGTTTACATCATTTGAACTGGTCTATACGTTTATTTACGTATATGCTACACCAATGTTATCTTGCACTGAACGTTTTTTTTATATATAGCTTAGACTTTAAGCACATAAAAACTAGGTCTCAAATCAAGCATTTGAAGTATTTTAATAATTGGGGCTAAAACAATGTTAAAATGTAGAAAACCCCTTTTATAATTAGTTACCTACTTGGATTAATCATGATTGACTTTTTGTAAAAAAAAATCTTTTTTTAATGTTGATGTTTATATTGTTTTTTTATGTTTTCACTTAGATGCTGTGACAAAAAAGCAACCAGGACACCACATCTGCAGTGACAGAGAGCAGGATGGGGGAGGAATCAGAAGGTCCAGAAGATAATATCAACTGGTGCCCCTGAGGAGATTCACATTGTTCTGCTTCTTTTGTTTAGTAATAAGTGGTTTTATGTGATTTTGTAAAATAAAAGAAATTCAGTATTCAATCCACATGTTTTGCACATAATTTTCTATATTTTACTTCCATGTATTTACAGCCAGGGTGCCTATTTATTATAAAATAATATATATATAACTCTTTAACTCTTAAAATCCTGTCTAAAGTCTGACGTGTAGTGGAATTTTGTTGATTTTTTATGGTAATCTTTTGCAGTTGAATCCTTGCATGAACAGTGGGACTCTGTGGCTAAAGAGATCAGCTGTGAAACTCAGACTTCACTCCCAAGTGTTGACAGGTAAAGAACAGATTATTTTTTTATTGTATTAATTAATCAGATGCAAATATACTTTTGTCTGTTTTTCTGTCTGTATTATTAATGATCCTGTTGTTAAAGAGATCAGTGCAGGACATAAACATGTAATCCTTTGCCTGGATTTTGCTGAGGCATAACAATTTACAGCTGCATAACAATTAATCGCAACTAATCGTTTGCAAAATAACAGTTGATGTTTACATCATATACGTGTGTATTGTGCATAGGGGTGGCCGATATGACCAAAATCTTCTATCACGATAGGATTAATTTTATATCATGATAACGATATGTATCACGGTAAAGTTTTTTATGTTTTAATAAGGTTTAAATCTTTAATACCATAGAAATGTTCGTAATTCTCACAAAAATCTTATACAAGCATAGAAAGAAAATAAAAATAAACAAAACTCAAGCTCTCTGAAGATAAACAGTCAATGATATAAGAATGATCATAAATAATTATAGATATATTTATATATTTATATATATATATCTATATATATTTTTATTTAAGGTAGAAAAGTGATTTAATCAGGAGCAGTGAGAGATTTTCTCTCAATGCTGTTTGATTAACACGAGTGACAGACAGGAGCAAAATTAGGTAACTTCCTTTTTAAGACCAAAGTCCGGATCCAATACACTGTTACACATGCGCTTTCTCTTTTAGCTGTTTACTTTCTCTTAAGGGCGCACTCACACTATCCAAACCAAACCGCGCTCGGGCGCGTTTGACCCCCAAAGCCTGGTTTGTTTGACAAGTGTGATCGCTCTGTTCTGCGCCCGGGCGCGGATTGGTTAATCGCGCCACGGCCGGGTTGCAGAGGTGGGCCGGAGCGCGGTTCACTTGGGCTCAGGCGCGGAAGGCTGTGGTGTGAGCGCATTCGCGCCTGATCGCGATTCAATAGGTGAAGACGTCAGCTGCGCGACCACTCACCTTCATCTGTCTCCGTAAAAACCTTTTGATGCGCGCAGCGGGGTTACGTGAATGTCCGAGCTGCGCACGTGACAGATCAACTAAGCAATATGATGACTTGTGAGAAGGCTGTCTGTAAGCGCGCACCAAACGACTCTGAATAAAAAACACAGACTTATCATTACGGTGGGTTCCAGTGTTCAGTGAGAGCTTTACTTCCTGCTTTTTTCAAAACAATCGCATCTTAATGACGAAAGCGCGCCCGGACTCGGATCGATAAAAAGTACAGTGTGAGTGCGTGCACCTGGGGGAGTGGAGAGGGGTGACAATCGCGCTGGGGCATGGTTTGTTTGGATAATGTGAGTGCGCCCTAAGACCTAACTGGTCGTGTTTATGAGGATGCCTTCAAAGACAGGAATTTTGATGAATTTTTGACGCAATTGTGTATTTAAGGCCAATAAAGCAGAAAAATGCTCACAAGCTTAATGAGCAGCGGTCGCGCGACTTGTCCGCTCCTGACACACAGAAAGAATGCACGCATACAGATCTGTTGTCTGTGTTTCAATGGCTTAAAATAACTTGTTTTAAAACTGCAGTGCTTAAATACGTGTACAAACGTTACGTTTTCGTGACCACGCGCACAGGAGCGTGATGTGAGCGCGTAACCTCGATAGAAACGTTAGTCCAAAATCTCTACCGGTTGACAAATTTCTACCGGTTAATTTTGTCTACCGGTTTATCGCCCACCCCTAATTGTGCATAATAA
Organism: Misgurnus anguillicaudatus; assembly: GCF_027580225.2. Lineage (NCBI taxonomy): Eukaryota > Metazoa > Chordata > Actinopteri > Cypriniformes > Cobitidae > Misgurnus > Misgurnus anguillicaudatus. Next base: position 13,331,777 of record NC_073355.2, read on the forward strand.
TTATGCATGATGTGTGTATATATTTAAGAAATATTTACATATGTACAGTGGGGCAAAAAAGTATTTAGTCAGCCGCCAATTGTGCAGGTTCTCCCATTTAAAAAGATGAGAGAGGCCTGTAATTTTTATCAAAGGTACACGTCAACTATGAGAGACAAAATGAGAAAAAAATCCAGAAAATCACATTGTCTGATTTTGAAGAATTTATTTGTAAATTATGGTGAAAAATAAGTATTTGGTCAAAAGTTCATGTCAATACTTTGTTATATACCCTTTGTTGGCAATGACAGAGAGCAAACGTTTTCTGTAAGTCTCCACAAGGGTTTTACACACTGTTGCTGGTAGTCTGGCCCATTCCTCCATGCAGATCTCCTCTAGAGCAGTGATGTTTTAGGGCTGTCGCTGGGCAACACAGATTTTCAACTCCCTTCAAAGATTTTCTGTTGGGTTGAGATCTGGAGACTGGCTACACTCTAAGAAAGGATGTGTTAATTTTAACACATTGTTTTGTGTTAAACTATTTAACACATTATGTGTTATTTTAACACATTGTGTGTCATTTCGTGTAGAATGTGAGCTTAAATAAGTGAAATGGACAACACAAGATGTGTTAAAACAACACAAAGTGTGTTATTCCAAAAATAACACAGAGATGTGTTAAGTTAAGGACAACACACTAGATGTGTTGTCCTTAACTAGACACAAGATGTCTGTCACGACTGGGATGCAGGAGTGAGGAAGTTAGGACGCAAGTGCAGAGTTCACAATGAAATAAATAACATTTATTAACAGAACGAGAATAAAACAACGGGCAGGTAACACAGGAACATCCAATAGAAGAAACAGGAACAGACATGAAAGTAGTGACAATGACAATGATCCAGCCGTGAGCAAACAGAAGACAGAGGTATATATACACACAGACTAAATGACAAACAGGTGTGATGAGGCAGGTAATTAATCAATGAATGTCCAGGTGATAACAATCGGAACAGAGACAAGACATGACACGGATTAACCGTGACATTACCCTCCCCTCTACGAGTGGCTACCAGACACTCACATAAAACACAACAAAAACAAAGTCTGGTAGCGAGAGTCCAAGGGAGGGGTGGAGGGCTTGGGGACCCTGGCGAAGCCGGCAGCCGCCGGGATGAGACCAACAGGACGGTTGGCCGGACTGCGCCAGGAGAACCGGAGCGATCACTCCGAGAACCGAGGCAGACGAATTACCCCCCTCCTGGGAATCGTCGACGATCAGATACCCCCGGAAATCATCTCCCATCCCCTCGCGGAAACGGAGACCCTCGGTAGCCACCCCGGGGAAATGATCGGGCGTGGTCCGTTCCGGATCCCCCTGAGAGCAGGATGGTGGTCCTCCGAGGGACCGTCGACGACGACTCAACCGTTGGGGGACCGCCTGGGCCGATCCTCCTCCCGCAGGAGCGAGCGATCGCTCACGGTGGTCCCCAAGAGACATCGGGGCTGATGGGGAACGAACCCCGATGTCACTACTCCCCCTCGACAAAACTCCTGGGGGCGCCGCCCTCCGTGAACCTGCTGCGTCCAATGTGGCTGGATCATTCTGTCACGACTGGGATGCAGGAGTGAGGAAGTTAGGACGCAAGTGCAGAGTTCACAATGAAATAAATAACATTTATTAACAGAACGAGAATAAAACAACGGGCAGGTAACACAGGAACATCCATTAGAAGAAACAGGAACAGACATGAAAGTAGTGACAATGACAATGATCCAGCCGTGAGCAAACAGAAGACAGAGGTACAGTTGTGTTCAAAATTATTCAACCCCAACTGAAATTGATTGTTTTGGCCGGTTTGACATTGATTTTGATCATTCAGTCATCCTGCTTACAATTACATCAAAGAGGCATGTGTAGGTCAGACAAATATAACATAACATTTATAATGAAATAACCACAAATGTCTTTTCTGTGCTCACATCATTTTCAGTTTTATTCAACCCCCAAGTGACATTCAACCTTAGTACTTGGTACAACATCCTTTTAGAGTTAAAACAGCTTTTAAACGTGAAGCATAGCTTGACACAAGTGTCTTGCAGCGATCTACGGGTATCTTCGCCCATTCATCATGGGCAAAAGCCTCCAGTTCAGTCACATTCTTAGGCTTGCGCACTGCAACTGCTTTCTTTAAGTCCCACCAGAGGTTCTCAATCGGATTTAAGTCTGGTGACTGCGATGGCCACTTCAAAATGTTCCAGCCTTTTTTCTGCAACCATGCTCTAGTGGATTTGGAGGTATGCTTGGGATCATTGTCCTGTTGAAAGGTCCAACGTCTCCCAAGCCTCAGGTTTGTGACGGACTGCAACACATTGTCATCCAATATCTCCTGGTACTGAAGAGAATTCATGGTACCTTGCACACGCTGAAGTTTCCCTGTACCTGCAGAAGCAAAACAGCCCCAAAGCATGATTGACCCCCCACCATGCTTCACAGTAGGCAAGGTGTTCTTTTCTTCATAGGCCTTGTTTTTCCTCCTCCAAACATAGCGTTGATCCATGGGCCCAAACAGTTCTAATTTTCCACAGAACACTATCCCAAAACTTCTGTGGTTTGTCCACATGACTTTTGGCATACTGCAGTCGACTCTTCTTATTCTTTGGAGACAGCAAGGGGGTGCGCCTGGGAGTTCTGGCATGGAGGCCTTCAGTACGCAGGGTGCGCCGTATTGTCTGAGCAGAAACTTCAGTACCCACATCTGACAAATCTTTTCTCAGTTCCTCAGCAGTCACACGGGGACTTTTTTCCACTCTACGCTTCAGATAGCGCACAGCAGTCGCAGTTAGCATCTTTTTTCTGCCACGACCAGGAAGCGTTTCAACAGTTCCCTTTGCCTTGAATTTGCGAATGATGCTTCCTATGGTGTCTCTTGGTATGTTTAACATCTTTGCAATCTTCTTATAGCCATTGCCCTTCCTGTGAAGATTAATCACCTCTTCTCTTGTCTTCCTGGACCATTCTTTTGACTTCACCATGTTTGTAACCACACCAGTAAATGTTTAGAAGGAGTTGAGTATCACAGTCATTTTAAAGCTGCCTAATTGGTGCTTATTAGGCTTTATTGCTGTTCCCTGACATCCATAGGTGTTTTCAATACCTGATTGAAAACACTTCAATGAACCTCTGTTCTTCAGAGTGGTAGTTCTTTAAGGGGTTGAATAATTGTGTCAATGAAGAATTCACAAAAGAAACATTTACTACTATATTACAAAACCAATTAATGTCATTTTAGTTGCATATGGTTCTTTAAGAAGTCATTGTAGGATTTCATTCTGAATACAATTACAAATGTACACTAAATTCCCTAAAACCCTTAACAGCATTGGGGGTTGAATAATTTTGAACACAACTGTATATATACACACAGACTAAATGACAAACAGGTGTAATGAGGCAGGTAATTAATCAATGAATGCAGCTCCCTGTCACTGTCTCTTTGTCGTCTCCGCAGCCGCCCGCTGCACCTCCAGTCATTGTCCCTGTCCCGTCTCCGCTGCCGTCTGCAGCGGCCCCTGTGACTGTTCCTGTGTTGTCTCCGCAGCCGTCCGCTGCGCCCCCTGTCATTGTCCCTGCCTCGTCTCCGCTGCCGGCCGCAGCACCCCCTGTCACTGTTCCTGTTTCACCTCAGACTTCTAATCCAGACTTTGTTTTTCCTGACCTGCCCCAAGTTGTTTCCTCCCCTAAGAACCCCGTTAGGCCTGCCCGGCCTCCACGCACCCAATCCTCAGCTATTCCCCGGGGTCAGAAGGCTCGCTTTGTACCCAGTCCCATCCCTCCTCCTGTGAACGTTGTTGTTTGTCATGTTTTCGTGGATGTTGTCCAGTGTCCAGTCTGTCTTGTCCTGTGTCTCTCCTTGAGGGCCGCCAGGTGGCGTCCCTTGAGGGGAGGGTCCTGTGAGGACTCTGCCATAATCTTGTTTGGTAATTATATCTAGTTGTGTATGGCAGGGTCCTGACAGTACAATGTTTTGTGTGGGAGAACGTGGTTTTGGTATTGTCATATCAGACAACGCTTTTCTCGTGTCTTGTGACTTTTCTCCGCTCCCTTGTATTCTCTTGTCATTGTGTGTTGTTATTTTCCCCGCTCCCTTGCATTTTCCAGTCTTTGTTTTTATGTCTTGTTTAGTCTAGTGTTCTGTTTTCATGTGTATATATATTTATATATATATATTTATATATAAATATATTTATGGTTTTGTCTTGTTTGTACTGTGGTTGTCTTGTGTTTGTATGTGTTTTACAGGTTCACGTGTGATTCCCTCAGGTGTTCCTGCTAAGTGTGATTGCCTCCTCTTGTCATCCTCACCTGTTGCTTGTAATCCCGTCTTCTTGTCTGTGTATTTAATCCATGTGTGTTTAGTGTGTCTTTGCAAGTTCGTTTGTCAAAGTTTGTCTATATACTCGTCTGTCACGGCGTATGTTCTCGCCATTTCTAGCTACGCTAGTTTCTAGTCGTGTTTTGTGTCTGATTCTAGTTTGTGGATTTATTTTCCTACCCAGTCTGAGCTCACTGCTACCCGAGAGTTTTCCTGTGGACTCTGATTACTCGACGGCTCTCTGGACTGTTTCTCTGCTGCCTGTTACGGACTGTCTTCAACCTCTGTTGGATTTATAGACTGGTCTATTACTTTACTGCAGAGACTCATCGCGGCATTGTCGCTGTCCACTGGAGTTGTCCAGCTTCTCTCGTCAGCATCACTAACGCTCTCTCTCTCCCTCTGCCCGCCGCAGGATTTTCCCCTGTCCCTTTGGCTCTCGTGACGCGGCGCTCACGGGAGCGGTCTACGCATCCTGTCCCGTATCGGGGTTCCTTATATTCTCTCCCACCGTTCGCTGTCTGGCCGGAGCCCGAACGTGTGTGGTTTCCCTCTCCGGTGTTTGTGTGTGTTCCCCGTCTCAGCCGTCTGCCCTGGTGTGGCTTTATGCCCAGACGTGCCATTGTCTGTTTGCTGTCATTATTGTTTAAATAAAACATTTTCTGTTTACTGCATTGGGATCTCTTCTGTTTTTGAGCCTGACAATGTGTTAATTTAACACATTCATTTTAAGAGTGTAGGCCACTCCAGTACCTTGAAATGCTTCTTACGAAACCACTCCTTCGTTGCCCGGGTGGTATGTTTGGGATCACTGTCATTCTGAAAGATCCAGCCACGATTCATCTTCAATGCCCTTGCTGACGAAAGGAGGTTTTCAGTCAAAATCTCACGATACATGGCCCTATTCATTATTTCCTTTACGCGGATCAGTCGTCCTGGTCCCTTGGCAGAAAAACAGCCCCAAACATGATGTTTCCCCCACCATGCTTCACAGTAGGTATGGTGTTTTTTGTATGCAACTCAGCATTCTTTCTCCTCCGAACACAAGAAGTTGAGTTTCTACCAAAAAGTTTTATTTTGGTTTCATCTGACCATATGACATTCTCCCAATCTTCTTCTGGATCATCCAAATGCTCTCTAGCAAACTTCAGACGGGTCCGGACATATACTGGCTTAAGCAGGGGGACACGTCTGGCACTGCAGGATTTGAGTCCCTGGCTGTGTAGTGTGTTACTGATGGTAGCCTTTGTTACTTTGGTCCCAGCTCTCTGCAGGTCATTCACTAGGTCCCCCCATGTGGTTCTGGGATTTTTGCTTACCATTCTGGTCATCATTTTTACCCCACGGGATGAGATCTTGCGTGGAGCCCCAGATGGAGGGAGATTATAAGTGTTCTTGATTTCTTCACACCAAGCTGCTAACCTATTGCAGATTCAGTCTTCCCAGCCTGGTGCAGGTCTACAATTTTGTTTCTGGTGTCCTTTGACAGCTCTTTGGTCTTGGCCATAGTTGAGTTTGGAGTCTGACTGTTTGAGGTTGTGGACAGGTGTCTTTTATACTGCTAACAAGTTCAAACAGGTGCCATTAATACAGGTAACAAGTGGAGGACAGAGGATCCTCTTAAAGAAGAAGTTACAGGTCTGTGAGAGCCAGAAATCTTGCTTTTTGTTATTGACCAAATACTTATTTTCCACCATAAGTTGCAAATAAATTCTTAAAAAATCAGACAATGTGATTATCTGGATTTTTTTCTCATTTGGTCTCTCATAAACCCCATTCACATAGACCTTTCCAGAAAATACCCGTAAAATTGCCAGACAAGCGTCTGTGTGAACACAAACTCGTCCCGTTAATCTTCTGGGATTGTTGCCGGAAAGAGGACCTAGTCAGATACACGGAAACCCTCTGTGTGAACAAGAAGCCGCAAGAATGCCGTAATGGGCGTGTCGTGTCATCACAACACAAGTTATGGTTCAGCTCCTTACAACGAGAGATAACATGCATATAAACATTCACCACGAGAAATATTGCAAACTAGATTGAAGCAGTTATCAGGAAATGATAAATGAGACGCATAAACAATGACGCACGTGCCGTAGTGAGTACGCGCGTGTCATGGCAACATGAAGTTGGTTCAACTCTTTAAAATGAGGGATTTACAACATTCACGACCAGAAATGTCAGCAAACTGGACTGAAGCAGATATCAGGTAAGTTAACTTGTCATTACTGCGTTGCAACTGAGATCATTCAGCAGCATAAAAGAATATCGCGTCACATGCTCATTTGAGCTATAATAAACGAAAATACCCGCGCGTCATCCCAACAAGATATATTGTTCAGCTCCTCAAAATGCGGGTTTTAAATGCATATAAACAATCACGATAAGAAATGTCTGAAAACTGTATTAAAGGGGCGGTGAATTTGTTGATTTTATTGTTTTATACTGTTGTCTGATGTCTACTTATGATGTTCGCGTGGTTTTTACATTCAAAAACATTAAAAGCAATAAGGAATAGGCTATTTTGTAACATGGATTAGTGGCTCTCTGGAGAAATGGTTAGTTTGAAGGGGCGGGCCGCACTGAAGACCTGGACTTAAACGCCCACTGCTGTGATTGGATAGCTTCATTCCCCCGTCATTACACGTGGGGAAATGTTTTAAAAACATTAATGTGATAAAAATAGCAGCCGAACACAAATATGTTTGAGCCACAAAAGATTCTGGGTGCTAAAGATGATACACATAAATTACAATACGTATATTAAAATAGAAACAAAACTTGATGTGACTAAATTACCGTATACAACTAGGTATGTTGCTAACTCCGCTGTCGTGGCTGACTTTTTGGTTCCGCTCAACGAAACTCAAGATTTCCTCAGGCGGCGCGCGCGGTGTTGTGGAAAATAATGCTTCTGTTGGTTTGTTGATGGCAAAAGTTTTTATTGTTAACATCACCGGAAGAAGCATAGGTACCTTTTAGTTTTCAGTCACCACCTTTCGTGTTTAACTACTTGCCGTGCGAGCTCGCCAAAGTCTGTTGTTTGTAAAATCATCGCTGTTTTTGCTGAAGTTGAGTAAAGACAGTCTTGAAATTGTAAAGACATTTAGTTTAATTGCTAAACTACAAGTGAACGACATTTTAATAAATTTGAACGACTACCACAGGTGGTTTTACCTCTACCAAAATCTGCTTGAATGGTAAAGAATGGGAAGCAGCCGTATAGCCATGTAGTAGATGTCTGCATATATAGACTGAATAAAGAGTGTTATTTGGTGTAATTAGTGGTTTGTTTTTTTATATATCTGACTTTTCAGAAGTAGAATATGTAGAGGATATGGCAAAGATTCAGGTCAATATCTCAAAAATTTTAAAAGTTATAGCTAAAAACTTGAAAATTTTCATGATTTATAATTTTAATGGAAATAATGGGACAAAATAAAGTGATGATTTTCGAGTTTCAAATGGCCAGTATTTTGTTATTCTTTAACCCATATACATGATCTTGGTCTCAATTAATTAAAAGCTTTTTTCAAGTTCTTTCTATCATAACAACTCGTTTTAGCATTTAACCATTTTGAAAATGTTAGCAACATACCTAATACAACACAGTAAGCGCGCATCAGAATCTAAACTGCGGCTGATAAATCCTTCTCAATAACTTTGTATATTTCTATTGTGCTTGTGAGGTTGCTTTTACATTCACGTAATGTTACATACCACAGTTATATGATAAAAATAAGCTTTGTTGAGTGTTTGACTTTTCAAACTCGCCTAAATTACCGTATACAACACAGTAAACGGGCATCAGAATCTAAACTGCGGCTGATAAATCCTTCCTTATCACTACCTTTGTTTATTTCTACCTTTAAATATCAGTCGTATTGTTAAGTGTTGCACCTTTATTAATCCATTAATGTTTTTAGTAAATTAAAACAGTCAAACAAACGTGTTTAGACACGGATGTTACAACAGGACATATCAAGCAATCTCTTCTAACAAAGCAATAGTGAAATGCAGTAACTTAAATAAAGTAAAATGTCTTAATGTGTAGTTATACTGCAGCTGTGTCATTGTTGTCAGATCCAATATTAGTGGTGCTTTTAATCACAGTCTCTCTGCAAATCCAGAATCGACTTCTTTACAAATGAATCCGTGTACACACAAAACATACAAACACTCCCAACACGAGCTGGAACTTCTTCAAAAGCAAACTTTATCCACGCATTCCTAATGTTATGTTCCAAGGCTCCGAATTAAAGTATTTAGCATCTGTGTTGTTCCCACGCGGTTCTTCCACAACCGAAAATGCGTTTCCATGGTTTGTCTATCATAACAGATCACCGCGTCAAAATAAAAGTCTCTCAGAAAAATGTTTTATTTAAAAGTCATTTTGGTTACATTTGTCAATCTTTAAAGACATGTTTACTTGTTGAGACACACGTGTGTCACGCGAAGCTGTGGGCGGGGCTACAAAAGTGGTGGTTGTATTTGGCTATGGGAGGTGCTTAATTCTACCTTGACGTCATACTTTTCCAAATTCCACACTCCTGGCTTGGTGCCAAAAACTGTTATATTTCAGAAGCACAGACGTTTTCAGTTCTGAAACTTGCAGGTGTTCATTTAAGTATGATGACCTCTTATATAACAAATTATCAAGTTAAAATTAAGTATTTGATTCACCGCTCCTTTAAAGTAGAGATCAGGGAGCTCGTCAAATATCTATTCTGAAGCTGAGATCATTCACCAGCATAGAACTGTGCGTTCACGCGCTCCTTTATAGTCTTATCATAAACAAAAATGCACGCGAGTGGTTTCTGGAGAGAGAAATAATAAATAATTAGCAAAATTCAGACGCTGCGTAGAAGAGAGGGCGGGACTTTCAACAGGTCACGTGTCTTTCCGGGACCATCAGATGCCGGGAATCATGGCAGTGTGAATTAACAAAAAATCGAACGATTCCGGAAAAATCCAGGATGCCTGTCCCTTGTATTTTACGGAATGTCTGTGTGAAAAGGGCTATAGTTGAAGTGTACCTATTATGAAAATTTCAGGCGCCTCTCATCTTTTTAAGTGGGAGAACTTGCACAATTGGTGGGTGACTAAATACTTTTTTGCCCCACTGTATATACATTTAAAGATGTTAATACGAAGTAAAAACATTCACTGGCTTTACTGTTGACTCAATGAGGTACGAGTAAATGTCACTTTAGGCCACTGGGTAGGGTTGTTACATCAATATGACGCTGGGAGAATGAAGGGACATGTTTTTGAATTGACCAAATTAAATTTGTGATGTATCTTTCACGCTCTATGGCAGGCAGGGTGGACATATAATTACTTGACATGTTAAATCTGAGTGATTTCTTAAGTTATTCACATCAGCCAGCTGTGTACGAACGTTGCTTTGTGCCGCTTTTTTGTATGGAAGTCTAGTTTAGTATCCCCTAAAAAGGGCCGGTGAGGAAATTGACAGTTAATTTCCCTGATGTGCCAGTATTACATATATGAGGTACAATGCGGGGTGAACCCCCCCAAAAATTGGTGCTAACTACCCCTGCTTCAGAGTGAAGCCCATTAACCTAAATTACAAGTGTGAAACGCTCCTTAACCTAGGGTTAAAAGCAGGGTTTAGAAAGAAGATAACTCGGGGTTAAGTGCAGTGTGAAAAGCCTAAATGACAACTGGAAAAATAATGTAAATGTATTGTCAAAAGGTGTAAGTCTCCAGATGAAAGATCTAAATGACGTCTTTTGTGCAGGATGAGGATGGAGAAGAAATGCTGTGTTTCGAGTTCCAAAAGATCCGGTATGTTTATGACGGCAAGGAAGAGAGGCGCTTTTTGTAGGTGGCGTTTCCAATCAATCACCCCATGAGTTATTTCCAAAACTGTAAAGGCTACCAGGAGGAGTTTCAGTTACGTGCTGCAGAGAAGCGTTATGGGATTAACCGTGCAGAGATGGTGGTGCCGGACTTCCTGGAGCTCTTTAAGGAGAGAGCCACGGCACCCTTCTTTGTCTTCCAGGTTTGTGAATAGAGAATTATGTTATTTCTCATATTTATTAGGCTTTTCCTGGTTAACAGTTTAAACAACTTAATTATACAAGTCAATTCAACCTAATTTTTAAGTTTTGATAAGCTGATAACTTAACAAATTAAGTTAAACGATTTCAACTTGTTTTTCTAAGTTAAATATAAGTTCCCAAACTCCCTTTAGCGATGAAAAACATTTACAGGTTGAGAATCAGGATCACCAAAACAGTTTTTTCCAGACTTGTAGTTTGTGGCGGCACATTCACGACGTGCACATCTGCATATATGCTTAAATGAGGCTCAGTGGAGCGTGCTGGTTGACACCACAGGTGTTTGTTAAGAAACTGTGCACACATCTATTTGTGGTGGTCAATTTTAATTTTGTGGTGGACTGAGAAATAAATGAATGTATGGGAATGAATAGCATTCCAACAACATTCTCACTTGTATAATGTCACAGTAGCAGGCAGCTCAAATATAACGAAACGCCTATAGACGGTTTTATCGGACGCACGTGATACACGTCTGGATCCGAACTTTACTTCCGGTTTCGTTTTTGTAATGGTCTGACTAGTTGCTAAACTGATCTCTTGAACAAATGCTTTGTCGAAAATTATAAATGTTTTGGTTTCCTAGGTAATCTATGTGTTGTTTTTTTGTTTGTTATATAAATAAACTACGTTTAAAGTACTTTATGGTTATTTATTCTTAGCGAAGTTTACCGGAAGTTAAGTGCGGAGCGCGACAGTCGCTTGTTAATGTTGTTACTGCTGAAACGGCCTATAATCCCCCCCACTCCGAAGTGGTACTAAACTCGATGGAAAAGCTAACCACGCCAAAGTGAGTTAAGCTGACCCGACCAAAACTGTGGGGTACTATATGCAATGGAAAAGCAGCAATAAAACAGTGGTTCTCAAACTGGGGGCCCCCCAAGATTGTTTTTTTTAAATACATGAATTTATCATAGATTCTGTGTAATTAAAGGGATAGTTTGGCCAAAAATGATAATAAACCCATCATTTACTCACCATGATGCATATGTCCATCATTTTTTTGGAAAATGTCCTAGCTCTTTCAATTTTTATAATATATGAATATGGGGTCCAGCACCTCCTTCAAGCCCAAAATTTGTGCAACCATCCTTTACAAAAGTAATCCAAATGGCTCCATTAGGATAAACAATGGCCTTCTGAGGGTTGAAAAAGTTTGAAAACCACTGTCATAGAGGAACCATTTAAGGGAAAGGCTCTTAAAAGAACTATGATTTCTATTAATATTACATTTTATTTATTGAACTATTATGACAAAGGGGTATTTAAGAAGACTTATATTTAAAAGTGTAATGGTCAAATGCATTAGTTTGAGCGAGAATTTAGTGATTTATGTCAAGTTGTTTCATCTTAACAGGTCTATCGAAACCGAAAATGGAGACCTATTTCTAGTGATGAACTGGTGCCAGGAGACATTATCTCTGTTGGTGAGTTATATGTGTTATATCTTTAAAATATTTATATCTCCATAAAGGTTTTATATCACCATAAAGTATTATGTAGTCCAACTGGTAGAGCAGTGTTTCCCAGTCCAATGAGTTAAATCAGGTGTTTTATATAGGAAGACATCTAAAACATCCTGGGAGCGGTGCCATGTAGGACAGGTTTGGGAAACACTGTAGTAGAGCATTGTGTTGCAAAAGGGTGTGGATTGGATGTAATGCACTGTAAGTCACTTTGTATAAAAGCATCTTCCAAATGCATAAATGGTAATATAATACCATAAAGCCCCATAAAGTATGTGGGTGTGTATGCTAAATGAGATAACAAATTGGACTTGCTTGCCCATAACTTTGAAGTTACTCTGATGACAGCAAACAAGTTATCTAGCCACTAAATTGCTGAGGATAAACAATGCAATACACTGCTCGCATTTGTTTTGTAAAATTATAACCAGAAATTTACTGTTTTTCCAGTTTGGCTTTTGTGGTTATATCGAAAGTGTAGCTTTTCTATTTTTAAGTCTTGCGGTTGTTATCATTTCTCGCAGGACGGTCTCCCCAGGATAATCTGGTTCCTTGTGATGTTCTGCTGCTGAGAGGTCGGTGTATAGTGGATGAGGCCATGCTCACAGGAGAGTCAGTGCCTCAGATGAAGGTGAGTCCACAGCATCATCACCAGATCTCCACAACATCCGCTCTGTGTAACCGACTGTGTCGTGTTTGTAGGAGCCTGTGGAGGACCTGGACCCTGATAGGATTCTGGACCTGCAAGCTGATTCCCGTCTGCATGTTATCTCGGGTGGAACCAAAGTGGTTCAGCACAGCCCACCTCTCCGAGCTACTGCAGGGCTAAAACGTTAGTATTTAAAAAATAAATGTGCACGCATTCAAAAAATCTTTAGTAGGTGCTTGAACCGCAAGACGAGTCAAAGCTTAAATACAATAGGACAGGCATACTGCAGTTTTTAGCTATTAAAGGGATAGTTCACCCAAAAATGAAAATTCTGCCATAATTTTCTCATTCTCGTGTTGTTGTAAACCTGTATGAATTTATTTTTTCTGATGAACACAAAATAAGATATTTTGATAAATGATGGTAAGAACACAGGTGATTGTAACATTGACTTTGACAGTAGGAAAAACAATTCAATGGGTACCATCAACTGTGTACTTAACATAATTTATCACAATATCATTTTTTGTGTTCATCAGAAAAAATAAATTCATACAGATTCAAAACAACATGAAGATGAGAAAATGATGACAAAATTTTCCTTTTTGGGTGAACTATCCCTTTAATGTCATGCAAGTAATTTATATTACAATGTTTCAACCAACAAACGGTCTTCTTCAGGTAAAGTCAACACATTACGACTTTAACCATTATTAATTGGTCGATAACCGTTGCAAAGTGCATTGACTTAAATATCAGATATGCACCTCTGGTTTGATATATCAATTTAATAAAATCTTTCTCTCTCAACAGCTGTAGACAACGGTTGTGTAGCTTATGTTTTACGGACAGGATTCTACACTTCTCAGGTGAGGCGTTTGATACGGTGCTTTCACTTGAATGTTGTGTTTTGTAAGTCAGAAATGTTCGAACTTGTCAACCTTAATGTTTCAGGGTAAATTATTGAGAACGATTCTGTTTGGAGTGAAGCGGGTGACGGCGAACAACCTGGAGACGTTCATATTTATCCTCTTCCTATTGGTTTTTGCCATTGCAGCCGCTCTGTATGTTTGGGTAGAGGGTGAGTCCATTTGAAAATGCTTCTGTTTTGCATTTTGTATGAAGTAGTGATGGGAGAAATGAAACTTTTCGAAATTAATTCAGTTTTTCGAAGCATTCGAAACACTACACACGCTGGCAACACCTGCTGATCAAAATAGTGACAGATCTGTCCAAACATTTTACACTTTTTTTACAAAATAATAAGATTTTTATTAAAATGTGTTAAAAAAATATTTAATTTAATTAAAAGTGTATTATGTGTTTTAGTTTTATTTAGGGCAAACAAATACTTAAAACTAAATCCCCTTTTAATTATGCACATTTTTGTCATTAAATTTGTCTATAAACAAAAAGTAAACAAAATGGTAGTGTTATTAGTCAAAAGGATGAATGTTTTATGAACTTAATAAAGCATAATAAAACTGACCTGAGGATAAAAGATCTGTAAAAGTTTTAAGCCCCATGAAGCGGGGCTTCGAAAGCGACCATCGCTAGTATAAAGACCTTACAAAGTGAACTGTATTGTTTTTATTACCTTAGAATAAGCTGTTTTTATCTACATACTCTGCGGGTCCTCTTACATGGAAGTCGTCAGTTTGCGCCTTCATGTTTCTTAAATGGACAAACTGCTCTACAGAGCGTATTTTGTCACTACATTGTCTCAGACGATGACATGTTTGTCCTGTGGCGGCTTTTGTAGCTTCACTATGCGTTTCGAAAGGGGGTGTGAGCTGTGGACTGAGCCATTGGTTGCAATTCAAATTCTCACCGCTATATGCCATTAAAAACTACTTAGTTTACCTTTAAACAACTAAAGCTAGGGCCACACCAAAATATTTTTTATCTTATCAGTGAGAGACCACAAACGTAACAAAAAAAAATTTCCTATAGTGTGTTGGTAGTCGCTATGTGGTCATCAAACATCTTCAAATTCTCTTTACATACCGTATATACCCAAATATAAGACGAGGTTTTTGTTCTAAAAATAGGCTAAAAAATTGGGGTTCATCTTATATTCACAAAATCACGAGGGAAAGAGAGAAAGCAGGTGCAAACAGTAGAGGGCGCCAACACAATAGGTTAGACGGTTTTGATTAAAAGCAGATGGTTATTTTCTATCTATCTTCACAGTACCACAGTTACATACATACATGGGCCTACAGTACATAATTATTGCATTTTTGTGGAAAAGTTATTCATTTTTGTCACTCATTCATTCATTTCTGTTCTCTGATTTTGTGACAAATTAATCCAAATATTTAATGAATGATGTTAAAATGTTTTTCCAATGAATTATCACCAGAATTTTCAAATAAAAATTTTAAATTTTTTTCCACAAAATCTCTTTTTTCCCCCAAAAAAAGTCTGGAAAATTGGGGGTCGTCTTATATTCAGAGTCGTCTTATGTTGGGGTATATAAGATAAGTTCACACACAATAGGAAATCTTGCAATGTCTCTCATGGTCAAACGTGACTTCACCGTAAGCAAACAAACACACGCATATTCAGCCCGATTCTCCTATGATGTGTACCGGCTTTATTTCTTTTTATTCTTTATAATTTAAGATGATTCTTGCCATGAATGAAGAGATAGAAGCTGGCATTACATTAAAAAAGGACGTCCCAAACTTTTGAATAAACTTTTCTCACCTTTCCACAGCATATAACATCAGTTTATACATTTCCGTCTCATATTTCTGTCTCTCTTTTAGGCACAAAGGACGCGAGCAGGAACAAATATAAGTTGTTTTTGGAGTGTACTCTGATCTTGACCTCAGTAGTGCCACCTGAATTACCCATCGAGCTTTCATTAGCTGTTAACACATCTCTTATAGCGCTGGCCAAACTCTGTGAGTTGAACATTTTTATTTACATTTGCATTTTATTTATTTTCCCTCCTTACACTTATTCTTGGACATTCTTCTTCTACAGATGTGTTTTGCACCGAACCTTTCAGGATTCCCTTCGCAGGGAAGGTGGAGATCTGCTGCTTTGACAAAACCGGCACCCTGACAAGTGACAGCTTGGTAGTTCGAGGTGTAGCGGGGCTTAGGTACACACAGTATAATTTATTGTAGGACGAAAGGTAAAATTGCAGGGTAATTCTCATTCGCTCTTCTTTTTTCCAAATCGTAGAGAAGGTAAAGAGGTCACACCAGTGTCAGAGATCCCAGTCGAAACGCATCGGGTGGTGGCCACGTGTCATTCTCTGGTAACGCTGGATGATGGACAGCTGGTGGGTGATCCGCTGGAGAAGGCTATGCTTACCGCAGCAGACTGGGCACTCACTAAAGGTCTAAATTCATAAATAAACGGATTATACACAAATTCCTGTAGGGCATCCCTGTAGTTATTATGGTAATCCTTCTGTTCTGTTTAGATGAGAAGGTGTTTTCTCGCAACATAAAGACTCCAGGGCTGAAGATCCATCAGAGGTTTCACTTTGCCAGCGCTCTGAAGAGGATGTCGGTGTTGGCGTCGTACGAGCGTCTGGGCTCTACAGAGCTCTGTTATATCTCCACTGTTAAAGGCGCTCCAGAGACACTGAGAGACATGGTGAGCATTTGATCTATTACTGTTATAAAAGTTTATCTTCATAATGCAGTAAGTGTTAGTTTAGCTAGGATGTATGCTCACACACTTTTGTCCCATGTTTGATCTTTACTTGTCAAAGTATAGTGCCTAAAGGTTAAAAGGGATACTCCAGCCAAATATCAAAATTGTAAGAAAAATATCCATACCGTACTTTCCGGACTATAAGCCGCACCGGAGAAAAAGCCGCATCATTTAAAAATGCGCCAAAAAAATGCGGAAAAATACGGTAAACTAGGGATGCTCCGATCGATCGGCCGATTGTGCTTGCTATGTTTCTCAATGAATTACGGTGAAATGCCGCTACATCCAAAAGCCAGGGGGCGCTCTCGTGCAGAAATTTTGCACTTTGAAGTAGACGCTATCTGACTAAGCTTGCGCTATTTAATGTGTCGTCCGGGATACGATACCTCCAAGTTATCCTAGACGCAACGCAATGATGTGCTTCTTGTTTGGTGTGCGACCACCCTTTAGAATTTGTTCCCTGATCCCTGCTTTCTCCCATTATAAGCTTAAATAGGAAAGAATTTTACTAAAATAACTCCAAATGTGTTAGTCTGAAAGATGATGGACATATAGATTTCTTGACTGTGAGTAAATCATGGGATAATCGTGAAATTTGGCTGGAGTATCGCTTTAATGTATATTTAAATGTCAAGGCATGGTGCTCATGTAGCCAGGACCATAGATATACATAAGAAAGGCTAGATGACTTACGGCACTGACATCATCACTGGCGGCCATCTTGTCACAGGCAAGCTTTGTGGGGGGCTCTGTGGTACATAATGTAAGCTAAGTGGTCTGCACAAGTGGTCTGAACTTCTCCTGAAATCTTGACGGATTTACAAATTGTTTGGTTTCTTACAAACGTTATTAACGTGGCTATAATTCTGGATGCTTGAACATGTTTCATAAACATTATTTATAAGTATGCAGTGTCATACAGGGCTCCAGACTGCCACCAAATGGTGGCATTTTGCCACCAAAATTTGAGAGTGTGCCACTTAATTTTACATCCAGTCGCACATGTGCGACCAGTAAATTTGACCTTCTTTTGTGATGTGACACTGAATTGAAAACAGCACATTGTACTTTCTGCATCTATCATTAAAGTATTTATTAGTAATACAGTGGAAATTAGTAGAAATGTGAATAGCATGTTGATTTACAATGTGTGCCCCTAAATTTTCTGGTTGCGCCCCTAAAATTTTCACTTGGGGGGCCACTGTGCTCCTAGTGAAAAAGGTAGTTTGGAGCCCTGTCATAAGTAAATCTCTGACGTTTATAACAAATCAAACAGATTGATAGAATATTGATCAAGTTATGTTTATTAAAAAAGTACATGCACCATTAAAACACAATGCTACGAGTGAGCGAGCTGACTGTGACGAGATGGCTGCCAGATGCGGATGTCGAACTTCATTGGCCAGCAGCTTGGACGAGACATCTAGCCTTTATTATGAATATCTATGGCCAGGACTGTCCTTTCATTGTGTCTATAGATAAAAATACCAATTAATACTTTTATTCACAAGACATTATTTTGTTTTAGTTCTCGGAGTGTCCACCCAGTTATGATGAGGTGCACAGAGAGATGTCACGGGAGGGTGCCAGAGTCCTCGCGCTGGGTTACAAAGAGATGGGACACCTGAGCCATCAGCAGGTACTCACCATTGATCAATGAATGACATCAGAATTGCTGGTGTTTTATAAGGTGTAATAAAAAAAAATCTTTGTGTGCAGGTGAGAGAGGTGAGCCGTGATATGCTGGAATGTCACCTAAAATTTGTAGGATTCATGGTTGTCTCCTGTCCACTCAAGACTGACAGCAAAGCTGTAATCAGAGAGATACAAGAGGCCTCACATCATGTAATTACACTAACTCTATAAAATATAATATGTGACCCTTCCTATGAAAGCCCAGTTAAGGCTACTTTTTTGCGATTTACTTGCATAATTTAAAGTACATATCCTTAAGATTGAAATTTTGTATATCCACTACAGTGGCTGCTTGTGTATGTCATGAGAGATGTACGTTAACATCTGTCTCTGTCCACAGGTTGTAATGATAACAGGTGACAACCCTTTAACTGCTTGTCATGTGGCCAGAGAGCTGCATTTTATCCAGAGAGAGCACACGCTGATACTACAACAGGCACCCGGTCAAGGTGTGTGACGTTTCGAGATCTGTCTACTTGAACAGCTTTGGCCTTTAAGTAAATGGCTGGTTTGTTTGTTTCGCAGGCGATTGGCAGTGGGAATCTATAGACGGTTCTGTGCACCTCCCTCTACCTCATGCATCAGTCTCGGATCTGATCAGGCGCTATGACCTCTGTGTGACGGGTGAAGGGCTGACCAAATTGTCCTACGACCCACGATTGCTGAACGCCCTGCTTCCTCATGTGCAGGTCTTCGCTCGAGTTAGCCCCAAACAAAAGGTTAGTTTCTCTTATGACTATAAGAAAGCTAAGACTTGCTTATTTTAAATAACTACCAAGCTCTCTGGTCAGTTGCGTTCGCTTATCAATGTACTACACCAGTCCTACTTAAATGTTTAATGCATCACTCCGTCTCTTCTGATGTCAGTAAAAAAACAAATGCCCGCTGTAAAAATCAATTTCAAATCAATACTTATAAAACGGCTCGTTCTGGTTCTTCATTCTGATTGGTTGAAGGGTGTTCTAAGCCGTGATAAAATACACCGGTAAACCCACGGTTCAGACCGCATCACAAGTATCACTGCGCCACTGTGGCTGCGTACTGATTTATGAAAATAAACACCACAGTCTTTAATCATATTTTAATTTTAATACCTTTGCACAATTATGGCAATATCCAGATAAATGTCAATAAATATTGTTGAGTCTTTTCGTCAATAAAGAGAAAACGTTCTCTGAGTTGTTTTTGTCTGATTGATATTTCCGCTATTATCCACTAGATGACAATCTTACCCAACTTAAACACTGAGGCATTCACTCGACACAACAGCGTTGTGGTGGATTTAGCGTGACGTGTGTTTTGATCAGGCTCTGAATCTGATCTCTTACAAAAGTTCTTCACAAAAATGGAATTATCTCCGCATTTAGCTGAAAATTTGAGAGGTGATAACTGATAAGAGAACAAATGAAGGTAGGATGAAACGTTTTTTTTGATGTTGTTGGAAAGCGGATGGACTGTTCTTTCATTTGATATTTTATGTTTATTTAAAGAAAATAATTTTTCTGTAAGGCATTAAACTAAAACTGGGTGGCAACTTTAAAAAACCGCTGACGGGGAAAGAGTTAATCATGCTTCCAATCATATTTGATCATCACTTCAACAGTTGCACGATATAAATGTTAATGTATATTTTAGATGAATGTTGATTTATAAAAATAAACACGTCTGTGTTGTGTTGCGCAAATAAATGTGTCTGTGTTGTTTGTGAACTGCGCTCTGTTTCAGTCACACTTGATTCTGAGGAACTACTTTGTTTGGCGGAAGAGTAATATTTGTACTAATATAATTACAACTTATTTGTGTTTTATTTTGTGAAACCCTGCTATGCATATGATGTAACCGTTTTATAAACGCAATAAACCCCTCGAAGCGTTGGGTTACCAGTGCATTTTATAACAGCTAAGGGGGTTTAGGCACTCCGCTTCACGTCGTGACTAACAACGCCCCTTAGCTGTTATAAAATGCACTGATAACCCACTGCTTCTTGGGGTTTATTGCTTTATTTTACTCATGTCTTGTGGCAACTAGCTGTAAAATCGTCATGTCAGGGTCCTGTCGGCATTTTGCTATAACAATCATTTGAATGTAAATTATCCGCTTTGCATTGTGGCCGCATTGGCTGTGCATTATTTTCAAATAATTCAATGGCCTGTTGTCAATTATTCTTTACTTATAAGTTATAAATTCTTTGTGTTTTTGGTACTCTGCATACCATGAGGCTTGTCGTAACCCTGTATAACTGTGTTGATCTTCATGTCTTTGCAGGAATTCGTCATAACTAGCCTAAAGGGACTGGGTTTTGTAACACTAATGTGTGGTGATGGAACAAATGATGTTGGTGCACTTAAACATGCCCACATAGGTAAGACATGCTGCATTATGTTAACTCGCATAACACACGCTGTTTCTGCGTATCTGATGTTAAAGGTCCCGTTCTTTCTGTTTTTTAGAAGCTTTGATTGTGTTTACAGTGCGCAATATAACATGTTCATGTTTCACGTGTAAAAAACGCATTATTTTTTATACAGTTTACTGTATACCGCTGTTTTCACTGTCCTTAAAACGGTCTGATGTCTTCCTTGTTCTATGAAGTCCCTCCTTTAGAAATACGTTTCGAGTTCTGATTGTGTAGTTTGTTTAGTGTGTTGTGATTTGATAGCAGCTTAGCTTGCCGTTAGCTTAGCTGGCGACTGACGTATTCCTGTGGGCGGAGTATTTTTAAAGAAAATATATCGCCTGGCAGTGAACTTTGAGCTTTATCATTTTAAAGATATTATTTATGCTATTATAGCAACATTAAATACACATTAACTAGGGTTTAAAAAATGGGATCAGAAAGAACGTGACCTTTAATCTTGAGTACCTATAGAGTTATTATTAGGGCCGGGACTCGATTAAAAAAATTAATCTAATTAATTAGAGGCTTTGTAATTAATTAATCGAAATTAATCACACTTTAATCACATATAAATATTTGACCTGAGAACATTGAGAAGTTATTTTTTCACATGGATTTTTAGTATACCATGAATAATGACTGAATACATAAGCTTAAGCAACAAAATATTGTTTATTTTTGTTCAACCAAGTCATTGTACTCGGAGTCGGGCTAATGTCCACGCTAGCTGCTATGTTTTGCATTGAGATGATACTTGAGGCTCGATGTGCTGCGGTGATATGTGAATTCCTTGTTGTATAGCTTACACACAACCATGCTCTTATCGACGCTTCCATCCGTTCGTTTTTTATATAAAAAAATCCCGTCCACGGGGCCAACCAAAGCGAACTCATCAGCTTCTTCGTTCATGTTCACTGTGGTTTGTTGTTGTCTGAAGTCATGATGAACACTAGTTGGTGCTCCAGTATAATCGGTCCGCCGAAACTCATCCAATGAGAAATGTTCCGCGGTGCAAAAATAAGTGCGATTAAAATGCGTTAAAAATGTTTAACGCATTATTTTTTGTGTAATTAATTAATCTTAATTCACGGGTTAATGTCCCGGCCCTAGTTATTAAACAAACTTCATATGTCCGAAGAGTCTTTAGTTTTATCAGATTTATAAAAGACAGATCAGCTTTACAGATTTTTTCCGATAACGTACGAAAAAATTCAGAAGGAGGAGTTACGAGCTGCGGGAGGAGCGAACCACGAGTCATGCAACACAACACTGACTTATGATTTGTGTCGTTTATATAATATTCCAATATAACACAGACGTTTTACTTACCGCATGCAACTCATGACCCGGTTGGGACTTTCCATGAAATTCAGCGTTAAACAAGCACACATGCAAAACTCACGGATAAACAAACTATATCTATTGTTTCCATAAGGCTGGCTTTCTTCTTGCATCCAAAAACACACTTCTTCTTTCGTGCCATTGAGTCTTAATATAAAACAAAGCTGCCGCATGAATTGATACCTGTAACATGGCGTCCTCGCCTCTTGCTCTCCCGCTGATTGACGTGTGGGCGTGTTTATCCAAGGGAAGTGCGCATAAAAAGAAGTGATGCGTATGGCTTACCCCTGAAAATTTGAATATTTCGTTGGAGTATACCTTAAAATGATAATATTATTGACTTCAAGGGGATTTCACCAATATTTAAAAGATTTTTTGACTTGTCTGGGTCTTGTTTTTCAACAAATCCTGTGTAACTTGTATATCTGTACTGTAAAAACAATCGATGTGCTCAAATCCTAATCCAGATTTGTGTTTATCAGGTGTGGCCCTGCTGGCTAACGCCCCAGAGCGTATCCCAGAGAGGAAGAAGAGAAATAAAGACAAAGAGATTTCCTCTGTAGATCCCAGACCTCCTCCAGTCACAAGTTCAGGGAAACTCACTTCACGTGGAGCCAGACAGAGAATAATTGCACAGAGAGAGGAACAGCTCGCTGCACAAAAGGTGTTTCATCACTTATATTTATGTATTTACCTTCAACATTTGATGGGTGATCTCCTGCTATCTGTGTTGGCTGTGATTAATCTTTTGCTTTTTAATGCCACGCCGTAGGAGCGAATCAGTCAAGTACTACGAGAATTAGAAGAAGATCAGATACAAGTGGTCAAACTGGGTGACGCGTCCATCGCTGCTCCGTTCACATCTAAGCTGTCCTCTATTCAGTGCAGTAAGTCAAACTCCATGAGTTTTACCCTCTCTTGACTCAATTCCCCAGATGAAAGTGGATTTATCTAAATGTGTGTCGGTTTTCAGTCTGTCACGTGATAAAACAGGGCCGCTGCACTTTGGTGACCACCCTGCAGATGTTTAAGATCCTAGCGTTGAACGCTCTGGTGCTCGCCTACAGTCAGTCTGTGCTTTACCTGGAGGGGGTGAAATTCAGCGACTTTCAGGCGACACTTCAGGGCTTGCTGCTGGCCGGCTGCTTTCTGTTCATCTCGAGGTCAAAGGTGAGATAAGAACTGTGAGATGATAAGCTGAGTGGGGTTTATGATACCTTCGCTTTAGTAATTATTGTGTTTTTTGTTCCTCAGCCTTTGAAGACATTGTCGAAAGAGCGGCCTTTACCCAACATCTTTAACCTGTACACTGTCCTGACAGTGCTGCTGCAGTTTGCAGTCCACTTCTGCAGTTTAGTGTATCTGTATAAAGGGGCACAAAGCAGAAGCCCACCCAGGTAAGAATGGATCAGTTTTGCATTTAGTGCAATTGTTTGTTTGGAAGGACGTTCCAACAATGTCTCAAAATAGGCAAGTTTGCCTTATGTTTCACCTGTCTCTCTCTCTCTTCTTCTCCTGCAGGGCAGATCAGTTTGTAGACTTGTACAAAGAATTCGAACCAAGTCTCATAAACAGTACTGTATACATCATGTCAATGGCAATGCAGATGGCTACGTTTGCCATTAACTATAAGGTACTTTAATTATTTTCATAGCATGATAGTAATCATAATTATGTTTAGGATGTTTAAAAAATACTTGCAGCATGTTTACGGTTTTAAATACTAAAATAATTAATTTAGTCAAAAATGAAAATATTGTCACTGCCTCGCTGCGTCCGAAATCGTGTTTCATGACGGTACGTACTGAATTACATGAAGAACCTATCATTTATCATTAAAACATTTTGGACATGATGCATCCGCCATGTTTTCTTTGTCATGTGACCCATATGTTTTTGTTCAGCCCTATGATGTGTAAAAACAACCGTGACCATAATTTACACATGCGTTGTTTAATAACAGACTTCAATTAAAGGGATAGTTCACCCAAACATGAAAATAATGTCATTAATGTCTCACCCTCATGTCGTTTCAAACTCGTAAGACCTCCTTTTATCTTTGGAACACAGTTTAAGATGTTTTATATTTAGTCTGAGAGCTTGTTGACCCTTCATTGAAAATCTATGTACGGTATACTGTCCATGTCCAGAAATGTAATAAAAACATCATCAAAGTAGTTCATGTGACATCAGTTAGAATGTGTTGAAGCATCGAAAATACATTTTGGTCCAAAATAAGAAAAATTATGACTTTATTCAGCATTGTCTTCTCTTCCGCGTCTGTTGTAAAGCACATGCGCGAGACTAAAGTCAAGTGACTGCAGTGACGTGGATGATGTACGACGCGGCTGACGTGTTATCTGGTGCACCCCAGCTGGGCTTTAAACTTGGGTACGACAAGATTGTAGATTGTACGATCATGACACCTATTGAGACTTTTGACGGCTGCGTCACACGTTAGCGCAACGTCACCAGCATGTGCTAGTGGTAAACGAAAACCGGTATGCAGGTCGTAGCAGTAAACACACTGTGCGTTGATCATGCTGAATTTCTGACACTGTCAGAAAACTATTGTAAGCTATCTTTGAACGCAAGAAAATGGCCGTGTTTACACCTCTCTCACTGTACGACCTCTCTCACAGGACCACCGATCACAGAAATCAACACAATTGTTTCACAATAGTAATCTTTCGTCTGGGAGAGCCAAAAATCGTGCAGTGTATCCCGGGCTTTAGAAGCACATACTTATAAAAATAAAGAACATTTATAAAATTATAATAAAATTAATTTTAAATGTACAAATTTATAACAGTTACATAATTAGTAAGTATGGCCCCTACAAAGAGATATTCGGTATCTTGTTTTGAGTCCTCTTAAGTCCATAGCTTTCCGCAAAAGCTTTATTATTTTAGTTATTTACTAAAACAGTTTCCTGCATCGTAGCTTAGTTTCTGGGTGAATTGTTCTTTTAAAAATGTCTTAAAAAGCTATTTCAACAAACTATTTCCTCAGGGCCATCCCTTCATGGAGTCTCTCAGAGAGAATCGGCCCCTGCTATGGAGCATCGGTTTATCAGGCTTGCCATAGTTGGGCTGTTGTCGGGGTCATCACCTGAATTCAATGAGCAATTTGCCTTAGTAGACATTCCAACTGAGGTATTAAATTCAGCACACTATCCAACACTTACAAATTTTGACACCAGTATGCTAGTTTTAGGAAACACTACAAAATAGTTCTCCTTAAAGAGCAAAGAACATGTATAAATGCATAATTAAAAAATTCACCAGACATAGGCTGTGTCTGAAATAGACCCCTATGCCCTCATTCACTATTCCCTACATTAGGCACTATCTTGTGTCAAAACGTGGGAGTTCACTTGGCATGCACCTACACTGCAAAAAATGACTTTCTTATTTAGTATTTTGGTTTTGTTTTCAGAAGAAATATCTAAAAATTCTTAAATCAAGATGTATTTTCTTGATAAGCAAAATGACCTAAGAAAATAAGTCTAGTTTATAGACAAAAACTATACAATTTAAGTGAATTTGTACTTAAAACAAGCAAAATTATCCACCAATGGGGTGAGAAAAAAATTGCTTAAATTAATTGTTTAAGAACTTATTTTTAGATTTTTTTTCTCACCCCATTGGCAGATATTTTGGCTTGTTTTAAGTTTAAATTTAATTGTATTGTATATTTTTTGTCAATAAGCTAGACTTATTTTCTTTGTTCATTTTGCTCATTTAGAAAAAGCACTTTAATTTAAGAATTTTTAGATATTTCTACTGAAAACAAGACAAAAATATTAAGTAAAAGTAATTTTTTGTAGTGTAGCCGCTGAGTTGTACACTTATTATTTTGGTGCATTATGGATTATTGTCCACTATAATTTTGGACAGCACTACAAAATGGTGGGCTATTTATATAGGGGGCTTTTTTGGACACAGACATAGTATGCCATTCAGGTACCTTTGAAATAATCATACAAAATTGATATGCATTAATCCAGTTCTTGAAATACTGAGTTAATATGCAAAATAAATGCCTTTATTCGCTAGTATACAAAAATGGCTTTTTACAATTAATTTGTTGTATTTTTACATTCTTTCTCTTTTCCTTTACAGTTTAAGTTAATAATAGCCAAGGTCTTGGTTTTGGATTTTGTCGCCGCCCTGCTGGTGGACAGAGTTCTGCAGTTCCTGCTAGGTAAAGGAACCCTGAGGTTGCCTAAGTGAACTTTTACGGCTGACAGTCACCGAAGCAGCTTCTGCCCCTAGTGACCAGTCTGTGAACAGGATTTACAGGACTACAGTACTTGAACGGTGGCATTTCTGCGAGATCCAAAAGGAGGAGCGTGAAACTCATTACTATAACACACCTCAGTGTTTCCATTTCTCTCTTGTCTCTGTCTTTGCTCTGACTTTAATCTTTTATCTACATTTTCTTTCCTCTGACATCTTCCTACTCACATCCCCTCCGATCTAAAGGCCAAGAAAACTACAGTATTGTGTTGAAGGAGAGAGTGTGTTTTTAGTGCGGTTGAAGCACGCAGCTGTGGCAGGGGCATTCTGAAGACAAACTTTAAAGTGTTTGTTTTTTGTTATGTTTTCATTTTGTAAAAAGACAGATCTGTGAAAAACTTATAAATGACTAAAAAATGCTGTTGATGTGCTTTTATTTAGCTGCATAGCTTTTTATGGTGTCAATAAGTGTTTTTTACACATTGTATTACCATAGTTTTCTATTACATACTTCAGTATGTCTACACTGTATCACAGTATTACCATCTAATAACATCAATGAACCATGATACTGCTACAGACATTTGTTCATCTTTTAATGGCTCTTGTTAGTGATAAACTTAGATTTGGGAAACAAAATGCATAATTTGACAGTGGTCACTTGGAGCCTTAAAAATCAAACATTGTGATGCAAATAATATCAATATGATATACTACACTACAACATACACTGTAACACACTGTGCACGGTCTCACAAAAAACTAGCAGTGCTACATCATTAACCTGATTATTAGGATTAGTAATATTACTGCATTGGAAATTATTGCAGATGTAGGAGTGTAATACAAATACAATAGACTCATTGGTTATGATATCCACACTACTTGTTCTGAGTTATAAACTCATTCATCGAAAGTGGCATGATCAAAATAATAGCAGTGTGAAGTTAAATTTGAATATTGGTTAATTCTGTGAAAAAACAGCTCATTTTTGTCCTTTATTAAGAAGGAAGGGGAAGCAAATGTTTGCCTATTGTTATAAAGTATATATGCTGCTATGTAAAATGAAATGTTCCCTCATTGCTCAGAGGAACAACTTAATTTGATTATAAAGTTGATTTTAGAGGGGAAAATGTATAAAGAAATGATCTCAAATGATTTAAAATGGCAACAGAAACAAGGCATATGGAAGAAAACAAGCAACTACTGTTAAAACAGATCGATTAATAGTCATGATGGCAAAGTTTTTTACTTTTAAAAAGATCAGAGATGATCTGTAAGTAACAGAAGACATCTGAGTGAAGCTAAGCTGTTTGCAAAAAGCCCCAGTAAAGCACCATTGTTGAAAAAGACATGCAGAAACACATCAACTGGCCCAAAGAAAAATGGTGTAACATTTTGCCCTGAAGAGAGTCAAATTGTTCTTTTGGGGTCTAGTGGTTATCAACAGAACCTCAGGCGACTCCCGGGTACTGAATTCAAGCCACAGTACACTGTAAAAAGTTAAGCATGAATGGGCAAAAATCATGGTATTGGGATGTTTTCATACTACATGTTGGGCCTATCGGGAACATGGATCAGTTTGAATACTTGAAGAGATGTTGCCCTTTGCAGAAGAGGAAATGCTTCTAAAACGGGTGTTTCAACAAGACGACAACAACCCCAAACACACCAGCTTTTTTTCTTGAAAATCATTTTTGCAGTGCAAGAGGGGAAATTTTTGGTTCCAGACAAAAAAAATTAGGTTATGGAGTGGCCAGCTGATCTCTACCCCACTGATAACTTGTGGGGTGACATTAAAAATGCAGTTTCTGAAGCAAAACCTAAAAATGTATTAGTAATTCAGTTATTTAAAGTGAAGTTAACGTTTTAAGTGTCATAGAAAAATGTTGACACTGCTATTTTTTCAACATGCAGACATTTTGTTAATACTTTGATTTGGAATTAAATGTGTAATGTTTTCAATACATTTGAAATAAGGAAATAAACTCTATTTATAAAATTTTTGCACTTTATTCACTTTTATTATTACACTGCTATTTTTTTAACACCACTGCATAACATAACACTTGTTGATTCTAAAGTCTTGCTTTTCAAAGCATCTGGGTGAAGCAAAGCACAACAAAACCCATTATCACAGAAGATGTAATTGCTTTGTAAATATAATAAAACATAAAAAAAAGTATTAGTGTGCATTACGTCACAATCGAGTCGTTCGACGATGTAATGTTTGAGTTGGTTTCTAAGGGCAACGGTGAGAGTTGAAGAAAGAAAATCAGCGTTCAAGCGACAGGTAAATCCAAACTTTTATCGGTTTTTTTTAACTAAACATAACATAGACGGTGTTTAAAATGGAGTAAACATCACTGCTGTCGTGCTTAGATTTTTTTTATCGTGAGTTATGTTTACCTCACGTGATCTGCTAACTGTCAAGCGGTTGGTCGTCTTTTCATTACTTATGCAGTTGTCATGTCGCATTTTCTACACTTGTTAATGATGGCCTTGGCCAAATGTTTACAGTATGGATCGTGAATTTAGAAATTTATTGAAGATAATTTACTTCAGTAACTTGTTTAAGTGCTAATCTTTATTCGGAGCAGATCGGAATGAGACACTTGCTCTATATTATATGTTGTGTGAATTTAAGGAGGCACACACAGTTAGTTTTCACCTTTTATTGATGTTTTAAATCTGGATTTTGTTGGCTGCGTTGTCACATTGTTGGTTGAATAAGATCTCGCACGGTTTATCTCAGTTGGCTCTATATGTCAAAAACATTGCGTCCCTTTGTGATAGATGGGTTCATGGTTTGTCCTGCTGGGTGGTGAAACTGGCCATTGTTCTTAATAACCCTCTGTATATAGTTCTTATTTTTTGTTGATTTATTTTGTATTTTCCTTAATTTTTTTACAATTATTGTCTGTTTGAATATATTGACATTTTTGCTTTTATTGTTAATTTGTATGTGAATTGTCATTAAACAAAGCATTAATTAATTAATTACTTTTAAAAATCAAGGTTTGTTTTTAATTTAGTCCTGCCCTGAAAAAATTATTTCACATAAGACATGTTTACATAAAGTTTGCAACAAAGAATAATAACAGAATTTCTAATAAAAAATAGCCCAGTTCTAATGTTTATCTAATCCTAAATCTGTACAATCTTACCTAAACAATCAATTACAGTTTTTATGTTTTTTGAAAGTTGTTCAAACGTTTCTTGTTTGTCCTGACCCATTAAATATTCCAGGTCCTGCAGAATCTGCTGCATATTTGACCGACCCTTGTCCAGCAATAACTGTATGATGTTGAGATTCATCTTTTTACATTGAGGACAATCAGGAGACTCATACACAACTATAAAAAAATTGTTATTCCAACAAAGATAATTAAGTAAATTAAACAAAGATTTTTTGTTGAAATGGGGTTGATTTATTAGTGTGTGTTTACTGAATGAAATAAGGATAATCATCCAGCTAACAAATATTATTTTGTTGACTAGACTTAGATATGTAAGTGTTTTTCCAACTCGTTTGGTCCCTGTTTGTTGAGTGTACTCAATAATGCGCTTGCGATAAGTTGCCTTAAAAAAATTTAAGTTTACTCAACTTTTTCTTAACTTTTTCTTACAATAAATAGATACAAACATTCAGTGATGGTCAGGTGGGAGTAAATTACAATTGACCCTGTCCATACACCTGACTTTAAAATGTATGGTATTGACTTCCTGTTCGTCACTGAATGTTTGCATATTTTGTAATAGTTGTGTATGAGTCTCTTGATTGTCCTCGGTGTGAAGAGGTTAATCTCAGCATCATACAGTCGCTGGTGAACAGGGTTCAAATATGCAGAATTTGCTGAAAAGCAAAGACAACTATCGCAAAACATAACAATTGATTGTCCAGGTAACATTGTGCAGTGTTGTGAATCAGTGAACTTTTTAATTGGGTTATTAATAGAAATTCTGTTCTTATTCTGTGTTGTAAACGTTGTGTGAACATTTTGCATGTGAAATAACTTATTTTTTAAAATTTCTTTTTGTATTCTAAAATTCTAAGCATTTAAGCATTATTTATACACATACATTTACATGTATAAATAATGGTGCATGTGATATAATTTATAGTCAGGTAAGGAGCAATGAGGAGAGAGAAAAACTTGCCTCACACCTTTTGCTTGTAACACTCAATAAGTAAGAGTCATGGGCACATCATTTATTCATTTTGTTTCATTTGCAAATAAAATTGAAGTGATTTTTGATAAAAAAAAAGCTTTAGATTTAGGTCCAGACTGAACTGAACTATTCCAGCACTTATCATACTAGAAAATTCTATCAATGTTTATTTGCAGCCTTGACACTGAGACCTGCTGCAGTATTTTGTATCACCATAACGCTTCACGGTAGACTTTATTTTTTTGTCCTACAGAAACTGCCTGTCATTTTTCTGGGTTAATCAGGATCACTTACTTAATCAAATGGATGAATGAATGACAGCTGTTAATTATCTTGAAGTTTTCTAGCTAAAAATTGCACATGAATGCCTTCTGATGTCCTTTTTACCTTTTCAGAGCCTGCTCACGTCATGCCTGCAAATCCAGAGCCTGCTCACATCATGCCTGCAAATCCAGAGCCTGCGCACGTCATGCCTGCAAATCCAGAGCCTGCTCACATCATGCCTGCAAATCCAGAGCCTGCTCACGTCGTGCCTGCAAATCCAGAGCCTGCTCAGGTCATGCCTGCAAATCCAGAGCCTGCTCACGTCATGCCTGCAAATCCAGAGCCTGCGCACGTCATGCCTGCAAACCAGAGCCTGCTCACCTCATGCCTGCCAAGCCAGAGCCTGCTCACGTCACGCCTGCCAGGCCAGAGCCAGCTCGGTGCCGGCCAATCCAGACCCTGTTCAGTGCCTGGCAAGCCACAGCCTGCTCAGTGCCTGCCAAGACAGAGCCTGCTCTGTGCCCACCATGTCAGAGCCTGCTCTGTGCCTGCCAAGCCTGAGCCTGCTCAGTGCCTGACAAGCTAAAACCTGCTCTGTGCCTGCCATGCCAGAACCTGCTCAGTGCCTGCCAAGCCAGAGCCTGCTCAGTCCCTGCCATGCTGCCAGAGCCAGGGCCTGCTCAGTGCCTGCTAAGCCAGAGTCTGCTCAGTGCTTATCAAGCCAGTACCATCTCAGTGCCTACCAAGCCAGAGCCTTCCCAATGCCTGCCAAGCCAGAGCCTGCTCAGTGCCTGCCAAGCCAGAGCCTGCTCAGGGCATGCCAAGCCAGAGCCTGCTCAATGTCTGCAAAGCCTGGGCCTGTGCCTGCCAGAGCCTGTCCAGTGGCTGCTTTGCCAAGCCAGAGCCTGCTCACGTCATGCCTGCAAACCAGAGCCTGCTCACCTCATGCCTGCCAAGCCAGAGCAGGCATGAAGTTAAAAAAAGGTGCGAGGTAAGTAAAGGTAAAAAAGGTGCGAGGTAAGTGAAGGTAAAAAAAAGGTGTGAGGTAAGTGAAGGTAAAAAAGGTGTGAGGTAAGTGAAGGTAAAAAAAGGTGTGAGGTAAGTGAAGGTAAAAAAAGGTGCGAGGTAAGTGAAGGTAAAAAAAGGTGCGAGGTAAGTGAAGGTAAAAAAGGTGTGAGGTAAGTAAAAGTAAAAAAGGTGCGAGGTAAGTGAAGGTAAAAAAGGTGCGAGGTAAGTGAAGGTAAAAAAAGTGCAAGGTAAGTGAAGGTAAAAAAAGGTGCGAGGTAAGTGAAGGTAAAAAAAGGTGCGAGGTAAGAGAAGGTAAAAAAAGGTGCAAGGAAGTGTAGGTAACAAAACAAACAAAAGGTGCAAGGTAAGTGAAGGTATAAAAAACAAACAAAATGGTGCGAGGTAAGTGAAGGTAACAAAAGGTGCGAGGTAAGTAAAGGTAAAAAAAGGTGCAAGGTAAGTGTAGGTAACAAACCAAACAAAAAGGTGCGAGGTAAGTGAAGGAAACAAAACAAACAAAAAGGTGCGAGGTAAGGGAAGGTAACTAAACAAACAAAAAAGTGCGAGGTAAGTGAAGGTAACAAAACAAACAAAAACAAAACAAACAAAAAGGTGCGAGGTAAGTGAAGGAAACAAAACAAACAAAAAGGTGCAAGGTAAGTGAAGGTATAAAAAACAAACAAAATGGTGCGAGGTAGGTGAAGGTAACAAAACAAACAAAAACAAAACAAACAAAAAGGTACGAGGTAAGTGAAGGTAACAAAACAAACACAAAACAAAACAAACAAAAAGGTGCGAGGTAAGTGAAGGTAACAAAACAAACAAAAACAAAACAAACAAAAAGGTACGAGGTAAGTGAAGGTAACAAAACAAACACAAAACAAAACAAACAAAAAGGTGCGAGGTAAGTGAAGGTAACTAAACAAACAAAAACAAAACAAACAAAAAGGTGCAAGGTAAGTGAAGGTAACAAAACAAACAAAAACAAAACAAACAAAAAGGTGCAAGGTAAGTGAAGGTAACTAAACAAACAAAAACAAAACAAACAAAAAGGTACGAGGTAAGTGAAGGTAACAAAACAAACACAAAACAAAACAAACAAAAGGGTGCGAGGTAAGTGAAGGTAACAAAACAAACAAAAACAAAACAAACAAAAAGTTGCGAGGTAAGTGAAGGTAACAAAACAAACAAAAAAACAAAACAAAAGGTGCGAGGTAAGTGAAGGTAACAAAACAAACAAAACAAAAGGTGCGAGGTAAGTGAAGGTAACAAAACAAACAAAAAAAAAACAAACAAAATTGTGCGAGGTAGGTGATGGTAACAAAACTAAAAAAAAGGTGCGAGGTAAGTGAAGGTAACAAAACAAACAAAACAAACAAAAAGGTGCGAGGTAAGTGAAGGTAACAAAACAAACAAAAAGGTGCGAGGTAAGTCAAGGTAACAAAACAAACAAAACAAACAAAAAGGTGCGAGGTAAGTGAAGGTATAAAAAACAAACAAAATGGTGCGAGGTAAGTGAAGGTAACAAAACAAACAAAAACAAAACAAACAAAAAGGTGCAAGGTAAGTGAAGGTATAAAAAACAAACAAAATGGTGCAAGGTAAGTGAAGGTAACAAAACAAACATAAACAAAACAAACAAAAAGGTGCGAGGTAAGTGAAGGTAACAAAACAAACAAAAAGGTGCGAGGTAAGTCAAGGTAACAAAACAAACAAAACAAACAAAAAGGTGCGAGGTAAGTGAAGGTAACAAAACAAACAAAAAGGTGCGAGGTAAGTGAAGGTATCTAAACAAACAAAACAAACCAAAAGGTGCGAGGTAAGTGAAGGTAACAAAACAAAGAAAAAGGTGCGAGGTAAGTGAAGGTATAAAAAAAAATGATGCGAGGTAAGTGAAGGTAACTAAACAAACAAAAAGGTGCGAGGTAAGTGAAGGTAACTAAACAAACAAACAAAAACAAAACAAACAAAAAGGTGCAAGGTAAGTGAAGGTATAAAAAACAAACAAAATGGTGCGAGGTAATTGAAGGTAACAAAACAAACAAAAACAAAACAAACAAAAAGGTGCGAGGTAAGTGAAGGTAACTAAACAAACAAACAAAAACAAAACAAACAAAAAGGTGCGAGGTAAGTGAAGGTATAAAAACAAACAAAAAGGTGCAAGGTAAGTGAAGGTAACAAAACAAACAAAAACAAAACAAACAAAAAGGTACGAGGTAAGTGAAGGTAACAAAACAAACAAAAACAAAACAAACAAAAAGGTGCAAGGTAAGTGAAGGTATAAAAAACAAATAAAATGGTGCGAGGTAAGTGAAGGTAACTAAACAAACAAAAAGGTGCCTGCAAATCCAGAGCCTGCTCACGTCATGCCTGCAAATCCAGAGCCTGCGCACGTCATGCCTGCAAATCCAGAGCCTGCTCACGTCATGCCTGCAAATCCAGAGCCTGCTCACGTCATGCCTGCAAATCCAGAGCCTGCGCACGTCATGCCTGCAAATCCAGAGCCTGCTCACGTCATGCCTGCAAATCCAGAGCCTGCTCACGTCATGCCTGCAAATCCAGAGCCTGCGCACGTCATGCCTGCAAATCCAGAGCCTGCTCACGTCATGCCTGCAAATCCAGAGCCAGCTCACATTATGCCTGCAAATCCAGAGCCTTCTCAGGTCATGCCTGCAAATCCAGAGCCTGCTCACGTCATGCCTGCAAATCCAGAGCCCGCTCACATCAT
Organism: Misgurnus anguillicaudatus; assembly: GCF_027580225.2. Classification (NCBI taxonomy): domain Eukaryota; kingdom Metazoa; phylum Chordata; class Actinopteri; order Cypriniformes; family Cobitidae; genus Misgurnus; species Misgurnus anguillicaudatus. Next base: position 13,365,856 of record NC_073355.2, read on the forward strand.
GCCTGCAAATCCAGAGCCAGCTCACATCATGCCTGCAAATCCAGAGCCTGCTCACGTCGTGCCTGCAAATCCAGAGCCTTCTCAGGTCATGCCTGCAAATCCAGAGCCTGCTCACGTCGTGCCTGCAAATCCAGAGCCAGCTCACATCATGCCTGCAAATCCAGAGCCTTCTCAGGTCATGCCTGCAAATCCAGAGCCTGCGCACGTCATGCCTGCAAACCAGAGCCTGCTCACCTCATGCCTGCCAAGCCAGAGCCTGCTCACGTCACGCCTGCCAGGCCAGAGCCAGCTCGGTGCCGGCCAATCCAGACCCTGTTCAGTGCCTGGCAAGCCACAGCCTGCTCAGTGCCTGCCAAGACAGAGCCTGCTCTGTGCCCACCATGTCAGAGCCTGCTCTGTGCCTGCCAAGCCTGAGCCTGCTCAGTGCCTGACAAGCTAAAACCTGCTCTGTGCCTGCCATGCCAGAACCTGCTCAGTGCCTGCCAAGCCAGAGCCTGCTCAGTCCCTGCCATGCTGCCAGAGCCAGGGCCTGCTCAGTGCCTGCTAAGCCAGAGTCTGCTCAGTGCTTATCAAGCCAGTACCATCTCAGTGCCTACCAAGCCAGAGCCTTCCCAATGCCTGCCAAGCCAAAGCCTGCTCAGTGCCTGCCAAGCCAGAGCCTGCTCAGGGCATGCCAAGCCAGAGCCTGCTCAATGTCTGCAAAGCCTGGGCCTGTGCCTGCCAGAGCCTGTCCAGTGGCTGCTTTGCCAAGCCAGAGCCTGCTCACGTCATGCCTGCAAACCAGAGCCTGCTCACCTCATACCTGCCAAGCCAGAGCAGGCATGAAGGTAAAAAAAGGTGCGAGGTAAGTGAAGGTAAAAAAGGTGCGAGGTAAGTGAAGGTAAAAAACCTGCGAGGTAATTGAAGGTAAAAAAAGGTGCGAGGTAAGTGAAGGTAAAAAAGGTGCGAGGTAAGTGAAGGTAAAAAAAGGTGCGAGGTAAGTGAAGGTAAAAAAGGTGCGAGGTAAGTGAAGGTAAAAAAAGGTGAGAGGTAAGTGAAGGTAAAAAAGGTGCGAGGTAAGTGAAGGTAAAAAAAGGTGCGAGGTAAGTGAAGGTAAAAAAAGGTGCGAGGTAAGTGAAGGTAAAAAAGATGCAAGGTAAGTGAAGGTAAAAAAAGGTGCGAGTTAAGTGAAGGTAACAAAACAAACAAAAACAAAATAAACAAAAAGGTACGAGGTAAGTGAAGGTAACAAAACAAACAAAAACAAAACAAACAAAAAAATGCAGGGTAAGTGAAGGTATAAAAAACAAACAAAATGGTGCGAGGTAAGTGAAGGTAACTAAACAAACAAAAAGGTGCGAGGTAAGTGAAGGTAACAAAACAAACAAAAACAAAACAAACAAAAAGGTACGAGGTAAGTGAAGGTAACAAAACAAACACAAAACAAAACAAACAAAAAGGTGCGAGGTAAGTGAAGGTAACTAAACAAACAAAAACAAAACAAACAAAAAGGTGCAAGGTAAGTGAAGGTAACAAAACAAACAAAAACAAAACAAACAAAAAGGTGCAAGGTAAGTGAAGGTAACTAAACAAACAAAAAGGTGCGAGGTAAGTGAAGGTAACAAAACAAACAAAAACAAAACAAACAAAAAGGTACGAGGTAAGTGAAGGTAACAAAACAAACACAAAACAAAACAAACAAAAAGGTGCGAGGTAAGTGAAGGTAACTAAACAAACAAAAACAAAACAAACAAAAAGGTGCAAGGTAAGTGAAGGTAACAAAACAAACAAAAACAAAACAAACAAAAAGGTGCAAGGTAAGTGAAGGTAACTAAACAGACAAAAACAAAACAAACAAAAAGGTACAAGGTAAGTGAAGGTAACAAAACAAACACAAAACAAAACAAACAAAAAGGTGCAAGGTAAGTGAAGGTAACTAAACAAACAAAAACAAAACAAACAAAAAGGTGCAAGGTAAGTGAAGGTATAAAAACAAACAAAATGGTGCGAGGTAAGTGAAGGTAACAAAACAAACAAAAACAAAACAAACAAAAAGGTACGAGGTAATTAAAGGTAAAAAAAACAAACAAAATGATGCGAGGTAAGTGAAGGTAACTAAACAAACAAAAAGGTGCGAGGTAAGTGAAGGTAACCAAACAAACAAAAACAAAACAAACAAAAAGGTGCAAGGTAAGTGAAGGTAACTAAACAAACAAAAACAAAACAAACAAAAAGGTGCAAGGTAAGTGAAGGTATAAAAAACAAACAAAATGGTGCGAGGTAAATGAAGGTAACAAAACAAACAAAAAGGTGCGAGGTAAGTGAAGGTATCAAAACAAACAAAAACAAAACAAACAAAAAGGTGCGAGGTAAGTGAAGGTAACTAAACAAACAAAAAGGTGCGAGGTAAGTGAAGGTAACAAAACAAAGAAAAAGGTGCGAGGTAAGTGAAGGTATAAAAAAAATGATGCGAGGTAAGTGAAGGTAACTAAACAAACAAAAAGGTGCGAGGTAAGTGAAGGTAACTAAACAAACAAACAAAAACAAAACAAACAAAAAGGTGCAAGGTAAGTGAAGGTATAAAAAACAAACAAAATGGTGCGAGGTAATTGAAGGTAACAAAACAAACAAAAACAAAACAAACAAAAAGGTGCGAGGTAAGTGAAGGTAACTAAACAAACAAACAAAAACAAAACAAACAAAAAGGTGCGAGGTAAGTGAAGGTATAAAAACAAACAAAATGGTGCGAGGTAAGTGAAGGTAACAAAACAAACAAAAACAAAACAAACAAAAAGGTACGAGGTAAGTGAAGGTAACAAAACAAACAAAAACAAAACAAACAAAAAGGTGCAAGGTAAGTGAAGGTATAAAAAACAAACAAAATGGTGCGAGGTAAGTGAAGGTAACTAAACAAACAAAAAGGTGCCTGCAAATCCAGAGCCTGCTCACGTCATGCCTGCAAATCCAGAGCCTGCGCACGTCATGCCTGCAAATCCAGAGCCTGCTCACGTCATGCCTGCAAATCCAGAGCCTGCTCACGTCATCCCTGCAAATCCAGAGCCTGCGCACGTCATGCCTGCAAATCCAGAGCCTGCTCACGTCATGCCTGCAAATCCAGAGCCTGCTCACGTCATGCCTGCAAATCCAAAGCCTGCTCACGTCGTGCCTGCAAATCCAGAGCCTTCTCAGGTCATGCCTGCAAATCCAGAGCCTGCTCACGTCGTGCCTGCAAATCCAGAGCCTGCTCACATCATGCCTGCAAATCCAGAGCCAGCTCACATCATGCCTGCAAATCCAGAGCCTGCTCACGTCGTGCCTGCAAATCCAGAGCCTTCTCAGGTCATGCCTGCAAATCCAGAGCCTGCTCACGTCGTGCCTGCAAATCCAGAGCCTGCTCAGGTCATGCCTGCAAATCCAGAGCCTGCTCACATCCTGCCTGCAAATCCAGAGCCTGCGCACGTCATGCCTGCAAACCAGAGCCTGCTCACCTCATGCCTGCCAAGCCAGAGCCTGCTCACGTCACGCCTGCCAGGCCAGAGCCAGCTCGGTGCCGGCCAATCCAGACCCTGTTCAGTGCCTGGCAAGCCACAGCCTGCTCAGTGCCTGCCAAGACAGAGCCTGCTCTGTGCCCACCATGTCAGAGCCTGCTCTGTGCCTGCCAAGCCTGAGCCTGCTCAGTGCCTGACAAGCTAAAACCTGCTCTGTGCCTGCCATGCCAGAACCTGCTCAGTGCCTGCCAAGCCAGAGCCTGCTCAGTCCCTGCCATGCTGCCAGAGCCAGGGCCTGCTCAGTGCCTGCTAAGCCAGAGTCTGCTCAGTGCTTATCAAGCCAGTACCATCTCAGTGCCTACCAAGCCAGAGCCTTCCCAATGCCTGCCAAGCCAGAGCCTGCTCAGTGCCTGCCAAGCCAGAGCCTGCTCAGTGCATGCCAAGCCAGAGCCTGCTCAATGTCTGCAAAGCCTGGGCCTGTGCCTGCCAGAGCCTGTCCAGTGGCTGCTTTGCCAAGCCAGAGCCTGCTCACGTCATGCCTGCAAACCAGAGCCTGCTCACCTCATGCCTGCCAAGCCAGAGCAGGCATGAAGGTAAAAAAGGTGCGAGGTAAGTGAAGGTAAAAAAGGTGCGAGGTAAGTGAAGGTAAAAAAAGGTGAGAGGTAAGTGAAGGTAAAAAAGGTGCGAGGTAAGTGAAGGTAAAAAAAGGTGCGAGGTAAGTGAAGGTAAAAAAAGGTGCGAGGTAAGTGAAGGTAAAAAAGATGCAAGGTAAGTGAAGGTAAAAAAAGGTGCGAGTTAAGTGAAGGTAACAAAACAAACAAAAACAAAATAAACAAAAAGGTACGAGGTAAGTGAAGGTAACAAAACAAACAAAAACAAAACAAACAAAAAGGTGCAAGGTAAGTGAAGGTATAAAAAACAAACAAAATGATGCGAGGTAAGTGAAGGTAACAAAACAAACAAAAAGGTGCGAGGTAAGTGAAGGTAACAAAACAAACAAAAACAAAACAAACAAAAAGGTACGAGGTAAGTGAAGGTAACAAAACAAACACAAAACAAAACAAACAAAAAGGTGCGAGGTAAGTGAAGGTAACTAAACAAACAAAAACAAAAAAAAAAACAAAAGGTGCAAGGTAAGTGAAGGTAACAAAACAAACAAAAACAAAACAAACAAAATGGTGCAAGGTAAGTGAAGGTAACAAAACAAACAAAAAGGTACAAGGTAAGTGAAGGTAACAAAACAAACAAAACAAACAAAAAGTTGCGAGGTAAGAGAAGGTAAGTAAACAAACAAAAACAAAACAAACAAAAAGGTGCAAGGTAAGTGAAGGTAACAAAACAAACAAAAACAAAACAAACAAAAAGGTGCAAGGTAAGTGAAGGTAACTAAACAGACAAAAACAAAACAAACAAAAAGGTACAAGGTAAGTGAAGGTAACAAAACAAACACAAAACAAAACAAACAAAAAGGTGCAAGGTAAGTGAAGGTAACTAAACAAACAAAAACAAAACAAACAAAAAGGTGCAAGGTAAGTGAAGGTATAAAAAACAAACAAAATGGTGCGAGGTAAGTGAAGGTAACAAAACAAACAAAAACAAAACAAACAAAAAGGTGCGAGGTAAGTGAAGGTATAAAAAACAAACAAAATGATGCGAGGTAAGTGAAGGTAACTAAACAAACAAAAAGGTGCGAGGTAAGTGAAGGTAACCAAACAAACAAAAACAAAACAAACAAAAAGGTGCAAGGTAAGTGAAGGTAACAAAACAAACAAAAACAAAACAAACAAAAAGGTGCAAGGTAAGTGAAGGTAACTAAACAAACAAAAAGGTGCGAGGTAAGTGAAGGTAACAAAACAAACAAAAACAAAACAAACAAAAAGGTACGAGGTAAGTGAAGGTAACAAAACAAACACAAAACAAAACAAACAAAAAGGTGCGAGGTAAGTGAAGGTAACTAAACAAACAAAAACAAAACAAACAAAAAGGTGCAAGGTAAGTGAAGGTAACAAAACAAACAAAAACAAAACAAACAAAAAGGTGCAAGGTAAGTGAAGGTAACTAAACAGACAAAAACAAAACAAACAAAAAGGTACAAGGTAAGTGAAGGTAACAAAACAAACACAAAACAAAACAAACAAAAAGGTGCAAGGTAAGTGAAGGTAACTAAACAAACAAAAACAAAACAAACAAAAAGGTGCAAGGTAAGTGAAGGTATGAAAAACAAACAAAATGGTGCAAGGTAAGTGAAGGTGGGCAAAACAAACAAAAACAAAACTAACAAAAAGGTGCGAGGTAAGTGAAGGTATAAAAAACAAACAAAGAGGTGCGAGGTAAGTGAAGGTAACTAAACAAACAAAAAGGTGCGAGGTAAGTGAAGGTAACCAAACAAACAAAAACAAAACAAACAAAAAGGTGCAAGGTAAGTGAAGGTAACTAAACAAACAAAAACAAAACAAACAAAAAGGTGCAAGGTAAGTGAAGGTATAAAAAACAAACAAAATGGTGCGAGGTAAATGAAGGTAACAAAACAAACAAAAACAAAACAAACAAAAAGGTGCAAGGTAAGTGAAGGTAACTAAACAAACAAAAAGGTGCGAGGTTAGTGAAGGTAACAAAACAAACAAAACAAACAAAAAGGTGCAAGGTAAGTGAAGGTATAAAAAACAAACAAAATGGTGCAAGGTAAGTGAAGGTAACTAAACAAACAAAAAGGTGCGAGGTAAGTGAAGGTATAAAAACAAACAAAATGGTGCGAGGTAATTGAAGGTAACAAAACAAACAAAAACAAAACAAACAAAAAGGTGCGAGGTAAGTGAAGGTAACAAAACAAACAAAAACAAAACAAACAAAAAGGTGCAAGGTTAGTGAAGGTATAAAAAACAAACAAAATGGTGCAAGGTAAGTGAAGGTAACTAAACAAACAAAAGGTGCGAGGTAAGTGAAGGTATAAAAAACAAACAAAATGGTGCGAGGTAATTGAAGGTAACAAAACAAACAAAAACAAAACAAACAAAAAGGTGCGAGGTAAGTGAAGGTAACAAAACAAACAAAAAGGTGCGAGGTAAGTGAAGGTATCAAAACAAACAAAAACAAAACAAACAAAAAGGTGCGAGGTAAGTGAAGGTAACTAAACAAACAAAAAGGTGCGAGGTAAGTGAAGGTAACAAATCAAACAAAAACAAAACAAACAAAAAGGTGCGAGGTAAGTGAAGGTAACAAAACAAACAAAAACAAAACAAACAAAAAGGTGCAAGGTTAGTGAAGGTATAAAAAACAAACAAAATGGTGCAAGGTAAGTGAAGGTAACTAAACAAACAAAAAGGTGCGAGGTAAGTGAAGGTAACAAAACAAACAAAACAAACAAAAAGGTGCGAGGTAAGTGAAGGTATAAAAAACAAACAAAATGGTGCGAGGTAAGTGAAGGTATCTAAACAAACAAAAAGGTGCGAGGTAAGTGAAGGTAACAAAACCAACAAAAACAAAACCAACAAAAAGGTGCGAGGTAAGTGAAGGTAACAAAACAAACAAAAAGGTGCGAGGTAAGTGAAGGTATCTAAACAAACAAAACAAACCAAAAGGTGCGAGGTAAGTGAAGGTAACAAAACAAAGAAAAAGGTGCGAGGTAAGTGAAGGTATAAAAAAATGATGCGAGGTAAGTGAAGGTAACTAAACAAACAAAAAGGTGTGAGGTAAGTGAAGGTAACTAAACAAACAAACAAAAACAAAACAAACAAAAAGGTGCGAGGTAAGTGAAGGTATAAAAAACAAACAAAATGGTGCGAGGTAATTGAAGGTAACAAAACAAACAAAAACAAAACAAACAAAAAGGTGCGAGGTAAGTGAAGGTAACTAAACAAACAAACAAAAACAAAACAAACAAAAAGGTGCGAGGTAAGTGAAGGTATAAAAACAAACAAAAAGGTGCAAGGTAAGTGAAGGTAACTAAACAAACAAAAACAAAACAAACAAAAAGGTGCGAGGTAAGTGAAGGTAACAAAACAAACAAAAACAAAACAAACAAAAAAGGTGCGAGGTAAGTGAAGGTATAAAAAACAAACAAAAAGGTGCAAGGTAAGTGAAGGTAAAAAAAACCAAACAAAAAGGTGCGAGGTAAGTGAAGGTAACAAAACAAACAAAAACAAAACAAACAAAAAGGTGCGAGGTAAGTGAAGGTAAGAAAACAAACAAAAAGGTGCGAGGTAAGTGAAGGTAACAAAACAAACAAAAAGGTGCGAGGTAAGTGAACGTAACAAAACAAACAAAAACAAAACAAACAAAAAGGTGCGAGGTAAGTGAAGGTAACAAAACAAACAAAAAGGTGCGAGGTAAGTGAAGGTAACAAAACAAACAAAAACTAAACAAACAAAAAGGTGCAAGGTAAGTGAAGGTAACAAAACAAACAAAAACAAAACAAACAAAAAGGTGCAAGGTAAGTGAAGGTAACAAAACAAACACAAAACAAAACAAACAAAAAGGTGCAAGGTAAGTGAAGGTAACTAAACAAACAAAAACAAAACAAACAAAAAGATGCGAGGTAAGTGAAGGTATAAAAAACAAACAAAATGTTGCGAGGTAAGTGAAGGTAACAAAACAAACAAAAAGGTGCGAGGTAAGTGAAGGTATAAAAAACAAACAAAATGTTGCGAGGTAAGTGAAGGTAACAAAACAAACAAAATTATGCGAGGTAAGTTAAGGTAACTAAACAAACAAAACGGTGCGAGGTAAGTGAAGGTAACAAAACAAACAAGAACAAAACAAACAAAAAGGTGCGAGGTAAGTGAAGGTAACAAAACAAAAAAGGTGCGAGGTAAGTGAAGGTATGAGAAACAAACAAAATGGTGCAAGGTAAGTGAAGGTAACAAAACAAACAAAAACAAAACAAACAAAAAGGGGCGAGGTAAGTGAAGGTAACAAAACAAACAAAAAGGTGCAAGGTAAGTGAAGGTAAAAAAAACAAAATGGTGCGAGGTAAGTGAAGGTAACAAACAAAAACAAACAAAAAGGTGCGAGGTAAGTGAAGGTAACAAAACAAACAAAACAAACAAAAAGGTGCGAGGTAAGTGAAGGTAACAAAACAAACAAAAAGGTCTGAGGTAAGTGAAGGTAACTAAACAAACAAAACAAACCAAAAGGTGTGAGGTAAGTGAAGGTAACAAAACAAAGAAAAAGGTGCGAGGTAAGTGAAGGTATAAAAAAACAAAATTATGCGAGGTAAGTGAAGGTGACTAAACAAACAAAAAGGTGCGAGGTAAGTGAAGGTAACTAAACAAACAAACAAAAACAAAACAAACAAAAAGGTGCGAGGTAAGTGAAGGTATAAAAAACAAACAAAATGGTGCGAGGTAATTGAAGTTAATAAAACAAACAAAAATAAAACAAACAAAAAGGTGTGAGGTAGGTGAAGGTAACTAAAAAAAAAAAAAAAAAAAAGTGCGAGGTAAGTGAAGGTATAAAAAACAAACAAAATGGTGCGAGGTAAGTGAAGGTAACAAAACAAACAAAATGGTGCAAGGTAAGTGAAGGTAACAAAACAAACAAAAAGGTGCGAGGTAAGTGAAGGTAACAAAATAAACAAAAACAAAACAAACAAAAAGGTGCGAAGTAATTGAAGGCAAACAAAACAAACAAAAACAAAACAAACAAAAAGGTGCGAGGTAAGAGAAGATAAAACAAACAAAAACAAAACAAACAAAAAGGTGCGAGGTAAGAGAAGGTATAAAAAACAAACAAAATGGTGCGAGGTAAGTGAAGGTAACAAAACAAAGAAAATGGTGCAAGGTAAGTGAAGGTAACAAAACAAACAAAAAGGTGCGAGGTAAGTGAAGGTAAAAAAACAAACAAAAACAAAACAAACAAAAAAGTGCGAGGTAAGTGAAGGTAACAAAACAAACAAAAACAAAACAAACAAAAAGGTGCGACGTAAGTGAAGGTAACAAAACAAACAAAAACAAAACAAACAAAAAGGTGCGAGGTAAGTGGAGGTAACAAAACAAACAAGAACCAAACAAACAAAAAGGTGCGAGGTAAGTGAAGGTAACAAAACAAAGAAAAACAAAGCAAACAAAAAGGTGCGAGGCAAGTAAAGGTAACAAAACAAACAAAAAGGTGCGAAGTAAGTGAAGGTAACAAAACAAACAAAAACAAAACAAACAAAAAGGCGCGAGGTAAGTGAAGGTAACAAAACAAACAAAAAGGTGCAAGGTAAGTGAAGGTAACAAATCAAACAAAAACAAAACAAACAAAAAGGTGCGAGGTAAGTGAAGGTAACAAAACAAACAAAAAGGTGTGACGTAAGTGAAGGTAACAAAACAAACAAAAAGGTGCAAGGTAAGTGAAGGTAACAAAACAAACGTAAAGGTGCGACGTAAGTGAAGGTAACAAAACAAACAAAAAGGTGCAAGGTAAGTGAAGGTAACAAAACAAACAAAAAGGTGTGAGGTAAGTGAAGGTAAAAAAAGGTGTGACGTGAGTGAAGGTAATAAAAGGTCTGAGGTAAGTGGAAAAAGGTAAGTGAAAAAAAGGTAAGTGAAAAAGGCTCTTGGTTGGCAGGCATGATGTGAGCAAGCTCTTGGTTGGTAAAAAAGGTAAGTGAAAAAAGGGTAAGTAAAAAAAGGTGAGTGAAAGTAAAAAAGGTAAAAAAATAAGTGAAAAAGGTAAGTGGAAAAAAGTCCCTGCCAACCAAGAGCCTGATCACGTCATGCCTGCCAACCAAGAGCCTTCTCACCTCATTCCTGCAAACCAAGAGCCTGCTCATGTCATGACTGTCAACCACGAGCCTGCTCACGTCATGCCTGCCAACCAAGACCAAGAGCTTGCTCACCTCATGCCTGCCAACCAAGAACCTGCTCACCTCATGCCTGCCAACCAAGAACCTGCTCACCTCATTCCTGCAAACCAAGAGCCTGCTCACGTCATGCCTGTCAACCACGAGCCTGCTCACGTCATGCCTGCCAAACAAGAGCCTGCCCACGTCATGCCTGCCAACCAAGAGCCTGCCAACCAAGAGCCTGCACACGTCATGCGTGCCAACCAAGAGCCTGCTCATGTCATGCCTGCCAACCAAGAGCCTGCGCACTTCACGCCTGCCAACCAAGAGCCTGCACCCGTCATGCCTGCCAACCAAGAGCCTGCTCACGTCATGCCTGCCAACCAAGACCAAGCGCGTGCTCACCTCATGCCTGCCAACCAAGAGCCTGCTCACCTCATTCCTGCAAACCAAGAGCCTGCTCACGTCATGCCTATCAACCACGAGCCTGCTCACGTTATGCCTGCCAAACAAGAGCCTGCCCACGTCATGCCTGCCAACCAAGAGCCTGCCAACCAAGAGCCTGCACACGTCATGCGTGCCAACCAAGAGCCTGCTCACTTCACGCCTGCCAACCAAGAGTCTTGCTCAAGTCATGCTTGCCAACCAAGAGCCTGCTCAGCTCATGCCTGCCAACCAAGAGCCTGCTCACGTCATCCTTGCCAACCAAGAGCCTGCTCACGTCATGCCTGCCAACCAAGACCCTGCCCACGTCATGCCTGCCAACCAAGAGCCTGCTAACGTCATCCCCGCCAACCAAGAGCCTGCTAACATCATCCCTGGCAACCAAGAGCCTGCTCACGTCATGCCTGCCAACCAAGAGCCTGCGCTCACATCATGCCTGCCAACCAAGACCCTGCCCATGTCATGCCTGTCAACCAAGAGCCTGCTAACGTCATCCCTGCCAACCAAGAGCCTGCTCACGTCATGCCTGCCAACCAAGACCCTGCCCACGTCATGCCTGCCAACCAAGAGCCTGCGCTCACATCATGCCTGCCCACCAAGACCCTGCCCACGTCATGCCTGCCAACCAAGAGCCTGCACACGTCATGCTTGCCAACCAAGAGCCTGCACGCGTCATGCCTGCCAACCAAGAGCCTGCTCACGTCATGCCTGCCAACCAAGACCCTGCTCATTTAATGCGTGCCAACATGAGCCTGCTCACGTCATGCTTGTCAACCAAGAGCCTGCTCACGTCATGCCTGTCAACCAAGAGGCTGCCCACGTCATGCCCGTCAACCAAGAGCCTTCTCACGTCATGCCTGCCAACCAAGAGCCTGCCCAGGTCATCCCTGCCAACCAAGAGTCTGCCAACCAAGAGCCTGCCCACGTCATGCTTGCCAACCAAGAGCCTGCACGCGTCATGCTTGCCAACCAAGAGCCTGCTCACATCATGCCTGCCAACCAAGAGCCTGCCCAGGTCATGCTTGCCAACCAAGAGCCTGCCCAGGTCATGCTTGCCAACCAAGAGCCTGCACACGTCATGCCTCCCAACCAAGAGCCTGCTCACGTCATGCCTGCCCACATCATGCCTGCCAACCAAGAGCCTGCTCAAGTCGTGCCTGCCAGGCCAGAGCCAGCTCGGTGCCGGCCAATCCAGACCCTGTTCAGTGCCTGCCAAGCCACAGCCTGCTCAGTGCCTGCCAAGACAGAGCCTGCTCTGTGCCCACCATGTCAGACCCTGCTCTGTGCCTGCCAAGCCTGAGCCTGCTCATGCCTGAGAAGCTAAAGCCTGCTCTGTGCCTGCCATGCCAGAACCTGCTCAGTGCCTGCCAAGCCAGAGCCTGCTCAGTGCCTACCAGGCCAGAACCATCTCAGTGCCTACCAAGCCAGAGCCTTCCCAATGCCTGCCAAGCCAGAGCCTGCTCAGTGCCTGCCAAGCCAGAGCCTGCCCAGTGTCTGCAAAGCCTGGGCCTGCCAGAGCCTGTCCAGTGGCTGCTTTGCCAAGTCAGAGCCTGCTCATGTCGTGCCTGCACAGCCAGAGCCTACTTACTAAAGGTAAAAAGGTGCAAGGTAAGTGAAGGTAAAAATGGTGTGAGGTAAGTGAAGGTAAAAAAAAGGTGCGAGGTAAGTGAAGGTAAAAAAGGTGTGAGGTAAGTGAAGGTAAAAATGATGCGAGGTAAGTGAAGGTAAAAATAGGTGCGAGGTAAGTGTAGGTAACAAAAAAACAAAAAGGTGCGAGGTAAGTGAAGGTAACAAAAAAGGTGCGAGGTAAGTGAAGGTAACAAAACAAGCAAAAAGGTGCGAGGTAAGTGAAGGTAACTAAACAAACAAAAACAAAACAAACCAAAAGGTGCGAGGTAAGTGAAGGTAAACAAAACAAACAAAAAGGTGCAAGGTAAGTGAAGGTAACAAAGCAAACAAAAAGGTGCGAGGTAAGTGAAGGTAACAAAACAAACATAAAGGTGTGAGGTAAGTGAAGGTAAAAAAACTAACAAAAACAAACCAAACCAAAAGGTGTGAGGTAAATGAAGGTAACAAAGCAAACAAAAAGGTGCGAGGTAAGTGAAGGTAACAAAACAAACAAAAAGGTGCGAGGTAAGTGAAGGTAAAAAAGGTGCGAGGTAAGTGAAGGTAAAAAAGGTGCGAGGTAAGTGAAGGTAAAAAACAAAAAGGTGCGAGGTAAGTGAAGGTAACAAAACAAACAAATAGGTGGGAGGTAAGTAAAGGTAACAAAACAAACAAAAAGGTGCGAGGTAAGTGAAGGTAACAGAAAAAGGTGCGAGGTAAGTGAAGGTCACAAAAAACAAAAAGGTGCGAGGTAAGTGAGGGTAACAAAACTAACAAAAAGGTGCGAGGTAAGTGAAGGTAACAATACAAACAAAAACAAACCAAAAGGTGTGAGGTAAGTGAAGGTAACAAAACAAACAAAAAGGTGCGAGGTAAGTGAAGGTAAAAAAAGGTGTGAGGTAAGTGAAGGTAATAAAACGTGCGAGGTAAGTGGAAAAAGGTAAATGAAAAAAAGGTAAGTGAAAAAAGGCTCTTGGTTGGCAGGCATGATGTGAGCTGGCTCTTGGTTGGTAAAAAATGTAAGTGAAAATGTAAGTGGAAAAAAGTCCCTGCCAACCAAGAGCCTGCTCAAATCATTCCTGCAAATGAAGAGCCTGCTCAGGTCATGCCTGTCAACCAAGAGCCTGCTCACGTCATGCCTGCCAACCAAGAGCCTGCACACGTCATGCGTGCCAACCAAGAGCCTGCACACGTCATGCGTGCCAACCAAGAGCCTGCTCATGTCATGCCTGCCAACCAAGAGCCTGCTCACGTCATGCCTGCCAAACAAGAGCCTGCCCACGTCATGCCTGCCAACCAAGAGCCTGCACACGTCATGCGTGCCAACCAAGAGCCTGCACACGTCATGCGTGCCAACCAAGAGCCTGCTCATGTCGTGCCTGCCAACCAAGAGCCTGCTCACGTCATGCCTGCCAACCAAGAGCCTGCCAACCAAGAGCCTGCACACGTCATGCGTGCCAACCAAGAGCCTGCTCACCTCACGCCTGCCAACCAAGCGCCTGCTCAAGTCATGCCTGCCAACCAAGAGCCTGCTCACGTCATGCCTGCCAAACAAGAGCCTGCCCACGTCATGCCTGCCAACCAAGAGCCTGCCAACCAAGAGCCTGCACACGTGATGCGTGCCAACCAAGAGCCTGCTCATGTCATGCCTGCCAACCAAGAGCCTGCTCAGCTCATGCCTGCCAACCAAGAGCCTGCTCAAGTCATGCCTGCCAAACAAGAACCTGCTCACGTCATGCTTGCCAAACAAGAGCCTGCCAACCAAGAACCTGCACACGTCATGCGTGCTAACCAAGAGCCTGCTCTTGTCATGCCTGCCAACCAAGAGCCTGCTCAGCTCATGCCTGCAAAACAAGAGCCTGCCCACGTCATGCCTGCCAACCAAGAGCCTGCCAACCAAGAGCCTGCACACGTCATGCGTGCCAACAAAGAGCCTGCTCATGTCATGCCTGCCAACCAAGAGCCTGCTCACTTCATGCCTGCCAACCAAGAGCCTGCACACGTCATGCCTGCCAACCAAGAGCCTGCCAACCAAGAGCCTGCACACGTCATGCGTGCCAACAAAGAGCCTGCTCATGTCATGCCTGCCAACCAAGAGCCTGCTCACTTCATGCCTGCCAACCAAGAGCCTGCACACGTCATGCCTGCCAACCAAGAGCCTGCTTACGTCATGTCTGCCAACCAAGACCCTGCCCACGTCATGCCTGCCAACCAAGAGCCTGCTAACGTCATCCCTGCCAACCAAGAGCCTGCTCACGTCATGCCTGACAACCAAGACCCTGCCCATGTCATGCCTGCAAACCAAGAGCCTGCGCTCACGTCATGCCTGCCAACCAAGACCCTGCCCACGTCATGCCTGCCAACCAAGAGCCTGCTCACCTCACGCCTGCCAACCAAGCGCCTGCTCAAGTCATGCCTGCCAACCAAGAGCCTGCACGCGTCATGCCTGCCAACCAAGAGCCTGCCCACGTCATGCCTGCCAACCAAGAGCCTGCACGCGTCATGCCTGCCAACCAAGAGCCTGCCCACGTCATGCTTGCCAACCAAGAGCCTGCACGCGTCATGCCTGCCAACCAAGAGCGTGCTCACATCACGCCTGCCAACTAAGAGCCTGCTCACATAATGCGTGCCAACATGAGCCTGCTCACGTCATGCTTGCCAACCAAGAGCCTGCACACGTCAGCGAATTTCAGCGATGCCATTTTCTTCTTGAAATGGCTGAATCTGCTGTGGAAACGGGACTGCCAGAATGTGTAACACAGCACCGAAGCTTTGATCCACACATGGACGGGGAGTCCTGGAAACTTATTTCAGGATTCCGAAGGTGAATTGGAAACGCCAGCCAAAGCCCGCAGGGAGAAACGGAGGTATAAAGTGAGTATTTTGTTTTTCACGTCCATCAGCTGAGCTATGGTTGTTATACTTACACCTATGTTAGCTTATTGTATGTGAAAATAGCTTGCATTGCTAACGTCGTGCTTACTGTTTTTAGACAATATCGACTTACATCCTATCGTCATTTCATGGAATGGGTTTTGCAAGGCGAAAGACTGGGGAAAGGACATCGACTTGTTTTGCCGGCCTGTGTTGTTCAGGACATCAGACGTAGATATCCAGCTCCTCACGGCAATATAGCGGCTATAAAGAAACTGATGAAGATCTGGATGAGCTATAAGTGTGAATTGTTTGTTTTTTAATAAAAAGTTAAAACTCACATTGGTTGTGGTTCGTTTTACAGTCTCTATTGTTGCTACATTAGAGTATTTGCCTAGAGAAACAGTAACTGCAATTTGAGGAAAGCATTCTTGCATTTTCTTTTTAAAGTCTAAATTGTGTAACACGCATAATATATGGCTTTATTTTTAACCCAAATGATTTTGTAAAGTAAGTAATGACAGCTAAATCACAGTAACAGTAATCATTTCACCTCCACAAGTCTATAATGTATAACTTTGATGTACAAAAGACAGGGTTAGATGAAGAAATGTATTTTTTATTATTCACAAATGAAAAATATTGTGCCATCAGTGAAAAGCACACATTAAAATAAACAATGACATAATTTAGATCTAATAATGCCCTGCACAAAATAAAAACAAAGCAAAAAATAATAATAATAATTATGTGTGTATATATACACACAGTATATAATAATATACTATAATATAATAATATAATAAAGGTGATTATTATTATTATTAGAAAGTGTCAGTCTCAGAAGCAGCGTCCTCTGATGGTTTAGGCACTGGTGCAATGTTGGGTGGCAGCGCAGGCTGTGTCAGGGCAAATGAGGAGGTTGGCACCTTGAACACAATGTTTGGATTGAGTCTTTTGTCAATGGCCTTCTGGATGAGTTCGTCTACAAACTGTGTGGTGTGTGGTATGAAGATTTTCTTCAAGACCCACTGCTTGGATCTCTTGCAAAACATTTGGTTGAACCGTGCTTCTCCTGTAAAGGGTAGGAAATTAGATTAGATTCAACTTTACTGTCATTATGCAGAGTACAAGTACAAAAAAAAAACTAAGTGTAATTTGTGTCCAACCATAACTGCAAAAATATAGTGCAGTATAGACAGTATTATACTGTTTCTTTACAGAAGGTGGTTAGAGTAATATAAACAAAATATAAATGTGTGCAGTTTATTAGGTGTTACCTTGTAAGAGCAGAATAAATATGGATTTGTAATATGAAGCATGTATGAACAACATGTACAGATATGTGTGATTTAGTAGCAGTAACCTAATAGTAGTATAAATAATATGGATGTAGTGTATAAACAGAATATATTATAAGAAAAACACAATAAATATTTATATTCAGCAAGAACCATATAGATAAGATATGTACAGCTATGGGCAGTGTGGTACCATTGTAGTGCAGGAACTAACATTATAAGAATAGTAATATAATATTATGTTTAATATATGGTGTAGAATGGACTTCCACCGGCATTTCAGTACCTGCATGAAAATATGATTATAATCAATAAGTCTAGAAAAATCGTTTTTCCTAAAAAGAAACAAAGTAGAATCAAATGTCTTACCTCGACGTCCGCCTTACTGGTTGCACAGGAAAACCACATATGATTTATGACAGACCTATGAAAGATAATACAATTAGTAACTTTGAACCTTGCAGACCAATGTAAAGTCTCCCACATTACAAACCAACACTGACCTGGTCCATGCAAGGAGGATTTCATTGTTCTTTTTTCCCCTTCTTCTGCATCTTCTTCCGGAAACCTGTGAGTAAATGCAGAACAATACTTTTGCATTACTTTCACCAAAATAACAGCAGAAGTTTGAATTTGCATGTAGTTTTTGAATTTATAAACACCACCTTATCAATAAAGTCTGAATAAGAATATGGTACGTGTAGCAAGCATAAATATTATTGAATTAATAATGTTTACCAATGATGATAACACCAATGACAATTTAATTTTTTTAAAATATTTTAACAAAAAAGCTGCCATTAGCCATGTGCTATTTTATCAGAGATGTAACAATCACATACTTATTCAGTATAATGTATTTTTATGTAAAGATCTCAACACTCCCAGCTATATATAAAAAAAGAGTAACACTAATGACATCCAAAAAATCTTATCTCAAAATTCTTAGATATATTATGATATTTTAGACAAATAAGGTAAGACATCTCACAAACCTTTTGCCTTCTTCCACTGCACTTCTTTCACTGACCTCGGCTGTGTCCGAAAACTCTAAATTGCTGCCTTCTGGGGCAGCTTTCCAAGGCAGCAAGGCATCAGGGCATGTCCGAATTCAATGTTTGGTTTACTTCCTGTCTCCTGAGATACCTATGCGTGGACGTACATTAAGAATGTGATTGGTCGAGTCCGGTCGAGTTCGAAAAAATAAAATGGCAGCCGGACGCGACTGGACCACCAATTTAGTGTAAATAAAGGTATATTTTCACTTTTTACACCTTTTAATTGCATTTCTAGCGAGAAATTAGTATTGTAGTTTTCAAATATGTGATTAGTTATCACAAAGGCGCTCTCTGTTTAAATTTCAAACACGCTGCCTTAGAAGTGTGTCCAAAAGTCTTTCTCTGAGCTACCTTCATGCCTCCGAAGTCATTTCCTCATGAGGCAGCGAGGCAACGAGTCACTGCCTTGAGTTTTCGGACGCAGCACTCGAGTCTTGACCCATGAAAAACTTCAAAGAGCTGATGCATTGTTTCAAAATAAAAGTGCTTTGGGTAGGGTAACACCAATGACATAAATTTGGGTGACAAATATTTATTTGATATAATTAATATTAATAGTGTATTTTTACCATTTCAGTGTTGTAGTGAATTCATACAGGGTTTAAGGTACATGTAAATTAGATTTGTTTTATAAAAAACATGGTTTTAAATAATAAGTACACAGTTCAACTTCCATGTATGATCAAAGGGACAGGGCAATTTTCAGGACCAGACATTTTAAAAAAAGTTTAAAAAAGGAAAAAAAGAAAATTAAATAAATAAACTCTCTGATCATTTTAAAGACAGTCTATATTTATTAAATATATATATCATTATGGGATTATTGGGTCAAATTAAATTATTAAGGGGTCTGCAAAAGCAAGGGACAAGCATTTCCACCTTTTTTTTGTAGAATGACCCACATAGCAACTTTTGCTTTTTGTTAAAGGCGGAGTCCATGATGTTTGAAAGCCAATGTTGATATTTGAAATCACCTAAACAAACACGCCCCTACCCCAATAGAATCAGAGGGCTATTTCATAAAACTCGCTTGGAAAAGCGAGGATTAAAGTTACAAACTCGACTTGAATTAACCTAACAAATGAGGCGAGGCTAAAGCGGTTTCAAAAAAGGCAAATGAAGCTTACGCAATCCAACTTATGTGATCCAGATTTCCCTAGTCAAGATAATTGCGCGTGCACGCTATTCTTGAGCAGCCTTAGAAGTCGAGCGTGGATCAAATCGATCAAAGTTAAAGAGAAAGCGGTCATTTTTGATAAAAATGTATGAAAATGTACTACTGACTGAAAATTATAATACTGCTGCAATAAACAAATCAATAAAATAGTTGGAAAGTCCTTATGGATTAAATCCTTGCATGCAGAAACTAAATTTAAATATATTGTCTTATTTTAAAGTAATCGCATGAAAGCAGGGAACAATGTTAGAAATGATGGCCTAGTGGTTAGGGCTCTCAGCAGCGCATGCGGGCACCCGGGTTCGATCCCTATCAATGCTTATGTGGCTATGCTTTGCTAATTTTTATATACTGTACTTTTTAAAAATAGCACAAATCTTAACTTTTGAAAGACAATTTGTAGTTTACTAAGTAACCTATATAATACATATTTAGCAGATGAATGATTTTAATACATTTACAGTAACTTTAAATGTAACTTAAATTTATTTTTTATTTTTTTGGGGGTACATTTCAAAAGCAGCAACTTGAGCGGACCATAAAGTAACAGGTGAAAATAAAATATAAATATATTGTTCATAAGAAGTGTAGTTGATTTAAGCATAATCATATGCTAGAAGAAGTGTCTAATCTTATTATGTTAGCTGCCAAAGATGTTGACTGGCAATGAGGAGAGCACTGGCATCTATCAGCAGCACAGCTTTTACTCCTGCAGATGAAGTGTGCTTGAAAGAAAAAAATGGGGTCACTAAGAGCATGGTGGGTGAACAGCATATGCATTTCTGAATTTACAGTAGTACAAGAAATGATTGTGTAAAATCATATATGTTACACATATTCTTGACCAATCATTATTACTTGACATGTTACTCAAAACATTTTTGATGGCAAATTATGTGTGCGTTATAGAGTCACAAGTCATCATGTTAAACCCTGGGAGTATGAGAGATTTTAAACCACTGTTTTAATATCACACTGTTAAAAAAATTAGCTGTAGTTATGCAGCTGTTTGCCAGTAACTTATGTAGATTTAAAAGTTTATTATTTACTGGCAACAGTTTGTTCAAAGTTAAATCAACATTAAACATTAACAAGTCTATGATTTTACAGCATAAAACTATAAAATAACAGCCTCATGCAAAGTATTTTGTGAACCAGAAATCCTCATGAACCTTTTCTGTTGTTTCCTTCATATTTTGGTTCCCAGAATGCTTTGCATGAGGCTGTTATTTGATGGTTTTATTCTGTAAATAAAAAGACTTGTTAATGTTTAATGCTCATTTAACTTTGAACAAACTGTTGCCAGTAAATAACATACATATAAATCTACAGTAAGTTACTGGCAAACAGCTGACAGTAATACTGTAAGTTCTACATAATTTTTTAACAGTGTAATGTTAGGTGTTGAATAGATAAAGTTTTATGAATGGTTACAGGGTGAGGATCAGTTGAAGAAAAGCCTGAGGTATAAGCACATTATACTGTAAGTCAGTACAAGCCTTGTGAGCTGAAAAAATTATTGTATGCAGGACACTAACAATCTTCTCTGTGATAAAAAAAGAATTTTAACTCATTACAACAAAATGCCAAGAGCATACCATCACATAATTATATTGTATTCCTTCATTGTATTCCATGCAGACACCATAATTTTTTTTATTTCAAGGAAAATGTAACAACTAGAGAAAGATACAAATACTGTAGATCTTTAAAATAATGTGCATTTTTATGCACACCAAGCATAAAAAAATTAAATGACTGTACTTGACTTTTGTGTGTTGTATATTTAAATTAAATTTACTCTTTGTGTGACAGACAATCTGAATTAAAAATATATATATATATATTGCAATTATATGAATTTAGATACATCTTAAATTTGTTAATAAACTATTATCCTTATATTGAGGTAGTTAAGATTATAATTTATATTCAACATTTGATAGGCCTATATACCATATTATGAAACACATGTCTATATTTTATTAATTATTATTGTAACAAAATTTATCAAATTTAATATATAAGTTGATTTTCTTTAATTGTTAGATTAATAGTGGTTAATAAAGTCAAATAAAATGTCAAAGAGTCAGCTGTAATATCATTGCATTTACATTTCAGTGTTAGTGGAAGTCTAATTAAGCAACAACTGAGGCATAGCCTGACAGTTAGCCTGCTCCGGACCAGGCTAGTTTGCAAGCATAAGTTTCCATAGTAACCGGGGTTTAGCTAGTTCAAGTTTGTTTTATGAAACGAAATCCACCGGCAATAAGCCAGACTTAACAAAATAAGCCTGGCTTATTCTGTAATCTAGTTTTATGAAACAGCCCTCTGGGGTGTATTCCAGAAAGCAAGGTTAACTTACCATCAGATTAACCCCGAACTTTGGGTTGATCAACCCCAAACTTGCTTACTCGGGGTATGTCGGTTCCAAAACACAGTTTAAGAGTTAGTTCAATCAACTCGCTGAAAGTAACCCAGAGTTAAAGCGCGCTCACGGTAACAACATAAAGGCATTGTCAATGGATCGCAGATTTCACGAGTCACCATGGAAACGTCAGAGAACTTAAAAGTTTTTAAATGAGAAATAACATTATAAACCAATATTTTCTGGCAAAATCAACGTTTTATAATCGGGTTAAAAGTGCGTGATTACAAAACAGATAAAATTAATTAAATAATTAATACGAACCTATTTTACCCCATTTAAGTCCAATATTGTATGTGTCTCAACGAAAATACACACAATATTATTTAAAATAATCTAAAACAATCTAAAATAATTAATATAGTAAAAATAATCATAGATTTTATATATGATTGTAAACATATGAATTATGAATATCTTTTCCCTTGTGAAAAGTAACAATGGTTTTACTACAGTAAAAAACATGGTTACAGTAAAACCATGGTAACCACAAAATAACCATGGTTTTCAAAAAACATAGTTAAACGATGGTTAGTGTAGTAAAACCATGGTTCTGCTGATAGTAATCAATGCACAAAAAAAACATGGTTACTACAACTATACACCAATAAAACCATGGTTAATTTCATAAGAGTTGTGGCACATAAAGTGCAAATCTGTCATAATGCTTATTTAAATTTTTTTTTTTAGATATGATTGTATTGTGTAGGCATAAAATGCACTATGATAATATTCACTATATTGTACTTATTTTACTTCTGCTCCTTTGGGTGACCCTGTTTAGTTTTAGGACTTTCCTTGTATGACACTGTGTCACCATCTTTTTAACATTTACTGATAGCTGATAGATTAATGCACCCTCTTTTAATTGTAAAGCTTCCTTACAGTCCTTACATATTTTCAATAATGTTGTGTAATGCTTTTCATTACACTACACTAAGAATGATCATTCATTTGCATTGGACGATTAGGATCTGCTGTGACAGAATTGGAGAATAGAAATGTTACATTAGTGTCAATAGTAACATGTTGTAATATATGTCCTGTATCATCTAATATATGCAAATATCTCAATTTCCCTTTGCTAAAAAATGATAGCTCTGGAGAGCAGCTACAAAAGGTCAATTTTAAAGAAATAAAGATGATTTAGAAAAACACCAACTATAGATCAAATGTAGAGAGAGGGCTAAGGATCTGAAGTGCATGTTTAAGAAATAAATATGATACTATGGAATATATATTTATAATTTCATTTCATTGTGTACATGATTCTAACTGATATATAATAGAAAATCTCTGACCACTATGCCATGTCTGTGATTCAATGGTGTTTCACCTAATGAAGTCTGTGCTTCACCTGTGTCACTATGTGGGTCAGTGTTAAATCATGCCTGTGCTTCAAGGGTGTCATTCTGTGGGTCAGGTTAGATGCACATGCCTATCAGAGACTGCAGGCAGGGGTAACTGATGGAATTGTGTTTCATACATCCACTGATATTTGGAGATATATTAATAATGAACATAATTAAATGTATAGTATTTAGTCCGAACACAAATATGAATAAATTTTTAATTAAATTTAATTAATAATAAAATTTATAGTAATTAGTCCAATCACAAATATCAATCCATGTTATTAAAAAATAGTTTCTTTAGAAAAAATTCATATCACACATTTTTTAAGAGAGCAATAAATATTCGCGACTGTAAATGTAATAAAATAAAATAAATGCTTTAACATTGTAATATTATGCAAAATATATGCTTCCACGCCCGCTGTACGCTCGTCATAAGTGCACGCATGCGCAGACTTCCTCCGAAGCCTCGTTTTATTAACTAAAATGAACTTACCCTGCAACATAACCTGCTCCGGAGCAGGTTATCTTCAGAGAGTCAGTTGCTATGGTTACTTACATAACCCGAAAGTTACCTCCGTTTTTGGAACCGAAAGCAGAGGTTATCCGCTTACTTACTCCTAAACTTACCCGGGTACGCCACATAACCAGCTTTCTGGAATACACCCCTGGACCTTCTGTTGATAGACCCGCCCCACACATACGCAACCCGGCATTTGATTTGATTGGCTATAAGTGTGTTTTGGTAGTCGGCCCGTCTTCTTTTCCAAACCGTTTTTCAAACATCGTGAACTCCGCCTTTAATATACATCTGCTGTTTTCTTAAAGCTGACTTTTAATTTACTTACAAGAAAGACCCATGGCAGGGCAAACCCACACCAAACCCCCTAAGGGCCCCATGCGGGTTAGCCCATGAGGGACCCACAGTAGTTTGCCCTTTAGGGGCCCTATATGGGTTTACTATGGGCAAGCCCACTGTGGGCCCCCTATGATTTTGCCCTTTTGGGCCCCATGAGCATTTTTTATGGGCCAACCCTCTGTGGGCATTCCCACAGAAAACCCACACAGGCTCCATATTTTCTAGCTTTTCAATTTCAAAAAGAAAGTGTAATATCCACTAGATGGCGCCAAAACCAATTTTTCAAAAAGTATAAAAACTTTTAATGATTTATTTTTACTACATTTATGTTTGATAGTCGTTCTGAGTCTGACCTCTTACATAAATTCCATAACAAAAATGCAATTTTTTAAGCTTTTTGATCAAAATGTTGTATTTTTTAAGATAAATATTTCAGTGGTTAAAAAGTATATATAGAATGAAACGTTTTTCCCCATTTTGTTTGTTTGTTTGTTTGTTGTTTGTTTGAAAGCAGAGGGTCTGTTCTTTAATTTGATTTATTTGTATGTTTATATATTTATAGAAGATTATTTTTCCCGCAAGGAATTTTGTGAAACTTTTGTGAAAATCACAAAAATGCAGGCGTCTAACTTTTCTAAAAAAGGCTGGCGGTGAATGAGTTAATCATAGTAATAATATTTTTTTTTATTTTAATTATTAAAATAAGTTTAATTATTATTAAATTATTAAAATAATTATCATTGGTTGTTAATATTAGCAGATAATTTCCTGTTTATTGAAATTTGATGTTTATTGTTGTTGTTAAAACCATAGTTACTACTCTTACTATAAACCATTTTTTAAACATTTTTATAAAGGTCTGTCCATTTAGAACAAAATGTGCATGCATGTTTGTGTAGAAATAATTGAACACACCCCCAGATGAAGATCTAAAAAGCTGCATTAAAAGCACAATATTTCTGCTTATTTTAGAATATCTAATGTTAAACAAGTTCTAATTTTTAGTCCTGTCTGAACGCAGTGTTTCGCTAGAAGCACTTTCTTTACCATCTGTATTGTTTTTAGCATGATGTCTTTTATTATGTGTTCTTTTCATACGGTGATGACATCAACGTATCGCGAGAGAGAGTCGAGAAATTACACGTAGAGGTCTAATTTCGAATCACTCTCGCGGTACATTGACGTCATCGTCCTGTCAGCCCGCATGCGGTCGAACACACCTATTATTTGCGGGCACGCGCCTCCGTCCTCGAGTCGTGAGTTCAAAAAACAGGATTTAACCGATGTTTACCTCAGACGACAGTTTTCGTTTCTGTGGTAAATTCTAATGCAAGTTTTCATTAATTTTGGTTACTTTATTAAAATAAGTTCACAGTAATGTTAATTTTGTTGTTAGTAATTCGATATGACTAAAATATTATAAACTTTAATGTTGAGACTGTTGATGTAAGCTGGCAGTTTGACTGAGCTCGTGAGCTAATGTAACGTTAGTGCAGATCTTTTATTTGTCTTTACCTTTTATAAAATGTGTTATATGTGTTATTAATTTATTTGACATTGTTTAGTTCATTATAACGCAAGTTATTTCAATGTAGGGTTTGACGCGTAAATCTAACTTAACTTACAGTACGGGCACACAGTTTACAGTAGAAGAATTTAAACAGAAGCCATCAATTCTGCATTAATAACTATTATACATTTATGTTCATTTTTCTTTCAGGTCATTTTCTTGTTGTGTTTGATGTTTTCCATTGGCTGAAGAGTAAGTAACTTATTACTTTGTTTGTATTTGCACCCAAAATAATGTGTCAAAATAAGTGCTCAAAACACTCTCCTCAATACAATGGATAAATAAAAAATATAACTACAAAATATTAACTACAACTAAATAGTCAGAGCTCACTTTGACTTGATGTACACCTCAGTCCCTTATAATGTATTAGATGATGCGTATAGTTTTAATAAAAAAAAATTCTGTCATCATTTTGGATTTTATTGTGCTCAAGGTCAGAACACAGCTCATTCACCCAAATCAAATAGTGACAATCCTACAGATGTACTCTTAAACAAAGACAATTATAAGATCATCCGTTTGGATTCAGTTAAAGCAATAAAACCTACTTGAAATACTTGGTAAGAAAAACTAGTGCAGTATACATTGTATAAATTATAGTATCTTAGCACTTATCTTATTATTGCCACCTTAAAGCTCACATAAAACACCACACACTGTTTCTGCTAATGTTAAAGGAGTAGTTCACTCAAAAATGGTCCCCATTGACTTGACCATAGTAATTTTTCCTACTTTGAAAATTCAATGGGCCCCAGTTTAAGAATGGACTACTCCTTTAATCTTATATACCTATAGAGTAGTATTGCATCCTTCAAATATATAAAGACCTTTTAGTTTTATCAGACTTATAAAAGACAGATCAGCTGTACCGATTCTTTAGGCATAAATCCGGGCGGGAGCAAATGTAAGTCCCTTTTCTTTCATTTACAAGTATAGACCAGGGGCCCGTTTCAATAAGGAGGTTCAACCAACTCTGAGTTTAAACTTGAACTCTGAGTTGACTTACTCTGAGATTGTAAACTCTAAGTTTTCGGTTACAGAACAGCTGATCTGAGTTAGTTCAATCGACTCTGAGTAGGTTGACTCTGAGTTAAGTGCGTGCAGAGGTGGGTAGTAACGAATTACATTTACTTCGTTACATTTACTTGAGTAATTTTTTTGGGTAACTAGTACTTTTAGAGTAAATTTAAGGATGGGTACTTTTTACTCCTACTCAAGTACATTTCTAATGAAAAAACTGTACTTTTACTTCGCTACATTCGGTGGCGTTACTACGCTACTTTCAAATGGTAATAATTAATGAATATATTTTATTTTTTAAGTTGATATGGCTTGTTCGAAAGTCTCGCGAGACGTTAGAGAGGCAGCGTGCGTTGCGAGGGGTGGCTACGTTTCACCCTTTAGCGCGCCTAGATGAAAGGAGATGACTGAGGCGGAGGATGACCTATGCAAGCTATCGGAGGCAGATCACGCGTGGCCTCAAGTTTGGTCTATGTTTACACTACAAAAGGTCAAAAAGAATAGTTTCATAATGCAATGTATGCTTTGTGCACCAAAACGAACTGACGTCTCAGCATACAGGAATTCAAGCTCCAACATGAAAAAACACGGCGGTAAGTGTCACTTTCTGCAGTGCCTTATTATAATATTATTTCACGCACTGTTTTTGTCATATGCGCTCTTGTGCAAGCAATGAAAATTACTCTAACCTTACAAACAACACACGTTCACATCTGCACATTTCCATATCATTTCCTCATAAAACTAAACAAATTGAACAGCATGTTAAGTCTTGCATTAATAATACAGGAGAACCGGGGCAAAAGTAACGCTGGACGAAAGTAACAAAGCGATTTTCTAAGAGGACTGATACCATTTGCATCCCAAACTATGACAGCATCTTTGCAACCCTTGACAGAGCTGACAAATATCGCGTTATTTACTCACCATTTTCCGGGTGTAGATCCAGAAAGGTGTTTTCAACCATGAGTACGTTTACATGCACACCATAAGCGGATAACTATCAAAAATCTGCTTATTATAGAAAACTGTTTTCATGCGTTTACATGCAAATCAATAAGCCGCCTATACAGACAACTGCGTTTATATGGGACTTGAAGAATTATCAGTTTTCTCGCAGGCAGTGACGTCACCACCTATAGTACACAATAGTCGTTCAAAAAGTCGACGGCATATCTGTCTTAAGCTATATTGTTGTATCTCTTCTCGTGTCTGCAGAACCTGTAAATGTAACATGAGCTGCTATTTTAACAGTTTCTCTGCCAACTGCTTTAGTCGAGCGGATACTTTTATGCGTTACTTTGCGCTTACTTCCGCGTGTGACGTTTATCTTTCATACGCGGAGAAATGCGCACATGGACAAAACCGTGAGAAAGCCGGTTAAGGTGTTTACATGCCACACGAAATCGGCGTAATGGGCAAAAAACTACCTGTGCCGATCGGTTTTTGTTTACACCGTTTATGGGCTTTCCCCGATTAAAGAAAACCGATTTACGCGTTTACATGACCCCACGTGTTATCAGTTTATTAAGCATAATCGGCATAAGACCATAAGTAAATTCCAAAAGCGGTCATTGTTTTCTTATAACGCGTTGTGTTTCTCGTTTCATCAATCTTCAGGTTATTTAGTGCTCTAACACATCCTGAAGTTTGACTTCTCAAGAGTTTTTCAAAATAAAAGTAAATCGGGTTTAAATGTGAGGAGGTCCTGTCGGGACGAAAGTAACACTTACTTTTGTACCATTTTATATTATTCTAATTTTATTTAATTTTCATAGTGTTCAAACTGTTGAATTTAAGTTTGTACTGTTGGTTGCTTTTGAAACATTTGATAAAACTGAAATTTAAAATGAAAATATAATTTCATTATTTTTTACAAAGATAAATTACAAAATATGTTTGCAGTTACATATTAAAGAGGTCATAGTCATGTAAAGTTAATAAAAACAAGTGTAACACGAAAATCTTCATTGTTTTGTTGTGTTAAAAAAAGTAACAATTCACCACTTATGTTCAAAGTGAAATTATACTAGTCATTTTACATTTGTTCAAAATTCCACCTGGTATTGATAGACCACACTTGTGAGTTACTGACCACAGCAAAAATATATCTCTGTCTGAAACATTATCTTTAAAAATTTTAAAAACTTAAAAAAAAATCTGATTTAATTTTCTACTTAAATGTAGAAAATACATACGAATAAAAACTGGATTGTATTTTATTTAATTCCTTCCTAAGGAATCTATATACTTATAAAAATAAAAGAATAAAGTATGTTTTTAAAGAAACATGTTTTATATATTATAATAAATGTAGAGTTGATTTGCAAAAACAGATAAGTTTCATTTGAAATTCTAAAATAAGCATTTTATCAAGCTCCTTATGTTCATTAATTGCACATTAATGGCAATGAAAATAACCTATTCATATAAAAACATGATAACAAACAGACACACACATTCTTTTTTTCTTACTGTAAGCTTGTTTAAAGGCAGATGCAGCCAAATTTTGTTGTGAACGTGAAAATAAATACACAGTTAACTGTCAGAAAACAGTCAGTGTTTGTTTAAGATTTTTTTAATGACACGTTATGTGATGTTGGAGGACTGAGATAGACTGCTTTACTTTAACCTAGGTTTAAAGTAGTATATAAGCAGAACAATGAGACTTTTAAGGAGAGGTTTGTGAAAGCCCTCCAAGTAGTCTGAAATTCAGGGATTTTTAAGCTTCTTTTCAATCAGATCGGAAGTAACGAGTAACTAACTACTTGAGTAGTTTTTTCATCTAATACTTTTTTACTCTTACTCAAGTAAATAATTAGATTGTTACTCTTACTTGAGTACATTTTTGTATAAGTACTTGTACTTTTACTTGAGTACAGATTTTGGGTACTCCACCCACCTCTGAGTGCGTGCACAGCCACAATGAAAAGCCATCATCAATGGAGCTCAGATATTACAATTTACCATGGCAACAGCACGTGACAAAGAGGTCTTAATCCTTTTTACTACTAAAACTGAAATTGTTACTGCAAGTGTACAGCAACTACGAGCATATATTTTAAAGAAAAGAGTTGTTTTTGTAAATTGCTACTCTAGTAAATGCGTACATTTAATTTTTCATCACAGTTAAAATATCCAAAGTAAATAAACTGAGGACTGTACGTTATTATATTCATTTACATGGAAATTAGTGATGCGCGGGTCGTCTCGTAACAAGAAATTGTAACTTTAATGCGGGGCGGGTTGGGGCGGGTCATTAAAAACAAAATTAAAAAACTGATATGTTGCGTCTAATTCCCTGTAGCATTTATATTAAATATTTGGGGATATATATTTTTACATTTAATTACGTTCTTTGATAAGGTTAAACGTAGGCCTATGTGGGAACGTAACTTCCGCAACATAACTTGCGCAACGTAACTTGATATCCCCAAACCTTTGACATCATGGAAGCGCCAAGTAGCTCCCGCTGGCTGCCAGCCACAACAACAAAACAAACAGAGAATTAAAAGATGAAAGACGATCTGCAGGAGAAATTAAGGTAGGGAATTTGTGAATAGATACTACAAATGCTGCTTTTTTGTGTGGTGATCTACTTTTAAAATGATAAAGCCGACAAGTTCTACATGCTAAAAACACTTTAAATGCGTGGACTATACTGCATATATCTCTACATTGGATTTAGGGATGTCACCATTACTCTATTTTCTTGAGGAGTTAAAAAAATCCTGGAGCACATGTCGAGTACTGTTTAAAATAGCGGAGATTTAGTGAAACAAACTTGAAAGAAAATTACAATAGTATGAGAAGCATATATCAGCACAACGCTGCCTCTATCTCTCTCTCCTTCATTCGCTCGCTCTCGCGTGCTTCATCGAGAAGGGTATTCTATGAAGGTAATTTAACGCCTAAAAGATTTGCATGCGCAGGATCAAATTTGTAAGAATGTACTTGACATTGCAAGTGTAAAATAAATTTGCATGTGCAAAAACAGTTTTGTAAAGGTGTAAATCAAGTTGCAAGCGTAAGAAAACAAGTTTTGCAACATTCTACTGTTAATTGTAAGTGTAATTCGTGTCTTGTAAAACTGAAACTTCATATTTACGCAAATAAGTATGAACTGTATGGATCTGACCTCAGTTTTTCCGCGCTTACACTTTTGGCACGGTTTTTGCGCTGAAATACTGCCAAAAGCATTGCAAGTCTGCAAACAGTGGTGTGCAATCAAAAGCACACGTTCATGAACGGCAAATATGAATGAATCGCGCAGAATCTGTCTCTGTGTGTCAAATAAACCAGTTGTAAATGAATTGTTGCATACGAAGGGAAAACTATTTCCTGAAATAACCCGACATCTACTGGTCCCTCTGCGCTTGCAGTTTTGTCACGATTCTCTCACTGATTTGAGTTTGCAAGCGCGGGTGTGAAGGCGGGGCTATAATGATAATTATTCGCATTGTGGGCGCATTAGCACATTGGGTGGTGAAGGTCCGTCGTCAATTATTCTTATAAATAAATGTATCACTATTTTGATACTCTGCATACAATGAGGCTTGTTGTAACCTTGTATAACTGTGTTGATGTTCATTTCTTTGCAGGAATTCGTCATAACTAGCCTAAAGGGACTGGGTTTTGTAACACTAATGTGTGGTGATGGAGCCATGACCTTAAACTGACCCACTCCTTGCAGGGCTAGTAACCCGCTTGGTTTTAGCAAATTACTTCGAAAGTCACAAATGAAGTACCCATTCCGGGCAACAAAGCGTCTTTGCCACGTCGCTGCGCGATTCCATCGCGTATGAAGGGGCAGTCACCTGCTCCTGATCATGCAGCGACAAAGCAAGACAAAACAAGCACCATCAACACAGCCGAGCAGCGTCAATTCTCTCATCGTAAATCAACCATTATTAGTACCTACAACGTCCGCACTCTACGAAAAACAGAAAAGAGAGGCAGCCAAGAAACATTAAAACTTGATCAATCTGATCGGTTCCACCAGCTTATCCATGGGTGTGGAGAGAAAGGAATCGACATCGTAGCCATACAAGAGCATCGACTACCAGCAGCCGATGGCATTAACACTTACACCGAAATCTACAACAACAAAGAATGGAGATTCGACTTCTGCTCAGCCTCAAAAACAACCCAAGGCAATCACGTCGGAGGAATAGGGCTTCTCACGAGCAGCAGAGCCACTAAATCCCTTACAGCAACAACTAAAGTATCTGAGCGGATAATGACAGCAACATTTGCGGGCAACCCTATAACAACAGTTATCGTAGTCTTTGCCCCGACAGAGGAAAAACCAAAGACAGAGAAAGACAACTTCTATAACCAGCTCATCAAATGTGTACAAGACACACCACCACACAATATGCTCATCCTTGCAGGCGACTTCAATGCAAGAATCGGTGAAGACAGTCATAATTCAAATTCAAGAGTTATAGCCAAACATGTTCTGCACAAAGAAACAAATGACAATGGAAGCAGACTAATTGATTTCTGTGAAGCAACAAACACAAGGCCAATACAGCCCAGATTCCCTCATCCAAAATCCAGAATCTGGACGTGGCAACCAGACGTCAACAGAAATGCAAAAGACAGGAAAAACAGAGCTCAACTAGATCACATACTCATCAACAGCAAATGGATCAATTCGGTGAAGAATGTGAGAGCGTATGACACAATCAATCTTGGGTCAGACCACAGAATAGTAAGCACAGAGATCAAGATTAGCCTGAGAGCGCCAAGAAAAAACAAGAACAAGCGCCTCAAGTTTGACTGGAGAAAGCTTAAAGACAACGAGGAGCTACAAGCACAATATACCATCACTATCCAAAATCGCTACAACGCTCTTAGAAGAGAAGACGACCGCGATGATATGCAACTAAAATACGATAGATTTGTTACAGCTATCGGAGATGCTGCAAAGAGCACGGTCGGCCTAGTCAAGAAAAAAGCCCCAAAGACATGGGTCTCGAGTGAAACGATCAAACTTCTCAAAGCACGAAACAAATCCAAGAGAAATAAAAGTGTGAACATGAAACAGCTCAGTCAAGATCTGCTTGATTCATACGAGCAGGACAGAATCAACTACTTGGAAGAAAAACTACAGCGACTTAAAGAAGCAGCAAAAGCAAATAAACTAAGAACAACTTGGGAGATAGTCAAAGAGATTAGCGGCAAGACTAAGTCGACAAACAAACATAAAATGAAAAGAGCAGACGGTAAAGACATCAACTCGTCACAAGAACTCCTAAAGGAGTGGCAACAATACTTTAAAACACTGTTAAGTAATAACATAATTACCGACGACCTGCCAATCGAACCTGCTGCTCAAGATCTAGACATCAACACAAGCCCATTCACTATCCTAGAGATAAAGCGTGCAATTGAAGAACTGAGGAGTGGCAAATCACCTGGCTGCGATAATGCAATCACACCAGAGGCACTCAAATATGGAGGAGACTATGTTGCCGATCTCATCTGTAACATCTGCAACGATGTATACGGTCAAGAAAAAGCACCAGAACAGTTCACCACGAACCTGATAGTACCACTGCCCAAAAAAGGAGACCTCACCCTAATGAACAACTACAGGGGGATCAGCCTAATGTCGGTCACCGCCAAAGTATACAACAAAGTCCTTCTTTACCGAATAAGAGATCCGATC
This sequence comes from Misgurnus anguillicaudatus, assembly GCF_027580225.2. Taxonomy (NCBI): domain Eukaryota; kingdom Metazoa; phylum Chordata; class Actinopteri; order Cypriniformes; family Cobitidae; genus Misgurnus; species Misgurnus anguillicaudatus. The sequence continues at coordinate 13,398,459 of NC_073355.2, forward strand.
GATAAGATTCTACGTGCCAATCAAGCTGGCTTCAGAAGAGGGAGAGGATGCACAGAACAAGTCCACATTCTGCGTAGAATAATCGAAGGCTTTCAAGACAAGAAACTTGATTATTACATCACCTTTGTAGATTTCAAGAAGGCATTCGATTCCATCAAGAGATCAACCATGTTTGACATACTACGACATTATGGGATCCCAGACAAAATAGTAAGTGCGATCCGCACACTATACAATAAGTCAAAGAGTCACGTACTAGTAGAAGGGAAGCTGTCTGACCACTTCCACACTACAACAGGCGTCTTACAAGGTGACACCCTAGCTCCCTTCCTATTTATAATCGTCATAGACTATGTATTAACACGAGCTGAACAGGAGCATGCAAGGAACACATCATCGCACGGAATCGTAACACATTTAAAAGAATCCAGCAGAAATCCAGAAGTATCACTATTTGACCTGGATTTCGCCGATGACATTGCCCTGTTTGAAAACACCCTGGATAGAGCACAGGAACAACTCACAACAACAGCACAGTGGGCCAGGAGAGTAGGCCTTCAAGTTAATATAGGCAAAACAGAAGCTATGACTAATCAAGAACATTCCAGTCTGGACATGGCAACACATAATCATCAGCACATAGAGCTAGATGGACAAACAATCAAATGGACAAAGAACTTTAAATATCTTGGATCCCATATCACCTCTAGCGAATCTGACATCAAAATCCGAAAAGGTCAAGCATGGGGGGCCTTCTGGAAGATGAAGAACGTATTCCAGTCAAGAACTATTCCAATTACACTTAAAATTAATATATTTGAATCTGCGTGTGTCTCAATCCTGCTCTATGGCTGCGAGAGCTGGATCCTTAACAGCAAACTCAGAGACCAACTTAACAGCTTTGCTACCAACTGTTACAGAATCATGCTAGGCATAAAACGTCTGGACAAGAAAAGCAATAAAGAGGTTTATGAAAGAGTCGGCCGCAACCAACTTGTCCTTCAAGTACAACAGAGGCAGTTAAGATTTGTAGGACATTCCTTAAGAAGACATGAGAGTGACTTGATCAACAAGTACGTCCTGTACACCCCACAACAGCGACACGGCAAAAGAGGTCAAGGCAGAGCGCGAAAACTATACCACCAATATATCGGGGAACTTATCAACAAGGATGTACCAGCAACAATAAGCGAACTACGAAAAGTTGCCAAAAATCGCGAGGAATGGACAAAATTAGTGACCGACTGTCAACCTACCCTGTTTGCAGCCGATTGATGATGATGATGATGATGATGGAACAAATGATGTTGGTGCACTTAAACATGCCCACATAGGTAAGACATTGTGTATATGTTAAAGCTCCCATAACACACGCTGTTTCTGCGTATCTGACTTAAAGGTCCCATTCTTTCTGTGTTTTTGGAGCTTTAATTGTGTTTACAGTGCGCAATATAACATGTGTTCATGTTTCACGTGTAAAAAATGCGGTATTTTTCACACAATTTACTTATCTGTATAGATCTGTTTTCACTGTCCTCAAAACGGGTTGATGTCTTCCTTGTTTTATGAAGTCCCTCTTTCAGAAAAACGTATCGAGTTCTGATTGTGTAGTTTGTTAAGTGTGTTGTGATTCGGTAGCAGTTTAGCTTGCCGTTAGCTTAGCTGCCGACTGACGTATTTCTGTGGGTGGAGTTTAGTCAAAAAACTGTTCTAGTGACATCATTAAAGCAGGAAGTAGAGGGCTGTATTCCAAACCGGCCGTTCGCTGTAGGCTTTGAAAGGTGAATTATGTTAATGAAAATATATCGCCTGGCAGTGAACTTTGAGCTTTATAATTTTACAGCTATTATTTATGCTATTATAGCAACATTACATACTAACTAGGGTTTAAAAAATGGGATCAGAAAGAACGTGACCTTTAATCTTGAGTACATATAGAGTAATATTATATCCTTCATATCTCTGAAGAATCTTCAGTTTAATCAGATTCATAAAAGACAGATTAGCTTTACCTAATCTTTCCGATAACGTACGAAAAAATTCGGAAGGAGGAGTTAGGAGCTGCGGGAGGAGCGAACCACGAGTCTTGCAACACAACACTAACTTATGATTTGTGTCGTTTATATAATATGTATATACGCACTGATTTCCAACATAATACAAGCGTTTTACTTACCACATGCAACTCATGACCCAGTTGGGACTTTTCATGAAATCCAGCGTTAAACAAACACACGCAAAACGCCACTGCTACCCCGGATAAGCAAACTATATCTATTGTTTCCATAAGGCTGGCTTTCTTCTCCTTACACCAAAAAACACACTTCTTCTTTCGTGCCATTGTTTAGTCTTAATATAAAACAAGCTGTCGCGTGAAGTGATGCCTGTGACTTGGCGTCCTTGGTTTTTGCTCTCCCGCTGATTGATTGACATGTGGGCGTGTTTATCCAAGGGAATTGCCCATAAAAAGAAGTAATGCGTATGAATATTTCGTTGAAGTATACCTTAAAATTATAATATTATCGACTACAAGGGGATCACACCAATATTTGAAAGTTTTTTTTGACGTATGCGGTCGAGCAACGCGACTTCCGGAGAACAAACCCGAAAACATGTTCGGGATGTGTTCGGCGGAACTGGCACGAATGGCCACCCTACTTCTACGTGGGATTTCTCGACTCGCTCTGGGTCCTGTTTTCAATAAATCCTGTGTAACTTGTATATCTGTACTGTCAAAACAATCGATGTGATCCTAATCCAGAGTTTGTGTTTATCAGGTGTAGCCCTACTGGCTAACGCCCCAGAGCGTATCCCAGAGAGGAAGAAGAGAAATAAAGACAAAGAGATTTCCTCTGTAGATCCCAGACCTCCCCCAGTCACAAGTTCAGGGAAACTCACTTCACATGGAGCCAGACAAAGAATAATTGCACAGAGAGAGGAACAGCTCGCTGCACAAAAGGTGTTTCATCACTTATATTTATTTACCTTCAACATTTGATGGGTGATCTCCTGCTATCTGTGTTTTAGTCCATGGCTGTGATTAATTTCTTGCTTTTTTTAATGCCACGCCGTAGGAGCGGATCAGTCAAGTACTACGAGAATTAGAAGAAGATCAGATACAAGTGGTCAAACTGGGTGACGCGTCCATCGCTGCTCCGTTCACATCTAAGCTGTCCTCTATTCAGTGCAGTAAGACAAACTCCCTGAGTTTTACCCTCTCTTGACTCAATTCCCCAGATGAAAGTGGATTTATCTAAATGTCTGTTTTCAGTTTGTTACATGATAAAACAGGGCCGCTGCACTTTGGTGACCACCCTGCAGATGTTTAAGATCCTAGCGTTGAATGCTCTGGTGCTCGCCTACAGTCAGTCTGTGCTTTACCTGGAGGGGGTGAAATTCAGCGACTTTCAGGCGACACTTCAGGGTTTGCTGCTGGCCGGCTGCTTTCTATTCATCTCGAGGTCAAAGGTGAGATAAGAACTGTGAGATGATGAGCTGATTGGGGTTTATGATACCTTCGCTTTAGTAATTATTCTGTTTTTGTTCCTCAGCCTTTGAAGACATTGTCGAAAGAGCGGCCTTTACCCAACATCTTTAACCTGTACACTGTCCTGACAGTGCTGCTGCAGTTTGCAGTCCACTTCTGCAGTTTAGTGTATCTGTATAAAGGGGCACAAAGCAGAAGCCCACCCAGGTATGAGTGGATCATCTAGTGCAATTGTTTGTTTGGAAGGACATGCCAACCATGTAGGCAAGTTTGCCTTATGTTTCATTTTTCTTCCTCTTCTTCTCCTGCAGGGCAGAGCAGTTTGTTGACTTGTACAAAGAATTCGAACCAAGTCTCATAAACAGTACTGTATACATCATGTCAATGGCAATACAGGTGGCTACGTTTGCCATTAACTATAAAGTACTTCAATTATTTTCATAGTATGACAGTAATCATAATTATTTTTAGGATGTTAAAAAAATACTTGCAGCATGTTTGCTGTTTTAAATACTAAAATAATTAATTTAGTCAAAAATTAAAATATTGTCACTGCTTCGCTGCGTCCGAAATCGTGTTTCGTGACGGTACGTTCTGAATTACACGTAAGAACCTATATCATTTATCATTAAAACATTTTGGACATGATGCATCCGCCATGTTTTCTTTGTCATGTGACCCATATGTTTATGTTCAGACCTATGATGCGTAATAAGAACAACCGTGACCATTATTTACACATGCGTTGTTTAACAATCACAGACTTTAATTTAAGGGATAGTTCACCCAAAATTGAAAATAATGTCATTGGTGACTCGCCCTCGTGTTGTTCCGGGCTCGTGGGACCTCCTTTCATCTTCAAAAACACATTTAGGGATGTTTTATGTTTGGTCCGGGTTTTCTGGCCCTCCATTGGAGGTCTAGTAGCGGTGTGCTGTCCATGTCCAGAGGGGTAGTGGAAGCATCATCGGGGTGGTCCATGTGACATCGGTGGGTCAGTTAGAATGTGTTGAACGCGCCTGACGTGTTATCTGGTGCCCCCCAGCTGTTTTTTTTGTGCACCCGGGCTTCATTTACAGTCTGAGGGAGACGCACGCTGTAAGTTTGGAAAAAAAACTTCGCAAACATGTCTGAGGATAACACGTAATCCTCCTCACTGCAGTCACGTGACTTTAGTCTTGCGCATTTGCTTCACAACAGACTCGGAAAAGAAGACAATGCTGAATAAAGTCGTAATTTATGTTATATTTGGGTATTTTGGATGCTTCAGCACATTCTGGCTGACCCACTGGTGTCGCATGAGCTACTTTGATTGTGTTTTTGTTTCCTTTCTGGACATGGACAGTGTGCCGTACGTGGATTTTCGGTGGAGGGTCGGAGGGCTCTCGGACTGAATGTAGAACATCTTGAACTGTTTTCGGGAGATGGGCGGAGGTCTTGCGGGTTTGGAGCGACATGGGGGTGAGTCATTAATGACAATATTTGGGTGAACTATCCCTTTAAATAATGAGGAATAATTTTTTTTTTATTCTATTGTATTCTATATTCTATATATGTTTTTATTTGGTGTCACCTCAGCTCGTGTTGCCCTGCGGGATAGTTAAATGTCCAATGAACGCACATTTAAAAATTTAACCAGAAGTAGTAGTAAGTCATGCAGGTACTTTCGCCTGCTGTTATCCAAATACTATAAAATCAGACTTCCTACTCACCTCTTCTTACCTCTTTAGTATGAAAGTAGGCGATTTCGGATGGAACGCTTGTATTGTTCCAATCCCATAATATTTTCTTTAGTAAAACAACAACTGTATGCTCATGCACCAGCGCCCCCTCCTGTCAGGGGTGTCACATCCATTAAACTCTCTTTCCCCTTAAGCCCAGGATACATTGCATGATTTTTGACAGTGCGCGACATGGATCGTTTAAACTTTGGTACGACAAGCATGTAGATTGTATGATCATGACACCTATTAAATTGAAGGCTTTGACGCCTGCGACATACCTTAACGCAGGTTCATCAGCATGCAGTAGTGGTAAACAAAAACCAGTATGCAGGTCGTAACAGCAAACACACTGTGCGTTGATCATGCTGAATTTCTGACCTTGTCAGAAAACTATTGTAGGCTATCTTTGAACGCAAGACCTGGAAAACGGCCGTCTTTACACCTCTCTCACTGTACAACATAGGACCACCGATCAAAGAAATCAACACGATTGTTTCACAATAGTAATCTTTCGTCTGGGACAGCCAAAAATCGTGCAGTGTATCCCGGGCTTTAGAAGCACATACTTACAAAAATAAAGAACATTAATAAAATTATGTAAGGAGTAATTGACGACAGGCCATTGAATTATAAGAAAATAATGCACACCAAGGTGGTTACATCGCAGGTGTGCATTATTTTCAAATAATTCAAAGGACCGGAGTCAATTATTCCTCTTATACCACGGTTACCACAAACATTGCTCTGGTGCCTATATTAAGACATTTGACAAGTTAGGTGTGCGGTTTACTGGAAAATAATCAACACCCATAGAACATTTCTCAGCCAATCAGAATACAGCATTCAACAGACCCGTGGTATAAAACAAAATGAATTTTAAATGTACAAATTTATAAGAGTTTCATAAATAGTAAGTATGGCCCCTACAAAGAGATAGTATGTTGTTTTGAGTCCTCTTAAGTATTCTTGATTCAATAGCTTTGTGCATTTTTAGTTATTTACTGAAACAATTTCCTGAATCATAGCTTAGTTTCTGAGTGAATTGTTCTTTTAAAAATGTCTAATTAAGTTATTTCAACAAACTATTTCCTCAGGGCCATCCCTTCATGGAGAATCGGCCCCTGCTATGGATAATCGGTTTATCAGGGCTTGCCATAGTTGGGCTGTTGTCGGGGTCATCACCTGAATTCAATGAGCAATTTGCCTTAGTGGACATTCCAACTGAGGTATTATATTCAGTACACTATCCAACAATTTTGACACCAGTATGTTAGGAAATACTACAACATTGTGAAATGGTTCTCATTGGAGAGCAAAGAACATGTATAAATGCATAATTTAAAAATTTGTCTGAAATGGACCCATATGCCCTCATTCACTATTCCCTACATTAGTTCACTAAATACTCACAAGCCCTGCAGGCACTATCTTGGGAGATTAGGCATGTGCCTCATGGTACGTTCACATGGGACATTTGCATTAATCCAGCTTTTCAAATACTGTTTAAATTAGTTAATATGCTAAATAAATGCCGCTAATCACCAGTGTACAAAAATGGTGTTTTACACTTAATTTGTTGTATTTTTATATTCTTTCTCTTTTCCTTTACAGTTTAAGTTAATAATAGCCAAGGTCTTGGTTTTGGATTTTGTTGCCGCCCTGCTGGTGGACAGAGTTCTGCAGTTCCTGCTAGGTAAAGGAACCCTGAGGTTGCCTAAGTGAACTTTTATGGCTGACAGTCACCGAAGCAGCTTCTGCCCCTAGTGACCAGTCTGTGAACAGGATTTACAGGACTACAGTACTTGAACGGTGGCATTTCTGCGATATCCAAAAAGAGGAGCGTGAAACTCATTACTATAACACACCTCAGTGTTTCCATTTCTCTCTTGTCTCTGTCTTTGCTCTGACTTTAATCTTTTATCTACATTTTCTTTCTTCTGACATCTTCCTACTCACATCCCCTCCGATCTAAAGGCCAAGAAAACTACAGTATTGTGTTGAAGGAGAGAGTGTGTTTTTAGTGCGGTTGAAGCACGCAGCTGTGGCAGGGGCATTCTGAAGACAAACTTTAAAGTGTTTGTTTTTTCATTTTGTAAAAAGACAGATCTGTGAAAAAACTTATAAATGACCAAAAAATGCTGTTGGTGTGTTTTTATTTAGCTGCATAGCTTTTTATGGTGTCAATAAGTGTTTTTTACACATTGTATTACCATAGTTTTCTATTATATACTTCAGTATGTCTACACTGTATCACACTACCACAGTATTACCATCTCATAACATCAATGAACCATAGTACCGCTACAGACATTTGTTCACCTTTTAATGGCTCTTGTTAGTGATAAGCTTAGATTTTATGGGAAACAAAATACATAATTTGACAGTGGTCACTTGGAGCCTTAAAAATCATAGGGTGTATTCACACCTACCTTGTTTGGTTCGATTAAATCGAACTCAAGTTCGTTTCCCCCCTTGGTGCGGACCTTTTGGGCAGGTGTGAATACAGCAATCGAACTCTGGTGCGGACCAAACAACCGCACCGAGACCCAGCTGAAGAGGTGGTCTCGGTCCGGTTCCAAACGAACTCTGGTACGGTTCGTTTAAGGTGTGAACATGTACCGACCTCGATTCGCACCAAATGTATTATATTATTGTTATTCTGCTAGTGGGAGACGCGCTATCAAGCAGTTTATGTCGTGCATATACTGTACGGCAATGATTTTGAATACCTTTATTGTAATAATAAACGTTTTATTTATTTGCTTAACTTAGGTGAGTTTGTGCATGTTTTATATTGTTGTAGTTTTATATTCATTAAGAAATGCAAGCTAATCATTTGTTTCGAAAAATCTAAGGATCTTAAGATTTATTTATGTTATAAGGCGGGTACAATGGTTTCCGTCTATTCATTCCTATTGTTTAATATAAGCGAGTAATTTAACTAATATAATGTTGTTCTGTTTTAATAAAAATAATAATAAACACATACTAAGCATTATGGAAAATTATGAGACGCGCTATCAAGGTACAGTGTTTTCCGTCTATTCCTATATTTAATATAAGCGAGTAATTTAACTAATTTAATGTTGTTCTGTTTTAATAAAAATAATAATAAACACATACTAAGCATTATGGAAAATTATGAGACGCGCTATCAAGCAGTTTATTTCGTGCATATACTGTAAGGCAATGATTTTGAATACCTTTATTGTAATAGCAGAATATTATGCATACAAACAGCGCATCTAAATCCGCGTAATTTAACTTTTTTCCGCAATCGCGGAACAAAACGCAAAATCAAAAGAAATGTCTTGCCAACCTGCATTATTTATTTCATGGCAAAATAATATCAGTAATTTAAAATGTCTTATTATATTTTTTATAAAATTATCTAATATTCTTAGATACACAGTTAGACAACTTGGTAAACATTTCTGGCTTTATTTTACTTCAATCTTTCTCCAGCACCCTGCACCCCATCACCAGCAACACCGCGCCCCACAAATAACAGTTAATCAAAATCTCCTGTGCACATTACTACATTTTTTTTACGTTTTTAATTGTTATCTAGTATAATTAATTATTTTCATGAGGATACATACGTGAAAGGTCTTTGTGTGTCTGCGTGTCGCATCTGCTGTCTCACATAAATTACAAAAACTTGGTGAAGCAATGTCATAATGCATTTCAATTTACTGTTTTAGTCCTTATATTAAGTTGTTGAAAATTTGGGACACAAAAGAAAGGCATCTGTCCACTACCATCTCATCTCAGCGTTAGCAAACTTGTGCATGCTGTCAGCGCGTGAAGACCGATCTTTTTCCTTTAAGGCTTTGAACTTGAATGGTCCGGTCACATACACGCATAATAATAAAACAAAAAATAAACACACATTATAGGGAAAATGTAGCTTTGGACTTGTGGCTATTGTGCATTACTGTAGGTAAGTAATTTTCAAACTTTTCAAGAAACAACCATAAAAAACAAGATTACGCAACGCACCTCTCTCAGTGTTGGCGATAAGGATTGATTCATATATTCTCATTATTATCAAGCATTTATAAAATATTTATGCGCCCTACGTGGTTAATTATTTTAATAACATTTAATAACAATCATCTTGGCAAACCACTGTATGACAGTTGTCTAGGTTAAATAAAAAACAAACAGTGTATCTGTATCTTGAGATTGTATTTATTTTTCATATGTTCATTTTGTTTCTCTGTTCTTAATATATCACTGACTGTTTACTTATTATTTAATTACTTGAGAACTTCTCATTTAATATTTTACACGCATTGGTATCGTAATTGGAGAGAAAAAAATATCTATTTTTGCGCAAATTTCTAAAAATTACTGCCACGCAATTACTGCATCGCAAAAATCACAAAAATAAATCGCGAAATCCTGGAGGGACTGAAATAATTGTGTTTGAACAATCTGAATAGCTATATTTGTATGAATAATGAAAGCCGCGTATACAGCGCATCTCTCTATCTGTACGGCGCAAAAGCCTGATAACTTTATACCTGATACATCATCTGCACAGCGCAACTGTCAGAACATGCTGTCTATGCTGTCTTTGCAAAATATATATAACAATATAATATCGTTTATATGAAATTAAATTGTGTGCTTCTCAATATAGTGTCGGAATTTTGGTTTACCTGCTGATAACACCAAATCAGTAACAGAACAAGTATTGCATTATGAATTATCTCTATTATTTTGCTCTTCCTGCTTTCCCCCACGTGATAATTTCTGTCCAATGAATGAATGACCTTAATACACATGTGGTTTTGTTTACATATTTTGGTTCACTTGAAAAAAGGGCAGTGTGAATGCGAACCGCACCAAAAAATAAAAAAATAAAAAACATTTGGTCCGGACCAAAGCAAGTGAACTAGCGGACTTTCCTGGTGTGAATACACCCATACATTGTGATGCAAATAATATCAATATGATATACTACACTACAACATACACTGTAACACACTGTGAACGGTGTCACAAAAAACTAGCAGTGCTACATCATTAACCTGATTATTAGGATTAGTAATATTACTGCATTGGAAATTATTGCAGATGTAGGAGTGTAATACAAATACAATAGACTCATTGGTTATGATATCCTCACTACTTGTTCTGAGTTATAAACTCATTCATCGAAAGTGGCATGATCAAAATAATAGCAGTGTAAAGTTAAATTTGAATATTAGTTAATTCTGTGAAAAAACAGCTCATTTTTGTCCTTTATTAAGAAGGAGGGGGAAGCAAATGTTTGCCTATTGTTATAAAGTATATATGCTGCTCAGTAAAATGAAATGTTCCCTCATTGCTCAGAGGAACAACTTAATTTGATTATAAAGTTGATTTGAGAGGGGAAAATGTATTTGTATTTATTTATTTAATAGGGACCATGCATATTCATGAACAATGTTGTAAAGACAGACAACATGTAAATATGCCAGAATTAGTAAAGAAATACTACTTTTCATCTGTAGTCCCTAGGCCGGTAACAAACACTAACCAGAACATAACCAACAACATACCACATTAATTCACTATGACAACTACAAGGAGTAAGAATATCCATGAAAAATACAAGACACATTTAAATAGACAGAATAAAAATACAACAACAAAGAAGACATTTTAGTATCAGTAAAACAAGTGCAGTATATCAATATAACAGTTAATAATGTGTACACCTCTGGTTCTCCAAGAGCCACAATTTCAATTGTGTTTTAAAATTGTTAAAAGTTGGACACTCTCTTATCGGTAGAGGCAGACTATTCCACAATTTGCCACCTATTATTGACAACACATTTTGACCAAGGGTAGTACGTCTAAATGGTATCACACAGTCCCTTTTAACAGAGGCCCGTGTGCTACCTCCACTTGCAAGCCTTTTGTAAAAGGCATGCAGTGGAGGCGGCGCAAGATTATTTAGCACCTTATAGACCAGACAGATGTACTTAAAACGTTTAAAATTCTCAAAACTTAGAAAATTATGTCTCTCTAAAATATTACAGTGGTGAAATAACATTGTCTTCTTATCAAAGATTTTTATGGCTTTCTTATAAAGAGATTCAATAGTTTTTAGATTAGATATACTAGTTAAAGACCAGTTTATAAAACAATACTCAATATGTGAAAAAATCATAGTATATAGGAACAACTTGGCAGCTTTGATGTTAAGAAATGGCCTAATTTGTTTAAAATTCTGCAGACTAAATTTAACTTTATTTGCTACATTTTTTACATGTCGTCTGAATGTCAAGTTGGAGTCATATGTAACACCTAAATACTTGAGTTCATTAACAAGATTAAGCTCCTGTCCTCTAAAAAACACATTAGAATTTGACACCTTTGTGCTTTGTTTGGTAAATGCCATACAGACTGTTTTTTTAGTATTTAAATAGAGACATGATTTAGTGAGCCAGTCATCAATGTGCGCCATTGCTGATGTAAGAGTAGAGGCTATCTGTAAGTAGTTTTTATCATGAGTAAAAATCACAGCATCGTCTGCATACATTTGGACATCAACATTTTTGCATGCCTCAGGCAGGTCATTTATGTAAAGTGTGAATAAAATCGGACCAAGTATGGAGCCTTGGGGGACCCCAACTGGACAAGCACTAAATGGAGACTTTGTGTCATTTATACAAACACATTGCTTTCTACAGGTCAAGTATGATTTTATCCACTGTAGAGCTTGCTCTGAGAAATTAAAATATGTCAATTTAGACAAGAGTATTTCGTGGTTTACTGTATCAAAAGCTCGCTTTAGGTCAAGGAAGACAGCACCAACATAAGAACTCCTATCTAAATAGCCTTTAACCTTTTCTAAAAACAAACAGTTAGCTGTTTCCGTTGAATGATGAGCCCTAAAACCAAATTGCATGGGGTGGAATGAATTATTAATTTTATTGAGATGTTGGATCATTAGTGTAGCCACCCATTTTTCAAGGATTTTAGAAACAACAGGTAGAATACTGATTGGCCGATAGTTGTTCATATCAGATCTATCTCCTGATTTAAAAATAGGTGTGACCAGGGCCATCTTCCAAGCTGAAGGCACTATGGATTGACTTAAAGATTGATTAATCAAGTGTGTAATAGGCTGTAAAAGGACCTCTTTGTGCATTTTTAAAAAATTTGTATCAAGACCATGGGTATCCATCGACTTTGAATTATTTAAGCTATTGATAATGCTTGATACCTCTAACTCTGTTATTTGTTGTAAATGAAAAATTGGCTGGGCACAATCAATGGAGCGAATAGAGTAGCTAGGTGGATTAAAAAACTTAGTTATTTCATAGACAGAGTCTAAGAAAAATTTGTTTAGTTCAGCTGCTATGATATTTGAATCTATAACTAATTCAGTGTTAATTTTCAACTCTAAAACTTTATTGTTATAATTCTGTTTTCTGCCAAAACAGAAAAGCTTGTTTTAAAGCTTGTTGATGGTTTGCCATATCTTCTTTCCATTTCCTCTAGCCTCTTTAATAGTATCAATGAAAAAATTGGCTTTAGCTTGTCTCAGTGTTTTTATTACTTTATTTCTTAATGAGGTGAACTTTTGTCTGTCTGTTGTAAGTCCTGATTTTAATGATTTTTTCAATAATAAATCTCTTTCCTTCATAAGTTTCCTACATTCTGAATTAAACCATGGCAATGTGTCCCTACGTTTCTTATGGCTCCGTTTTCTTAAATAAGGCCTCATAACTGTATTAATTTTTGTCGTAAATTGGTCACAGTTACTCTCTAAATCTCCTTTAGAGAGAACCCTGCTCCATTCAATCTCGCCTAATGCTACTCCAAGATTTTCCTGTTGACCAGTAGGAACTGATTCATGATTGCATATTGATTTAAATAATAATATAATAAAGAAATGATTTAAAATGGCAACAAAAACAAGCCATATGGAAGAAAACAAGCAACTACTGTTAAAACAGATCGATTAATAGTCAGGATGGCAAAGTTTTTCACTTTTAGAAAGATCAGAGATGATCTGTAAGTAACAGAAGACATCGGATTGAAGCTAAGCTGTTTGCAAAAAGCCCCAGTAAAGCACCATTGTTAAAAAAAGACAAGCAGAAACACATCAACTGGCCCAAAGAAAAACGGTGTAACATTTTGTGCCCTGAAGAGTAAAATTGTTCTTTTGGGGTCTAGTGGTTATCAACAGAACCTCAGGCGATTCCCAGGTACTGAATTCAACCCACAGTACACTGTAAAAAGTTAAGCATGAATGGGCAAAAATCATGGTGTGGGGATGTTTTTCATACTACATGTTGGGCCTATCGGGAACATGGATCAGTTTGAATACTTGAAGAGATGTTGCCCTTTGCAGAAGAGGAAATGCTTCTAAAACGGGTGTTTCAACAAGACAACAACCCCAAACACACAAGCTTTTTTTCTTGAAAATCATTTTTTGCAGTGCAAGAGGGGAACATTTTGGTTCCAGACAAGAAGGATTCAGGTTATGGAGTGGCCAGCTGATCTCTACCCCACTGATAACTTGTTGGGTGACATTAAAAATGCAATTTCTGAAGCAAAACCTAAAAATTGATAGGAACTGTGGGCTGTTGGTTTTTAACCGCAGAAGTTGGTTGAATCGATTTGACAGCATTTATCAACAACAATGCAACTAAATATTAGTAATTCCGTTGTTTAAAGTGAAGTTAAATCTTTAAAAAATCTTCAGTTTTAAGTGTCTACAGAGAAAAATGTTGACACTGATATTTTTTCAACATGCAGACATTTTGTTAATACTTTGATTTGGATTTAAATGTGTAATGTTTTCAATACACTTGAAATAAGGAAATAAACTCTATTTATAACATTTTTGCACTTTATTCACTTTTATTAGTATACTGCTTTTTTTAAACACCACTGCATAACATAACACTTGTTGATGCTAAAGTCTTGCTTTTCAAAGCATCTGGGTGAAGCAAAGCACAACAAAACCCATTATCACAGAAGATGGACAAACTAAAGCCTACAGTTTATAAGATACAAATGTTAGATTTGTAACAAACATTTATATTGTACCTATTTTGGTTGTAATTGCTTTGTAAATATAATACAAAAATAAAATATTTTTAAAAAGTATTAGTGTGCATTACGTCACAATTACGTCACGCGGCGCTCGACGATGTAATGTTTGAGTTGGTTTCTAAGGGCAACGGTGAGAGTTGAAGAAAGAAACTCAGCGTTCAAGTGACAGGTAAATCCAAACTTTTATCGTTTTTTTAACTAAACATAACATAGACGGTGTTTAAAATGGAGTAAACATCACTGCTGTCGTGCTTTGATTTTTTTTATCGTGAGTTATGTTTACCTCACGTGATCTGCTAACTGTCAAGCGGTTGGTCGCCTTTTCATCACTTATGCAGTTGTCATGTCGCATTTCTCCACTTGTTAATGATGGCCTTGGCCAAATGTTTACAGTATGAATCGTGAATTTAGAAATTTATTGAAGATAATTTACATGTTTAAGTGCTAATCTTTATTCGGAGCAGATCGGAATGAGACACTTGCTCTATATTATATGTTGTGTGAATTTAAGGATGCACACACAGTTAGTTTTCACCTTTTATTAATGTTTTAAATCTGGATTTTGTTGGCTGCGTTGTCACAATGTTGGTTGAATAAGATCTCGCACGCTTTATCTCAGTTGGCTTTTTATATGTTAAAAAACCTTGCGTCACTTTGTGATAGATGGGTTCATGGTTTGTCCTGCTGGGTGGTGAAACTGGCCATTGTTCTTAATAACCCTCTGTATATAGTTCTTATTTTTTGTTGATTTATTTTGTATTTTCCTTAATTTATTTACAATTATTGTCTGTTTGAATATATTGACATTTTTTGCTTTTATTGTTAATTTGTATGTGAATTGTCATTAAACAAAGCATTAAAAAAGAGGACTTTTAAAAATCAAGGTTTGTTTTTAATTTAACGTTAGTCCTGCCCTGAAAAAGTTATTTCACATAAGACATGTTTACATAAAGTTTGCAACAAAGAATAATAACAGAATTTCTAATAAAAAATAGCCCAGTTCTAATGTTTATCTAATCCTAAAACTGTACCATCTTACCTGGACAATCAATTACAGTTTTTGTGTTTTTTGAAAGTTGTTCAAACGTTTCTTGTTTGTCCTCATCCATTAAATATTCCAGGTCCTGCAGAATCTGCTGCATATTTGACCTCTGTCTAGCAATAACTCTATGATGTTGAGATTCATCTTTTCACATTGAGGACAATCAGGAGACTCATACACAACTATAAAAAAAATTTATTCCAACAAAGATAATTAAGTAAATTAAACAAAGATTTTTTGTTGAAAGGGGGTTGATTTATTAGTGTGTGTTTACTGAATGAAATAAGGATAATCATCCAGCTAACAAATATTATTTTGTTGACTAGACTTAGATATGTAAGTGTTTTTCCAACTCGTTTGGTTCCTGTTTGTTGAGTGTACTCAATAATGCGCTTGCGATAAGTTGCCTTAAAAAATTTAAGTTACTCAACTTTTTCTTAACTTTTTCTTACAGTAAATAGATACAAACATTCAGTGATGGTCAGGTGGGAGTAAATTACAATTTACCCTGTCCATACACCTGACTTTAAAATGTATGGTATTGACTTCCTGTTCGTCACTGAATGTTTGCATATTTTGTAATAGTTGTGTATGAGTCTCTTGATTGTCCTCAATGTGAAAAGATGAATCTCAACACCATACAGTCACTGGTGAACAGGGTTAAAATATGCAGAATTTGCTGAAAAGCAAAGACAACTATCGCAAAACATAACAATTGATTGTCCAGGTAACATTGTGCAGTATTAAGAATCAGTAAACTTTTTAATTGGGTTATTAATAGAAATTCTGTTCTTATTCTGTGTTGTAAACGTTGTGTGAACATTTTGCATGTGAAATAACTTATTTTTTAAAATTTCTTTTTGTATTCTAAAATTCTAAGCATTTAAGCATTATTTATACACATACATTTACATGTATAAATAATGGTGCATGTGATATAATTTATAGTCAGGTAAGGAGCAATGAGGAGCGAGAAAAACTTGCCTCACACCTTTTGCTTGTAACACTCAATAAGTAAGAGTCATGGGCACATCATTTATTCATTTTTGTTTCATTTGCAAATGAAATTGAAGTGATTTTTGATTAAAAAAAAAAGCTTTAGATTTAGGTCCAGACTGAACTGAACTATTCCAGCACTTATCATACTAGAAAATTCTATCAATGTTTATTTGCAGCCTTGTAACTGAGACCTGCTGCAGTATTTTGTATCACCATAACGCTTCACGGTAGACTTTATTTTTTGTCCTACAGAAACTGCCTGTCATTTTTCTGGGTTAATCAGGATCACTTACTTAATCAAATGGATGAATGAATGACAGCTGTTAATTATCGTGAAGTTTTCTAGCTAAAAATTGCACATGAATGCCTTCTGATGTCCTTTTTACCTTTTCAGAGCCTGCTCACGTCATGCCTGCAAATCCAGAGCTTGCTCACATCATGCCTGCAAATCCAGAGCCTGCGCACGTCATGCCTGCAAATCCAGAGCCTACTCACGTCGTGCCTGCAAATCCAGAGCCTGCTCACGTCATGCCTGCAAATCCAGAGCCTGCGCACGTCATGCCTGCAAACCAGAGCCTGCTCACGTCACGCCTGCCAGGCCAGAGCCAGCTCAGTGCCGGCCAATCCAGACCCTGTTCAGTGCCTGCCAAGACACAGCCTGCTCAGTGCCTGCCAAGACAGAGCCTGCTCTGTGCCCACCATGTCAGAGCCTGCTCTGTGCCTGCCAAGCCTGAGCCTGCTCAGTGCCTGACAAGCTAAAACCTGCTCTGTGCCTGCCATGCCAGAACCTGCTCAGTGCCTGCCAAGCCAGAGCCTGCTCAGTCCCTGCCATGCTGCCAGAGCCAGGGCCTGCTCAGTGCCTGCTAAGCCAGAGTCTGCTCAGTGCTTACCAAGCCAGTACCATCTCAGTGCCTACCAAGCCAGAGCCTTCCCAATGCCTGCCAAGCCAGAGCCTGCTCAGTGCCTGCCAAGCCAGAGCCTGCTCAGTGCATGCCAAGCCAGAGCCTGCTCAATGTCTGCAAAGCCTGGGCCTGTGCCTGCCAGAGCCTGTCCAGTGGCTGCTTTGCCAAGGCAGAGCCTGCTCACGTCATGCCTGCAAACCAGAGCCTGCTCACCTCATGCCTGCCAACCCAGAGCCTGCTCACGTTGTGCCTGCAATTCCAGAGCCTTCTCAGGTCATGCCTCCAAATCCAGAGCCTGCTCACGTCGTGCCTGCAAATCCAGAGCCTGCTCACGTCATGCCTGCAAATCCAGAGCCTGCTCACATCATGCCTGCAAATCCAGAGCCGGCTCACGTCGTCCCTGCAAATCCAGAGCCTGCTCAGGTCATGCCTGCAAATCCAGAGCCTGCTCACGTTGTGCCTGCAAATCCAGAGCCTGCTCAGGTCATGCCTGCAAATCCAGAGCCTGCTCACGTCACGCCTGCACAGCCAGAGCCTCCTCACCTCATGCCTGCCAAGCCAGAGCCTACTTGTGTCGTGCCTGCCAGGCCAGAGCCAGCTCGGTGATGGCCAATCCAGACCCTGTTCAGTGCCTGCCAAGCCACAGCCTGCTCAGTGCCTGCCAAGACAGAGCCTGCTCTGTGCCCACCATGTCAGAGCCTGCTCTGTGCCTGCCAAGCCTGAGCCTGCTCAGTGCCTGACAAGCTAAAACCTGCTCTGTGCCTGCCATGCCAGAACCTGCTCAGTGCCTGCCAAGCCAGAGCCTGCTCAGTCCCTGCCATGCTGCCAGAGCCAGGGCCTGCTCAGTGCCTGCTAAGCCAGAGTCTGCTCAGTGCTTACCAAGCCAGTACCATCTCAGTGCCTACCAAGCCAGAGCCTTCCCAATGCCTGCCAAGCCAGAGCCTGCTCAGTGCCTGCCGAGCCAGAGCCTGCTCAGTGCATGCCAAGCCAGAGCCTGCTTAATGTCTGCAAAGCCTGGGCCTGTGCCTGCCAGAGCCTGTCCAGTGGCTGCTTTGCCAAGCCAGAGCCTGCTCACGTTATGCCTGCAAACCAGAGCCTGCTCACCTCATGCCTGCCAAGCCAGAGCAGGCATGAAGGTAAAAAAAGGTGCGAGGTAAGTGAAGGTAAAAAAAGGTGCGAGGTAAGTGAAGGTAAAAAAGGTGCGAGGTAAGTGAAGGTAAAAAAAAGTGCGAGGTAAGTGAAGGTAAAAAAGGTGCGAGGTAAGTGAAGGTAAAAAAAGAAGCAAGGTAAGTGAAGGTAAAAAAGGTGCGAGGTAAGTGAAGGTAAAAAAGGTGCGAGGTAAGTGAAGGTAAAAAAGGTGCGAGGTAAGTGAAGGTAAAAAAGGTGCGAGGTAAGTGAAGGTAAAAAAGGTGCGAGGTAAGTGAAGGTAAAAAAGGTGCGAGGTAAGTGAAGGTAAAAATGGTGCGAGGTAAGTGAAGGTAAAAAAAGGTGCGAGGTAAGTGAAGGTAAAATGGTGCGAGGTAAGTGAAGGTAAAAAAAGGTGCGAGGTAAGTGAAGGTAAAAAAAGGTGCGAGGTAAAAGAAGGTAAAAAAGGTGCGAGGTAAGTGAAGGTAAAAAAAGGTGCGAGGTAAGTGAAGGTAAAAAAGGTGCGAGGTAAGTGAAGGTAACAAAACAAACAAAAAGGTGCAAGGTAAGTGAAGGTAAAAAAAGGTGCAAGGTAAGTGAAGGTAACAAAACAAACAAAACAAACAAAAGGGTGCGAGGTAAGTGAAGGTAAAAAAAGGTGCGAGGTAAGTGAAGGTAACTAAACAAACAAAAACAAACAAAATGGTGCGAGGTAAGTGAAGGGAAAAAAAAAACAAAAAGGTGCGAGGTAAGTGAAGGTAAAAATGGTGCGAGGTAAGTGAAGGTAAAAAAAGGTGCGAGGTAAGTGAAGGTAAAAAAGGTGCGAGGTAAGTGAAGGTAAAAATGGTGCGAGGTAAGTGAAGGTAACAAAACAAACAAAAAGGTGCAAGGTAGGTGAAGGTAACAAAACAAACAAAAAGGTGCAAGGTAGGTGAAGGTAACAAAACAAACAAAAAGGTGCAAGGTAAGTGAAGGTAACAAAACAAACAAAACAAACAAAAAGGTACAAGGTAAGTGAAGGTAACAAAACAAACAAAACAAACAAAAAGGTGCGAGGTAAGTGAAGGTAACAAAACAAACAAAAACAAAACAAACCAAAAGGTGCGAGGTAAGTAAAGGTAATAAAACAAACAAAACAAACAAAAAGGTGCAAGGTAAGTGAAGGTAACGAAACAAACAAAAAGGTGCGAGGTAAGTGAAGGTAACAAAACAAACAAAACAAAGAAAAAGGTGCGAGGTAAGTGAAGGTAACTAAACAAACAAAAACAAAGAAAAAGCTGCGAGGTAAGTGAAGGTAACTAAACAAACAAAAACAAACAAAAAGGTGCAAGGTAAGTGAAGGTAACTAAACAAACAAAAACAAAGAAAAAGGTGCGAGGTAAGTGAAGGTAACTAAACAAACAAAAACAAACAAAAAGGTACAAGGTAAGTGAAGGTAACAAAACAAACAAAACAAACAAAAAGGTACAAGGTAAGTGAAGGTAACAAAACAAACAAAACAAACAAAAAGGTACAAGGTAAGTGAAGGTAACTAAACAAACAAAACAAACGAAAAGGTGCGAGGTAAGTGAAGGTAACTAAACAAACAAAACAAACGAAAAGGTGTAAGGTAAGTGAAGGTAACAAAACAAACAAAAAGGTGCGAGGTAAGTGAAGGTAAAAAAACAAACAAAAAGGTGCAAGGTAAGTGAAGGTAACAAAACAAACAAAAAGGTGCGAGGTAAGTGAAGGTAACTAAACAAACAAAAACAAACAAAAAGGTACAAGGTAAGTGAAGGTAACAAAACAAACAAAAAGGTGCAAGGTAAGTGAAGGTAACAAAATAAACAAAAAGGTGCAAGGTAAGTGACAGTAACAAAACAAACAAAACAAACAAAAAGGTTTGAGGTAAGTGAAGGTAACAAAACAAACAAAAAGGTGCGAGGTAAGTGAAGGTAACAAAACAAACAAAACAAACAAAAAGTTGTGAGGTAAGTGAAGGTAACAAAACAAACAAAAAGGTGCGAGGTAAGTGAAGGTAACAAAACAAACAAAAAGGTGCGAGGTAAGTGAAGGTAACAAAACAAACAAAACAAGCAAAAAGGTGCAAGGTAAGTGAAGGTAACAAAACAGACAAAAAGGTGCAAGGTAAGTGAAGCGAACAAAACAAACAAAAACAAAACAAAAAGGTCCAAGGTAAGTGAAGGTAACAAAACAAACAAAAAGGTGCAAGGTAAGTGAAGGTAACAAAACAAACAAAACAAACAAAAAGGTCCAAGGTAAGTGAAGGTAACAAAACAAACAAAAAGGTGCAAGGTAAGTGAAGGTAACAAAACAAACAAAAACAAAACAAACAAAAAGGTGCGAGGTAAGTGAAGGTATAAAAATAAACAAAATGGTGCGAGGTAAGTGAAGGTAACAAAACAAACAAAAAGGTACATGGTAAGTGAAGGTAACAAAACAAACAAAAATGTGTGATTTAAGTGAAGGTAACAAAACAAACAAAAAGTTACAAGGTAAGTGAAGGTAACAAAACAAACAAAACAAACAAAATGGTGTGAGGTAAGTGAAGGTAACAAAACAAACAAAAATGTACAATGTAAGTGAAGGTATCAAAACAAACAAAACAAACAAAAAGGTGCGAGGTAAGTGAAGGTAACAAAACAAACAAAAAGGTACAAGGTAAGTGAAGGTAACAAAACAAACAAAAAGGTGCAAGGTAAGTGAAGGTAACAAAACAAACAAAAACAAAACAAACAAAAAGGTGCAAGGTAAGTAAAGGTATAAAAATAAACAAAATCGTGCGAGGTAAGTGAAGGTAACAAAACAAACAAAAAGTTGCGAGGTAAGTGAAGGTAACAAAACAAACAAAAACAAAACAAACCTGCTCACGTCGTACCTGCAAATCCAGAGCCTGCTCACGTCGTGCCTGCAAATCCAGAGCCTGCTCACGTCGTGCCTGCCAAGCCAGAGCCTGCTCATGTCATGCCTGCAAATCCTGAGCCTGCTCACGTCGTGCCTGCAAATCCAGAGCCTGCTTACGTCATGCCTGCAAATCCTGAGCCTGCTCACGTCGTGCCTGCAAATCCTGAGCCTGCTCACGTCGTGCCTGCAAATCCAGAGCCTGCTCACGTCATGCCTGCAAACCAGAGCCTGCTCACGTCGTGCCTGCCAAGCCAGAGCCTGCTCACGTCGTGCTTGCCAGGCCAGAGCCAGCTCAGTACCGGCCAATCCAGACCCTGTTCAGTGCCTGCCAAGACAGAGCCTGCTCTGTGCCCACCATGTCAGAGCCTGCTCTGTGCCTGCCAAGCCTGAGCCTGCTCAGTGCCTGACAAGCTAAAGCCTGCTCTGTGCCTGCCATGCCAGAACCTGCTCAGTGCCTGCCAAGCCAGAGCCTGCTCAGTCCCTGCCATGCCAGAGCCAGGGCCTGCTCAATGCCTGCTAAGCCAGAGCCTGCTCAGTGTCTGCAAAGCCTGGGCCTGTGCCTGCCAGAGCCTGTCCAGTGGCTGCTTTGCCAAGCCAGAGCCTGCTCACATCATGTCTGCCAAGCCAGAGCCTGCGCATGTCATGCCTGCAAACCAGAGCCTGCCAAGCCAGAGCATGCTCACGTCACGCCTGCACAGCCAGAGCCTCCTCACCTCATGCCTGCCAAGCCAGAGCCTGTTCACCTCATGCCTGCCAAGCCAGAGCCTACTTACTAAAGGTAAAAAAGGTGCAAGGTAAGTGAAGGTAAAAATGGTACAAGGTAAGTGAAGGTAAAAAAAGGTGCGAGGTGAGTGAAGGTAAAAAAGGTAAAAAAAAGTAAAAAAAGGTAAGTGGAAAAAAAGTCCCTGCCAACCAAGAGCCTGCTCACGTCATGCCTGCCAACCAAGAGCCTGCTCACCTCATTCCTGCAAACCAAGAGCCTGCTCACATCATGCCTGCCAACCACGAGCCTGCTCACGTCATGCCTGCCAACCAAGAGCCTGCCAACCAAGAGCCTGCCAACCAAGAGCCTGCACACGTCATGTGTGCCAACCAAGAGCCTGCACACGTCATGCCTGCCAAACAAGAGCCTGCTCACGTCATGCCTGTCAACCACGAGCCTGCTCACGTCATGCCTGTAAACCAAGAGCCTGCTAACGTCGACCCTGCCAACCAAGAGCCTGCTCACGTCATGCCTGCCAACCAAGACCCTGCCCACATCATGCCTGCCAACCAAGAGCTTGCACTCACGTTATGCCTGCCAACCAAGAGCCTGCTCACGTCATGCCTGCCAACCAAGAGCCTGCTCACCTTATGCCTGCAAACCATGAGCATGCTGATGTCACGCCTGCCAACCAAGAGCCTGCCCACGTCATGCCTGCCAACCAAGAGTCTGCCAACCAAGAGCCTGCCCACGTTATGCCTGCCAACCAAGAGCCTGCTCACGTCATGCTTGCCAACAAGAGCCTGCACGCATCATGCCTGCCAACCAAGAGCCTGCTCATGTCATGCCTGCCAACCAAAACCAAGAGCGTGCTCACATCATGCCTGCCAACCAAGAGCCTGCTCACGTAATGCATGCACACATGAGCCTGCTCACGTCATGCTTGCCAACCAAGAGCCTGCTCACGTAATGCATGCCAACATGAGCCTGCTCACGTCATGCTTGCCAACCAAGAGCCTGCTCACGTCATGCCTGCCCACATAATGCCTGTCAACCAAGAGCCTGCTCACGTCATGCCTGTCAACCAAGAGCCTGCTCACGTCATGACTGCCAACCAAGAGCCTGCTCACGTCATGCCTGCCCACGTAATGCCTGTCAACCAAGAGCCTGCTCACGTCATGCCTGTCAACCAAGAGCCTGCTCAAGTCATGCCTGCCAACCACAAGCCTGCTCGCGTCATGCTTGCCAAGCAAGAGCCTGCTCACGTCATGGCTGCCAACCAAGAGCCTGCACACGTCATCCTTGCCAACCAAGAGCCTGCTCACATCATGCCTGCCAACCAAGACCAAAAGCGTGCTCACCTCATGCCTGCCAACCAAGAGCCTGCTCACGTCATGCCTTACTCACGAAAAAAGGTAAGTAGTAAAAGGTAAGTAAAGGTAAAAAAGGTGCGAGGTAAGTGAAGGTAAAAAAAGTGCGAGGTAAGTGAAGGTAAAAAAGTGCGAGGTAAGTGAACTTAAAAAAAGGGTGCAAGGTAAGTGAAGGTAAAAACAAAAAGGTGTGAGGTAAGTGAAGGTAACAAAAAACAAAAAGGTGCGAGGTAAGTGTTACATAGGTGAAGGTAAAAAAAGGTGCGAGGTAAGTGAAGGTAAAAAAAAGGTGCCAGATAAGTGTAGGTACGTAGGTTCCGCGTCGGTTTTCATTTATACTTTTGCGTCGTCGTCCGCGTCGACGTGCAAAAACACGCGCGACCGCTGGTTGGCAGTATCCACGCGTGTAACCACAGTAGCAGCACAAACGTGAAAGAAGAAGAAGCTTAGCAAGTTAACCCACAAACGAAGAAGAAACAGCAACTTGTTGTGTATAATTTGAGAAGACCAGCAATAATGAAAGTAAATAAAGAGCGACTTTTGATGCAGTTTGAGTTAAATCACTCCTCAACTTGGCCATTCTTTGTTTTCACCGTCACAAACAGAAATACCTATGACACAGTTTTTTTTACCTGATGGGAGGGGTTCTGGTGGACCAATCACAGCGCTTGGGGTCCGCGTAGATCTGACGCGCTGTTAATTTTTTTGTGAGGTGCGCAGAGGCTACGGATAGGTAGCTACGGCGTAGAACCTACGCACGACTATAAATCACGCTTTAGTGTAGGTAAAAAAGGTAAAAGGTAAGTCAAAAAAGGCTCTTGGTTGGCAGGCATGATGTGAGCAGGCTCTTGGTTGGCAGGCATGATGTGAGCAGGCTCTTGGTTGGCAGGCGTGACGTGAGCAGGCTCTTGGTTGGCAAAAAGGTAGGTGGAAAAAGGGTAAGTGAAAAAGGGTAAGTGAAAAAGGTAAGTTAAGGTAAAAAAGGTAAAAGATAAGTGAAAAGCAGGTAATGGAAAAAGTACCTGCCAACCTATAGCCTGCTCACGTCATGCCTGCCAACCAAGAGCCTGCTCACCTCATGCCTGCAAACCAATAGCCTGCTCACGTCATGCCTGCCAACCAAGAGCCTGCCAACCAAGAGCCTGTCCACGTCATGCCTGCCAACCAAGAGCCTGCCCACGTCATGCCTGCCAACCAAGAGCCTGCCCACGTCATGCCTGCCAACCAAGAGCCTGTTCACCTCATGCCTGCGAACCAAAAGCCTGCCAACCAAGACAGCCTGCTCACGTCATGCCTGCCAACCAAAACCAAGAGCGTGCTCACATCATGCCTGCCAACCAAGAGCCTGCCAACCAAGAGCCTGCCCACGTCATGCCTGGCAACCAAGAGCCTGCCCACGTCATGCCTGCCAACCAAGAGCCTGCTCACCTCACGCCTGCCAATCAAGAGCCTGCTCACGTCATGCCTGCCAACCAAGAGCCTGCCCATGTCATGCCTGCCAATCAAGAGCCTGCCAACGTCATGCCTGCCAATCAAGAGCCTGCCTGCCAACCAAGAGCCTGCCCACGTCATGCCTGCCAACCAAGAGCCTGCCCACATCATGCCTGCCAACCAAGAGCCTGCTCACGTCATGCCTGCCAACCAAGAGCCTGCTCACGTCATGCCTGCCAACCAAGAGCCTGCCCACGTCATGCCTGCCAATTAAGAGCCTGCTCACGTCATGCCTGTCAACCAAGAGCCTGCTCACGTCATGCCTGTCAACCAAGAGCCTGCCCAGGTCATCCCTGCCGAACAAGAGTCTGCCAACCAAGAGCCTGCCCACGTCATGCCTGCCAACCAAGAGCCTGCCAACCAAGAGCCTGCCCACGTCAGTGAATTTCAGCGATGCCATTTTCTTCTTGAAATGGCTGAATCTGCTGGGGAAACGGCACCGCCAGTATGTGTAACACAGCACCGAAGCTTTGATCCACACATGGACGGCGAGTCCTGGAAACTTATTTCAGGATTCCGAAGGTGAAACGGAGGTATAAAGTGAGTATTTTGTTTTTCACGTCCATCAGCTGAGCTATGGTTGTTATACTTACACTATGTTAGCTTATTGTATGTGAAAATAGCTTGCATTGCTAACGTCGTGCTTACTGTTTTTAGACAATATCGACTTACATCCTATCGTCATTTCATGGAATGGGTTTTGCAAGGCGAAAGACTGGGGAAAGGACACCGACTTGTTTTGCCTGCCTGTGTTGTTCAGGACATCAGACATAGATATCCAGCTCCTCACGGGCAATATAGCGGCTATAAAGAAACGGATGAAGATCTGGATGAGCTATAAGTGTGAATTGTTTGTTTTTTAATAAAAAGTTAAAACTCACATTGGTTGTGGTTCGTTTTATAGTCCTTATTGTTGCTACATTAGAGTATTTGCCTAGAGAAACAGTGACTGCAATTTGAGGAAAGCCTTCTTGCATTTTCTTTTTAAAGTTTATGTCTAAATTGTGTAACATGGCTTTATTTTGTAACCCAAATGATTTTGTAAAGTAAGTAATGAAAGCTAAATCAGAGTAACAGTAATCATTCCACCTCCACAAGTCTATAATGTATAACTTTGGTGTACAAAAGACAGGGTTAGATGAAGAAATGTATTTTTTATTGTTCACAAAGGAAAAATATTGTTCCACCAGTGAAAAGCACACATTAAAATAAACAAGGACATAATTTACATCTAAAAATGTCCCGCACAAAATAAAAACAAAGCAAATAATAATAATAATAATTATGTGTGTATATATATACACACACAGTATATAATAATATAAATATAAAGAGTGGTGGCAGAATCTGATTAGGCACAGCAATAGGACTCACGGAAGAGGTGATTATTATTATTATTATTATTATTAGAAAGTGTCAGTCTCAGAAGTGACTTTTGAAAGAAGTCTTGACAGCCTCCTTTGATGGTTTAGGCACTGGTGCAATGTTGGGTGGCAGCGCAGGCTGTGTCAGGGCAAGTGAGGAGGTTGGCACGTTGAACACAATGTTTGGATTGAGTCTTTTGTCAATGGCCTTCTGGATGAGTTCTGCTACAAACTGTGTGGTGTGTGGTATGAAGCTTTTCTTCAAGACCCACTGCTTGGATCTCTTGCAAAGGGTAGGAAATTAGATTGGATTCAACTTTACTGTCATTATGCAGAGTACAAGTACAAAAAAAAACAAAGTGTAATTTGTGTCCAACCAGAACTGCAAAAATATGGTGCAGGATAGACAGTAATATACTGTTTGTTTACAGAAGTTGGTTAGAGTAATATAAACAAAATATAAATGTGTGCAGTTTATTAGCTGTTACCTTGTAAGAGCAGAATAAATATGGATTTGTAATATGAAGCATGTATGAACAACATGTACAGATATGTGCGATTTAGTAGCAGTAACCTAATAGTAGTATAAATAATATTGATTTATGTAGTGTATAAACAGAATATATTATAAGAAAAACACAATAAATATTTATATTCAGCAAGAACCATATAGATAAGATATGTACAGCTATGGGCAGTGTGGTACCATTGTAGTGCAGGAACTAACATTATAAAAGTAGTAATATAATATTATGTTTAATATATGGTGTAGAATGCACTCAGCATTTCAGTACCTGCATGAAAATATGATTATTATCAATAAGTCTAGAAAAATCCATATGAGCCAAAAAACACATTTTCTGGCTTTTTTTGGCCTAGAAGGCACCAATTTCTAAAATAACTTCACACTTCTACCTACATAGGTGACCCAATTTAATAATATATGAAAATTTAAATTGGCTGAAGAAGTCCTTTAATTTTCAATATCCTCTTAATTTTTTTACACCCTGCATAATGTGGGAAAATTTGAAAATGTATGCAAACTTATGACCACAACTGTATACTGTCACCTCATTGTTTTTGTATGCCAGTAACAAGGGTCTATAGAAGAACAAGAGGGGAAACTCTGATTCGTTTTTGGAAACAGCCACTAGATGGCGCTTCAGTAGCGCGACCGCCATTTAGGAATGAAAATTCTCACAGCCAATTCATTCTCAATTCATTCATATTAAAATGTATTTAATACCTAATTACATAAAATACCGAAATACGTAAAAATTACATAAAAATTTTGTACTAAAGTACTTTTTACTTAAGTAGATGTTTAATGTACTTAAATATTAAATATAAACCAAAAAATTGAAATTATGAAATGTAGTGGAGTAAAAAATATGATAATATGCTTTGGAATATAAGTTTTCCAAAATAAACACTGATAAAATACAGATACTTGAAAATTTACTTTTATGTAGAAAGTAAAATTGTCTGCCTCTGTCAATATGCCATACTTAAAGGGCATAATTCAAAGTATTTTAGCATGAAAGCAGTATTTTTCAATGTGTGACAGCGTCCTGTATCATAGCTAAATCTCTGCCGCTTATAACAACTCAAACCGTGTGAAAATCCGGTAAAAATTAGGGGAGTTATTATGATTATTCCTCATTAGAAATGAATGCAAGGGAGCGCACTGGAGACCCACCCAAGATGGCGGCCGCGCGATACGTCAGCTCAGTCTACAAGGTGTCTACGTATATAATGTCTATGGTTCAATGCATTACCGTTTCTGTTTAATAAACGTTGTGCAACGTTTTGTCGGGGCTGAACGCAGCCCTGATGCATTGTTTCAAAATAAAAGTGCTTTGGGTTGGGTAACACCAATGACATAAACTTGGGGGACAAATATTTATTTGATGAAATTCATATTAATAGTGTATTTTTACCATTTCAGTGTTGTGGTAAATTCATACAGGGTTAAAGGTAACTGTAAATTAGATTTGTTTTATAAAAAACATGGTTTTAAATAATAAGTACACAGTTCAACTTCCATGTATGATCAAAGGGACAGGGCAATTTTCAGGACCAGACATTTAAAAAAAAGTTTAAAAAAAGGAAAAAAAAGAAAATTAAATAAATCTCTCATCATTTTAAGGACAGTCTATATTTATTAAATATATATCATTATGGGATTATTGGGTGAAATTAAATGATTAAGGGTTCTGCAAAAGCAAGGGACAAGCATTTTTTTGTAGAATGACCCACATAGCAACTTTTGCTTTTTGTTAATACTTATCTGCTGTTTTCTTAAAGCTGACTTTTAATTTACTTACAATAAAGACATTTAGCAATTCTCCAAAATTGCTTGGATTTATAGTTGACATGTAAGATTAGGTTTGTAGCCACATGGGTAAAGATGCAGAAATATAATTGCATATTTGTATAAATGTAGTTTGTGTTGCTGTTAAAATACAATTATAGTGAAAAACAGATGCCTTGTAGTGAAAAACTGATTATTTACCAAAACAAAAAACCGAGAATCTAGCTGAAGGGCTTATCAAATGTAAAATGACTGCAGTTCCCATAATCCATCGCGGTAGAGGTGCGCGTGCCTGGGCGGGGCATAGGAAAGACGGCGCGCGGGCTTTGAAAGAAAATGGCGGAGCTACAGAATGAAGGAGTCGAGCGGTAAGATTTTAGGGGATTTCATTACGAGACTATGTATTAAATGCATCTCGTTGACATATATTTAAGCTTACAATTTTCTACGAAGGCCTGTTTTATTAAAATGCTGCTTTTAGACATGTCCAAAGCTGTTAATACTGTCAAGCAGCTCAACATAATTGCCAAATACCCATAACTATCATTTAAGTTAAAATAAACAGTTTATCTGAGAATAAAAAAACAAGGTTATGTTATCTTGCTCATTGTACTGTCAGTGTGATTTAATGGTATACGATAATACCCACCTTACATGATTTTTACAATCATTCTTACAGGTGTGATGACAGCAACATTCTCACTATGGTAAATCAGTTTTTTATTTCGTTTTTAATATATTTGTTATAACCGATATCGGTGTATATTTAAAACGATATTTCGAAATGTTATTATTTATACAAAACCTACTATGGCAGCAACCAAGTGTACTGCATGCTTACGAGAGGGTTTTTGTCACGTGCACGAACACTCTTTTGCATAAGTGTATAATATTGGATGGTGTTATTTTCTATATTTTATCTGTCTGATGAAGGTCTCAGAGGCTTCTCAAGGGATCAAACGACCACATGATAGTAACCACATCTCAGGTCCTCCTCAGAAGTCCCCTTGCACATCTCCGGCTCCTTCAGGAATGCAGAATTTAGGAGAAGAGCAAGAGTCAGATGATCCAAAGACGAGCTGTGTGGAGGACGTTATGACCATGAATTTACCTGCTTCAGAATCAAATCCTCGGTCAAGGAGGAAATCCTGGAGGAGATCATCCAGAGGCAGACGGTCTCTCCCAGCCTTCCACAGTACATCACAGCGTAAGTGCCCAGTCACAAATGTGGAATTCACTTTTCACTTCCATTTTTGCCATGGGGTGATTTTCATGCTTGCTTGTTTTTTATTTGCATGTTTTAGCCCTGTGTGAATCTATCAGTTTGTCTTTATCTGAAAATGAGAGGCTTACCGTGCTAATGAAAGCTGCTATGCAGGTAACTATAACTTAAAAAATTGTAAACATAAATCTGCTTTTTTGCTTTTTTCTATTTAAAATTTATCTCTCCTCTTTGTACATAGAAAACGGTTAAACGGGTCAAAAACAGTCTATACACTATTCCTGGTGTTGATACAGAGATACTTCAGACTCAGAGTAAGCTCTTTTTTAATTCACATAAAATGCTGAATTGTTACTAGTCCAGTCATCATTTTTACTGCTTTTTATAATATAATTCGGTACTCGTTGTCATGGGTCACAATATATTACAGGCCATAACAATATAGTATTTTCTGTAAAAAAGTGTCTTATAGCTGGAAATGATGAATTAGGCAGTCTGAGTTATGTTATTGTCAAACCTAGAGTATCAGTGTCGACAGTAGATTGGACTATATAAGACATTTTTACAGAAAATAATATTTTGTTATGGGCCGGTATGAGATTTTGGCAATATTACAACCTTATGCAAAAATATCACAGGCTTACTGTGTTGTGGTATTGCCATTGCAACACTAAAATGCATTGTTATCAAATGTCTGCGTATACAAACAACAAATTTTCAACTGGACACAATACATTTTATTTATAAGCGACATAAAACGGGTATGCCGGGTAAAAATAAACCCTTTAAATTGTAATATTCTTTAAAAAATATGTATTTTTTAATGTAAATTAAATAAAAAAATCGAATTAATTACTTGACTCTATTTATTAATTAATTTTGTGTAAACACAGCTTATACATTTGAAACGCGACTATTCGTATACAGAATAAAAGTTTTTGTTTACATAAATATTATACACAGTACATCAACAAATATTATGTATATAAATACAAACACATGTATGTATAATTTTAAATTAAAAATAGATTGATATAATAAATATTTATATTTATATATGATATTTCTATATTTACATATAATTTATGTTTATACACATGCAATTTTTTTTAAATATATACATGCATGTGTGTGCATTTATATATACATAATAATTATACACATTACACACACATTTAATATGTCAACAAAAACTTCTGTAAACAATTAGTCGCGGCAGCTCTTCAGAAAATCTTAGTGGTTTTGAAACCATGACTGTTTAAAACCTCACTATACCCCATGCCTAGTTATGGCATGTAACATACATGACAGAGTACCAAATTAAAGTAATTTAAAAATATAAAAAAAAATTTTAAATACGTTTGGAATGGATACCAAATGAAATTGCATAATCACCCACATGTTTTCAAATGCATTTAACTCTTAAAAATCCTGTCTAAAGTCTGACGTGTAGTGGAATTTAGTTTATTTATTTCATGGTAATGTTTTGCAGTTGAATCCTTGCATGAACAGTGGGACTCTGTGGCTAAAGAGATCAGCTGTGAAACTCAGACTTCACTCCCAAGTGTTGACAGGTAAAAAACTGCTTTTTTCCATTGTATTAATTAATCAGATGCAAATACACTTACATTTGTCTGTTTTTTCTGTATGTATTATTAGTGACCCTGTTGTTAGAGAGATCAGTGAACGCATTCAGAAGGACATAAACAGGTAATCCTTTGCCTGGATTTTGCTGAGGCATAACAATTTAGGGCTGAATAACAATTAATCGCAACTAATCGCTTGCAAAAAAAGTTGATGTTTACATCATATACGTGTGTATTGTGCATGATAATTATGCCTGATGTGTGCATAAGAAATCTTTACGTATGTATATACATTTTTATATTTATATATCATTTTCATATATATATATCTTTACAAAAAGATACAAAAGTACAAAAACTTTTATTTTGCAAACGATTAGTTGCAATTAATTGTTATGCAGCCCTATTACAATTTTACACTAATTTCTGTTTTCATTATTACACTCTATGTCTGTTAATAAACATATTTTCCCTCTTTTTAGGTTACAAGCTGAAAGTCTATCCTGGGAGTCGCTTTTAAACAAACACCGGGCCAAAGCTGAAGAACTAGACAAGTGAGCACCATTAGCTTTTCTTTGACTGAATTTTTTTTTAACACATGGTGGATAGGTTATGTGTATGTTTCTGTCCCTTGCAGATGTGTGGAGCGTGCAGAGGAGAAAGGAGTGCCACTGGACCAGTCCTGCCTTGCAAAGTCCTCACAGAGTCAAATCATTCAGGGTAAACCAGACTACAAGGCAGTGTTGATCAGACAGCAAAACCTGCTCAGAAACATGGAGTTAGTGGTAAGGATTCATTAAGTATATCAAACACAGTGCCTAGTTTTCTGATTTGCATTTAAAACATAAACCCCTGGTTGCACAGACAAGGCTTAAAGCTAGTCCTAGACTAAAACACATATTTGAGCTGTCTCAAGTTAAAATAACTTGAACTGACAGAAGTGCCATCGATTTGTCTTAACATACACACCAGTAACGTCTTTCTCTAAGGCATGTTTATAAAAGATGCTTAAACACTTTAATTTAACCAAGGCCTAGTCCTGGCATTAGCTAAGCCTTGTCTGTGAAACCAGATCATAAAAGCATATTATATTTTGTCTGGGTGCTGAATTGAAATATGGTTAAATGCCAATACAGTAATAGTTATGTTATAATACAGTTTTGCTAGTAGTGTAGTGGTCTTAATATTATGCTAAGAGCATTTGTCATATGCAAGCATCTCCTGTCTTCGCAGATGGACTCCAAGTGTTGTATAATGAGGGAGCTCCTGTCTTTCCATGAAAACTCTCAGCTGCTACTAAAGGAGACTAGTGCCAGAATGGGTAAGAAACTTTAGCGTTTAAATCAACAAATTGAATAAATAATAAGTAATGGGTCCACAAAAATTCAGGTGCAAAACGGCAGCAATAGACAAAGTGAAATCAGACTGGACAATGCATGACAAAACATAGTGCTGTGTAGGGTCAGATGTTAAAGGGGCCATGGCATGACTTTTTCCATGTTGAAGTGCTATAATTGGGTTCCTATTGCTTCTATCAACCTAGAAAATGTGAAACAAATAACCCAGTAACTTAGTTTTGGTAAACCATTCTTTGCAAGCACATGAAAAATTAGGTTATTGATATTTGGCTCTCCTTAAGATGTTATAAGGAGATCTTATTATTAGGGGTGTAACGGTATGTGTATTCGTACCGGACCGTTTCGGTACAGTGCTTCACATGTGCACCGAATGACCGAATGCAATCTTTTATGTGCGGAACATAGGTCAATTTTTGTGTTTCCACTAGAGGTCGACCGATATGCTTTTTCTCTGGCCGATGCCGATGCCGATTTTTTAGAAATCAGGGCAGCCGATGGCCGATATGTTTGGCCGATTTTCTATATGTACATAATAATCAAAATGTTCTCATCATTATTAGCAGATATTTTAAATGCAAAAATGTCACTATTTAAGTCAAAGTATTTAAAAATATATGACTGGTCTTTCTGAAGAGTTTTACAACCTCCTCTGCACCATGCATTTATCAGACACAGATATTACCTGACACTCTGCTGTCATAATCTTTGATCAGTTTTTTACCATGGCTTTTATTGCTTTGTAGGATAAAATCCTTATTTGGTAGACCTGATTAAATATTTATTCATCATAAAGTTAACATAGTAAATGTCTATGGTTTTTAGTTGAGACTGTTATTTAGGGCAAATCTTTCTAAACACATTTACATTCTCATTTCTGAGACGCTATAAGTGACTGATTGTGCTGACAGTGACGTCTTGTGAGTTTACTGTGTTGGGACAGATCTGTTGTTTCAACCGTTCATTCAAACGAATCCGTTCAAAGGAGTCAGTTCGCGAATCGGACGCGCTGTGTTCTAATCCAGGCTGAGCAGCGCAAAACTGTAAACAAAGTGTTACTGTAACAACACGAAAAACATTTCCTTTGTGGATATGATTTGGTCTTCCGACCTTTCGCCATCGGGTCAGTTTTGTTTTGAGTAATAAAAGCAGGGAGACAGAAAGCGTGCACGCGCGGCTCTTCTCTCTCTGTCACGCAAACAAAACTCATCATCACTCATTAATCACATGAAATGAGCCTAATCTTTGCACGGACAGTGCACCGCGAGACATAAGCCCGTCGCGCTGTTGTACTGGCTGCTTAATTCGCGCGATCCGCCATCATTTAGTAAAGCTGTTTGTGAACAAGGCATGGCTGCACACACACGAGACGGGAGCGATCTGCGTGCAGCAAGAGGCAGCGTCACGAGTTCTACAACAGCGCTTAGGTGCCCGCAGATGCGCCTGCCTATTAATCGGCCTAATTTTGAAGCAAAATCGGCCAAAGCCGATTTTTTAAAATATGCCAAAAATCGGCCAATTAATCGGCCGGCCGATAAATCGGTCGACCTCTAGTTTCCACACGAACGTATTAAGTGGCGGAAGTCTCCGCATTCAGCGCAAGTCTTCTGTCAAACATATAACATAATTCGGCCCGCAGAAAGATTTTTATTTACTTAGTTGTATATTCGTTTGATTATAAATGTAAACATTTGCGTGTTGCGTCTAAACGCGCATGTTTTGTTCTTTCAAAAGTGTGTGAGAGATTGCGCGTCTTTCATTGCTACGCAATCATGAGTCGCGCTTCTGTGTCTGTGACAGCGAGAATAAGGAATGCGTGATCAGATTTTTCATCTGCACCTCACATCAATCATATCATTGTCACAATGCGATCAGCTGGTCGGGACAGAGAAGAGCTGTAACCCGGACTTATTCAGCTGTTACACAGCTGCGGAGGGGTTGGTTAGTTTAAGTCACAGTTTACATTGGCAACACAAGCAAAGATTAGGAGAAACGTGCAGAAGATAAAAGATGGCTATGTATGCAACTCACTCATCTCAATATGAGTGTATAATAAGTATATCATCATGTTGCTTGCTATGCAGTTACACATAGAGCAGTAATATTATTTTTATACAGAGATGGTACATAAACAATTCAATACAGTGACTTAAAAAAATCCAAAATAAATCAAAAATGTAGGCTAATAGTTCATAAATGTATTCAGGAATTGAATTTGTTAGTTTAGTGCAAGGTTTTAGTAGAAGAGAAGGTTAAGAAAAGATTTACCTACTGTTATAAAATAATGTAAAAAGTATGTTATTTAGTGGAGAACTTTGCAGCAGTATTTTATTTATTATTCTTTTTTATTTTATATATATTTAATTTATTATATTTTAATAAAAAGTGTTTAAAAAAGTGTAAACAAATTGTTAAAAAAAAGTTTATTGTAATAAACAACCTGCAGTTTAATGTTTGCATTTTTCCCTTACTGTACCGAAAATGAACCGAATCGTGGCTTCAAAACCGAGGTACGCACCGAACCGTGATTTTTGCGTACCGTTACACCCCTACTTATTATAATAATAGCGCCCCTTAATCTGCACTATCCAACCACAGCACTGCCATTTCGTTCAGAGAGAAAGAAAAAAAATGATTGTCAACACAATCGAGTTTGAATTGCATCAAACCACCATCATTGTGACCACTTCATCCGCTCATTTGCATTTTAAAGGACACACCCAAAACGGGACATTTTTGCATACATCTACAAAGTGGCAATTTAAAACATGTTATAATAAATTATCTATTTGGTATTTTGAGCTAAAACTTCTGGGGACACCAAAGATTTATTTGACATCTAAAAAAAAAATGTCCCCTTTAATACTGTACTGTAATACTGGTCATTTCATTAAAGCTTATCTGTTTTTCCCACAGCTTCCAGGGCCGGACTCCAAAATCTCCCTTTATCTCCAATTAAACAGCTGATTAAAGGACCCGTGTCTAGTGTGTTGTCCTAGTGTATTTTTTTTTTTACAAAAACTCCAACTATTTTCTCAATGCATTATTTCTCTATACATTCTGTAACATTTATCATTTTCCCCCTGATTCACTTTTATCTGTTCTGTAAAATATCCATGTAATATTTTTTCTGCTACAAAAGTTATAATTAAAAATATAAGCTTTTAGCAGTTTTATATGTGCATACTTTTTAGCTGCTTTGTGTAAACTAATGGGAGTAGTAGTGTTTTTATATATAACAGATGATGGCCACTAGATGGCAGTCTAGTTATTCACCAGATTACTTCCCTGTGTATTTTTAACTTCTGTACAGTGTTTTGTCAAATTTAAAGTGATTTATAAATATAATTAAAAGCATGCACATTTACTGCATATAGAGTTGATTTGTTATTTGTTTGCAGTAGTTTAATAGTGTAGTTTTTTTTAGGGGGTGGGGTTCAAAATTATTCCGTTTTGAGCTCCCAACTGCTTTTAAATGTTTCTTAATATGAACAATAGATAATATTAAGTGAATTTATTTTTTACCTAGATGGTTAAATGATGAATAAACGTGTGTTGTTTTCAAGACAAATATTAAGCAAGTATTTCTGTTTTAAGTCATGGTTATTAGCTTAAAGAAAAGACCTTTGAGTGCCTTTTTAAGCCTCTATTATGTTTATTCCTGCGCGTCCTGTGACCATTCATATGGGCTTGACCCCTTCCCCCACACTTCCATCTCTTGTTCTCTAATGCAGAGCTGCTGAGCAAGATGAAAGCTCGGAGGATTTTCCCAATGATTTCTCCACTTCAGTCTTCAATTCACATCCTCTCTGTTTATATCATATTTCCGTGCCCTCAAGACTAAACATGTCCTACTCTGAACTCTCATGCCAATAATATTCGAGTCGGTTAGAACAAAGCAATTCACTTTAAACGGTCGGTCCGCTGTGATCATAAAGATTGAAGGCAGACGTTTTGCGATTCTCAGATAGCGCGTTCGTTCACCATCAGGAAACTATTTGGATCTCTTGTTTCCATACAAAATGAGGTCATTTTTCTGTTTCGCGGGAGGCTGATGAGACCTGGCTTGTATTTAGTGTTTTCTGTTAATGTTGGGATGGAGGTGGTGTAGCGGGAGAGTGGGGTTAAGCGTTAGAAGCACTGGGGGTGGCACAGCAAGAGAGATCGATTCTTATTTAGATGAAAATGAGGCTATGCGCTCGTGGGCTGAGGGTGCATCTGCCTCAAACTGATTTAAAACGAATACCTATTCAGAGTCGAGAGAAGGAAAAAACTATTCTCGCGGTGGCAACTACTTTTAAATTGAACGTCAATTGACAAAGATTAATCTATGCACGTGATACGGTAGATGTCTGCCTAGGTATGGAGTTTTATCTTATGAGAAAAACCTTATCGTTCCGTTGTCGCTGGACATATTAAATTATCCTCTGCTTTTTTCATTATGTGTCAGGATGCTGGAAATCTTCAAGTGTGTGTTTTCATATATTTTAACCTGTTTATATTGTTTTGATCTGTGCAATAAACAGAAAGGATCCTTATTAAATACATGGAAATAATTCACTTGTGCCTTATACTATAAGCCCCTTTTTAAATATAAAAAAGGTAATTCCTTTTGTTCAAATGAATCAATGGGCCATCATTTAGGAAGTGAAAGATATAGATTTTCAATTATCCAAAATCTAGTGTGAAAGCAATGCTGTGATAATGAGTTCAGGTTACGGTTTGTTCCCTAATATTCTCATTCTCGCTTCAGATTGATTAGTGTTGGATTGTAGCTGAGAGATGTGCTAGGCGTCAGCATAAACCAGCACCGGTTTTGTCCTATTCCTCTTTGCACACACACATCATCAAACTCCCATTGAAATGCTCCAGGCTGCATCTCTGCTCGCCATGTATCCCAGCAGCCATTTGTCTGTCTATTCTTTCTGAGCGATGAAGTACCCAAAAATGTCCACGTTTGCAAAAAACACGGGGAACACTTATTTTTAATCTGCACTGTCTGTGCAGAAGACAGATTGAGTCAAATAAGTAAAAATATTATTAACCACTTATAAATATACAGTAAAGCATGTACTACCAGATGCTTGCATTATGAGATAAATAAGTCATAACTTAAAATTGGTTGATTTATCAAGTAAAACTTCAGTATGAGATACATTTAGTCCAAACTTTTTGACTAATATGCACAATAACAAAGTTTTGTGCTAGGTAGCTATATTACTCTATATTTATCCCCATGTCACTACGGCCTATACATACTGTTGGTAATATGTTTTGCTTTGTCAGAAGAAAAATCTGTATACCCAGATCCATATATCTAAACTTAAATATTGCATTCGTTGAAAATTTATTCATTGCTTGTTGGTAATCAAGATTTTTTTGTACTGTGTCAGCTGTCCAGAATCTGTTATTGGGACAGATTTGTGCTTTGAGAATAATATGCATTTTCAATATTTTGGTAAGTGTAGCGTTTTTCTCGTCAAAACAGTGACCTTATCTTTGAAGACATATTTTAAAACGGCAATTTAAAACCTAAAGCCAAATCTAAACCAGTTTATATGTTCAACTCCATTCTTCATATACATGTTAATGGCCAGAGCCTAAAGCAAATAAACATGCAAATGATCTAGAAGTCAAGTTAATATGTTAATTTAGTCAATTATGCATTGCATACAACTTTTGTGACTTTGTTTGAAAGAACTTAAGTGTAAGAAAGCATATAGGCAACATAAAGGGGTGGTTTCCAGGACAGGGATTATCTTAGTTTAATAAGGAAATAACTAGTTTTTAACAAACTTGCTTAACTAAAAACATTACTGGTGTGCATTTTGATGCAAAACATGATGTATTTTAAGATATGTCAGTGAAAGTTGTTTTCAGTTTGGACAGCTCCATACGTTTTAGTCTAATCCCTGCATGGAAAACCAGCCCAAAATGTTTGATTGGCATCCTCTTGTTATGTTATTTGTAAAATATTGTAATATTTTGTGTCATGTTTTGAAAAGAAATAGTCCCGGAGCATTTATTGGTAAAATAAATAAACATAATTATGTCAATAAAGACGCTTACTATAAATGTTAATGCAAGGTTGATGGTATTCCCTTCTTAACTATTAATATGTATCTTTTAAAAATAAATCTTTAATTTATAGTTTATATAAATGGACTAAAGTAGATGATTTAATTAAATCAGCTATTGTAGTAGTACCCAGTTCCTGCATGTGTTTAGGTAACAAGTATTCGTTGTACTTGTGGTTACCTAAAGGTCTTATAAACATAACAGTAAAGCAAACGACCTGCATAAAAAAACCAAAGCTGCACAAGCACTCATTTTTAAATCTAAACATTGGAAACAGTTCAGTCTGCGCGCGTTCACTGTCGCCCCCAGAGGCTTTCTCTAGTAGTGGCTCTTGTGTGCGCGCTGATGACGTATGCGCTCGAATGTAGTAGCGTGAATACGCGCGGTGGTGCGCTCGTTCTCGTTCAGAGGGGGAGAGAAAGAGCCACCGAGGAGGGCAGAAAGAAACACAAGAGAAAGGGGCAAGTCTTTCTACGACAGCACCACGGCTTGGGAAGAAACCAACTGTCTCGAGTTGGCTGGGATGGAGCTGAGCGTTTCCATTCTGAGCCGTGAACGTCTTTTCGCGCCGTCCGCGTAAAACTCCTAAATCGCGCCCGGGGACATTTAGCGCAAGGCCGGGGGCAGTTTGCTGTCGGTCCCGAGGGTTCGTGGAGCCGTGTGAATCTGTTGCTAGCATCGCTCAAATGCTAGTTAGCCCCGCTGCTAAGCTGCTAGCCAAGACTGCGAGTCAATTGTGTCGGAGATTTCTTACTTGCATATAAAAACTGTTCCGTTAATTCCCTCCTCTTGAAATTCATTTTCCCGGGTGAGTTTTCATTTTTCCTAACTGAGGAGAGGTTAATAAACCAGCTGTAGTGTTTTTATTTCGATTTATTTTCAGCAGAGACTTTTTTTCTCTATTAGCTCGTTAGCCGCTCTGCTTGGTTTAGTCCAGCTTGTTAGTAGTGTCGCTCCTCATACTGAGATTTTTACTGTAATAGCTGTCATCGCCAACAGCACTCTTTTCCGTGCGTTTCTTATTTTTTTTAAGTGTTTTATCTATATGTGTTTATTAAAGATTTTACGAGTTGTTTAGAAAGGAGATAGTTTGAGATGCCGCGCGTGGGATACTTGATGTTTCCAGGGACGCTTTTATTTGCATGTTAGATTGAGTGCTACTGTTCAGTGCTTACCTTTTGGTTTTAGTTGGTTTAAAATATTAGATTCGGCAGGAGTTGCATGACGTCCGATCTTTTTTTGTTGCATTGACCCACGCACTATCCTTAGACACCATTTCACGTGGGTAAATTTCACATTTCAGACCTGTTTACATTATTTTCACATAGGCGTTCGTTAGGCTCCACGTTTCTATTCACGCTGGTGGTCGTACATGATCACGAAGGTAGATCGCTGCACGGTCGCGAAGCGTCTTCATTGGTTTGCGGTTGGAAAACGGCAAGATTTGGCTTAAAAGTACTATGGATGAACAGACCCGAATGCTGGCTAGCATGGGCGGACTCGCCGGACTGTCTCAAGCCGACGTGGGTGACCCCGATTCGGTTCGGAAGCAGCAGTCCCTCGGTCAGCCGCAGCAAGACATTGGGGATATTCTCCAGCAGATAATGGCCATCACCGACGAGAGCCTCGACGAAGCCCAGGCGAGGTAAGACCTGTTTGAGAGAAGTATTGTTAAAAACATGGGCGTACTTTGCTTTCCATTAAATCAGACCTTGTTGAAAAATATATACTTTATTTCTTTTACTGGGAAATTGTAGTGCATCCGCAGTCAGACACAATCCGGCTACATAACACAATGTGTATATAAACAGCACGCGCCTGCACAGTATACACGCGCGATTTTGTAGCTCGAATATGAATTGCAGCAAAATCCCATGTCGGGATCAAATTAACGCTTTTTTTACATTTACACAGTTATCATATTTAACAATGCATTAGGAAAAACACGGTTATGGGCACTCAATAAGTACATTTGGTTTAAAGGTAAACAGACCATTTAGGTTTTTTTAATCTTCAAGCCAACTAAATCAATAACGATGCATCAGGTATCTGAGTGTAATGGCCTAAAAATAATATAATTTCCAAACACTTCTGTTTGGATAAGTAGGGTCGCTTCATGTTTTCATAAAGGCTTTAGAGGTCAACCAATGTGTTTGTTATCAGGATCCCCATAGGCTCTGTGAAGCCATTTGCTTTTAAGTGAGCGTCTGCCAGATTGAGGGCCGCGAGATAAATGAATTGGATTAATCTGCTACCTCGTCATTAGCATAGATAATTAGCGCGCGCCTAATTAAGTCATCGCGGTGTCAGACTCAAACTCCAGACGCAACATCCATATCCCGCGTTTCCTTGCGCTTTTCCTCCGGTCCGGTCAGCGTATTTCTATTATTGACCGTTGTGTAATCGATCCCTCCGCGATCGGATGGATCGCGCGCTGTGACCTGTGATCTGCTGAAAGGTCACCTCACGCGGCGGTTCCCGGACAAAAGATGCCTTTTAATGAGGGATCGTGTGCGTCTATGGCCTGTGATGTGTCATTAGCTTGTGATTTTCCACCGAGCCATTTGACCACCTGGTTCTCTTAATTAATTCACTTCTCTTTTACCCCCCTCTCCTCTCCTCCTCCTCCCTGGTGTTCATCCTTTTCATTGTGTGTTGGGCGCAATCAATTCTCCTATAATGTGCGCGCGAGTGCAGCTGTCCGCAAATTGAGTTTCTATTAATGAGATGGAGGGGTCGCTACACGGGCAACTTATAAATGCTTTTTACATAGGGGCGTCTATATTGCAATATTGCTCTTGTTTGATTTGGGTGATTATGTAGTTGTTTTATTACTTTTAGAGAGTGACAGAGAGAAATGGATGGTGGTGATCAATCGGAAAAGGGTCTTGCTGTATGTGTTTGGATTTGGCCATTGAGAGTAAACAAAACAGTCATGAATGAAGTAGTACACCCAAATTCTGTCATCATCACTTATTTGCCCTCATGCTGCTACCAGCTTGTATGGCAAGCTTTAAATACAAATGGAGGTATTTTGCATGTCCTTTGTACAAAGTAGTGACACTATCCCATTTAAAGCTTCGTAAAACATGCTAAAATGAATGTCGTTTCTTGCAGATCGTTCCTATAGCTGAAGCAAATCTAGTTTGCACTTCCTCATAGTTAAACTTTTCTGCACCTCTATTGGTTGAGACGCATGACATCAAATGCTATTTAGCATCACCAGACCCTGTGCAACACGTTTCAAGTGTCAAATTTGAATATGTGTGAGTGCAAATTAGATTTGACAGGTTAATAGTATTGGAGTACATTTTGGGTAAGCTATTTAAGCATGATGTAAGATATTGATAGTAGGGATGCACCATACAAAATTGCTGTGCAGAGACATCTACCGATACTGATAGATACACTCTTAACCCGAATTAGTTGACTTTACTAGAAAATTGCGTGGAAACCCGTTGCACTAAATCATTTTAGTTTTTACACAGGGTGAAACTAAACAGGTTAACATAGAACCTTAGTGGGTGTAGCAGACAAATCAACTTGGCATTAGTAGTCTTTACTAAAAAGCATTAGTTTACATTATGATTAAAAAAAATAAAATAACTATTAAGTTTAACAAAAAATAGTAAGTTTAACTTAACTCTAGTTTAGTAAACTTATTTTTAAGTTGATTTTTGCTCTGTCCAACATTTCTAGTTAATTAATTGAAAAATGTATTTTCTATTTTTTAATTCATTTATATTACTTTTGGTGTTATAAGTTGTATTATAACACAAAATTCATGACTGAATATAAGTCAATCATTCAATAAACTTGTTTCTCCACAGAAATACATACAAAAACTGCATTTTTGACATGCATTGTCAGTACTGTGGAGAGAAATACAATAAAATGCGCAAAACATTGATTACCTGAACGGTGACATCACAGAAGTATAATTACAACAAAACAAAATCAATAAAGAGCTTAAACCTATATGACATTTTATTAACAAATATTTAGTTCTTATCAGTTTTTATTCTGTGATAAAGCATAAATAATCAAAATATTCAAGTGCAAAGGCTTATGGGTATTCCTCACAACATGTACTGATAATTTTAAGTTTGTTTTACTTGAATGTTTTAGTTTAATGAACTAAAACATTTAAGTATAGGTTCAAAATATTAAATAATGTTTACTTAATTAAGTAAAGACAATATCTGTGTTAACAGTGTACCAATAGTTTTGCTTTTTACTACCTGTTTCAAATTTTTATGTTTAGCTTAATGAATTGTGTTCACTTAAAAGTTTAATGAACTAAAACATTTAAGTATAGGTTCAAAACACAAAATATTAAATGGTGTTTACTTAATTTTTTAGGTAAAGACAATATCTGCGTTAACAATGTGCCAATAGTTTTGCTTTTTGCTACTTGTTTCAAATATTTATGTTTTGAAATCCTAGTAGTGCAATGTGTACAAACTACACCCCTGTTGTCATTGTCACCCAATTCAAAATAATCAGTCAGTATGAGTTCAGATGCATTTTCTTCCCCATTTGATTGCCAGGGAATAATGTACCCTGATCAATCGTCCGAAGTCCAGTTTTTTTTTGCCAATACCGATTATAGGTTAATATTTGAGTGCATCCCTAATTATTAGTAGTGTAAAGACATTGCATTTTAGTGATTTTATCCTTCGCTGATATTCTGCAGCGTTTCACGAGAGTCTAAGTTCAGTCTTGTCTTCTTCAGTTTTGAAGCAGAAATGCCCTTCGGTACTTCCGTGCAGACCTGAAATAGTTCAGATGCCTGAGAGAGATATGCCTTATTAGTTTAAGTGTGGGATGCTTTTAGGGCAAATATGCATTATTATTTTGTTAAGCATGGGATGGTTTTAGGGCAAAGGAGGTGGTTTCATAAACACACTGAGAAGCGTTATCCAAAGTGATTATTGCATACATAGTGTGGTCAGCATTCAAAGCCCTTAATGTATAGGGATTTTTTCCATCGAGTATAAACAGATGTCATTTATTTAATAGTAATGAATTATGCACTGTTGTGGTATCTCATTAAATGGATTTGTGTCTCATCATAATGCATCTTTAATTAATTAGTGTAATGTGTCCCAAACCTGCATTATTTGCAGAGTGGAGGCGCACGTTTCGCTTGGTAAAGAGAGATGGAGCGAATCAAGACTGAATTGCTTTTTATTGTATGTTCAATAAAAGAAATGCAGGAGACTTCTTAACTTGCATTTAGATAAGATATACTGATATAGGTATTGGTTAGTTTAGTTGACTCTTACTAGATTAGATTACATCCAATAGAATAGAGCTGCACTGATAAGCATTTATATCACTGAAACACTATCTGTCATATATGCAAATGATGATCTTCATTCAGTATGCCCGTGTTTAGTGCAGACTTGAGATGAGATTTGTCTGCTAAACATCAAATATATCAGCTTGTAGCCTCCCGAGGTACCAGGTTTGAGTCCCACCAAAATATTTATGCTTGCTATAATATAAGGGATTAAAAGGCAGGACTTTGTTCCAACATCTCAAGTATTTTCCGGCAAAATCAGACTTGTTCTGATTTCGGCATCGCATGCATGCTTACTCATATACCACACTGTTTGATTTTTTTCACACTTGATCTGCATTTATACTGTGGGGGTCTCTGGTCCCAGTGTAACGGGATGTATGGGTTAGGATGTCATTGGGACGGAGGAGGCAGATGCCAGCGCTCTCTGTGCTATCTGCCCTAAGCCTCTCACCCTGTTGCCCTGTGTCCAGATGCTGGCCAGAGGATGCACCGGCGCAGTGGACCCCACAGAGGGAGGGGGAGCTGG
Source organism: Misgurnus anguillicaudatus (assembly GCF_027580225.2). Taxonomy (NCBI): domain Eukaryota; kingdom Metazoa; phylum Chordata; class Actinopteri; order Cypriniformes; family Cobitidae; genus Misgurnus; species Misgurnus anguillicaudatus. Next base: position 13,443,025 of record NC_073355.2, read on the forward strand.
GGGGGAGCACAGCAGGGTGTGCCCTGCCGCTCAACTTCCAGCACAGGTCAGTACAGGAGCGCATGAGCACCCCCCTTCTCTTCTCTCCCTGATCATCCCCTTCATGCAAATGACAGAGAAAAATGCACTCACATACTGTAAAAAAAACAAAAAACAATACAAGCAGTATAATAATCTCTGAGGTGTTTTAGCGGTGGGCTTAAAATAATTTTGAATTTGTCACACAGGATTGAAATATTCATACAGTTTTCAGCTCTAAGCCTCACGTAACCCTCAGCATTTACAAATCACTAGACGTTTCAGTCACATCATGATCATCCATCCATAGCTGTACGTATGGTTTTCTGTTTGTATTGTCAGTTGTTGTTATGCAATGTTTCTGTATTTGTCAGGTCCAATCTGCTTGAATTGCTAGGGTTTATTGCAGACGTTCAGAGGACACAAAATACTAGAAAAATACAACTGTTCTTCTTATACAAGAAACATTTCACCATAAACAGCCAAATAAAGTCCCAGCAAATAGAGACAATTGAAAATTAGGCAATGCGTTAAGAAATGCTAACTAATCGACAGTTGTTGCATTGCTCAAGCTAGCAACTCGCGCTGTTGCCCGTTTCCGACGAACTGCTTAACAAGTTACGCTATGTGTCATCAGCTCAAAGCCTCATCCAAGGATCTTATTCGGGAGATTTTCCCACATCTTTTTCTTTTCGCCTCCGAGCAACAGGGAAATATCCTAATTTTGTTTGGTATCGTCCATATATAGCCGCAAGTGTGGTGTTGAACAGTTTATTACTTAAAAAGGTTAGTTCGGAGTGGACTAGTGTAGCATGGTTTTTGTTGGGATGCTTATTTATGATGTGCATGACGTTGTTTAGACAATATTGAAATGTTAAATTCCAAATAACATTAAATTCAAGCTTGCCACTTGATGTGTTATTGGACGTGTCTGATCACATAACCGTACTACACTTAGTCTGAGGAATACTAGATAATCACTAGTGTACTTCAAGGGATAGTTCACCCAAAAATGAAAATTCTGTCATCATTTATTCATCCTCATGTTGTTCTAAACCTGTATGATTTTCTTGAACACAAAAGAAGATATTTTGAGAAATTATGGTAAAAACACAGCATATAGTTTCCATTGATGTCCATAAAATAGTTTGGAAGTATTGTGATAAATGATGAAGAAAATATTTTGATAAATGATGGTAAGCACACAGTTGATGGTACCCATTAAATTCCATCATATTTTTTTATTCCTACTATGGAAGTAAGGATGCGTAACGATTAATCGCAATTAATCTATAGCAGAATAAAAGTTTTTGTTTACATCATATGTGTGTGAACTGTGTATAATAATTATGTATATATAAATATGCACACATGCATGTATAATTTTGAGAAAAAATATATATTTATAGACCGTTTCAGCAGTAACAACATAAACAAGCGGCTGTCGCGGTCCGCACGTAACTTCCGGTAAACTCTACTAAGAATAAATAACAAAGTTCTTTAAAAGTAGTTTATTTATATAACAAGCAAAAAAACAACACATAGATTACCTAGCAAACCAAAACATTTGTTACTTTCGACGAGGCATTTGTTCAAGAGATCAGTTTAGCAACAAGTCAGACCATTAAAAAAAGATCACTTGCGTCCGATGTATCACATGCGTCAGATGAAACGTCTATATATTAAGTATTTATATTTATATATATATAATATAAATTATACATTAAAAATGTATATACGCATGTAAACATTTCTTATCTATACAAAGTTATTACACACACACACACATATGATGTAAACAAAACTTTTATTCTGCTATAGATTAATCGCGATTAATCGTTATGCATCCCTATATGGAAGTCAATGGACACTATATGCTGTGTGTTTACCATCATTTCTCAAAATATTTTCTTTTTTGTTTTGTTTTAGAAAAAAGAAATTCATACAGGTTTAAAACAACATGATAATGAGTAAATGATGACAGAATTTTCATTTTTGGGTGAACTTCCCTTTCATGGCTGTAATATAGTAAGCGCTTACCAATCAATCAATCAATCAACAGAAACGCTAAGGCATAGAAACCCCTCTGCATACATTGAATTGTATGTATGTCACATGATGTGGCTTTTTGTATCATTTTTGTATGCTCAGCTGGCATGTTCATCCCAGCTATACAGTAAACACCCAACTAGTGAGTACTCCACGATTATTGGCGTTTGTTAGGGGTTAACAATGCTCCTAGAAAGCACGCTTCATCCGCCCTCTAATACAGTAGCGCTGAAATCTGGCCGCGTGTAGATAAGCTTCTTTCGCATCGGAGCCCACTGAGCCTGGAAATAAAGTTTGCTGATGGGAGACTGCCCTGAAATGATCGATGAACAGATTTAGCACATATGATTCTTGCTTTGAGAAGAATGTTTCCTCTGTGAGACGCTTGTTTTGATATTCTCCAGACCTGCTCAATAAATTAAGCACGTTCGGGGTGTAAAAAGGGCCGGATAATACCATTAAACGGTGGAATGCTTTTCCCCGAAGACAAATGAAGACCATGTGTCAGTTACTCATTTAGCCAGAATGATCTGGGGCTGCCGCTGTATCTTCTCCATCTACAGACGCGCGGGGCTTTTTCAGAGACATGACTTTAAAGTCTTTGCATGTCCATTACATCTTGTGTGATTGATTTCTGAGTGGATGTTTGTACTTGTGATTGTAATCACATTGAGAGGTGAATGTTCAATGCCGCTGGCATCTTAAGAGTAGGTATAATAACTCTGGTTTGTTTGAAAGCAAACTATGACGTATATGCTATCAGTTTAGTAGTTCAGTTCAGATTGGGTACAGATTTAATAATATGCCCTTAAAAATCTTTTACATTGTAGTATAACGTAGTATTTTCAGTTTGTGATGCCAAAATAAATAAATATATTTGACCCTATGTGTCAATAATCAGATTAGGAGCATCAAAATTTGATTTCAGTTATTGATTTTATTCTTTGACATGGTCTTACTTAGTGAATATTAAAGATATTTTCACAAAATGATGTTTACATTAAGTAGGGTGATTTTTATGTAGAAAATAATAAATCTCAAAAAATGACTGTAGCTGGGTCACATATACATAAAGAAATAGTAAAATTAAATCTTAATAAAATAAAATTTGATCAAAATTATCAGCACAAAAAAGCTAAACTTTGAACTGACCCAACCAAGTACCAAGTAGGAAAGTACCACGTAACCACTTTCAATTGGGCAAGTATGTTTGTTTAGGTAGACTCATATATCAAAAATCTCTGCATCAGCCAGTTACTATTTGAAATAACCTGTTAACCAAGCCTTGTTAACATATTCTTTATCTTGTGCAGGAAACATGCCCTGAACTGTCACAGGATGAAGCCGGCTCTCTTCAGCGTGCTATGCGAGATTAAAGAAAAAACAGGTAAGTCGTTGACTTATTAACCCAATACTCTGCAGCTCGGGTTTGGTTCTTGCATGCTTCGAGTACATCTTTTTCATTACTTTGTATTGATTCTGGATTGACCATATGCAGAGACAGGTGTTTAATAATCATCAGACTCAATGCGTTGTGTCCCAGCCCTCTTTTAGCGTCGCTAGTGTTCCTCTGGGGTGTCCATATGTCCTTTTGTGTCGCCCGCTGCAATCATTAGGTGTCAAGGCAATAGATTTATTGTTTATGTTGTGCGCAATCTCTCTCGAATCTATTTGGAGCGTTGGTAAAGCAACAAGTGTATGCGTTTTTATTCGTACCGTTGCTGTATATTTCTCATTGTGAACCCCATCCCAATCCGAAACCGGTGACAGCTCCTGCATTTTAACTCGCAGTGGTCAGTTTTCTGGCAGATCGGCAGCTTTCTCCCCTCAAACGAGAGGCTGACAAACGATTAAATATTTATGGAGGTGTTGGCGTTGTCTTTGTGCCATGCTTTCTCTCGTTTCTTTCCTGTCATATCCCGCTACTCGAAATCCGTCTCGGGTTCCGTAACAAGCATGCTCATGTGGAATTACAGTGCAAAAATGATGTGCAGCGGTCTGTTTGTGGCAATCTGTCAATAACCCGGTCTTACTTCGCTATAATTGGATGCAAGTAAAGGGTAGGTTGGAGGAATGGGTGTCGGGGGCTGTCCCTGTTGCCAAGGCAACCTGCTGTCTTATTTACCTAATGTCATTCACTTTGATTTTCACATTTAGCCTGCCAGTAGAGAGAGAGAGAGAGAGAGGTCTGGAAGAAATGCAGCACTAAATGGAAGCTGTGTATGTGCGGACAGGGAAAGTTAATGGTCAGAATTTTCCATACATCACTCGGGTTATCGCCCAACTCGATCTAGAATCAGTGTTTTACCGTCAACACATCAGTGTAAATGAGCTGATTTACTCGATGACAGGAGAAGGCCATTACCGTCTGATCAGGGACGCGGTTGCGCTGTTAAACCTGTTTTTATTGCCAGCGGTGTATTAAAATGTTCGTAAATGCAAGGCTATTCATATGTAATCAAATTAGTCATGCTAATATTTAATGGTCAGTTATATTTCAGCATTCATGTAAAAAATATTTTACTTTAATTGGTGTAAGCAGGCTCGAGTGTTGTCATGTGCGCTCCACCTTCCCCGCTCCACCTTCCCTGCTCCATATACCTGCACTGCAACTCCAAGACTCCCCGTCGCTTTCATCTCCTGCCTGAGGAATGTGAATTAAAGCAGGCAGGCTCTTCTACTGCACACGATTGTACTCCTGATCAGCAGTCTTTACATCTGTTTTCCACAGTCTCTATCTGTCTGCCTCCGTCTCTCGCTCTCATACATGGGTACGGTGGGGATAAAAGCGAGCTGGAGCTCAGGCCTTTCCCTGCCGCTGCAGTCTTGTCCTCTCCTCCCTCCCTCTCTCCTGATGCCTTGCTTCCATTCTTGAAAGCGAAGTCTTGCTCTGAACTCGGGGCTTTGATATGGTAATGGAGGTGGAGGGGAGGGTTAGGAAAGCGTGGGGGAGGGGCATTGAATTCCTCGGAGTGCTGCTGCAGTTCGGAAGATTGTTTTTTTATTGTTAAGGAAATGTTCTGCTCAAATGTAAGTCGCACTAACCACCCCCCCACCGCCCAACGCATATCCCCATCTGTTTAACATAAACTTCTTGTGCGTGAAATGTACGATTTGTTAATTAATCTCCTTAGAAACAAATTAAGAGAAAGATGAGCTTTTGGAGCCAATTGTGCCTACGGTATTGGCCCTCCCCCATCTACTTAAAATGGTTGAAGCTAGTTGATTCTCACCCTCCTCGCCGCCCTGACTTTTGTTCGGGCTGACCGGCTCATCTCTGAGGTCACATGCTTTTGTAGTTTGTTTTTACCGATTTTTGTAATGTAAATGAATCACAGCCGATATGAATATGGGCAGTCGACAAATAACTTTCACGTTGTTTATTTCGCCATTAAGCTTTTATGGGTGTAGTAAAATGTGGGTAGTCAGCGTTTCTTAATTTGCCTTATTTTAATTCACTGTTTAGACTACTTTCTATGGCAGTTTACTTAAGTGGTAGTGTTGTGTGACGAGTACATTATTTTATGTAGTCTCCCAAGTAATAAGATCATACAAACTATGAAAGTAAATTTAGTTAAATAGGTAGGTGATTTTCACGAAATCCAGATTTAGAAGGTGTCCAGCATCAGAATTTTTAGAAAGCCCTTGAAGCCATTTTTTTCCCACAAGATTAAGGTCTGAACTTACTATAACTTTAAAAAGTATTTCCTATAGAATTATTTACATTTTTTAGATTATCATTTTAAAAAATGATCATTACCGCAACATGATATTACATTAAATATATGCATTTACAAACTCATGTTTCGGTAATGAGAACTAAAAAATTTCAACTTTTATCTGGAGAGAAAAAATAAGAACTGCTTACCTTGTAGCCATCTTGAGTGTCACAGTCAATTATGTCCCTTCCAACAATTTTTTTAAAAAGATAGTTCCTTGAGGGCTTTAAATGATGATTGAAAATTGTTGTGGAGGATGAGAAAATTGGTCTTGGACACATTTATATTCCTTATTATTGTCTCTACATTTACCAATGATCACCAAATACCACATGTTTCTTTACTGTAAATGTTTATAGTATAACATGCACTGAACTTTTTATTTTTTAGATTTTTTAATTATAAATATTTCCATTGCAAAGAACCCAAATCCAGTCATGGACACGTTGCGGTAATGAAAATTTTCCCCTTAAACATGGAAAAACAACATAATTGGTTTGATGATGTCATTTGAAATCATGATGTGCAAAATAGTCCATGAAGAAATGTTTGGTATGCTTCTTATTTTGATAGCATTTACTTTTTTATCAAAATGTTTCATGACACCTCATAAGTCTAATTTCGCGAGAATCACCCAAATGCTGATAGTACTACCTATATACACCTCCTGTATCCTACATTTACATGTGCAGTTCACATAAAACCAAATTTGTCATTCTGTTCAGCTAGCATACAAATCTAGCACATATTCAAAACCCTTCAGCCCCTTTTCACTTTACTCCTTTAAAAAAATCATTTTATTTCAAAATTTATAGCCTAATATGTTAGCTTTGACATTAATGTCAATTCTCTTGCTAATAGCTTATTATGATTAAGTCGTCTGATGTTTGTGGAGTATTTACCACAAGAGCCGGCATTATACTGCTATTGCATTTCTACATAGACAATAAAAATATCAAACAAGTAAAAATGATTTATCAGGACCAAGAATACTTTCTCCTCAAATAAACTTTTGTTCTTTGTGAAATGCATCCAGAAGTGGCATCATGGTTACCCGTTTAAAAAATGTCTTCAACCTTCTAGTATTTGTTTTGAATAGACTTAAAAAGGACAAAATGTCCAGTACCTGTCTAGAGCATTGGTATGATATAAGCCTGATTTATTAGCCTCTTGGACTACATTTTAGTATATAGCCGGTTTCCAGGAATAATCATTTCTAGACTTTTATAGTACTTTTGTAATTTCTTATTACCAGCAAGTCGACACTTGTTATTTGTAAAAAAAAAACATTTTAAACGGCTTTGAAGATCCAACTGGCCTCTATTCAAACCTTTAACTTTTATGCTGTATTAAGAATTATATGAGAAAACTTTTATAGCCGTGTAGTTATTATACACTGTAATGTAATAAAGTGTTTTTAAATGTCAGTTACTTATAACCAATATAAGGTTTAAATAACTTTCAATTGGAGCATTAAAAAGCTTGACACAAAAAATAGCTATTTTGCAGATATTGGAAACTGTAAACTTTAACATACGTATTTTAATGTTGACCTTAAATTAAATATAATGTTTTATGTTACAAGCATGAGCCAACATTGGCCCAAATCCTTGTTTAACCAACCTGGATGAACTGACTGACTTCAGTTTTGTGGCCAAAGACCTAATTAAGGCTTTATAATTGTCATTCATTTTTGAAAGACCCTCATTTGAACCCTCCTGTAAAATTTTATGATTTGTTAGAAAATCTCTCTACTTTTTTACGAGGTCGAGCCTGCAGCCTGAGAGTAAAACAGCCAGTGGACTGTGAAGACTTTTTACAACTTAAATAAACTGCATTCGACATAAACACGGCCGAACGATAATTATACATAGTACGTACGTGCGAGCGCAGTGACGTCATTTTCACTTCAGAATCGTCAGCAGAAATGATCACATGAGCGCAGCCAAATTCATAAAACCAGCTTCCCAAACATCATAATTTCACATTGGCCCCATTTTATTCAGCATTTCTTGTGTGGTGCTCTGTCACTCAATCTGTTTTCTCTTCTCTGTTCCACGAGTGAGAAAGATAGAGTGTAAAGGGGGGAGAGAGAGAGACAGCGATAGAGAGAGATTGATGAGGCAGTAAGAGCAGCAGTAATTACTCTGTGTCCATTCCCCACGCCGGATTGGCAGACGGCTAATATCACACAGACCCCTGGCCCTGACAGGCGCCCCCCTTCCCCCATCACAAGGTCCAGAATGGTGGATGGAGAGGGGGAAGCGTCACCCCAAAACCTCGGCTTCATCCTAATGCTGTGTGGGCCGAGCGTCTTTCCTCTCATTAGGTTATTCCTCAAGGAGTTCGGCCCTTTCTCTGGACTCGACAACCAAAATTGGATGATGCACTTTTGAATTCAGGGAAACATTCAAACCGTACAGGCCTTTGAGTTGACGGGTCAAGTGCTTCCGATGCTGTTTTAGTCATTATTTACTGGAAACGGAAAATTTAAAGATTGCGCAAAATCATAATTAACTCATTTTTTATTTTTTACATCCTACTGCGCTAAAGTACTTTAGTGCGATACTTTGTAGATGTTATTTGTAATCGTTTTTATCTAATCTATTAAGATAAAATAACTTCCTGAATCTGTAAAGACTTTTACTAAGTTATCATGGCTATAATGCAGTTAATCATTTACATAAGTTATAATGTGCTCCCTGTGTCACGCTGATTGTTTGTTTATGTGATAGTGACATTTAAAACGATAATCCTGAAAATTGTATAAAAAATTATAAAACTAACATTCAAGAACTATACTTAAATTTTGAATAAAAATAATTTCTTTAAATTTAAATTAAAACGTAAAATAACAATTATGCACAACCTCAGCTTGCATTTATTATTATTAGCTTATTAAAATTATTGGTGCTTAATGCATTTTATTTCTTAGGGGCATTCATAGCATTCATTGCATCCTTTGACTTTCTGGTTGCACCACCTGACCTCTGCAATAAATTTACATTTAACGGACTTCCACTTTCTGGTATAAGCTTTTGCCTGTGATATCAAATTCATGAATATACTTAAATATAATTATACTTAAAATATAATTAAAATGTGTTTGATAAAATAGCATCTTTTCTAGTTACACTGGTTGTACCACCTGACACCAAAGGTGAACCAGTCTACCAATTACATTAAAGTAGCTAATTTTTCAGTATTTGAGAGAAATCTACAAACTTTTCATTCAGCCATAAAGAGCATGTTTACAGTTTATACTTGTTAACTTCTTAATAAAAGGCCCATGATTGCGGTTGTACTACCTTGACATTTGAGAACATCCAAATTGTTGGACAAAAGATTTTTTAAATTATCCTAACATCCCAACAACTACTAATATTTGTGAAATTTGTTTATAGGAAAGGCTTTGAACATAAAATAATGCCAATTTTTCATAATTTAAACACTATTTTTACCTGTTGTCTTATGCTACGTACACACCAAATGCGGGGCATGCCGTTACTCGCTCTAGATTACTTGCGGGATTTAACTTTGTGTAAAAAACAAATTTTGTGCTTGAGTTGAATATTTTTTTACTTTGGCGAAGACGCGTTTGCCCATATCGCATCATTCGCATCGCGCATTTCCATTGACTTTGTATGTAATCCATTCGCGCAAATCGTTGAACTCGCGTCTGGTGTGAACTCACAGTTAAACTGATCATTTGTACGGACAGTTGCCTCGCCTGTTTGAGAAACCGAAATAAAAATGAGTATTTATTATAAAAAATACTCTATGTATTTAAACTAAAATAGGTTTATAGAAAAAAATGAGTAATGTAATCATAAATCTATAGACGGTTTCAGCAGTAACAACATAAACAAGCGGCTTTCGTGGTCATCACGTAACTTCCGGTAAACTCTGCGAAGAATAAATAACCTTTTAAAGTAGTTTATTTATATAACAAGTAAAATAAACAACACGTAGATTATATAGGAACGCAAAACATTTGTTATTTTCGACGAGGTATTTGTTTAAAAGTTCAGTTTCAGCAACTAGTCAGACAAACTAGATATTAAACAAACAGAAACCGGAAGTACAGTTCGGAGCGGACGCTTATTGCGTCACCGCACGTGTGCCTGATGAAACGCTCTATAAATAAGTTATTTTTATAATGCATAATGCGGCCGGACACAAAAGTATACATGTCATGTCATTGACCCCTATGCATTTTGCAGACCAGTTGTAATGTACTATTAGTAATGCCTATTTACTTAAGTCTAAAATATACTTTGGCCGTTACATCTCACCATCCACGCTTATGCGAGTCAAGTATACTTAAGAAGATGTGCGGACGCATGTGCGTACGAGATGGAGCAGGACGTGGAAAGTCAAGTATACCCGGGACTGCACAGGTCATTTGACTGACATGTAAAATAATTGCCAACCACCGTTCATTTTGTTTTGTAGCATCATTGTGATTGAAAAATTAGCTCGGCTAGCAGCGAAATCTCATTTAACAGCTTCAGAGCAGACATGCACGGGCGCATAATGTTTAAAGTGCTCCTGCACTTTCACTCTTTTACTCTCTTCTTAATAGTTTCCCGTCACTGTCGTCTAATGATGAAAAGGCAAATAGCAATAACGCTTTTATTATATACCATCTGCACATGAGCGAATATCTCAACAAAAAATGTGAATGTTTGAAAAGATTTAATTTCAGAAAGCATGCAGAAGTCTACCGATTAGATTTTCCCCTAAAGTGTGTGTCGTTGTATCAGCCTGAAGCAAACCTGTGTCACTAAAAGCAGCAAATCCGGTCCACGTAAACTGCTTTGGCTGAAAAACTGAGTGACTTTAAATTCAAATTCAAGTGGGCTATATTGAGCACTTTAATGATGATGTGTTCACTCATACAATGCATCTCGAATTCATTCATTCTTTGAGAAACTGCTGTCAGTCCACACACACACCATCTGCTGTTTTTATATTTTTTTTTAACTAAAATGTTGACTACTAAGAGTGAATGGTGAGGGAAAGCTGCTATTTACTATATGAATATTTTGTTTGGAGATTTTTACACATTTTTTGACTAAATATCAGGTTAAATAAAACATTATAACCTTATAAATAATCTATGATGTCTCATACTACCTTTAAATTATATAACGTACATATCTAGGATCATCTCACCGTTCTTTTTAAAAATCAACCATTATAAACCATTACATCCCATTACATGTTAAAAATGATGCATCCGTCCTCTTATAAATGAGTGGTCTGTGGTGAAACTAATTAAGTCGCTGTATTAACAGCAAATTCATTTTCGTTTTGTACACACTTCACATAATTTAATAGAAATCCTGTTATACAATTGTTATTTTGATAAATAACCGAACTGCACAGAGCGAGATTATACACACGGGAGTGACAATTGTGTTTAGCTGCGGTGTGCGTCAAAATCATGCAAAATGAGGGTATCATGGAGACGTCTCTTATTGTCCCGGTCTTGGGACTAGTGTTTGAAAGAAGCCCATGTTTCTTTAATTAAAGATATGTAAATGTGGCCTCAGCTGGATTACATTAGCTGACGTGGTTTTGGTACGGGTGAAAGAAGAGAGTCGGAGCCCAACACCTAATCCAGAATAATTAAGGATTAATTACAATTGATGGGAGCCGCTCGTCCCAGTGTGGAAGTCTCTGTGACTAATCTGGAGAGAGGGGATTTGAGCAGGGGTGATCTGTCGAGTTTGCTCCTCTTACTTTAAGCTTGTCTTCAGGCAGAGAGTTTCGGGTTTCAGTGCATGCCATTTGGATTGAGGCATTAGCCTTTTGTTAATCTAGAACAGTGTTTCCCAATCCTGGTCCTTGAGGCCCCCCTGCCAGAAAGTTTTAGATGTCTCCTTATTTAAAACACCTGATTCAACTAATCAGCCTACTTCAAAAATGGTAAACATGTCTCCCTAACAAGCTGATGAGCTAAATCAGGTGTGTTAAATAAGGAGACATCTAAAACTTTCTGGGAGGGGGGCCTCGAGGACCAGGATTGGGAAACACTGATCTAGAATAATCTGTTTGTCTCACGCAAAGGTGTCAATACCGCCTCACTCGCCAATGTGGGTTAAGATGGACACACTGATAGCTAGCGGTGCTGCTCATGCTATTGTCCGTAACACAAACAGTTCTGGATGGGTTGCGCACCAAAGGTCAGGAGAGATTTAAACAAACCCCCAACCTTAAGTTCTCATCCTTGGTGCATAATGCATATAACTTGAAATGAAGTGATGCATGGAAAATGATTTGGAAAATCGCATTTGAAGTGGCTAGGGTCAGGTTCTTCCCTGAAGCCACATATATACAAGAACGGCATAGAGACTAGTAGTTGAAATGTGTTGACATGCTCAGACACATTTTCAGATCTGGCTCACATCACCGCTAAAAATATTGCTAGCATGAAATATGCTAGGTGGCGTTTAACATTTTCAGCTGTTTAAATGTGGCAGATAAAAAATGGTCCAGGACGTGCTGTTCACCTGTACACACATTACGTCACAGTGTCTCTCTCTCTCTCTTTCTCTCTCTCTCTTTGAGCTACAATGGGCTAAGGTTAGTTTACACTCCCTCTCAGTGCAGTCATCCGCCACTCTCCCCGGCCCTGTTTGCTTCTGTCATATTTCTCGTTCGCTTGTTATAAATGGGAGCCGCTCCTCTGATCTATTGCTTAATTGCCACCTAATTTGCATAACAGTGCAAATTAACGACCTCTCAAATGAGCGTTCATTTTTCACAAGGTCTTTAGGAGCTCCTTAAGAGGCGGTGCTAATTAGCACAGGAGGCAGCTGCTCTGATGAGCCGGGGAGCGGGCGAGAGGGGGGCGTGCCGGTATCGCCACGGCAACGGCCTTCTTCCTCATCATCATCATCATCTTCCTCCCGCAGCGAAGTCTTCTTTTGTCCTTTCCCGGCCCGTGCGCTCTCACCTGCGTCATCGTGTTTGACCGGTCGCAACGCGCTGAGTGAAGCCTGTTGTACTGGCACTCTGCACTATGAAATGCTTGTTGAGTTAATTAAGAGCTGATAAATGACACGTTAGACCGGACGGCGTGTTTGCCTAAGGTGGGAGCGCTATTCACACCCTAATCCGATACGATACTGTTGACACTGACCAATGGCCACTCCCTGCGGGGAGCGGAAAGGTGCGCGTGTGACTGGGCGAGCCACCAGGTGCACGCCGCACGTCTCTAGTAGTAAACATGCCCACAGACGCTGCTTAACTTGAGCGGCTTACTGTCGGAAACGACTGGTGGATTTGTAGTTCTTATTCAAAAACAAGACCTAGATGGTGGCACGTTTACAGCCATTTAAAATCAATGTATTATACAACTCCAGCTCGCTACCCGTTTGCCAGTTTCCCATTAGACTTTTAATTTCCCTAACCTCATTTTGTTAAGTTACTTAAGGTATTTTGAATATTGTCATGGGTGACATTAGGCATTAACCCCTGCTGTTTGTTGGTAAGCTTGTTGTTTAACACTTGCTTCATGCTGGTTTTCCAGACAAGCGTAGTTTCGAGTCTTCTCAAGAACTTCTGTTGATGGATCATTTCGGTTCTGCAGTTTCTCTTAATATGCAACTTAAATTAAGAAATTGCATTTAAAGATGGATTTTATATATATTTATATTTTGAAGGACTTTTTCATAGTAAATTATTTATATAATTTATTTATGAAAAAGGTAATGTTATACATTGTATATTAAGAGACTGAGAGATGACATGAGGGTGTATATAAAACTAATAACTTAATAAAAGTAATTTTGTGTAACAAACTGACATGTATAATGAGACCAACCAACTAAACCACAAAAAATTCACAGAATTCACAAAATCTTTTTAATACTGATAGTTGGTCCACAAAACATGATGTCACTTCCAGAAAAATTATGTAATTTAAGGAACTGGCTTTTATAAGTTGATGAGATATTACAAAAGTCAAAGAGAATATAAATATCAAAAGTATAAATGTGAATTACTTAATTGCAATGTTGCGATGAAAGAAATTAGGGATGGGACGGTTACTGGTTTCACGATTAACCACGATAAAATGTCCTGCCGGTTAGTATTATCATTTAAAATTTAATTATCATTACAACCATGTCTGATTACCGTAATTTAAAAAATTTGCGGTAAATCCTGTCCAGCCAGAATCAGTTTGACGCAGGCGTGCACATGCAACATAGTTTTTTGCACATGAAGGCATTTAAGGGATAATGTATTGTATTCATTCACTGTAAACTTATTAAGACTTTTTTTTTACCACAGAAAGGGCTGTGCAAAAATATCGATACAGCGAACTATCGTGATAGCTAGCTGTATCGATAGTATATCGATATTTCGATCTCTACTATCGATATTTTAAAAAACCATCAAATCCCTCTGTGTGCGTCAAACGACCTCCTCTGCCGCTGCTGTAGTTGTCACTGTCCAGTTGTCTGCCATTTACTGCCATTCGGATCATGTCTCAGGAGTTAGAGGGAGTGAGAAAATGGCAGAAAATGTGAAAACAGCTCTATTTTTTTACATTTTTGATAAAAAAACGCATTGCATTGTATCATGATACGCATTGTATCATGATCAATGTATCGTGATTCGTATCGTATCGGGAGGCCCTTGCCAATACCCAGCCCTAGAAATAATTTCAGGGACATGAAATATTAAATTGTGATTTTCAAAAATAAAACTTGTTCAAATGTTTTCAGTGTGTGTATCTGTTCTTTTTGAACATTTCCATCTCATTTTAACAAAACCATGATAATATTGATAACTGTGATAACTGTGGTCACTATAATCATGATATGAAATTTTCATACCGTCCCATCCCTATATAAAACTTATAAATTAATAAAAATAATTTTGTGAAACAAACTGAAATGTATAATGAGACCAACCAACTAAACCACGAAAGAAATCACAGAATTCACAAAGTCTTGGGGTGGGTCCACAAAAATGATGTCACTTTCAGAAGAATGACTGGCTTTTATTAGTTTGTGGGATTTACAAAAGTCAAACAAAATATAAATATAAAAAGTATAAATTTACAAAAGTCGAACAAAATATAAATATCTTAGGTACACAAGACCTATTAAATAATTCTCAAGAAAGCGTGTTTTCTTTTAAACATTTCTGTAGGAAAAAGTTTTGCATCGTAGAAGTTAAAATACCGACATCCGTTTCAAAATTCATCCCCATGTGAATTACTTATTACTTAATTGCAATGTTGCGATGAAAGATGGATGAGACGATAACCGGTCTCACGGTTAACCACGATAAAATGTCCTGATGGTTAGTATTATCATTTAAAATGTAATCATCAATACAACCGTGTTTGATTACCGTGATTTAAAACAATTGCGGTAAATCTTGTCCAGCCAGAATCAGTTTGACGCAGGCGTGCACATGCAACATAGTTTTTTGCACAAGAAGGCATTTAAGGGATAATGTATTTTATTTATTCACGGTTAAACTTATTAGACAGATTTGATTTTTTTTACCACAGAAATAATTTCAGGGACATGCAATATTAAATTGTGATTTTCAAAAATAAAACTTTAAAATGTTTTCAGTGTGTGTATCAGTTTTTTTTTACATTTCGATCTCATTTTAACAAAACCATGATAATATTGATAACCGTGGTAAACTTTCGTCACAATAATCATGATATGAAATTTTCATACCGTCCCATCTCTAGGGTTTATATAAAACAAATAAATTAATAAAAATAATTTTGTGAAAAAACTGAAATGTGTAATGAGACCAACCAACTAAACCACGAAAGAAATCACAGAATTCACAAAATCTTGGGGTGGGGCCACAAAAAATGATGTCACTTCCAGAAGAATGATGTCATGGCTTTTATTAGTTGGTGGGTTATTACAAAAGTCGAACAAAATATAAATATAAAAGGTATAAATTTACAAAAGTTGAACAAAATATAAATATATTAGGTATACAAAACCTATTAAATCATTCTCAAGAAAGCTTGTTTTCTTTGAAACATTTTTGTAGGAAAAAAGAAAAATGAAGAAGCGCAGTTTTGCATCGTAGAAGTTAAAATGGCAACATCCGTTTTAAATTCACCCCCACATAATTTCTTAATTGCAATGTTGCGATGAAAAAAATCTAACGGATGAGATTTCAATCTTTTCAATCTCATAATATTTCATTCAGCATATTAGGACATTGGGACGTGGAACTGTTGTGCATAGTAGCAATGACCCTCATATTTCAATCTGACTCCTAATGGCATCGCAGTTGAAAGATAAATTCGCCTTATTTACATCCCACTTGGCTCTCAGGTTAGCGTGTTTGTTTGCTTTCATGTGGGCGTGCTTTTCAGCACGAATAAATCCCTCCCCCGTCGCAATCGCCATCCTCCTTTTGATTTATTGGCCGTTGCGGTCAAAGCGTTGTCATTTCCTAAGTATCGCCCTACACGCGTTCGCAGCCCACCGTGACGACGATCACCCCTTCCTTCGTTTCTCGCTCTCAGTCTTTCTCTTTCCTTCTCCCTGCCCCCTCCGTTTCTCCATCTTTTCGCTTTTCCATCTCCTCCCTGCTATTTTATCTCCTCCTGTGACTCCCTTTTGCTTTTCCCCCACAATTCTCCTCTCCCCTTTTCTCTCCTTACCTTCTCTTCCCCCCTTCTGTTCCCTCGCTCTCTCCCAGTGAAAGGCTGAGAATACCCAAGGGAGCTGATGCAATTAAAATGCTAATCCTGTCTGTCTACAGAGAGAGGTGGGGGGGGCTGACAGCATGAGGGATTGCGGCTCACATGGAGAACTCGACTGAAATGGAGAACAGAGGATGGGGGGAGGTGGCTGGGGGCACGGAGAGAGAAAAGGAGGCGGGGTATGGCGGGAGAGAGCGGCCGGATTGGGGGGGTTGAAGGAAAGAGAGAATGCGTTAAGAGGTAAAGAGAGAAAGACTGTCGAGGCCCGATCAGAGGCTGTGAACGCAGACGTGATGGACTGTTTCTTCAGTAATGCACTGAAAATGGCAGCATTAATATAGTGCTACCAGCAGTGAACACAATACCTTTGTCTGCGCTTAACACATCACCTGTGCCGTACCTGAACGCCGCGTTCCGCACGGCAGAAATGCGAGTGATTATGTATGCAGTCGAACCCAGCTGGGTACTCTGAATATTTCATAGGCTGACTCGCCGGCTCGGTCTGCCAGCGGCGATGAGGCTCGGACGTGCGTCAGATTTTCCGTTAGGTCTTTCGCATTTCCTGCATAAACGTTTGCGCCAATTCGTCGCAAATGAGGGAATTCCTCCATGCGTGCGGCTGCGTAAACCTCCTGTGTGTGTGTGTGGGGGGGGGGATGCTGTGCAATCGCACCGATCATTCATAAATTTAATGGAAGGATATTAGTGCAACTTGGACAGATGCACCACATTAAAATGTACATTATCTCATTAGCATGGCAGTGTGTTTGTATTAATGAAGTGTGCTAATTGAAAGATTTAACAGCCTGGCTTTATTAATCTTCTTAAAGCCTCACAAACATTTAGACACGTCCGTGTTGTCTGAGGCGAATACGGTCAGTATTTAAAAGAAGCTTGAACAGATTCAGAACAGTTTACCGCAGCGCTATTATAAAACCTATTCGAGCGTAGCAAAATTGCCGCTTTATTTATGGATACATTATTATGGGTTTTAAAACCAAGGGCGGCGATAAATTGCAACATAAAGGGGTATTGGTAATTTAAAGGAGTCCGTGACAACTAATGGCAAATGTTGTGGGTTATTTGTGTAGGTTATTTGTGTAATTATCAGTAATCACGGCTTAATTGAGATAATTAGGGTAAAGAAAAGGCTGTGTGCTTAAGGGAATCAGCTGGAGGCAAGGCCTGTAATGGATATTGTGGGTGATACTCTTTGGGGAGGTGGTAAATTTCACTCTATTGATTGTGGGGTTGTGGTCATAAAAACAGTGACCCTCCCCTCACCCGTCAGGCTAAACTAACTATATACACTAAACTTGGGACAGAGCCTGGAAACGGTCTGGCGTGGACCAGGAGCATATTAAGGTGCAAATGCACACGCGTTTGTTAGCCAAACAAAGTTATTTACTTGAAGTGCATCATAGTTAATTTATTTTTTATCCATTTTAAAGTTTGTAGCAGTATTTTACCTATTATTACCTGTTATTGGACCTTTATTACCGTACTTTCCGGACTATAAGCCGCAGCGTAGTACAAGCCGCATTATTCAAAAATGCGTTATTTAGACATATAAGTCACAGTAGACTATATGTCGTGTTTATTTAGAAAATTATTTCACAAAATCCAAGCTGGAGAACAGACATTTAATCTGCAAAGGCAAGTTATTCAACTAAACAATAGCAGACAGAACAGCAGGCTGAATAGATGTCTGTACGTTTAAAGTAATATTATCAGTTATTTAAATGATAAACCATAGCATACAGAACGTACCTGGAAGGTTGAATAGGCTAAATTAACCGAACAAGCCAACTAGCGTGAAGTTCACATACTCGTCATTCCACATCACTGAATCCATTGAATTATAAATAAATACAGAAGCAGCATATAGCGGACTCTCACGGCTGTAGACGGTAATGTTGTCTCTTGCCTTATAAATGTCCAAATTAATTCATAGTGACTTACAAGGCGCACCTGACTATAAGACGCAGCACCAGCCAAGTTATGAAAAAAACGCGGCTTATAGACCGAAAAATACGGTATGTAATTTTCTTTAATTGGCTTATTAAATGTATCTGTCTATTTTGCAAGTGTTGTATCACATGACATGCAGATTAAACGAATAAAGTATATATTGTTAGTGTTTTATTTAGATTTTACTTTAAAATTATTTATTTAGATTAGGGCTGCTCGATTATGACACAAATCATAATTGTAGATTATTCACATTGACATTGTAATTGCGGTTAATTGATTTTACCTTTACGTTAATGTTTTATAACTTTCTGTGAAGCAGCTTGCATGGAAAATTGGAAACATCCGAAACAAAATAATATAAATAAATAATTGGAAGTTAAGTTGTTAGTTAAAAATCCAAAATGAATGGCTAAAGGACACTTCAACTTATTTTATAATGTTTTAAAATATCCGATCCACCACCAGTGTTGGTGATAACGCATTACAAGTAACGTGCATTACGTAATATTACTTTTCTGAAGTAACAAGTAAAGTAACGCATTACTTATTAAATGTAAACATTAATATTTAAGTGACTTTTTTTAAAGTAATGCAAGTTACTGTTTTAGTTTAATTAATTTGATTAAAAAAATTATGTATTGAATTCAACTAAACGTAGTCACATTATGCACTCTACGCGTAAAAAAGTTAAAAGTAGCTTTCCCCAACACTGTTCACCTCTGTATTTGGTGCCGAAACGCACAAAAATAAGCACAAATGGATAGTTGTATTTAAGTCTTTTGGCTATTATGTAATTGTTTCACCTGTAATTATAATCTCAATTAGTTTTTCGATTAATTGAGCGGCCCTAATTTAGATTTCATGATTTTATTGCAATTCCCCCACGAACCACCAGGGTTTCGCAAACCACTGTATGAGAAATCCTGGCTTAATAAGTTCTAAAGATGTGTTTCTGTTTTATATACCTGACCTGTGGAGGGAACAAACATAAGCACTCGAAACAACAGCGCTGTGTTTATTTAATGTTTCTTTTTTTTAAAGTGCCATTAAACCAGATGCGTACTCTTTAAGTAGCTAGCTATAAACATGTCAACTTTCAGCAAGATCATCTTCGAACTGTTAAATATAGTTAACCAGAAAGCGAAAACCGTCTAAAGACACTTTAATGCTCACTCTCTCCGCAATGCTGAACAAATTACCTTCAGACACATTTTAAGATGCGAGGTGGGTGAAATCGAACTCGCCTAGCTAGAAGCCTTTGCATTCACATGTTTGCGTAAATTAAGTTTTGGCCCTCGGGAGTTTCGTGGTGCGACTTCTTCACAACGCATTTTGCTCGCACTTAAGGTGTCGCTCCGTGAACTCTACAGGAATACTCTCATCGCAGTAGCATGCACTCTGAGACGGATTTAATGTACTTTGGAGAGAAAAAACAGTCGTCTTTTTTTGTTTGACTTCGGGGAGTTTTGCTGGAGAGGTAAAGAGAGGGCTGGTGAATCGGGGTCATTAGTTCAGGCGGCTGGGTCTGCTGCATTCCTGAGCTTGGAGAGGGGGAGAACCAAAAAAAATGGAATGTAACTCAAAGAGAAAGAAAGAGAGGGAGGACCTGAGCCGAGGGACCCTGAAGGGGCAAGAGAGAACAAGAAAAAAGGGCGCTTGCCAAGGGAAAGAAAAAGTTTTCGACGAGAGAAAAAAAACGAGGGGAGGGAGAGTTGGAAACAAATTTTTGAGCTGTTTTTGGGGGAGGGTAAGAGCTGAAGTCATTAAATGTGTTATCAGTTAAAGGGCGGACGGGAGAAAAGCTTTGATTTTATTTTATTTTATTTGAGATGGTACAGCCAGAAGATCCACTTTCACAAAAACGAAACTCCTCAGAAAATGCAGTGTTATGTGCACTATTTTGCGCTTTATGTTTCTCACTCTTTCAAATCATCATAAACTGGATGAACGAGTGCGCTACTAAAGTCACGATCACCGTACGCGTGTAGGAATGTTGTAGATCTGCTCTTGTAGTTTCTCCAGCGTCTATTGTGTAAGGGAAACACAAAAGCTCTTAAACAGAGCCACACATTTCTTTACATTATCTTTCATACACTTTGCCCTTAGTCGCTGCTCAGGCCCCTTTGTGCATATGTATGGCAGCTTGGAGCATGCGCTCGTATAGGTTTGTGAGCGATGGGTCTGTGGCGGCGAGCTGACAGAGGTCTTGCTTTAATTCAGTGCTGGAGAGGTGTGTACTTGTGGCCGCTTGTGCTTGTAGTGACAGCACATGCTCTCTTTTTATTGGACCACTGCTTTGTGCATGTCGAACATGAGGTACATTGCTGCCATCTGCTGGTGGAGTGGGAAATTGCATGTCTAATTTAAAAAATAACCCCTGGTTTCTGCTGTATGTGAAATGACATCTTAACAATGTGTAACACAAAGCTTTTTTATCTAATCACATTGAAAGTGAAAATATTGGATTTGTAATTCAGTTAGGTGAACATAGCTTTAGATTCTATTGTGGAAGGAGCTAGCCATTACAGCACAAGACAATATGAGGAGCTCAGATGCAAAAGCCACTAAATATATATGTATACATATATAGAGAGAGGAAGAGAGACACACAGAGAGACAGTGAGAGAGACAGACAGACAGACAGAAATATAGAGATACAGTATATAGATACATATGTAGATATATAGATATGTATAGATGTAAATATATAGATGCGTATAGATGTAGATATATTCATGCGTATAGATGTAGATATATAGATGCGTGTAGATGTAGATCTATAGATGTGTATAGATGTAAATATATAGATACGTATAGATGTAGATATATAGATACATGTAGTTGCAGATATATTTATACGTATAGACGTAGATCTATAGATGCGTATAGATGGTTTCAGCAGTAAAAACATAAACAAGCAGCTGCGGTGGTCCGCACGTAACTTCCGGTAAACTCCGCTAAGAATAAATAACAACAAAGTTCTTTAAATGTAGTTTATTTATATAACAAGCAAAAAACAACACATAGATTACATAGGAAACCAAAACATTTGTTATTTTCGACGAGGCATTGTTCAAGAGATCAGTTTAGCAACTAGTCAGACCATTAAAAAAACGAAATCGGAAGTAAAGTTCAGATCCAGACGTGTGTTGCGTCACCGCACATGCGTCCGATGAAACCGTCTATAGATGTAGATATATAGATGCCTATAGATGTAGATATATTCATACGTATAGATGTAGATGTAGATATATAGATGCGTATTGATGTAGATATATAGATGCGTATAGATACATATAGGTGTAAATATATAAATAAGTATAGCTTAGGGATGCATAACGATTAATCGCAATTAATCTATAGCAGAATAAAAGTTTTTGTTTACATCATATCTGTGTGAACTGTGTATAATATTTATGTATATATAAATGTGCACACATGCATGTATAATTTTAAGGATAAATAAATATTTATATATTAACTATTTATATATAATATAAATTATACATAAATATCCAAATGTATATACACATGTAAACATTTCTTAAATATATACATGCATGTGTGTTCATTTAACTGTACAAATTTATTATACACAGTTCACACACATATATGATGTAACCAAAAATTTTTATTCTGCTACAGATTAATGGCGATTAATCGTTATGCATCCCTAGTATAGATGTAGATATATAGATGCGTATAGATGTAGATCTATAGATACGTATAGATGTAGATATATACATACCTATTGACGGTTTCATTGGACGCAGGTGCGCTGGCCCGATGCACGTCTGGATCCGAGCTTTGCTTCCGGTTTCGATTTTTTAATGGTCTGACTAGTTGCTAAACTGATCTCTTGAACAAATGCCTCGTCGAAAATAACAAATGTTTTGGTTTCCTATATAATCTATGTGTTGTTTTTTGCTTGTTATATAAATAAACTACGTTTAAAGAACTTTGTTGCTATTTATTCTTAGTGGAGTTTACCGGAAGTTACGTGCGGACTGTGACAACCGCTTGTTTATGTTTTTACTGCTGAAACCGTCTATTGATGTAGAAATATAGATACGTGTAAATGTAGATGTATAGATGCATATAGACCGTTTCATCGGACGCACGTGCGGTGACGCAATTAAGTGTCTGGGCCGAACTTTACTTCCGGTTTCTGTTTGTTTAATGGTCTGACTAATTGCTGAAACTGATCTCTTGAACAAATGCCTCATCGAAAATAACAAATGTTTTGGTTTCCTAGGTAATCTATGTGTTGTTTATTTTGCTTGTTATATAAATAAACATATTTATATAATAGGACTTTGTTGTAATTTATTCTTAGTGGAGTTTACCGGAAATTACGTGATGACCACGAAAGCCGCTTGTTTATGTTGTTACTTCTGAAACCATCTATAGATGTAGATAGCAACTAAACCTTTATGTTATATAAAGTAGAACTTTTTCACCTGTAACCGGTTTGTATTGCTCTCTTTCACAGTGCTGAGCATCAGAGGCGTACAGGAGGAAGACCCTCCAGATCCCCAGATCATGCGTCTGGACAACATGCTGCTGGCCGAGGGCGTGTCAGGGCCCGAGAAGGGTGGTGGCTCTGCGGCAGCAGCAGCAGCTGCAGCGGCGGCCGGAGGATCACCCAACGACGGCAGCATCGAGCACTCCGACTACAGAGCCAAACTCGCACAGATTCGTCAGATCTACCACTCTGAACTTGAGAAATACGAACAGGTAAGAATAAGAAACTTGTGCACTTTGTGTATTAGTCACACTGGGGGTTTACATGTGAGATATTGAAAGTTGGACAGGGTTATTACAGTAAATTAAAACTGATTACGAAAATTGAAACTATAGTGAACTAAAATAAAAAAACTCAAACTAAACTTCAACTATAATGTGGACCTGCAAAACGAACTAAAAATAAATTAATGTAGGAAAACAAAACTTTAGTTAGCAGATGTTTGCTGGATCATTAATGACCAGTAGGTGGCAGACTAATGTCTAGAACTTCTGACTAGAGCTGCAACTATCGATTATTTTTTTCGATTAGTCGAATAGTCTAATGATTTTTGTTTTACATGTATAATTCACCAACAAATAGTAATGGTAACATCTGCCAACATTTTATTTATGCATTTTCTTAATTAAACAAATGAACAAAAAAAGTGTAACGTGAAAAATAAAGTGGCCGTGCCAAGGAAAATATAACAAATCACAAAAACAAGTCCAACAGAAATTCAGCCTAACGTAAAACGTGCAAAAGGGGCATTATTCACCTTAAACAATAAAATAGGCATCTATTAATTATTAAAATTAAATAAGTAAAATTAAAATAAATAAAACTTAATATGTATCAACTTCAACATTGAACTTTCCTAAAGTTTGTAGAGCTGCACGATTAATCGTTAAAAGATCAGGATCTCAATTCGACCCCCCCAAACGATCTTAATCCAGCATTTCTACGATTCAGGTCATTATATTTTCAAGGAGGAAAGATGCAGTTCTCGCATCAACAGGCAATCACTAACAGCGGCCGACATCTTCACATCACATCGGGTATTGCGTAAGTCAGATGTGCTCGTGCTTGTGTTCGCTTCACTGGTACAGCAGATGCTTTCCCGAGAAGTTAGACAGAAAGAAACCGAAACGTATCCAGCACAGGGGGAAACATTGCCTGCATCCAAATAACCATACTTGTGGTCTTTGCACTTACATGACGTATTTCCTGTATTTGGCTCAAGTGTTCTAGTGGGCGTGAAGATCCCAAGGATGCATGTAGATTTATTCCCCTAATAGGACACACTTAGCAAGTGTAAAAATGTCAATCCACGTGACGGCAGTTTGCACCAAAACGTATTCGTTTTTATTTAGGATATATTTTAAAGTTTTTCTTTAAATAAAATGAACACATAAACACTTTAAAATAAACATTTGCTGAACTTAAAGATTATTATCTACACTTATCTGAAACTTTCAGAAGCAGAATTCTTTGCACCTGTAAAAAAACTCTTTCTTTTGTGCATGCAGCTTTAATAAAGTTTATTAAACTAGTCCCTGAATAAACGACACAATTAATGTTGTTTCTTATTATTCTAATAGATATTAAAAAAATTAATAAAATGTGCCTTTTCGTTTAACTACCAACATAATATGTAATATCCAATTATTAACTTACAATTAAAAGTTTCTGCGACATCATCTCGTAAGGTTTGGGCAAAGTTTTACGATTTGCATGAACATGATGCGATACAATTAGCCTTGAATACCGCTTTAAAGCTTTAGGTTTTAGGACATGGGTTAGGTTATGGTTAGACAATCTAGTGCACTTACTTCCTGTCGTGTACACTCGCTCTCGAGTGGCCAAGACCGCAAGTGTGGGTATTTGGACGCATCCAAAATCGCCATTCTGCCCCAAGCCACAAAATATTCATAGGCTAGTATTTCTAGCTAAGAACTTTTGAATGTGTGCCTTGTTTTCTTTTTAAATGTTTAATAGTAATGCTTTGTTTATTAACATATTATTTCTTATACCACGGGCATGTTAAATGCTTTATTCTGATTGGCTGAGAAATGTTCCATGGGTGTTGGTTATTTTTTCTGTAAACCGCACACCTATGTCAAATGTCTTAAAAATAGACACCAGAACAATGTTCGTGGTAATTGTGGTATAAGATGAATAATTGACTCCAGTCCTTTGAATTATTTGAAAATAATGCAAAGCTGCTTCACGTCGTGCCACATTACCACCTTGGGTGTGCATTATTTTAGAAAAAACAGCCCGTCGTCAATTATTCCTTACTTATTTTATTGCCATCTTGTTTGTTAACCTAATTTTCAGAGGTTGTGAATCTTTAAAATAAAAAAGCTTTTGAAAATTGTGCGGTGTCGTTTATTTTAAGCAAAAGAATCGTGATTCTCCTTTTACAGAATCGTGCGGCTCTAGTTACAGTTAAAAAAATCTATTTTAGTTAGAATAATCTTTTAATATTTAATAAACTGTGTTTACGCTACTGTTACTTTAAAGAAATGCATGCCAGAAATACCTAACAGGACGAGCTTTTGTAATATCAGCGCACATATTTGCAAAAAATACGTTGGTTAGGAACTCCGCACTGCCAGCTGGCTTTTTGTGCACGCGAGCTCTAATAGGCAGTAACTTATTATTTCGTAACTTCTTAATATAAAACATGTCCCGCTCTTTATTTACTGTTTCAACATACTGCCCAGATGCCATACTGCTCAGTCGGGCGTCTCGCAGCTCGAAAGATCTCAAAGATGTATACCCAGCCGTTTTAAGCACAATATATTGCCTGCATTGATTCTATTGTTGTATAAATACTTACTGTAATAGTTCAAATACTTATCCTGCCGTCTCGTCATTTTGAGGTCAGAGAGCCCCAGGATGTTTTTTTTTAGATGTTCATGCAGAGATGTTGTGCTGCTATGGTATGCCATTTCAGTTTTACACAGTGTGCAGCGCACCATTTTATTTGGTCTTTGCTTAGAGTATTCCCACACTTTTGATAGCATTCTGGCTGTTTGGTATAACGCCTGATTGTCAGTATCAACGGAGTTGTACGCAGACATAAGTTTGTACAAGTAGGATGAGCTAATTGGTTGGTGTGGTATGTCCCGCCCTTCCTTCACTGTGATTGGACGGCTAAAATAAATTTAACAAGTGCAGCATTTTCCCCCACAGTTTAACATTTTTCAACTCTTTAGAGCAGTGGAACTTTTTTGGTGTGCGGCCCCTCCTAGTCTACGGTGACCCACACTTCATGACCCCCAAAGAAAATGTTTGACATAAACCATACAATTTAAATTAACCAAAACTTATTAAAATATACAGTGTAGTGTGGTTGTTTAGTAGTCTTATTTTTCTGAGGTTTAATTACACAGATTTCATGATAATTTAATGCATTTTATAAAATATTATAAAACTGGGGCCCCCGTCACCATCTCAGGGCCCCCAGTTTGAGAACCACTGCTTTAGAGGACACAAAACTTACCAATAACAACAAGTACATGGTGCACTTTTGTTTGGTGATGATAAATAAAAGCGCAGAAAAAGGATTATCCTATATAGTAAAGAAATGCATTCTGCTCAATTGGAATCAACAAAGAAAAAACTGTTTAAACGAATCCTAAATGAAACTTTAAGACTGGAACAACACACATACACCCTAAAAAATAAGGGTGATGCCTTCCGAAGGATATGGGAACCGCTTATGGACCTCTGACGCTACCATGTCATAACGGGGTTTGGCATATTTATATAACATTAAAGAAAATTAATCATGATCTGTGACCATGTACTGACTTGATTTAATTTTCTGTATTTTTTTATTATTATTATTCAATTTTATTTCTTTTCAATTTATTTCTTCATTTCTTTCTTTTTTCTGTCTGCTATGTTAAAGCAACACCAAAGAGGTTTTTTTTACATCTTAAATAACATTTCCAAAAAAGTTTCAGTCGTTCATCCACTCGAAACAGGGTGAACGGCACTTTCACATTAGCTTTGCAGCCCTCTATCGGCCAAAACCGCACTAAAGAAGTTTCCAACCGTTGTGTCGCGGTCCTGTAGTTCGAGTGAAAACTACAAAAACTTGCTTTATGGCAGACCTACAATCCAATCAGAGCCAGCTTTGCTGCAGTAGGCTAAATTATTTACGACAGTGGTAATGGACAATTCCGCTTTCAACCTGTAGGGGGAGCAAAGAGCAAAAACTCTTAGTGTTGCTTTAATAAAATGTTAAAAATCAATAAAAAAATAATTGAAAAAATAAAAATAAAAATGTAGAGCTTCACTGCTGATGACTAACTTGTTCAGGCCAGGACTAAATAACAAACAAACCTTATTTAAAAAAAAAAATCTTATTATCCTCATATTTCCAACATTTCCTGATTTGGCAAGATTAATGCCAACTTTTGACCACCACTACCATGGTGATATTACGCTATAGACTAAAACTAAATAATAACTAAAAATAATTAGTAAACAAAATCAAAACGATTTATGCACTGCTAAAAAGAACTAAAACTAAACTGAAATAAAAAAATTACTAAAATATATATATATATATATATATATATATATATATATATATATATATATATATATATATATATATATATATATATATATATATATATATATATATATATATATATATATATATATATATATATATAATTTTAATTTTAATTTTAAAACTATAATAACCTTATGTATTGATCCTCTGATCTGTTATGTTATGCAGGCCTGCAGTGAGTTCACCAATCACGTGATGAACCTGCTGAGGGAGCAGTCCCGCACACGGCCCATCTCACCCAAAGAGATCGAGCGCATGGTGGCCATAATCCACCGCAAGTTTAGCTCCATCCAGATGCAGCTGAAGCAGAGCACCTGTGAGGCCGTCATGATCCTGCGGTCTCGTTTCCTTGATGCCAGGTGGGTCATGTGTGGCCTTAATCTTTTTTTATGTACAGGACTATAATTAAAAAACTAAAAATAATGTGTGATGATTATTTTGAAGATTGGAAGTTTTAGTTCTGCTTTTCAGAACTTGGCACAATGCATTCAACACATTAGCTTTGAATTCCTTAACTGTAAAACATAAAGTAAAACTAAAATAATAACTACATTTAAAACTGTAATGTGCTTGGATATACATCTTACTGGGCTGTGCTAAACTTCTAAAACTTTTCCCCACCTACTGTGTCTTCAGACGTAAAAGACGCAACTTCAATAAGCAAGCAACAGAGGTGCTGAATGAATATTTCTACTCTCACCTGTCCAACCCGTACCCCAGCGAGGAAGCCAAGGAAGAATTGGCCAAGAAGTGTGGGATCACTGTCTCTCAGGTGAAGATGAGTGTTTTATGTACTGCAGAAATCTGCTGCATGGTTCACACATATCCTGGAAAACCTGGAATTCAGTAATGCATTTTTCCAGTTATGTACAGGATTATAGAAAATCATGTACTAAAAATAAATAAAACCGGCTACATTAGCGAACGGCGTGACTAAAGATATCTACTAAGGATGCACCGATATAATATGTCTGTGCTGATACCAATAGTTTAGGTTATTGCTTTAAATGATGATGTCATGAAATCTTAAAAGTGTGGCGCTTACAAACTGCAGCTCGGTTGTCATTGTTACCCAATTCAAAATAATCACACAGTATGAGTTCATGCAAATTTGTTATGAATTTGTTGTAATGCCTTTTGGCATGTAGTCCGTGTCTGTTTTGCCAGCTATATCCTAGTGACAGCAAACTTTGACAAAGCACTGGCACATTTATTTTGTAAAAAATACTGGCTATTTATATTACAGCCGTTTATGGAAGGCCAGTGTAGATATGTCTCACTGAACTTCCTGTTTTAAAAAGAAACACTTTAACACCGGAAAGAAGAACTGTGCTCTTCACTAAAGGTCATGGGACTGACTGACTTATTGTATTATTGCTATTTTAAATAAAATATAAAAAAGATTTTGCAGATAGGATTGTGCTTTTCCTGTTTATCTCACCAGGACCATCACCGTAGAAGCCACATCATACAATTTACACAGAAATGCATTATATTCATTGTATCTGTATGTGTACTCGCATTCAGAACTGTGCCAGTATCCAAAACACAGAGTTAATCACCTGTAAATCAAATTTGTCATGAATATTTTACCAGCAAAGTTAAACTTGACTGCTGTAATAAGGCCAAAGCTTTTTACTTTGTTCACACTGCAAACATTAATGCACAAATCTGATTTTCTGCTCCGATCCAATACGCGCGTGTGGTGGGCTAGTCGGCCAGTCGACGCGTTTTATCGCCATTTTATCTCCATACGAGCCGAGTCAGTCTGCCACCGGGTCACGTGTCATCTGGACAACGCTTCGGGAAAGTCAAACACACTTATTTGCGTGTAAGCCGATATGCATCTTGAATAGTTATCTTGAGTAGTTTTGCAAACATGCTGTTGGTGCATATTTTCGCATTTGTGACAAAAACATTTGACCTGGATCTGATTTCGAACCACACGTGGAAGTGACTTAAATCAGAATCGAAGATCAGATTCCATGTGGTTTGTGCTGTTCACACAGTCATACAAAGAGACAGACATGGGTCACATATGAGCAGAAAATCCGATTTTGATGGCAGTGTGAACGTAGTCCTTGATATTTGGACATTATTAAACCACCAATGCATTCCTTAAACTTCAATGTGAAAACCCAACTAAAGTAATTTTTGTGATTTACTGTTTTGAATGTAAACTCATCTGAATATTGACTGATAAGGTCATGGCAGAGATTGAAATTAAAGTGAAATCAATGATTGAAATGCTCCCAATATCAGACTGAGTCTGGACTTCAGTCTGGATTTTACAGGGTCACAAATATTGTTTGTCGTAGTTCCTGTAGCTGAATTGGTTGGGTATCGGGTTGTCTGCACAAATGTATGGATTTGATTCTTAGGAAGAAAATATCTTGCGTGTTTTTTCTGCTAATTTAAAACAAATTAATTAAATTATAACAATGAAATTAAAATAACATTAACCATTTCATTATAAAAAAATGCTACATTTAAAATGAAGACACATTTTCATTTTCACAGTTACAATGCATCGTCCCTTTCAAAATTGAATTGATGATTTGGCATTTTATTTTCACGTCAATGTGGTGCTAAGCCTAATTTTATGCCAATATTAAACTTTAAAGGTAAAAACATGAAAAAGAAACGCCAAAATATTTTATTTATGCTCACACAAATCAAATTTAAATGAAATAAATGTTTAGGTTTCATTTTGTTCTCTTTTATTTTATAGTTTTCATTTTCAAAGTTAACTTGTATGCAAATTCTATGTTAATTAGTGGGTGGACATATCTAATGTTGCCAACTTGCTAGATTTACATTCCCTTACTTTTTTTTTTACAAAAAAGCCCTAGCAATAAATTTAACAACCGAAAGTTCACGTGCACATATTCCGTCATCTGTGGTGCCCCACAAGTGTGAGGTCAGGGCTGTTTCACACATACATTTGCAGAACCTATGTGGTGCATATTTATTTTACATGCGCATGTTAACAGTTTGGAGCATTTACACTGCATACAAATCCGGTTTGTACAGTCCGCTGCAGATGCATGGCGTTGAAGCAGTATTTGTAGTTAAACTATGGTAATATAAATGCATGGCTTAAAGTTTTCCAGCACCCTGCCGGATCTTTGGTTCGCCTGCAATAAGAGAAACACATCTTTCACTCTAAACCAAACTAACAAATCAGAAGTAGAAAGGGGCGGGTCTTTAAAAAGTGTCGTTGAGATCCAGCTGCAGATGTCACGTAGCAAGTGAACATAGTCAGTAGGATGATAAGTTTATGAAGCCTAGGGAAGATGACTTAATTGATAAAAGACTTAAATCAGTGGCGCTTGGCATGGATAGCAGGAATATAAACATGTTTTGACCATTGGTGAATCTCATTTATCAAGTTGTTTATGTGGCTTGTGTGCCTTATTATTACCATACATATATTCAACCAAAGATTTTTAACATATAATTTCTCATAGATCTGTGTCACTTATTTTTACTCTCTAAATGCACCACATTGATATATTTACCTTTAAATGCACAAACAATTTGACTAAATTTGTTCAGTCTGATGGTTTACTAATAGTAAATTATGTCAGAAAAGTTTGTGTTTGCGCCATATTTTAGTGAGTAACCTTTCTTTATATTGCTGTTTTGAATAGCCCATCATAATCTGTAATTTGAGCCTGTCATGTGCTAATGGCAATGGCAGATACATTACTAGTTAGTTTCAACAATGTTTTTAACAACATGTCCACCCCTGCCCCCGGAAAATTTTCAAGCTCAGGATTTTTGTTGCTTTAACCCCTATATATGGTAATCCATCTGCCAAAAACATGCCAAAAATTATTAATTTGCCTAAGGGAATTAATAATTAAAATTATATTTAAAGTACTTTTAAAGGAAAACACCACCGTTTTTCAATATTTTACTATGTTCTTACCTCAACTTGGACTAATTAATACATCCCTATCTTTTTTCAATGCATGCACTTAATCTTTGTACAGCGCAGCGTGAATGTGTTAGCATTTAGCCTAGCCCCATTCATTCCTTAGGATCCAAACAGGGATGAATTTAGAAGCCACCAAACAATTCCATGTTTTCCCTATTTAAAGACTGTCACATGAGTAGTTACACGAGTAAGTATGGTGCCACAAAATAAAACTTTTGTTTGGATCCTAAGGAATGAATGGGGCTAGGCTAAATGCTAACACATTCACGACACACTGTACAAATATTAAGTGCATGCATTGAAAAAAGATAGGTATGTATTAATTCATCCAAGTTAAGGTAATAACATAGTAAAATATTGAAAAACTGTGGTGTTTACCTTTTTAAGTAAAAAAACACTATACAGTATGTTAAATTGTTTTTGTGGAAGGCGTCAATCAGTTTACAATCTGATACACAGAAGCCGCAGATCAGAAGTGTAAAACACAATAGGCATGTGGCAGATTCCTAATATGTACACACTGTACACCGGGTATCTGTGAAACAGGTCTGAGGTGTGAATAATTTGCGCTTACTTTAAGAGATGCGTAAAATGAAACAGTATGTGTACAGATGCGATGCTAGTTCATCAAAGTTCATCCAAAAAAGTCGTTAGATTTGTCGCCTGGTGCAGTTTTGTAAAAAAAAGTTACTTAATCTAGCAACAAGTTGGCAACACTGCCTCAGACACTAACTTAGTTAGGTGAGCAAGTAAACTTCACCCACTAATTAACATATAGATAGGAAAACAAAATGAAACTAGAAAATTCGATTTTTAATATTTTTTTACTATTATTGCGTCTTTTCATGTTTGCCTTTTAAAAGTAATATTAATTAATTAATTTAATCAACTTCAAATCATCAATTGCATTTCCTTTTTCAGTTTGACGCATGCATCGTCACTGTGAAAAGTTGTTAGTTTTCTATTTTTCCCAGTTTTAATTTTTATCATTTAAAGGTGCAGTGTGTACATTTTAGCAGCATCTAGCGATGAGGTTGCGAAGTGCAACCAACGGCTCAGTCCACTTTTCACCCCTTGCTTTTTAAAGACATAGAGAAGCTACGGTAGCTGACAAATATCTCAACTTAGTAAAAAAATTGTCCGTTAAGGGCTTCTGTAGAAAAATGGCGGCACAAAATGGCGACTTCCATGTAAGAGGACCCTCGCTGTATGTAGGTAAAAAGGCCTCGTTCTAGGGTAATAAACACATAACAGTTCATTATAAAAAGGTCTTTATACACCCCTGATAATATAATTTTGTATTTTATTTTATATTCTTCTAAAAATTACACACTGCACCTTTAAATGAATGGATTTAAAACTTCAATAAAGCGTAAGGTTGTTTGGATAAAAGCATCCTCCAAATGGACACATGCATGTATAGCAAGACCCTACATTAAGATAATGTTCTGATCAAAGTGTTTTCACCGCAGGTCTCGAATTGGTTCGGCAACAAGAGAATTCGGTACAAGAAGAACATTGGTAAGTTCCAGGAGGAAGCAAACCTGTACGCCGTAAAAACAGCCGTGGACGCTGCCAATGTGTCAGCACAGGCCAGCCAGGCGAACTCTCCAGCAACACCCAACTCAGGTAAAGTGCACAGCAGCAGATAAAGAAAAGACACAACACCAAGAGCACACCACATACTAAACCCCCCCCCCCCCTTCTGTCTACATGCATTTTATTTGCCTTCCTACATTTTGTTTTAGTCACTTTCTGTTCATCCGTTGTCAGCTTTTGTCTGTCCATGATCGCGATCTGCATCAGGATCTGTCAGTCATGCAAAGCAATGTCGTTGGGTATGGAAACGACGTAGTTACTGGAAAGTTTAGAGACCGTAAAGTCATCATGATTGTGTAACTAGGTAACAGCTGTTTTGTCAACACATGCAGGATTAGACCCGTCATAATGCTTGTGTTTTCGTAAGGGCTGGGTATTGTGACTGCGTATATATAACATGCAGTCGGTAGAGATTTAGCTATGCAGTTTAAACTATATCTTGCGCTATGTAAGAGCGACGAGGAAATATGAAGTTGCATGAAAATACAGAGCAGGACGTGTCCCGAACAAGCAGGGAAGAAGAAGAGGAATTTGTTATTATAGGGTGTATGCAAGAACATTTCAGGTGTAGTTGTTTACAGTCGCGAAGCAACATTTCAACGTGACGCATTATTGTAGGATATAATGTATACGTAGTCATAGGTGTGCGTATATTAGTGTGATTATAACGCCCTTAAATGTGTCTCATCCATTGCAGTTGGGTCGAGTCTTTTCCCTGCAAAAACACCTTTTTTACTCAGTATTTTTGTCTTGTTTTCAGTACAACTGTCTAAAAAATTTAAAAGTCAAGATGTATTTTTTATGAGCAAAATGACCTAAGAAAATATGTCTAGTTTTTAAGACCAAAAATAGACAATTTAAGTTAATGTGTGCTTAAAACAAGCTAAATAAATAAATATATATGCCAATAGGGTAAGCAAATGTGAGTTTTTTTAAAGTGTATAAAGGATTAGTTCATTTTTTTTTTTATCCAGATAATTCACTCACCACCATGTCATCCAAAATGTTGATGTCTTTCTTTGTTCAGTCGAGAAGAAATTATGTTTTTTGAGGAAAACATTCCAGGATTTTTCTCATTATAATGGACTTTAATGGACCCCAAACACTTAACAGTTTTAATGCAGTTTAAAATTGCAGTTTCAAAGGACTCTAAATGATCCCAAACGAGGCATAAGGGTCTTATCTAGCGAAACGATTGTCATAGGGGTGTAACGATTAATCGTGCAAATGCGCGTTTTCTCAATGAATAAATTTGAATGAATTACGGTGAAATTCCGGCACATCCGAACGCCAGGGGGCACTCCCGTGCAGAAACTCCCTTTGTGCCACACAAGAAGCAGCATTTCAAACGCTATTCCAGGAAATGTCTACACAGGAATATTTATACGCTGTTCTTCAAATTGTTTCAGGTATTTTCATGATAATAAAGAATATTTTGAATGATTTTGTTTAACGAGTGTTGCTTTTTTAAATGCACATTATAAACGACTCCGACTCATAATGATTTTAGATTGATAAGGACTTCCTACTGACCAAATTCCGTAATACAGGCACAAGCTGTGCATAAAACAAAGAATCGCAGCCTTGCGATTCAGAATCGTTTTCAGACAGGCATTTTTAATGAGGACCGCGATTGAATCGTGATTGAATCGTTACATCCCTAGATTGTCATTTTTGGCAAGAAAAATAAAAAGTATGCACTTTTAAACCACAACTTCTCGTCTTCCTCTGGTCCTGTGACGCGCCAGCGCAACCTCACGTAATACGTCATCACGTCAAGAGGTCACGGATGATGTATGCGAAACTACGCCCCAGTGTTTACAAGTGTGGAGAAAGAGGACCGACATTGTTGTATGTCCAATGATACTAATGTCTTTGTGTCAGTTTATTGTTTAAAATGGTCTGCAAAAGTGCGTTTTATATATGTAACACGTGACCTTTCCACGGCATTACGCAATTACGTGAAGTTGCGCTGGCGCATCACAGGACAGTAGATTTTGTACATTTACTACAAATATTATCCAATAATTCTCAAAAGGGCTGTTTTCGACTAAGGATTTTCATAGTCGAATCTGATTCGTTAGATTTTGCCGTGGTCGACTGATAGTGGAACCTTTTTTAATTAATTCATGTCGCGGTGAATGAATTTAAATACAGAAAAGCAGTGTCTAAAATAAATTAAAATTAAGAAGGTATTTATGCACCTGTACAGAAGGCAATGAATACTTATTTATGGCATTTTCAATAGTATATTAGTAGATAAATTAATGTGTATCTCTAAAGTATGAAAACGAATAAATCATTATTTTGGCTAAATTAAGCTGTATAGATCATTTTTAGTCAGAAAGATTTGTCATTATTAAGTTAAAATGAACTTACATTACAATA
This sequence comes from Misgurnus anguillicaudatus, assembly GCF_027580225.2. Taxonomy (NCBI): domain Eukaryota; kingdom Metazoa; phylum Chordata; class Actinopteri; order Cypriniformes; family Cobitidae; genus Misgurnus; species Misgurnus anguillicaudatus. The sequence goes on from NC_073355.2 coordinate 13,478,527, forward strand.
CAACTTACATTATATCCGAGTGTTACTTGGTCAAAAATATGTATAAATATAGCCTATGCGAGTAAAAAAAATTTAAGAACATAAATGTTTAGCTCACGCGGACTGAACGAAAAACCGTTAATTAAGCGGACTCTCAGCAACATACTGGACGTGCTGATCAAGTCGCAGGTGATTTTCAATGTTTATAATGTTTCATGCAGATACTGTGGATGAAAACTTTCATATCTAAATGTCCAGGTAAGACTCAAGTGTTCAGTCAGTTAATAATAAAGCCACCGGCGTTTTTGGCTGCAGCTCCCTTATTCACGGAGCAGACGCTGTATACAAAGAAAAAACCTATAAAGGTTTTCATTTTAAGTGGGTTTAATGCTGGTAAGCAAATCAGTTATATTATGGCGCTTTGTATTTGTGTTGATCAGTTAAATTAAAATAATTTAATTTACGCTACATTATTCTGTCATCTTAGTTTCACTTTTGCATAGTATTACATTTTGAATAGAAATGTACAAAAAACAAGTTACTCTCTTAACTCTTTCTATTTTGCCTTTATTGTATATGATGTGAAAAATAAGGCATAGCTATATATGAATTTAATGTGAAAAGCGCAGTTACTTGTCATCCATGCGGTTAAGCTTCTCTGTGCTGCTGCTCATTGGTTACATAACACTTCCCTACTATTCGACTATGAGGTTCATAGTCGAATCAGACCTCTCCGAATCCAATCGTCGAATCCTTGCCTATAAGAATTCAGCCCTAATTCTCAATCATATGTAAAACATTTGTGTTTTAAATGGTAAGGTTTACATACTTTTAAGAGTGTTAGATAAATACTATATGAATTGTTGTTCATGGATTGATGAAAGAGATGCGTCACAGTCCTTTTCGGATGCGGAGCTGCGCGTGCAGTTACAAAAAATCCCATGCACACCTCAACGCGAAATGGGGTCTCGCACACCCAACGCACACGTTTGAGAACTGCAATTTTAAACTGATTTAAAACTGTTAAGTGTTGGGGTCCATTTAAAGTCCATTAAAATTAGAAAAATTCTGAAATGTTTTCCTCAAAAAACATAATTTCTTCTTGACTCAACAAAGAAAGACATCAACATCTAGGATGTTGAAAATGGACTAATCCTTTAAAAAAAGTATAGGATTTTTTTCTTACCCCATTGGCAGATATTTTTGCTTGTTTTAAGCACAAATTCACTTAAATGTCATGTTTTTTAAAAAACTGGATTTGTTTTCTTGGGTCATTTTGATAATCAAGAAAATATTTTTTTAGATATTTGTACTGAAAACAAGACAAAAATACTAAGTAAGAAACTCATTTGCAGTGCTGTTTTTTCAGGTGAATCTATTTATGCACGGCTACCATTTGTAAAATAAAAAAATGCACCTTTTACACCTTTTTGTTTTGTAGCTAATAAGTTTCAAAGAGAAGGAGAAAATAATCATAGGAGATGAAGCACCTTTCATTTGTTCGGTATTTATTTCGCCGGATTACCCAAAAATAGGCCTTGCTACATGGTTGTTTAATATCTAAACAATTTTCCTGAAATAATTATGTAGCGTTGTATACATTACCGTGATGACAGTATAACTCATGCATTTAGGTCACACCACCCGCACCCACCCCGAGCCACGTGAACATTTACTTTTTCTATTCTGTTCTTGCATGATTTTATCCCCTGTGTGATAACCCGCATCCTTTTGATAACTAACCCAGCGTGTAACCTTTTCCCAAAAGAGTGAGCTTTATTCACCATCGGCTTTGACGCTGTGTTGTCTGTTCGTCACATTCACGAGTGCCAATGTAACACTCAACACCCCAAACACACGGTTAGTGTAGTAAAACCTCTATTTGCTAAGGAGGCAGAATTGAGAAGGTAGGTGACTGAACTTGGTATTGTCATTTTCAACCATGACCTCCTGCCATCCTGTTCGTCTTCCTGCGGACAGCTTAAGAACAATACGTGACGTCATTCAGAGGAAACCGTAGATTTACCACGTAACCAGTGTTGTTAGGTGCACCCTTGATTCTTGTGTCCTTTCTTCTTCTTCTCGGGTTTACTTTTCTTTTTGTCTCCATTCAACGGAAATAGCTGAACAGATTAAACCACTGTCTTGGATTTCGGAATGTGGCTTGTCCTGATTTTCACGCCCCGCTCGTAAAATGCACTGCACTAGAGTTTTAACACGCACCAAACCTGACCCTGGCAAAGCTGATGGGCTGCGTATATTGCCTGCAGGGTCCTCGGGGCCGTACGGCCTGTCTCACGTAGGAGATGCCTACGTCGGCCTGCGCTCTCTCAACGGGGACGGCATCGGTGTCGCTCACGCTGTGCAACAGCAGCAGGTAGGGCAGGTAGCCCCTCCCCTTTGAGTAGTCCCAATGCACCGAGATTCGCTTCCCCAACCCATGACACCCGTCTTGACTTCTCCCCACCTCACCTCTGACCCGACCTCTAACCTGTAGTCTTATCAGCCATCTTCACTGCAGGATTTCCATTTTAATTTCTTCATGAGTCATCCGAGTCACATCCTCGGTCAGTCCTCTTCCTGTTAGTTTAACTCGTTTCTTTGGTATCCTTTTCCCTAAGACTCCATATTGTTGTGGTGTACTAGTGAGGCTTACACTGTCAACCATTTCTGATTCACATCGATATCTGACACAGATTGGTTGCTGGCATGTAAACAGTGTGCTATAAATAGAGGTTAACTGCTCACACTTAAAACAATGAAGTATTTGTTAACATTAGTTTACGCAAACTTATAATAAACAAAGCTTCTATAGCATTTAGTTATCTTAGTTCATGTTAATTTAAGTATTTACTAATACATTTTAAAAAGTTGTAACTGTTAACATTAGTTGCACAACAAACTAACATGAACAAAAAAAACTATATGGGACAGTTTGCCGTACAGGGTTTAGATTAATCCAGGACTAGGTTTTAGTTATATTAGAACTTTTAAGTAGGTTTTACAAACAAACCTTACTGGTGTTCATCTTGAGACAAAACAATAGCACTTAAATATGTTACAATATGTCAGTGCAAGCTGATTTCAAACTCGAATAAGCTTTTTAGTCTTGGTCTAGATTTGATACCTGTCCGGGAAACCGCCCCCATTTTGCTCATAGTTCATATTATTTAATGCATTTACTAATGTACCTTATTGTAAAGTGTTACCAGTTAACTCTTAAGGTTAAAGCTAGGGGTGCAGGAATAAATGCGATATACACTAATAATACGTGGCCAATAACTATTCTGAATTGCACAGCTGATATTATTCACAGCTATTTCATGTACTAAGGCTTTTGATCGGTAATGCTGCGTTTACACGAGCCGCATTTGAGGCGTCAAAATCGGGTCTACCGCGGCTAGTTTGCCGCTTGAACAGTTTGAATGCATTCGCGCGTCCAGAGCGAAGTAGACGCGCGGAAAAAGCAAGCATTTGTCGGGCGTCAGACGTGAAATCCGCTTCTTGTGGGAGGGGCAAGTGCTATGCGGTTGTCTGTTTGCAAGATGGCTGATGTTGGTTGTGCATTTATCGAGAAAGTTACCGGTTTGTATTTGGTCACCTTACTATAGGGGGGAAATAGTTTAAAAAACAGTGGGAATGCCGTGGGTCGTTAAACGTCACGTGACTCAAAAGTGAAATGTGTATTTACAACTTACCAGGTTGCCCAATGTCCTCATTGACACTCTTCCAGCGAGGTCCTTTTTATTCCTGTCTCTATAGAAATAAGAACTTGTGTCGTTTAGCTCCGGGTGACTGCTTACGGACAATATCAAGCGTTCCTTCATGTTGAATGAGTGACTCCGGCCGGGGGTGCCGCCACAGCAGCAAACAGGCTCCTGATTGGTTAGCGTGGTGCAAAAATTCGCCAAAGTTCCAATCTTTCAACTCGGACGTCAGTCGCAAATTTGCGTCAAACGCAAAAAGCACCATTCGCGTGTACCGCAGCAGACGTTCAGTTCACGCCATTTGCACGAACTAGACGCGCGAATGAGGAGGAATCTCGTCTACAGCGCCGCACTAAACCCTCATTCGCACCACGAGACCTCCAGACGCGCGTCAACGCGTCTTCACATTGACTTTACATTGAAATCACTTGCGCTTGACGCCTCTACCGCGGCTGGTGTAAATGCAGCATAAGTCCTTATCGATCCGAAATTACTGTTAGTTTGAGTCGTATATAAACATGCATTAAAAAGCAACACTTGTCAAACATAATCATTATATTTTTTATTATCATGTAAATACCTGAAAAGGTTTAAAGAACAGCAATATAAATATATCCTTTAATCCATTTCCTGGAGCTGCGTGTCATAGCTGCGTGTATATGGTTCTTCGTCTGCCTCGCATATTGAGTTTCTGCACAAGAGCGCCCTCTGGCTTTTGGATGTAGGGGCATTTCACCGTAATTTATTGAGAAGCATAGCAAGCAGCATCGGCCGATATATCGGTGCACCCCTAATTAAAGCCACTCAAGTCGCATTCATTACGTGTCGAAAAAGCAAGTGAACACTACGTTTGTAGTGTAAATGCTAATCCGTCTTAATACATCTTAGACGACATAAATAGCCACTTACCTGTCAGTCGAAATTCAGTGAAATATTTTTTTGATATATTTGATCATAGAGTGTTTGTTTCTTTATTTACACAAGGCTTCTTAAATGAAGTATCTAAAGAGTGATCTGATATCTGTTCTCATATTCAATTGACCTATTTACTGGTTGTTGTGACAAGATCTGCTTTAAAACCATTACTTGTCACTCATGTGCACGGCTCAAGCAGTGCAAGCATTTCACTCGCATTTGCAACTAAAAATAAATGCATGCGAATTGAAAACGTATTTAGGAGCCCGTGTTGTGGTGAGATGAGTAGTTTCAGATGCAAAATGTCAACGACCCCATACAGTCCAGAAACACAGTGCAGCTTTTACTGTTTGTTTTTTTTAAACAGTATTTTATTATAGAGATAAATACTCTATTTAAAGTTCAGACTGTTGATACAGTTTAAAATATATAAAATTTTACAGTTATTAAAAGATTACAAAAAGTACACTACTTATTTAAGATACAGTAAATTAAATAGATTTTTTGTTTGTAAATGTCTCTTTGTAATTCTTTATTAAGATTTTTATGAATCTTCACCATTGGCATTCAAATGATATGGGTTACAGATATCTATTAATAAATGGGTTTATTGTGCTGAAATAATGTCAGTAATACAATAACACCTTTAATTCAATTCAAATGGCTTTCTATAGAGCGTTTCACAATTTTGCATCATTGCCAAGCCGCTTTATAGTAAACACATATCGTCATATCCTCCTTAGTCTGGCAATGTGTTCAATGTGTTCAGTATTGTTCAACTTCACTTTGTGACTGTCTAGACAGTGATTTGTGTATCAGTTTACATGCACCAGATACTGATGATAGCACAACACAAACCGGTTTTGACCAATTTTCATTAACAAGAAATGAAATGTCTCACAGGTATTAATGTATATGCATTTAGGGGCGGTTTCCCGGAAAGGGGATTAGACTAGTCCTAGACTAAAATAAATATAAGAGCTGTCCAAACTGAAAACAACTTGAACTGGCATATCTTAAAATACATCAGTGCTGTTTGTTTTGCCTGAAAATGCACACAAGTAATGTTTTTAGCAAGGCATGTTTGTTTAAACTAGTTATATTTCCTAATTAAACTAAGCTCTAGTCCAGGCTTAAGCTAATCCCTGTACGGGAAACTAACGTAAAGTTTAGTTAACTTAATTAAATGTAAATATCAAACAAAAACGTGTCAAAATTAAGACTTGCCACGTAAACTTAGGTTTATGGATGCACCGAAAGGAGAAATCTTGGCCGAAGCCAAAACTGAATGAATCATTTAGCTGAATACCAAACAACTGAACCTGTTTTATTATTATTTTCCTAATTATTTTGCCAATTTTTGCACCATTTGCATAAATTAAGTTTTCAGAATGTCCTATTTTTATTTAAAAATAAAAATAAAAATTTGAACATTCCAACATACATTATAGGCCTTATAATTTGTACACCTGGTCACTTCATTTTGTTTCTGTGAACGGATAGCTATCTCACTAGTTAAACCTGTTCAGTTTACCATCGGCCACATTAAAGTAAAACATTATTTTGTCTAAAAGTGCAAAACTTCGCCTTAAAAAACTTGCAACAGAGTTTTTCGACGCTTTGTGCAACGGACGTCCGTCTGCTTGCTCAAACCAACGCAACCTGCAGTGGTGAGGAAAGTGATACAGCGCAATGATTGACAAGACCATGACAGAGAGAAAATTGCTTAACAAAATGTTTTTCTAATAAACGTTGTATTTCTTTCTTTAATAAGCATGTTTTGTCATTTTTTTTGTTACACAATACTGCCACTCTTCGTCGTTTCCTTTTCTCATCTATGACATGAGATAAAGCGCAATTTGATTGCGTCATTATTAACATCATTATTCGGTATTTCACTTTTTCAGAAAATGTTTTTTCGCTATTTTCGTATTCAGTGCATCCCTCGGGTAAACACAGCCTTAGATGGATTTAGTGTTAAACATTGTAGAAAAAAATGTGTCTGATCTTGCCCCAGGATCTGTGGCAGATAACCCACAGATGAACTCCTTGATAAAAGTGTTTTTTACAACCTATATATAGAGCGTGTCATTAAATGTACGTATTTAAAGACTTAAGGTTATGTTGCTAAATAAAGGGTCATGTGTTATGTGTGCCATAGGTGGATATCCTGCACCGTGCTACACACCTGATGGCAGGCTATGAAGATCTGGCAGGAAGTCCCCTTTACACCCCACACCGTCTAGACGTAAGTACTGAAAGTTAAAAACGTTGAGATTTTTTTTCAAACCGGAAACTCTTGCAGGCAGCATGTTTGGTCCTTACGAGTGGTCTCTGCACCTACACAAAAGCCGAGGTTTGGGTGACAGTTTCCAACGATCATGCATGCATGCATTGAAGCTGTGAATTTTGAGTTCTGTCGGGTTTGATTCTGAATCATAATAGGATTGCACTTAATTTATTATTAACATTTATGTGTCAGTCTGTGAAAACCCAGCTAAAGTAATTTTTGTGATTTCCTGTTTTCTACATAAAATCATTCTATGTAATATAACGAACAAACTGACTACACTGCAAAAAATAATTTTCAAGAAATTAAAAATATCAGTAAAAATATTTAAAAATTCTTAAATTAAGATGCCTTTTCTTGATGAGCAAAACGACCCAAGAAAATAAGTCTAGTTTTTAGACCAAAAATATCAAATTTAAGTGATTTTGTGCATAAAACAAACAATGGGGTAAGCAAATTGTTCTTGAATTTTTCTTGAATGTAGTGTTTAAGAAAAATGTTAAAGATTTTTTGCTTACCCCATTGACAGATTTTTTAGTTTGTTTTATGCTCAAAATCACTTAAATTTGATATTTTTGCTCTAAAAACTAGACTTATTTATTTGGGTCGTTTTGCTCATCAAGAAAAAGCATCTTAATTTAAGAATTTTTACATATTTTTACTAGGGCCGGGACTCGATTAAAAAAATTAATCTAATTAATTAGAGGCTTTGTAATTAATTAATCGAAATTAATCACATTTTAATCACATCAAATATTTGACCTGAGAACATTGAGGAGTTATTTTTTCACATGGATTTTTAGTATACAATGAATAATGACTGAATACTATATTGCTTATATTGTTTATTTTTGTTCAACCAAGTCGTTGTACTCGGAGTCGGGCTAACGTCCACGCTAGCTGCTATATGTTTTGCATTGAGATGATACTTGAGGCTCGATGTGCTGCGGTGATATCCGAAATTCCTTGTTGCATAGCTTACACACAACCATTCTCTTATCAACGCTTCCATCCGTTCGTTTTTTATTAAAAAAAAAATCCCATCCACGGGCCAACCAAAGCGATCTCATCAGCTTCTTCGTTCATGTTCACTGTGGTTTGTTGTTGTCTGAAGTCATGATGAACGCTAGTTGGTGCTCCAGTATATTCGGTCTGCCGAAACTCATCCAATAAGAAATGTTCCGTGCAAAAATAAGTGTGATTAAAATGCGTTAAAAACATTTAACGCGTTATTTTTTGTGTAATAAATTAATCTTAATTAACGCGTTAAAGTCCCGGCCCTAATTTTTACTGAAAACAAGACAAAAATACTAAGAATTTTTTTTCTTGAAAATCATTTTTTGTAAGACCGTGTCTGCACATGTGTAAAATACCATATTTGTGTTTCGCTGCAAGATTTGTTTGTGTTTTTAATTTGCATTAACTCTTTCGCCGCCATTGACGAGTTATCACGTCAATTAAGAGAAAACGCGTCCCTGCCAATGACGAGTATTTCCGGCTTTCCGCAACTTCTAAAACCCGGAAGTATCGCCCTAGGGCAAGCAGCTGCATGTCCATGTATGTTTTAAAGATCGCTCTGAATCTGATCTCTAACAAAAGTCCTTCACAAAAAATTCCTTGCTCAAAATTTTATGTTTTTGAAGAAACCTACCCATATTTGAGAGGTCAAAGAAAGAGAAGTAATGAAGGGTAGGATGAAATATTTTTTTAAAGCTGAGGGTCTGTTTTTTATTTGATATTTGTTTATGTTTATATATTTAAAGAAGAACATTTTCTGGAAGGCATTAACCCTCAAACGGTCCTTGGGGTCTATATGACCCCAAACGACATTTCATTAGTTAAAAAAAGGTTCCCTTCAGCTCAGAGAGATAAAACTTTGTGACTTTTACTAAATAATCTATCTTTACATACACAAAAAACTGGGCTTGATTCAGTTGTTCTAAAGGTATGTAAAAAAAATTTATTTATCTGTCCCTTGGGGTCAATATGACCCCAAATGAAAATGAATGGGAAATGCAAAATATTTTACTTTTTTCCATTTATCAAAAAATAAATATCAATAAATCCAGCATAAATCTAAACATTTTGACACAAAAATGAAGGCCTGGGGCCTCATTTATAAAATGCTGCGTAAAAACCATCCTACATTTGATCTTACAATCATTTAACAAAAATGCGTGCGTGTGATTCATAAACCGAACGTACGCGCAGAAAACGAGCGTACCCCTTTCAAATCTATAAATTGCAAATGAACTTGAGCGCGCAGCCGAGCAGTTTCAGATCTCCGCCTTTAAACAATGCGTAATTAATGTCAGACATATAAAAGAGCTCTTGTCAATGTTTAAACCCAATTTCAAACAGCAAAAATGGCTTATTTTCCAAAAACCTGCAGCACTCGGACAAGCAAAAGTGCGTACGTCTGCACACTTTACGATCAAATCTGTGCGTACGCATGCTTTATAAATGAGGCCCATATTTCTTGTGCACAAATGCAATGCAAAAAACACATGTTCACACAAACACATACAAACACAGACACACACACACACACACACACACATACACACTATTTTTAATGTGCTTTCTAATGTTTATATAAACATAAATTCACAAAATGTATCACTAAAGTAGTGATGTAAGCAGTTGTCCATATCCAGTAAAATGAATGGGTCTCTATGGGCATCTGCTGGTCGAAATGATTTAATTCCTAAACAGTATTTCTTTTATGTTTTTTTCTAAAAACCGATGTCTGAATTCAACACCTAACAATTATATTAATATCTAAAAACAATTTAAATCAAATTTAGATCAGAATTTATGTGAATTTTCATAAAAATTCAAATTTTTTCAGGCAAGCCGATGGTGTAGTTGAGGAATTGAGTGGTAAACGTGTAAAAAAGTACTTCAAATCTCTCAAAACACAGCTTTATTGTATGGAAGAGAAGTAAACAAAAAAATTATATATTATTTGTATTATTGGAAATGTATATTTTTCTTACAGTTATGCTTTCAATTTTGAGGTCATATAGACCCCAAGTGCCAGAAGTGTAAACAGAAAACGAGGAGCGTTTGAGGGTTAAACTTGTGAAGATCATGAAAAATGCTGCCGCTGGCAATTTTAAAAAAAATGCTAGTTAAAAAGCCTTTATTCATGTTCCCAAGTTTCTCATACCGTCACTATTTTACTCTCTCCACAGGCTAACAACAGCTGGCAAGACAACACCAACCCGTCCTCCATCACTTCTCCACCAGGACCACCTGGCAGCATCCATTCAGACACCTCCAGCTAATGCAGCTCTCACGCTACCCCGCATACATTTACTGACAGACAGAGCATCCCATAATCCAGACTCAGCCCCGCCCCCTTTCCTGCGTCCTTCAAACTGGCAGATGTCAAAGGTCTTCCATAGTCCTCCGTTCCGATTTCTCCACGGTGCTCCTCCAGGGTTCTCGCACCGAACCGGACTGTTTGGATGGATGCACGCGTACCTTTCGCAAAAAGGCCGTGGAATGTAAGACACGTCCTCGTCTGCAGGCTGGACCGTAACTTTCCTGTTCTGACCTGTCCTGAAGATTACACACCTCCTCCCTCTTTGCTTGTACCAAAGTGCTGTCAACGGTTGTCACACCTTCCTCTCGACGATGAACAACCTCAGACAACTGCCGCGCAGATCTATTCGTTTGCATTTTTAATACGCTTCTCTCTTCTTCATTCCCCTTTCAGTAAGGAAAGCGATGCGTTAATGACTTTGTCGTGCTTCTGCAAGCATTCGCTCTCACGGAGGAAGCCGTCCGTCATTGTTCGACATTGTGTTAAGCACAAATCCTGTCAGTAACACTTTCACCTGACGGTTGAATCTGTGAAAAGGTACGACGGACGTTTAACCGTTCCATTAGTCGAGTTTGGTGCGAAAAAGTGGATGGAAAAATGACCTTTTTTTTTTAGTTTAGCTATTTGTATTTTGTTCTGCGAAGAATGCACCAGCCAAAAGACTTAAGAGCTCAAGTCGAGCGTTAGGAAATGGGACAGATAGGTGGAGTATTCGGATGGGTTATTAGAAATATTTTTAAAGGGAAAGAAAAATGATATTCCACTGTCTTCCATGCATGTAGGGGTGTTGACATGTTTTAGCCGTTCCATTTTTTTTATTTTCCAAACAAATTACTATTAAAGAGAGAGAGAGGGTGTAAGTAACAGACCAAATAAATAAACGAACAACTATGTGAATAAAAATATACCCACAATGCATACTGCCCGATCCAGCGCTCAGGCCTGGCGTTTCTCTAAGATATCCGTGGACGGAAATTTGTCGTTTTTACGCAACGCTCGGATATTTTTAAGGAGGCTACCATCGTATTATCGCGTATATGATGATGATGTTACACAGAAAATAGTTTTTTTTTTTTATTTGTCCACATGTTACTATGTTGTGTGTGTATGGGTGTCTGTTTTTAAAGGGTTGGGTTGTCTCGTGACACACTTTTGCTGTGCTTTTAAACTGATTGTATTGTACGTGCAATTGAAAGCACCTGTTCCTTGGTAAAAGCATGCTGTCTTTTTCGTTGCCTACAATTTCACTAAACAAAAGGAACTCTTCGTTTTTTGCGTAATCGGTAGCCAAGGGCTTTTCTCCTTTCAAATCGAACCAAAAATGAGCACTGGACGTTTTGGGATTTGAAACAGACGGACTGACGCTAATACTGAGGAACATTTGAATAAATTTCTATTTAGTTTTAAGTCGAACAAGTTATTTGTATTCGGGACTTGTTTTTATGCGTTTGTTTCCTGCGACGATTACTTTTTTCCCAATTGTACCTTTAGTCGTAAAAGCGGAAGGACGTTTTGATATATGAATGGAAATTCTATATATTAAACAAAGGACTAAATGACGTTGAAACGTAAATTGGGGTTTTGTTTATATGTACACAGAAAAACAAACTCTGAGGAGCTTTTCAAGGTATTCATCATCATCATCATCATCGTGTCCTCTATAGATTACTGTTAGTTATAAACATTTCATATGGATATCTCCAACTAATGCTATTACTACACCAAAATGTCTTTGTTTTGTTTTTCTATCAGTCATCTATGGATGTCACTGTACAGATTGTGGAATGTTTCAGTGTATTTTCTCTTTGTTTTTCTTTATATATATTGTTTTGTTTTTTATCGCTGGGGTGTTGGATTTACTCACGAGGAAGAGTAATATTATTTGTTAGTCTTTGTAATAATATTCATTTTAGCCTTACATTTTATTTTACGAGTCTCAGAGTGTTATTCGTTTATTTCGTGTGTGTCGAACTGGTAACGTTTGTTTACGGTGCTGTGAAAATTCGCACTATTACTATTTGGATGCATCGTATATATGCAGTAAAGATATCAAACACTACATATCGGATTATACTTATAGACTTCACAGCAGTCAGATTTGTGCGTTTGGCTATTTAAAGTTCCTGGAGTTATTGGGTGGATTCCACAGCACTAAATCAAATGATATCAGTGATTTATTTTTATCGATTTTTATGATTATTTTACTAGAATTGTAGTACACGCTTCCTTCTGTATTTACCATTCTCTCCCTATTCTCTACCTCTCCTCTCTCCATTTCATTTGTATATAAACCCCACCATTTTCAGACTTGGTAGTCTGTATAAACTCCTTTTATACCTCAACTTTAGAACTGTTCTAGTGAGAGAGAAAAAAAGAAATATGAGAAAATTGTAGTGTTCCTTATTAGAAAAACAAAAACTAATAAAATAATCTAGTGTGCTTTTGAGCCTGTCGTTTTTTCTTTCTTTCCTCGCGTTCATTAAGCGGCTGTTTGCATGTTACTAAGTGTAAAATGATCTCATTACAGCCGTTACGAATGAGTCTGCCTTTGAGGACTCGCTAAACTAGCCAATTGTCGCACCCAGCCTGAATATTTATGCAGCATAAGGATTATAATATGAGCATCATAATATATCAGACCTTTTTCTTCTCGTCTTAAATTGACTGTGTGCTTTGTAACCATTTGGTCTGTTAAAATGAAAAAAGTCCTGCAAGAAGTAAAATTAGGAACACAGCGCTGAACTACATACAATACAACAAATATTGGGATGGCCTTTCTATTTAAAAGATTTTTGAGCTATACTTATGTTTTCTTATTCAGTGTTTTCCTGTAGTATAGTTTACTTGGTAGAGCATTGTGTCATGGGTTCGATCCCAGGATCACACTTACTGTTAAAAAATCAAGTTGTTTTGGATAAAAGCGACTACAAATGGTGTTATCCTCTCCTGACCCATCTGATCATTTAAAAAAATAGCACATTTCTCAACATGGGGTGCAATTTAAAGGGATAGTTCACCCTAAATGAAAACTCTGTAATTTACTCACCCTCAAATTGTTACAAACTATACAAATATCTGTTTTACTCAAAGGGAATATTTGTAATCAAGCAGGAAACAGGAGCACCAATGACTTCTATAGTAGGAAAGAAAAATACTATGGTGCCCCAAAACGATTTGGTTACAAACATTGTTTAAAATATTTTTAGCAAAGCAAAGATATTTTTACAGGTTTGTAACAATTTTGGGTGAGTGAACGGTGACAGAATTATAATTTTTTTGGGTGAACTATCACTTTAAATTAACATTCATGGCCACTGCACAACCAATAGACGGCTAATGTAAAATATTTTAAAACTTCTCATATTAGCATAGTAATAAGGTTGTAATGTTTTTCATCACTAATGTTTTTGAACTTGACAAAGTAAAATGCACAAAAGATCGGTTCAGGATTAGCGTAAACTATATTGTTTAAAAATATTTTAAAGGGATAGTTCATGCAAAAATATGAAATTGTATAATTTACTTCATTCTGCAGAACACAAAGGAAGATGTTTTAAACAATGTTTATAAACAAACAGATCAGGGGCACTATTCACTTCCATACTATTATTTTTCCTACTATGGAAGTCAATGGTGCCCCAGACCTTCTTTGTTGAAAACATTCTTCAAATATCTTCCTCTGTGTTCAGCTGAACAAAGTCATTTATACAGGTCTGTTACAACTTAAGGGTGAGTGAATGATGACAGAATTATAATTTTTGGTGAACTATCCCTTTAAATTAACTTTCATGGCCACTGCACAACCAATAGATGCCTAACTTATAAATATTTTAAAACTTTTACTCATATTAGCATAGTAATAAGTCTGTAACCTTTTTTATCTTGACAAAGTAAAATGCATAAAGGATCGGTTCAGGGTTAGCGTAAACGATATTGTTTAAAAACTATTTTAGAGGTATAGTTCACGCAAAAATTTAAAATTGTATAATTTACTTGATTCTGCAGAACAAAAAGGAAGATGTTTTAAACAATGTTCATAAACAAACAGATCAGGGGCACCATTCACTTCCATAATATAATTTTTTCCTACTATGGAAGTCAATGGTGCCCCAGACCTTCTTTGCTAAAAACATCCTTCAAATACTTTCCTCTGTGTTCAGCTGAACAAAGGCATTTACACAGGTCTGGTACAACTCAATGGTGAGTAAATAATGGCAGAATTATAATTTTTGGGTGAACTAAACCTTTAAATTAACATTCATGGCCACTGCACAACCAATAGATGGCTAACGTAAAATATTTTAAAACTTCTCATGTTAGCATAGTAATAAGGCTGTAACGTTTTTCATCACTAATGTTTTTGACCTTGACAAAGTAAAATGCACAAAGAATCGGTTAGTTTAACTATATTGTTTAAAACTATTTTAAAGGGATAGTTAACGCAAACATTTTACATTTTATGAATAACTTTGTTCTGCCTAACACCGAGGAAAATATTGTAAAGAATGTTTATAACCAAACCAATCAGGGGCACCATTCACTTCCATAGAATAATTTTTTCCTACTATGGAAGTCAATGGTGCCCCAGACCTACTCTGTTAAAAACATCCTTCAAATATCTTCCTCTGTGTTCAGCTGAACAAAGTAATAAATACAGGTCTGATACAACTTAAGGGTGAGGAAATGACAGAATTTTCATTTTTGGGTGAACTATCCCTTTAAATGGCCACTGCACAACCAATTGATGGCTAACTTAAAATATTTTAAAACTTCTACTCAGCATAGTAATAAGGTTGTAATGTTTTTCATCCCTAATGTTTTGATCTTGACAAAGTAACATGCACAAAGTATCGGTTCAGGGTTAGCATAAACTATATTGTTTAAAACTATTTTGAAGGGATAGTTCACGCAAAAATTAAAAATTGTAAACATTACTTTGTTCAGATGAACACAGAGGAAGCTGTTTTAAACAATGTTTATAAACAAACCGATCAGGGGCACCATTCACTTCCACAGTATTATTTCTTCCTACTTTGGAAGTCAATGGTGCCCCAGACCTTCTTTGTTAATAACATTCTTCAAATATCTTCCTCTGTGTTAATCTGTTACAACTTGAGGATGAGTAAACTATCCCCTTAAATTTGCACATTATTCTCGCCCTCTTACTCACAACTAAATAAATTGGTTCAACATGGTCAGTTTTTGTCACGAAAGCTTGGGCTTTGGAGAAACAAAGACTTCCTGTATGCACCGAAATAGCCAGTGCCCAGTAACTAACAGACACAAAAGACCTCTTAATGGGCCTATTGTCAAACAAAGACAAAAACATGCAACAAACAAGCTATCAAAAATGAAGTATTTACTCTTTGTACATGCTGTGATCATTGAACCGATCAGATACAAAGTAAGGTATTTACACAGAAATGCTCTCCCTATTGAGAAAATAGGGTTTGTGAAGTAACAAGTTCCGAACACGGAGAGTTATTGCCGTTTTTCTCAGGGGGTGCCCCTGTTTTTACAGACTCAAAGCGGATGCTTGAAGGCCTCTCACGCTGGGGCATTCCTCTCCAAGGGAAGCAGAGAATGCGTTTGTAGGTGGTCCTCATGTCCTTGTCCCGAAACGAATAGATGATGGGGTTCACCAAAGAGTTGCACTCCGCAAAAACCAGGCAGTACTTTTCATATTTAAGTACCTCGCATTTAGTACAATTTAGACCATCCAGTAACAAAATCACCAAACCGGGCGTCCAACAGATCACAAAGGCCCCTAAAGAGAAGCAAAAAAACACGTTTTACGAGAGCCGTTCAGTGCAAGACTTGTTTGCATTGCACAAACCACAGAGACATGCAAAGCATTGTTTTTCTAACACAGTACAGTAATGTGTTAAAAATAGGCTTAACTTTATAATCTGCTTTACAAGCAAAGTTTTGTAAAACACAGTGTTGTGCAAAACAACAATAATGTAACATATGTGACCCTGTCTGTGAAATTTAGGCTAAAGTCTTCATCTAATTATGAGATTTTGGAGCATCCACGTTTGATTTCAATTATTCATTTTAATCTTACTCGGTCAATATTACAGTTATCAAAGTTATATTTTCACACAATGATCTTTACGTTATGTAGGATGATTTTATGTAGAAAACAAAAAAACATTATAAAATGACTTCAGATAATTTACTCACCACCATGTCATCCGAAATGTTGATGTCTTTCTTTGTTAAGTCGAGAAGAAATTATGTTTTTTGAGGAAAACATTGCAGGATTTTTCTGATTTTAATGGACTTTAATAGAGCCCAACATTTAATACTTAACTCAACACTTAACAGTTTTTTTTAAACGGAGTTTCAAAGGACTTTAAACGATCCCAAACGAGGCATAAGGGTCTTATCTAGCAAAACGATTGTCATTTTTGACAAGAAAAATAAAAAATATGCTCTTTTAAACCACAACTTTTCGTCTAGGTCCGGTCCAGCGCAACCTAACGTAAATGCGTAGTGACGTAGGGAGGTCACGTGCTACATATATAAAACGCACATTTGCGTACCATTTTAAACAATAAACTGACACAAAGACATTAATTAGTATCAGTTGACATACAACAACGTAGGAACGGTCCTCTTTCAACACACTTGTAAACACTGGGGCGGAGTTTCGCGTTCGTCCTCTGTGACCTCTTGACGTCATGACGTATTGCGTGGGGTCACGCTAGCGCATCACGACAGGATCTAGACGAGAAGTTGTGCATTAAAAGTGTATATTTGTCATTTTTATTGTCAAAAATGACAAACGTTTTGCTAGATAAGACCCTTATGCCTCGTTTGGGATTGTTTATAGTCCTTTGAAACTCCGCTAAAAAAAACTGCTAAGTGTTAAGTATTAAATGTTGGGCTCCATCAAAGTCCATTAAAATGAGAAAAATCCTGCAATGTTTTCCTCAAAAAACACAACCTCCTCTGGACTGAACAAAGAAAGACATTTTTGATGACATGGTGGTGAGTAAATTATCTGGATTTTTCTTTTAAGAAAATGGACTAATCCTTCAAGTTAAATTCTACACCTTTACACAATATGGAATAGTGTTACAAACAACTATGCACACTAAATGTAAAGATGCATAGTTTAAGCGTAACTATAGCCGTCTCTCCAGTTGGTGTCAATTACACGTATAATTTACATAGTTTTGATTTTACACAAACACTGACAGTAGCACTAAACATTTTACAGTTTTGTTGCAACTGATGTTTGCTTTGTTTTTCATGATTTGAAGATAACACAAAGCTATATACTTAAACCTTAAACCTCAGGGTAAATAAATAACTGCTTTTGACTTGAGGCACAAGACATAAGATAAGGTGTTAGATCAAGCATGGCTCAAACTGGTTTGGTGAGCTTAACTGTACTTAAAAATGACTCTAATGTTGTTTTAAACCAGTATGAGTTTATTTATTCTGTTGAACGCAAAAGAAAATATTTTGATGATGGATAATTGCATTTTGGATTCTGCAGTCGGGCGCAGATTGGAAAAGCATTGTTTAAAGGGATAGTTCACCCAAAAATGAAAATAATGTCATTAATGACTCACCCTCATGTCATTCCAGACTCGTAAGACCTCCGTTCATCTTCAGAACACAGTTTAAGATGTTTTAGATTTAGTTCGAGACCCTTCTTTGAAATCTATGTACAGTATTACTGTCCATGTCCAGAAAGGTAATAAACACAATCAAAGTAGTCCATGTGACATCAGTGGGTCAGTTAGAATGTGTTGAGGCATCGAAAATACATTTTGGTCCAAAAATAACAAAAATTACAACTTTATTCAGCATTGTCTTCTCTTCCGCGTCTGTTGTGAAACGCATGCGCGAGACTAAAGTCACGTGACTGCAGTGTTATGTGCAGATGACGTGTTATCATCAGACACGTTTTTTTTTCAAACTTACAGCGTGCGTCTCCCTCAGACTGTAAATAAAGCCCAGGCGCACAAAAAAAAAAATCAGCTGGGGCGCACCCGATAACACGTCATCCGCGTCATTGCTATTGTCATTACGCCAATTTAAGAGTATAGTCCTAGCCATATCTGCCTAGAAAATCGCAACTTTAAATTTTCTGTCGGTCTCAGTACATGTTGTAACTACAGAAGAGTCAAGTTTAAAATAGGAAAAAATATCGAAATGCTTTGGTTATTTCTTGAGTGCGATGTCAATGGTCCAATCAGACTCAATGGACTGTGCCAAGCCACGCCAAAAGTGGTAGCGCCAGACTCGGAGATCAGCTGAATGAATTCCAAAACGGTAAAAATCAAATGTTTAACTCTAGGGGTGCTGGAAAATGCGAATATTTTCAAAAAAAGTGGATTGTCCCTTTAAGTCTCGCGCATGCGATTCAAAACAGACGCTGAAGAGAAGACAATGCTGAATAGTCGTAATTTTTGTTATTTTTGTACCAAAATGTATTTTCGATGCTTTAACAAATTCTAACTGACCCACTGATGTCACATAGACTACTTTGATGATGTTTTTATTACCTTTCTGGACATGGACAGTATAGCGTACATAGATTTTCAATGAAGGGTCAACAAGCTCTCAGACTAAATATAAAACATCTTACATAAAACATAAAAGGTCTTACGAGTTTGGAACGACATGAGGGTGAGCCACTAATGACATTATTTTCATTTTTGGGTGAACCATCCATTTAATGCTCATTGGCCCAGGGACGTCAGCTGATAACTTCTTAATTCTAAAACTCCCCTACCTATAGTAGTTTTTATATTTTTTCAACTTATCATTGACATTTATATTTTTAATAGATTTCTTTAAAAGGTGCAGTGTGTAATTTTTAGAAGGATCTCTTGAAAGAAATGCAAAATAATATACAAAACTATATTATCAGTGGTGTATAAAAACCTTTTAAAATTAACCGTTATGTTTTTACAACCTTAAAATGAGACATTTTTATCTACATACACTAAGGGTCCCCTTACATGGAAGTCGCCATTTTGTGCCGCCACGTTTCTACAGAAGCCCTTAACGGACAAACTTTTTAACTAAGTTGTCTCCGATGATGAAATGTTTGTCCGGTGATGGCTATCGTAGCTTCATGCATTTCAAAAGTGAGTGTTGGGCAGTGGACTGAGCCGTTGGTTGCAATTCGCAACCTCACCACTAGATGTCGCTAAAATGCACACACTGCACCTTTAAACTTTTGTATTGCTGTGGAATTATTTGTACTGTGAGCTGTTTTTATTTCACACAACATTACAACAACTAGACTTAGTTTTATACATCCCAACATTTACTATGACTACGTTTACACGTGGGCGGCTATTTTCATAAACGGACATTTCAACCATTTGTGCACACATGTCAGTCACACATGTCAAGTGTTCATTGACACGTACCCGTGTATATATGGTGTAACAAGAAGGTCAAGCCCACGTAAGCCAATCAAAATCCAGAAAACAGCAACGAATCACTTCCTGTTCCTCTTTTGAAGGTCGCACTTTTAACGTAGGTGCGAGCTCTGACGCATAGTGTGACGTTGGCTGCCAAAACATCCGTTTGTCTGTTTACATGCAACACAGCAACCGAAGATTTTCAAAATCTCCACTCCAGCCGTAGATTTTTTTTAGAAAGAATCGGTTTCAGAGGCGAGTTCTCCGTTTGCGTGTAAACGAAGGGAAATGTCGAAGTTTTTCTAAATAACCATGTACGTGTAACGGGGCCTAAGTAGCCTTTTTTAGCAATGAATAGTTCACCTTTATTGATTCTCCTTATAAACATCTTCATGTAAATGCATTTATTGGTATTTCGGTTGCATCTATTTCGTCCGCGATCAAATACTCGATCTCTAATCTCTGCCTTTTATGATGTTTGTGGTCAACTAGACTGCGAGATTGATGAAGTGGTCGACTTTAATGCTCTTTTGTCATTCCTATCTGCGCTGTAGCCGCTTGCTCTCGTCTAAATTTAAGGCATCTCAAACAAGCCTATTATTAAACAGTGGAATCGAGAAGACCCTCCCCCTTTATTAAAATAACCAATAGCGTTTCATTTATGGCACAGTTCAGCAAAGACGTACTGTAACAAAACGAGGGCGGCACGATTTAGCATCTAAAGAGCATTTGATTGGACAATACATTTGATGAGAAGTTGAAGTGCAGGGTGATGTCATCAAAATTTTAGACTTTTTTAGCACACGTGCCAAACTGTAGGTTTGAATGTTTATAACTTCTGTATAAGAATTTTGTCAGATCATATATTTATTCTTTAAGTCTAACACATTTATACAAAAGAGAAAAAATGTATTTCATGGGGACTTTAAGCGCACAGTAAAAATAAGAAAATGAAATGAAAACACAAGAACAGAGCAGCAAACAAAACAAAACGTCTCCATAACACGTCAAGGTCTTACCCAAAATCATGGACATGGTCTTCATAAGGCTGATAACAGTCTGATTGTGCACAGGCTGATCGGTATGAGGTGACATCATTTGGCTCTTGCGGCGCACGTAGATGAAGATGCGAGTGTACACGGCCACCATGATGAAGAAGGCCACCAGGTTGAGCACGGCCCAGGACACCAGGAAGCTGCGAGAGTACAGGGGCGCAACGGTGCAGCAGGTGGTCAGATCGCAAACGCAGTTCCAGCCCATAGTGGGCACCAGGCCTATGATGATGGCCATCAACCAGATGATCACGATCAGCATCACCACACGCCACTTGGTCATGGTGCTGTGGAGCTGCATGGTAAAGATGGTCTGGTGGCGCTCCACGGCCACGGCCAGGAGGTTGACCACCGAGGCGGTCAGGCTCATGTTAATCAAAGCTCCACGGATGAACCACTCGTTCACCGTCAGATTGATGGTCCACGGCCCGGTGTGAAACACGAGGTACATGTAAGAGATGCCTGCGAAGAGGTCAGCGGCCGCCATGTTTCCCAGTAAGTAATAGATGGGATAGTGGAAATGCCGGTTGATGATGATGGCGGCTATAACCAACATGTTAGCCAGAACAATTAAGATACAAATCGGGACACCAAGTCCGACCACCACGAAGTCTTGTGGACGCCAGTTTGTGGTAATGGGCTTCCCAATTTTATTGTAAAAGAAGGAGACCGGCTCATTGTACGCCTCGCAGGAATTATTATATAACATTATAGGAGGGGTTTGTGTGGATCAGATGAAATGTTTAAGTTAGTTGTTGCCAGTTAGGCCAGTTTTTCCTGATGTTGTATTTCTGATGCGAGCAGCCTCCATTTGAAATGGTGCCTGTACATATCAAACAATGTAGAAATGTTAATGCTCTCGAGGCGTGTCCCTTTTGGCTCTCCAGTCTTAAACAAGAAGAAATAAGATAAGTGAAGAAGTTAATCTTTAACATGATGGGAACATGATGATATGGTACTAGAAAAACATGTTCTCCCTAAACATACATCATAAGTAGATTAAAGAAAATGTAAAAGGTAGTTAATAATATAAAAATTAGGTAAGGTTAGTGATTAAAAAAATCTCTATTTATAGTCGTCCCGCAAATAGAGGAAAGTGCTCTCAGCAGACAGGGAAATGAAACTTGTTGCATGTAGTAGGCTAAATGAAGTGCAAATTCAACAATCCGGATCACTTTATTCTCTAGAGCAAAGTTAGACTCGAAGTTTGTCAGAAAAGCGGCATTATTAACTTTCTTCTGAAACGACACTTAAGTAAGAACGTCAGAATCAAAAGCACTCACCGATGCGTGGCGTTGAAAGCAAGCAAAGAAAACAAACTGGGAGTTGAGTATGTGGGGTTGTTTTGGCACGCAGTAGTTTGCCGGAAATGCTCATCTGGCGGAGTTTACGGATCGATTCTTGACTTGAAGTGTGAGAGTTCGAGAGTTCTGTGATCGCTGCTCCCGCCTCCCTGAAGCTGATTGGCTGAAAGCAGAGGATGAGCGGGCCAATCATCGCGCGGTAGAGGTGTGCTGATATCACGTTTGAATGATGGTAACAGGTTTAGATGTTTTGATTTCTCATAATCTGTGATTTAGATTGTAAAACGAAAGTAAATAATAACGAAAGTGCCTCAACATTTTCATGTTTTCATCACGAACATTTAACCATAGTTTTACTACAGTTTAAAACATTTAGTTTACCAAAACAACAAACAAACAATAGAAACAATAACAGAAATTCTTTGGATTTAATGGGAATTTTGTTGTTGTTTTACTGGTCTCTATGTACTAAAGCCATATAACAATACACCTAAAAACATGGTTACTACAAAAAAGCATGTTTTTGTAAGGGTCCATCCCATTTTTTTGGCCAAAAATATATTTTAAATATATATTAAATACATTTTGTATAAGGTAAATCTTAATTAAATATATTTTTGAATATGAAAATATATTTAGTTTTAACCTTCATATATTAACATATCAAAATTAGTGCTGGGCATAGATTAATCTAGATTAATCTCATACAAAATAAAAGTATTTTTTGCATAACATATGAGTTTGTGCTGCGTGTAATTATTTGTGTAATTATTATGTATATTTAAATACACACACATTCATGTATTTATTTACATGTGTATATATATATTTATTTATATTTTTATATATTCTATATATTATATAAAAAGAAAACTACATATAAATAAAACATTTCTTAAATGTATATATATATATATATATATATATATATATATATATATATATATATATATATATATATATATATATATATATATATATATATATGTGTGTGTGTGTGTGTATATATATACACATACATACATACATACATACATACATACATACATACATACATATATATATATATGTATGTATGTATCTGGCAACTATATATATATATATATATATATATATATATATATATATATATATATATATATATATATATATATATATATATATATATATATATATATATATATGTATATATGTATATATGTATATATATATATATATATATATATATATATATATATATATATATATATATATATATATATATATATATATATATATATATATGTATGTATGTATGTATGTATGTATATGTATGTATGTATGTATATGTATGTATGTATGTATATATATATGTATGTATGTGTTTGTGTTAAAATATATATAATCAGCACAAACTCATATATTATGTGAAAAATTACTTTTATTTTGTATAAAATTAATCTAGATTAATCTATGCCAGCACTAATCAAAATGTATTTCAGGGGCAACAAATACATTTCTAATTTTACAACCCATACAGCACAAAATATATTTTTCCTTGCCAAAATATAAGTTTGTATAAAATGTATATAAAATATAAAATTATAAGTATATTTTTGCAGTTGAAAATATATTAAATTTTTGAGATCACCTATTTCATTGCTAAAAAACGTTATTTTGTATATTTGGTATAATACAATGTGTTCGCGTGGTTTATGGTTAAAAAACATATTATTTTCCACATACTGTATATTTTTGTAGCTCCAGATTTCACTCTCTTCCTGAAACGCATGCATTTGATAAGCTCTGTGGCCCTGATTGGCCAACTAATCTGTACATTATGATTGGTCTGAATATCTCTGACGTCAACAGGAAGTGTGACGCTCCTTACCATGTTTGAAAGATTCGGTTGCTAACAAGAGTTAATTTACAGGCTGTGAGTCCAAGTGGGAGGAAGTATGATACTGTCGGTCATGTCCACATCACCAATCCCAGGAACTGTTGCCTTCAATCCATGTGTTTGTTGTTGACCAAGAAATTTACGTTGGAGACGATAACTCGCATCATCGTTTACTTTGGGGTTTGTACCTTATGCATATCATTAACATGTACTTATACACACTTACACACTGAAGGAAATGTAAAATCGTGAATCGGATAATTGGTGCTCTTTAATCTTTTCGTTTACAGGTTTGTAACATAGAAAGTTTTTCTTACAATGTGACATGAATATAAATGTCAATTTAAAGTATATGTATTTTTAAAGTATAGACCTATTTCATATATGTTTTAAAATATATTTCAGTACTTTTGTATATTTTGAAATACATTTAAAATTATATTTAAAATATATATTTTGCCATATGGGATCGGTAGTATACATCGGTAGCATATTAGTCTGTGTAACCATATTGAACTAACTATTTTATAAACTGTTACCGTAGTATGTACTATAGTATATACTTACTATAGTAAGCTTCAAAAACATTATTGTGTGACATTTTACTAGTTAAGCACATTATATCGCACAAACAATATTGTGTATGCTATATAGGATTTTCTTCATGTCGGGATTAACATTTACATTACATTATATTTTTGAAGAAGCTCCGTTTATGGATTTTTAAAACTTTCTTTTACTCTCATATAATATAAAATATATATAATTTTTTCCTTTTTTTTTGTTGGCTGGACAAGAAAGCCCTATTCACAAAGATGTTGGCTTCCAGTGAGGTACAAGATGGGACCGATGATTGTTCATGGGTTTACCAGACAATGACAATTCTTTAATGTGTGTTCTTCCACTGTGGGAGAAAAATTGGTTAAAAACTTCAATGACAAAAACTAGGCCACTTCTGTGCTGCAGTATAATCTCATTCTTCTAGGGGTGGTTTCCCGGACAGAGATTAAACCAGTCCTATACTAAAATAAATGTAAGAGCTGTCCAAACTGAAAACAAATAGCACCGACATATCTTAAAATACATCAGTGCCCTTTGTTTTCCCTTAAAATGCCCACAAGTAATGTTTTTTGTAAGGCATGTTTGTAAAAACTAGTTATATTTCCTAATTAAACTAAGGCCTAGTTCTGGTTTAAGATAATCCCTGTCCAGGAAACCACCCCCTAAAGTCATATAATACCTTTATACACTCTCAGAAAAGATAAAGGTATAAAAGTTGTCATTGGGGCGGTATACCCTTTCAAAAGTACACCTTTGTACCCCAAGGCTGCATCTCAAAGGTACATATTGGTACTTCAAATGTACACATCTGTGACTTTTTTCTTATTTTTTTTGAGAATGACACAAATATTAATTTTCAAGTCTGCTACTTTAGTGTTTTTAGATCTTTTTGTCAAATGTTATTATGGTATACTGAAATATAATACCTTTCATAAGTGTCAAAGGCTTTTATTGACAATTACATTCCGTTTATGCAAAGGGTTAATATTTGCAGTGTCGACCCTTCTTTTTCAAGACCTCTTTAATTCGTCCTGGCATGCTGTCAATCTCATCTTTGGCCTCAAACTGATTGATTCTTACATAATCAATGCTTGGAGTTTGTCAGAATTTGTGGGTAAGCAAATATAAAAACAAATCAACCATTTAAAATAATAACTTATTTTTATGTTATACAATTTCCAGGTGCATTCTTAAGTGAAAAACACTATCTAGTGCTATTTTGGGTTAGTCCTATCAAGTTTTTAGTTGAATGGCGGTTAGGCTAATTGAAGATTACATAAAGGGCACAAACTTTGGATCCCAAATCTGAATGCACCTTCAAGCATTAACTGACCTACAAAATTGCGCCAACATGATACAGTGCACTAAACAGATGTTCAACCAAGGAAAACTTTTATAAACGTACTAAAAGACAAATCACACACAAAGCAAGTTGTTGTTTTTTCAAGAAGCAAATTTGCCTAACAACCTTACAGAAGCCTGTAGTGCCTCAAATGATTTATGTCTCATTTTATTGCTCCTATTCACAAGGCAGCTAGAAGCTTGGCATGATTGTGTTTTATAATATCTTCGTCCAGAACAAAGTCCCAGATGAGTTTGTTGACTATCTCAGGTTGATCCTGCTGAACCCAGTGACTGCACTCGGGAATAGTGTGAATGATGACGGGACCCCGGGCGTAAGGTCTGGTTCCACCGGACATTCCCTCTACCAGTATATTATCAGCTTCACCCCAAATTAACATGCAGGGCACACCGACATCCTGATGCTTGTACAGAGTGTTACTGCAGAAACAGGAGTACACAGTAACCACTCACAGCAATACAAAACACAGTGTACATGCCAGTACAGTAATTTTTGACTTTGTGGGGACATTTCTTTGGCCCTAATGAGGAAAAGAGCTTCTAAATCTAACTAAATTATGTTTGTTTATAAGTGTAAAAATGCTGAAAGTTTTCTGTGAGTGTTATGGGTTAAGGAAGGGGAATTTAATATAGAGCATACAAGTCATTACGTCTATGGCAAGATAAAACAGAAACCAGTGCATGTGTCTGAATTATTCAAAGCCATATAGAAGTGAAAGTGCTACGAGTTTTAAACCTCAGTAGGGAGCGAAAATAGTTCAGAGGAGCTGTGAGTCCTCCAGGTTGAGATAGTCGGTATAAGTAACCCTCCAGCTGGGCTTCGGTCAATCTCCTCTCTTTGTTTCTGATGCCCACATTTTTGCCACAGAGCAGACTTCGCACTAGCTAGACACATAAATATCGAAAATAATATGGTTTGCAAATAATTTCTGAATTAACTATAAGCATGAAAATCAAAAAGGCCGAAAGCTAAATTAAATGAAACAGTTGAAACCAATATCCCATTTGGTAAAAAAATAGATATTTGTAAATATATTTTGAAATATACAAAAAAAATGGCCAAAACATATATTTGCTAAAATATATTTTGGAATATGTTTACAAAAATATATTTTCCCCCAATATTTTTTGGCCATTTTTTGTATATTTTGAAATATATTTTAAAACATTTAAAATATATATTTAGCTGTCCATATATTTCAAATCAAGGAAATATTTTCACGTCCCATTGGAAGAAAAACTTTTTAGGCTGGTTTGAACAGGTTAAAATTAAATATATTTTCAACTTCAAAAATATTCTTTAATTTGTATTTAGCATATATTTCAAATATATTTTGGCCAAGAATACAAGAATTGTACAATTTTAAATGTATTTGCTTGCCATTAAAATACATTTTAAAAAACACTCACCTAAAAAATTATTAGGAACACCTGTTCAATTTCTCATTAATGCAATTATCTAATAAACCAATCACATGGCAGTTGCTTCATTGCATTAGGGAGTGTGGTCCTGTTCAAGACAATCTCATGAACTCCAAACTGAATGTCAGAATGGGAAAGAAAGGTGATTTAAGCAATTTTGAGCGTGGCATGGTTGTTGGTGGCAGACGGGACGGTCTGAGTATTTCACAATCTGCTCAGTTACTGGGATTTTCACGCACAACCATTTCTAGGGTTTACAAAGAATGATGTGAAAAGGGAAAAACATCCAGTATGCGGCAGTCCTGTGGGCAAAAATGCCTTGTTGATTCTAGAGGTCAGAGGAGAATGTGCCGACTGATTCAAGCTGATAGAAGAGCAACTTTGACTGAAATAACCACTCGTTACAACCGAGGTATGCAGCAAAGCATTTGTGAAGCCACAACACGCACAACCTTGAGGCGGATGGGCTACAACAGCAGAAGACCCCATCGTGTACCACTCATCTCCACTACAAATAGGAAAAAGAGGCTACAATTTGCACGAGTTCACCAAAATTGGACAGTTGCAGACTGGTAAAATGTTGCCTGGTCTGATGAGTCTCGATTTCTGTTGAGACATTCAGATGGTAGAGTCAGAATTTGGCGTAAACAGAATGAGAACATGGATCCATCATGCCTTGTTACCACTGTGCAGGTGGTGGTGTAATGGTGTGGGGGGTGTTTTCTTGGCACACTTTAGGCCCCTTAGTGTCAATTGGGCATCGATTAAATGCCACGGCCTACCTGAGCATTGTTTCTGACCATGTCCATCTCTTTATGACCACCATGTACCCATCCTCTGATGGCTACTTCCAGCAGGATAATGCACCATGTCATAAAGCTTGAATCATTTCAAATTGGTTTCTTGGACATGACAATGAGTTCACTGTACTAAAATGGCCCCCACAGTCACCAGATCTCAACCAAATAGAGCATCTTTGGGATTTGGTGAAACGGGAGCTTTATCTTCATCAACTGCAAGATGCTATTCTATCAATATGGGCCAACATTTCTAAAGAATGCTTTCAGTACCTTGTTGAATCAATGCCATGTAGAATTAAGGCAGTTCTGAAGGCGAAAGGGGGTCAAACACAGTATTAGTACGGTGTTCCTAATAATCCTTTAGGTGAGTGTATATGTTGATATATGAAGGTTGAAACTAAATTCAAATATATTTTTAATTGTCCTTTTTTTCATATGGGATTACCCAAACAAAATATGTATAGTAGTCTGATACAATGCATCAACAGTTTAATGTTTCTCCTTACAAATCTAGCCTAAACTTATTTACTCTTTAGGCTAGCAAACCATCCTAGGCTGGTTTATGTTTCGCTTAAGTTAACAGATTATATTATATTAAAGCATGTCTGAAAAAAGATCACACAACCTTAAAGTCTTCAAGGGACAGGGCAATCTCAGGTAGAACAGGCAACTGGAAGAAGCATGCATGGCCAGAACGCAACAGCTGAGAAGGTCTTCTTAAAACTGCATCTGGATTGGACCGAAATCGATATATCTTATTGCTTATATATGTAAGGTTCAGTTTAGGGAAGTATTTATAAACCAGAACTGAAATTTGAGCAGTGAAATTGAAGAAGAGACAAACTCTTACCCAGCCACGAGGCAGGGTGAGGGGCATTCATGACTATAAGAAGTTGTACCATGTCAGGCCGGTCCAGTGCAAAATGCCATGCCAGCATCCCACCCCAGTCATGACCCACCAATACACAACTTGTGTGACCTACAATTCCACAACATTTTAATAGTGTTATGTTGAATATAATGGATAAAATGGACCACACTGTGATATACTGTAAGTACCCAATTCGTCAATAGTGTTTCTGATGTCGTATAAGAGCTTTTCCAATGAATATTCCTCCAGCTGGAGTGGTGCGTCTGAATCTCCACAGCCACGCAGATCTAGCGCCACCGTGTGGTAATGACTGCAAAATTCCGGTAACTGGTAACGCCAGGAGTACCTGCAGATAATAGTTACCTCGTGTTGATCAAATAAACTTTATTAAAGAGGAAGTTAGTCAATATGATCTGAAAGGCCGATATAAAAAAATAGAAAACGGTTCACTGCAACATAGATGAGGATGTCACCAATTTTCTGGGAACCCATGAAGAAACAGCATTAGTGGCTTCCTGTGGTCTCCTTTGCTTACATAATGAAACCTCAAGCCTGAACTCTAAATAGGAAAGCAAATATCGTCATGAGAAAATTTTGGTGACCCATACGGTCAATTCATTTCAAAGAAATGAATGGTTTGTAGCAACACAAGAGTGAGTAGTAGTCAATATATATATTTATTTATATATATATATATATATATATATATATATATATATATATATATATATATATATATATATATATATATATATATATATATATATATATATATATATATATATATATATATATATATATATATATATATTATTTATTTATCTATTTATATATATATATATTTGCTGAATATGTTTACAAAAAGTTTTTTTTCACAGATATATTTTGAAATAGACCTGTAAACATAAAGGTTAAAATTTTATATATTTTCGACAAAAATATACTTGTATTTAGCATATATTTAAAATATCTTTTGCAAAGAATACACGTTTTGTCATATGGAATATACAATTAGAAATGTTTTTACTTGTTTTTGAGTTTTATTTTGAAATATATGTTGATATATGAAGGTAAAACTAAATACTGTATATGTCCAAATTCAAAAATATATTTTATTAGCTTTACTTTCTACAAAATGTATTTAGCATACATTTAAAATATTTTTTGGCCAGAGAAATAATTTTTTTGCTGTACGTTTAATAATAATAAAACAATAATTAAACACAATAAAAATAATAAAAATCTCTTCTAGTCTTAGAAGGAATGTGTAAAAGCAACACATTAGTGTTGATTCTGGGACACTAAATGCGTTGTCACAAAATCCACCTATTGAAACAACACATTTTGTGTTACTTTTAACACAACTTGTGTTATATTTAACACAAAATCAACACAAAATTACACATAATGTGTTAAAAGCTTACAAAGATGTGTACAAAATTCACAACAAGAACTGCATAGTAAAAATGACTTAACCACAAATTACCAGCAAACTTAAGTCCATATCAGATGTGGAAAAGATTTAGTCTATTAAATGCTACTTTAGCAAATCTCCTTCAACAATGACTCCTTCCACAAGTATTGTTGACAAAGTGGTTTGAATGAGATTGGGAAAGGCTGTGGGTTATGTTTAAGACACAGGAGGCGCAAGAACACAACATATGAGTCGTCATCATTTAACCTTTCACCTACTTTTCTACTTGAACACAGAAACACACTTACACATATATATTTATTAAATAACTGTGCTAAATATGTTTGAAGACATTATACATCATTTAAATAAATAGTATTATAAATGACTCTCACCCTGCCCCTAAAATATGCATGTTCACCCAGTGCAGGGTCTTGAAGACATTCTGGAGGTTTCTTACGGATGGTCCATTGGAAAGTACCGTATGGATCTGTAAATCCAGTCCAGATGATTCGGATCAATACAAAACAAGCTGTGATTCCAGCTGTGCCATACACAAGAATGTAATACACCAAAGAGAGAATCCATAAACTGAGACGCGTTGGTAAAAGAAGTAACAGCCATAAAGAACTAGTCATTTTGGTAATGGTAAAAAATAATTAGAGAGACCTATGACGCAGGCTTATTGTAGCAAATGCTCTCAGTCTTCTGAGAAGTTCACCTTTCAAAATAAACCTCATGTGACCGCATTGAAACCCAGGCAATATAAGCTATTTTTATACCACTGATAAACTAGTATTGAGTTTCCAAAATGCAATTAACCACTCGCGTAAAATAAAAGGGATAGTTCAACCCAAAATTAAAAGTCTGTCATCATTCACTCACCCTACAAACCTGTATAAATGTCTTTGTTTCTATGAACAAGAATGACGATGTTTTAAAGAATGTTTGTCAACAAATCGTTTGTGAGCCTCATTCAAAATAATAGGAAAAAATACTATGGAAGTGAATGGGCCACAAGAAAATTCCGTAAAACATCTTAATTTGTGTTCATCAGAACAAAGAGATTTATGGTCATTCTACAGAAACGTCCACTTTTGGTATGGCAAAATGTCTTAAAATTGATTTCTTTTTCTAACATTTAAACATAGACCATTATTAGATTACTCTTTGACTTTATGAGTACACATAAATGACAGCTTAATGATTTTTTTTGTGTGTTATTATTTTTTGCATCTACTTTACCTTACTATTTTAGCAATATTAAAGGTGTTTATGGCATATTATTTTTTATTTATTTTTTCAGCTTTAAAGGTTAATTTTTAGGTGTAGCAGAATTCAATGAATTTAAAATTATCATCATGTGACATGTGAAAATTTGTATTTACTGTAAAAGGAAAAAAACACAGTAACTGGTGTTAATGATCTTCACTG
This sequence comes from Misgurnus anguillicaudatus, assembly GCF_027580225.2. Classification (NCBI taxonomy): domain Eukaryota; kingdom Metazoa; phylum Chordata; class Actinopteri; order Cypriniformes; family Cobitidae; genus Misgurnus; species Misgurnus anguillicaudatus. Next base: position 13,510,243 of record NC_073355.2, read on the forward strand.
GTGTTAACCAGTGACAGTAACACCAGTGACAATTTTCATGAAAACTGCATTTTACAAACTTGCTGCTGCAAAGTATCAAACCACATGTTGTCAATCAATGTATACTGACTAAATTAAGTAGTTTAATCCATTTGTATTCTAGTTTTTTGCAATTCCCAAACAATAAAGGAGGTCATACCAGTGACTTAAACTAAAAGCTTCTTATGAAGTCATGAGATAAATGAGAAAATTTCTGATAACTGAAAAGAGAAAGTGGACTTACAGTGGGCTTCTTTTTATAGATCTCTAGAAAATTGAAAGAAGTCAGTCAAGTGATGTCATCAGTGTGATTTTTATTTAAAAATAAGAGCTTTTTTGTTAAACAGTAACACCAGTGACACAACTCCAGGGGACTACTACACTCAAAACAATATTTAGGCCTAATTCATACGATTTATGTACTTTGATTACATGTAGAATTTCCATCCATTTGGATTACATACTTTTAATCTAAAAAAAAACAAATAAACTTTATATGATAGATATTTTTAGATATATGTATATATTTACTTAATCCAATGTGTTTTTAATGCATAAAAAATGGATTATGTATTCTTTATTAATAAACTCAATTCACTTAAAATGCATTACATTTAGGTATCTTACTAATAAACCATTTATACATTTGTATGTATTCCTCCCCCATTCACCCTAAATCACAATATGCTATAACAAAAAAACACAAAAAAAAAAAATAGCCAGACCACTTGGTTTTACATTTTATCAATTTATTTAATACTTCAAGGCATTACTCATAAGGCAGCAAAAAAGCAGCTAGCAACTAGCATGACAGCCATGGCTTATACACCTCGTATTGTGTGCAAAAATAAATAAATAAGTGTGTTTCAGACATTTCAGCCACAATCAACCTCATTCCACAAATAAAAGCAAACATTTTAACAGGCTGCAGAAATAAAAAAAAAACTGTAAAACTCGAGACATAAATCAGTGACAACAACATTACTTTAACATTTTCAGAAATCTGTGACATGATGTAATAATAATTTAGAATGAAAAAAATGGCACATGGCTTAGTGTTTTGAGTGGCTGTGTGCCATTAACAATTTTCATGCATCTTTAAATTACATGTTAGATATACATCAATTACATTTTTCAAAAACTTTTCAACTTTTGAAATTGTTAAAGGAATATTCCAATTTAGTAAAACAAAAATCCTGATAATTCTCTCACCCCATATGTTTGTGTTTTACTTTGTTCAGTCAAGAAGAAATAAAGTTTGAGTTAAGCATTCCAGGATTTTTCTCAATTTAAGACTTTATTCGACCTCAAGTTTACAGTTTCAATGCAGATTTAAAAGGGCTCTTAATTATACCGAATAAGGCATAAGGGTCTTATCTAGCTAAACGATTGTCATTTTCAAAAAGAAAAAGAAAAGAGGACTTTTAAATCACAACGTTTTGCACTAGCTGTGTGACACGCTAGCATGACATAATTGAAACTACCGCTCCAGTGTTTACAAGTGAAAAGAAAGATGAGCGTTCAGATGTTGCTGTATGTGGAATTATACTAATTAATGTCTTTGGGTCCGTTTATTATTTAAAATGGTCCACAAATGTGCGTTTCACATTTGTGATGTGTAACCATTTGACGTTATTACGTAATAGAAAACTATGGTAAATGTGTAAAAAACACCATCACAAAGCTATGCAGCTAAATTAAAACACATCAACAGCATTTTTAAGTCATTTATAAGTTTTTTCACAGATCTGTCTTTTTACAAAATGAAAACATAACAAAAAACAAACACTTTAAAGTTTGTCTTCAGAATGCCCCTGCCACAGCTGCGTGCTTCAACCGCACTAAAAACACACTCTCTCCTTCAACACAATACTGTAGTTTTCTTGGCCTTTAGATCGAAGGGGATGTGAGTAGGAAGATGTCAGAGGAAAGAAAATGTAGATAAAAGATTAAAGTCAGAGCAAAGACAGAGACAAGAGAGAAATGGAAACACTGAGGTGTGATATAGTAATGAGTTTCACGCTCCTCCTTTTGGATCTCGCAGAAATGCCACCGTTCAAGTACCGCAGTCCTGTAAATCCTGTTCACAGACTGGTCACTAGGGGCAGAAGCTGCTGTTTCGATGACTGTCAGCCGTAAAAGTTCACTTAGGCAACCTCAGGGTTCCTTTACCTAGCAGGAACTGCAGAACTCTGTCCACCAGCAGGGCGGCGACAAAATCCAAAACCAAGACCTTGGCTATTATTAACTTAAACTGTAAAGGGAAAGAGAAAGAATATAAAAATACAACAAATTAAGTGTAAAACACCATTTTTGTACACTGGTGATTAGAGGCATTTATTTAGCTTATTAACTCATTTAAAGAGTATTGCTGGATTAATGCATATACATTTTGTAAGATTATTTTAAAGGTACTTGTGAATGGCATACTATGTCTGTGTCCAAAATAGACCCCTATATAAATAGCCCACCATTTTGTAGTGGTGTCCAAAATTATAGTGGACAATAGCCAGTGCACTTATTCAATTCCATAATGCACTGAAATAATGAGTGTACAACTCAGCGGCTAGTCTCACTGTGATGGTACGTTCACACATGTAATGTTTAAAGCGTTAACGCTTCCCATTCACTTTTAATGGGTGACGTTAAGCGTTGCCGAACTGAATTATGCTCACGGCAGAAGTTGAACATTTCTCAACTTTTCAAGCGGCAACGCATGCGTCAGCCAATCAGATCGCCTTATGCAAATAACTTATGCAAATCCAGCCAATTTTGTTTATGGAAGACCGGAACATGTGTGGCGGCCACTGTGATTGGCTGTTGGCCACGCTTCCTACAAGCGTTAACACTTCTGTCCCATGTGAATGTACCGTAGGGCACATGCCAAGTGAACTCCCAAGAAAGTGCCTGCAGGGCTTCCAGTGCTTGGTGAATTCAGTCACTCGCTCATATTTAAGTGAACTATATTAGTCAAGTGTTGGATAGTGGTCTGAATATAATACCTCAGTTGGAATGTCTACTAAGGCAAATTGCTCATTGAATTCAGGTGATGACCCTGACAACAACCCAACTATGGCAAGCCCTGATAAACCGATGCTCCATAGCAGGGGCTGATTCTCTCGGAGAGACTCCATGAAGGGATGGCCCTGAGGAAATAGTTTGTTGAAATAGCTTATTTAGACATTTTTAAAAAAAAAACATTTCACTTAGAAACTAAGCTACGATGCAGGAAACTGTTTCAGTAAATAACTTAAGGCTTTTGCACAAAGCTATTGAATCAAGACGACTTAAGAGGACTCAAAACCACATACTGAATATCTCTTTGTAGGGGCCGTACTTACTAATTATGTAATTGTTATAAATTTGTACATTTAAAATTCATTTTGTTATAATTTTTATGTTCTTTATTTTTGTAAGTATGTACGTATAAAAAGCCAGGGATACACTGCACGATTTTTGGCTGTCCCAGACGAAAGATTACTATTATGAAACAATCGTGGTGATTTCTGTGATCGTGGCTCTTCGTCTGTGGTTCTATGTCGTACAGTGAGAGCGGTTCAAAGATTTAGATTTAGTCCGAGAGCTTTCTGACCCTCCACTGAAAATACGGAAAATAACCAAGTAATTATCTAAACTTGAAGCTAACAAAAATAACAAAGTAAACGTTTTAACTTGAGCTTTCAAAAAACTGGGAAACTAGACCGACTACACAAGACCGGAATATTGGCAAGGCACATACAATGACGAACTCGCAGGGAACAAAAGGCTAAGGGCACTAATATAGTAAACCAAACGAGGGATGAAATGAGAAACAGGTGCGGGACGCAGGTGTAGGAAATCACGAAGATGAAGCACCCGGGTGACAGACGCGCATAAGCAGAGCTGTAAAACATAAACACAATGAAAACACAGAAACAGAGAAGCTGATCAAACCGACGTCATAACATTTACCTTCACTTACCTCACACCCTTTTTTACCTTCACTTACCTTGCACCTTCTTAACCTTCACTTACATTTTACTACTTACCTTTTTTCGTGAGTAAAAAATGCTCTGGCTTGGCAGGCATGACGTGAGCAGGCTCTTAGTTGGCAGGCATGAGGTGAGCACGCTCTTGGTCTTCGTTCGAAAGCACGACTTGGGCAGGCTCCCTGCTGGCAGGCACGACATAAGCAGGCTCTTGGTTGGCAAGCATGACTTTTGCAGTCTCTTGGTTGTCAGGCATGAGGTGATCTGGCTCTTGTTTGGCAGGCATGACGTTCGCAGGCTCTTGGTTTGCAGGCATGACGTGGGCAGGGTTTTGGTTGGCGGGCATGACCTGAGCAGGCTCTTGGTCTTGGTTGGCAGGCATGACGTGAGCTGGCTCTTGGTTGGCAGGCATGACGTGAGCTGGCTCTTGGTTGGCAGGCATGAGGTGAGCAGGCTCTTGGTTGGCAGGCATAACGTGAGCTGGCTCTTGGTTGGCAGGCATGAGGTGAGCAGGCTCTTGGTTGGCAGGCATAACCTGAGCAGGCTCTTGGTTGACAGGCATGACATGAGCAGGCCTGTGGCTGACAGGCATGTGTGTGAGCAGGCTCTTGGTTGGCAGGCATGACTTGAGCAGGCTCTTGGTTGGCAGGCATGAGGTGAGCATGCTCTTGGTCTTGGTTGGCAGGCACGACGTAAACAGGCTCCCGGTCGGCAGGCATAACGTGTGCAGGCTCCCGATTGGCAGGCGTGAGGTGAGCAGGCTCCTGGTTGGCAGGCATGACGTGGGCAGGCTCCCGGCTGGCAGACATGACGTGAACAAGCTCGTCGCTGACAGGCATGACGTAAGCAGGCTCTTGGTTGGCAGGGTCTTTTTTTCCACTTACCTTTTTTTCACTTATTTTTTACCTTTTTTACCTTCAATAACCTTTTTTTACTTACCCTTTTTCACTTACCCTGTTTCACTTACCCTTTTTCCACTTACCTTTATTACCAACCAAGAGCCTGCTCACGTCATGCCTGCCAACCAAAAGCCTGCTCACGTCATGCCTGCCAACCAAGAGCCTGCTCACGTCATGCCTGCCAACCAAGAGCCTGCCCACGTCATGCCTGCCAATCAAGAGCCTGCCCACCTCATGCCTGCCAACCAAGAGCCTGCTCAAGTCATGCCTGCCAACCAAGAGCCTGCTTATGTCATGCCTGCCAACCAAGAGCCTGCCCACGTCATGCCTGCCAACCAAGAGCCTTTTTTAACTTACCTTTTACCTTTTTTACCTACACTTACCCTTTACCACTTACCTTTTTTTCACTAACCTTTTTCCACTTACCTCGCACCTTTTTTTACCTTCACTAACCTCACACCTTTTTACCCTCACGCACGTCACACTTTTTTTAACCTTCACTTACCTCACACCTTTTTTTACATTCACTCACCTCGCACCTTTTTTTTACCTTCACTTACCTCGCACCTTTTTGTTAGGTTTTTTTACCTTCACTTACCTCGCACCTTTTTGTTTATTTTGTTACCTTCACTTACCTCGCACCTTTTTGTTTGTTTTGTTTTTGTTTGTTTAGTTACCTTCACTTACCTCGCACCTTTTTGTTAGTTTTTTTACCTTCACTTACCTCGCACTTTTTTGTTACCTTCACTTACCTCGCACCTTTTTGTTTGTTTTGTTCTTGTTTGTTTTGTTACCTTCACTTACCTCGCACCTTTTTGTTTGTTTTTTATACCTTCACTTACCTCGCAACTTTTTGTTTGTTTTGTTTTTGTTTGTTTTGTTACCTTCATTTACCTCGCACCTTTTTGTTTGTTTTTTACCTTCACTTACCTCGCACCTTTTTGTTTGTTTTTTATACCTTCACTTACCTCGCACCTTTTTGTTTGTTTTTTATAACTTCACTTACCTCGCACCTTTTTTTGTTAGCTTTACTTACCTCGCACCTTTTTGTTTGTTTTGTTATACCTTCACTTACCTCGCACCTTTTTTGTTACCTTTACTTACCTCGCACCTTTTTGTTTGTTTTGTTCTTGTTTGTTTTGCTACCTTCACTTACCTCGCACCTTTTTATTTGTTTTTTATACCTTCACTTACCTCGCACCTTTTTGTTTGTTTTGTTTTTGTTTGTTTTGTTACCTTCACTTACCTCGCACCTTTTTGTTTGTTTTTTATACCTTCACTTACCTCGCACCTTTTTTTGTTAGCTTTACTTACCTCGCACCTTTTTGTTTGTTTTGTTCTTGTTTGTTTTGTTACCTTCACTTACCTCGCACCTTTTTGTTTGTTTTTTATACCTTCACTTACCTCACACCTTTTTGTTTGTTTTTTATACCTTCACTTACCTCGCACCTTTTTGTTTGTTTTGTTCTTGTTTGTTTTGTTACCTTCACTTACCTCGCACCTTTTTGTTTGTTTTGTATACCTTCACTTACCTCGCACCTTTTTGTTTGTTTTGTTCTTGTTTGTTTTGTTACCTTCACTTACCTCGCACCTTTTTGTTTGTTTTTTATACCTTCACTTACCTCGCACCTTTTTGTTTGTTTTGTTTTTGTTTGTTTTGTTACCTTCATTTACCTCGCACCTTTTTGTTTGTTTTTTTACCTTCACTTACTTGCACCTTTTTGTTTGTTTTGTATACCTTCACTTACCTCGCACCTTTTTGTTTGTTTTGTTTTTGTTTGTTTTGTTACCTTCATTTACCTCGCACCTTTTTGTTTGTTTTTTTACCTTCACTTACATTGCACCTTTTTGTTTGTTTTTTTACCTTCACTTACTTGCACCTTTTTGTTTGTTTTTTATACCTTCACTTACCTCGCACCTTTTTGTTTGTTTTTTTATACCTTCACTTACATTGCACCTTTTTGTTTGTTTTTTTACCTTCACTTACTTGCACCTTTTTGTTTGTTTTTTTATACCTTCACTTACATTGCACCTTTTTGTTTGTTTTTTTATACCTTCACTTACATTGCACCTTTTTGTTTGTTTTTTTACCTTCACTTACTTGCACCTTTTTGTTTGTTTTTTATACCTTCACTTACCTCGCACCTTTTTGTTTGTTTTTTTATACCTTCACTTACCTCGCACCTTTTTGTTAGTTTTGTTATACCTTTACTTACCTTGCACCTTTTTTTGTTTTGTTACCTTCACTTACCTTGCACTTTTTGTTTGTTTTTAAACCTTCACTTACCTTGCACCTTTTTTGTTTTGTTACCTTCACTTACCTCGCACCTTTTTTGTTTTGATACCTTCACCTACCTCGCACCTTTTTGTTTGTTTTGTTCTTGTTTGTTTTGCTACCTTCACTTACCTCGCACCTTTTTATTTGTTTTTTATACCTTCACTTACCTCGCACCTTTTTTTGTTAGCTTTACTTACCTCGCACCTTTTTGTTTGTTTTGTTCTTGTTTGTTTTGTTACCTTCACTTACCTCGCACTTTTTTGTTTGTTTGTTACCTTCACTGACCTTGCACCTTTTTGCTTGTTTTGTTTGTTTTGTTACCTTCACTTACCTCGCACCTTTGTGTTTTTTGTTACCTTTACTTACCTCGCACCTTTTTGTTTGTTTTGTTACCTTCACTTACCTCGCACCTTTTTGTTTGTTTTGTTACCTTCACTTACCTCACACCTTTTTGTTTGTTTTGTTATCTTCACTTACCTCACACCTTTTTGTTTGTTTTGTTTGTTTTGTTACCTTCACTTACCTCGCCCCTTTTAGTTCGTTTTGTTACCTTAACTTACTTCGCACCTTTTTGTTGGTTTTGTTTGTTTTGTTACCTTCACTTACCTCACACCTTTTTGTTTGTTTTGTTACCTTCCCTTAACTCGCACCTTTTTGTCTGTTTTGTTACCTTCACTTACCTCGCACCTTTTTGTTTGTTTTGTTACCTTCACTTACCTCGCACCTTTTTGTTTGCTTTGTTACCTTCACTTACCTCGCACCTTTTTGTCTGTTTTGTTACCTTCACTTACCTTGCACCATTTTGTTTGTTTTGTTACCTTCACTTACCTCGCACCTTTTTGTTTGTTTTGTATACCTTCACTTACCTCACACCTTTTTGTTTGTTTTTGTATGTTTTGTTACCTTCACTTACCTCGCACCTTTTTGTTAGTTTTGTTATACCTTCACTCACCTCGCAGATTTTTTGTTTTGTTACCTTCACTTACCTCACACCTTTTTGTTTGTTTTGTTCTTGTTTGTTTTGTTACCTTCACTTACCTCGCACCTTTTTGTTTGTTTTCTATACCTTCACTTAGCTCGCACCTTTTTGTTTGTTTTGTTTTTGTTTGTTTTGTTACCTTCACTTATCTCGCACCTTTTTGTTTGTTTTGTTTGTTTTGTTACCTTCACTTATCTCGCACCTTTTTGTTTGTTTTGTTTGTTTTGTTACCTTCACTTACCTCGCACCTTTTTGTTTGTTTTGTTACCTTCACTTACCTCGCACTTTTTTGTTTGTTTTGTTACCTTCACTTACCTCGCACTTTTTTGTTTGTTTTGTTACCTTCACTTACCTTGCACCTTTTTGTCTGTTTTGTTACCTTCACTTACCTCGCACTTTTTTGTTTGTTTTGTTACCTTCACTTACCTCGCACATTTTTGTTTGTTTTGTTACCTTCACTTACCTCGCACCTTTTTGTTTGTTTTGTTACCTTCACTTACCTCGCACCTTTTTGTTTGTTTTTTTACCTTCACTTACCTCGCACCTTTTTGTTTGTTTTGTTACCTTGACTTACCTCGCACCTTTTTGTTTGTTTTTTTACCTTCACTTACCTCGCACCTTTTGGTTTGTTTTGTTACCTTCACTTACCTCGCACCTTTTTGTCTGTTTTGTTATCTTCACTTACCTCACACCTTTTTGTTAGTTTTGTTATACCTTCACTTACCTCGCACCTTTTTTGTTTTGTTACCTTCACTTACCTTGCACCTTTTTGTTTGTTTTGTTTACCTTCACTTACCTCGCACCTTTTTGTTTGTTTTGTTACCTTCACTTACCTCGCACCTTTTTGTTTGTTTTGTTACCTTCACTTACCTCGCACCTTTTTGTCTGTTTTGTTATCTTCACTTACCTCACACCTTTTTGTTTGTTTTGTTACCTTCACTTACCTCGCACCTTTTTGTTTGTTTTGTTACCTTCACTTACCTCGCACCTTTTTGTCTGTTTTGTTATCTTCACTTACCTCACACCTTTTTGTTTGTTTTGTTACCTTCACTTACCTCGCACCTTTTTGTCTGTTTTGTTATCTTCACTTACCTCACACCTTTTTGTTTGTTTTGTTACCTTCACTTACACCTCACACCTTTTTGTTTGTTTTTTTACCTTCAGTTACCTCGCACCTTTTTTGTTTTTTTACCTTCACTTACCTCACACCTTTTTGTTTGTTTTTTTACCTTCACTTACCTCGCACCTTTTTTGTTTACTTTTACCTTCACTTACACCTCACACCTTTTTGTTTGTTTTTTTACCTTGACTTACCTCGCACCTTTTTGTTTGTTTTGTTACCTTCACTTACCTCGCACCTTTTTGTTTGTTTTTTTACCTTCACTTACCTCGCACCTTTTTGTTTGTTTTGTTACCTTGACTTACCTCGCACCTTTTTGTTTGTTTTTTTACCTTCACATACCTCGCACCATTTTGTTTGTTTTGTTACCTTCACTTACCTCACACCTTTTTGTTTGTTTTGTTACCTTGACTTACCTCGCACCTTTTTGTTTGTTTTGTTACCTTCACTTACCTCGCACCTTTTTGTTTGTTTTGTTACCTTCACTTACCTTGCACCTTTTTGTCTGTTTTGTTACCTTCACTTACCTCACACCATTTTGTTTGTTTTGTAACCTTCACTTAACTCGCACCTTTTTGTTTGTTTTTTTACCTTCACTTACCTCGCACCTTTTTGTTTGTTTTGTTACCTTCACTTACCTCGCACCTTTTTGTTTGTTTTGTTTGTTTTGTTACCTTCACTTACCTCGCACCTTTTGCTTTGTTTTGTTTTTGTTTGTTTAGTTACCTTCACTTACCTCGCACCTTTTTGTTTGTTTTGTTACCTTCACTTACCTCGCACCTTTTTGTTTTTTTGTTACCTTCACTTACCTTACACCTTTTTGTTTGTTACCTTCACTTACCTCGCACCTTTTTGTTTGTTTTTTACCTTCACTTACCTCGCACCTTTTTTACCTTCACTTACCTCGGACCATTTTTACCTTCACTTACCTCGCACCATTTTTACCTTCACTTTCCTCGCACCATTTTTACCTTCACTTACCTCGCACCTTTTTTTACCTTCACCTACCTTGCACCATTTTTACCTTCACTTACCTCGCACCATTTTTACCTTCACTTACCTCGCACCTTTTTTTACCTTCACTTACCTTGCACCATTTTTACCTTCACTTACCTCGCACCATTTTTACCTTCACTTACCTCGCACCTTTTTTTACCTTCACTTACCTTGCACCATTTTTACCTTCCCTTTCCTCGCACCTTTTTTTACCTTCACTTACCTCGCACCTTTTTTACCTTCACTTACCTCGCAACATTTTTACCTTCACTTACCTTGCACCTTTTTTACCTTTAGTAAGTAGGCTCTGGCTTGGCAGGCATGAGGTGAGCAGGCTCTGGTTTGCAGGCGTGACGTGAGCAGGCTCTGGCTTGGCAAAGCAGCCACTGGACAGGCTCTGGCAGGCACAGGCCCAGGCTTTGCAGACATTGAGCAGGCTCTGGCTTGGCATGCACTGAGCAGGCTCTGGCTTGGCAGGCACTGAGCAGGCTCTGGCTTGGCAGGCATTGGGAAGGCTCTGGCTTGGTAGGCACTGAGATGGTACTGGCTTGGTAAGCACTGAGCAGACTCTGGCTTAGCAGGCACTGAGCAGGCCCTGGCTCTGGCAGCATGGCAGGGACTGAGCAGGCTCTGGCTTGGCAGGCACTGAGCAGGTTCTGGCATGGCAGGCACAGAGCAGGTTTTAGCCTGTCAGGCACTGAGCAGGCTCAGGCCTGGCAGGCACAGAGCAGGCTCCGACATGGTGGGCACAGAGCAGGCTCTGTCTTGGCAGGCACTGAGCAGGCTGTGGCTTGGCAGGCACTGAACAGGGTCTGGATTGGCCGGCACTGAGCTGGCTCTGGCCTGGCAGGCACGGCGTGAGCAGGCTCTGGCTTGGCAGGCATGAGGTGAGGAGATTTGCAGGCATGATGTGAGCAGGCTCTGGATTTGCTGGCATGACGTGAGCAGGCTCTGAATTTGCAGGCACGACGTGAGCAGGCTCTGGATTTGCAGGCATGACCTGAGAAGGCTCTGGATTTGCAGGCATGATGTGAGCAGGCTCTGGATTTGCAGGCACGACGTGAGCAGGCTCTGGATTTGCAGGCATGATGTGAGCAGGCTCTGGATTTGCTGGCATGACGTGAGCAGGCTCTGAATTTGCAGGCATGATGTGAGCAGGCTCTGGATTTGCAGGCACGACGTGAGCAGGCTCTGGATTTGCAGGCATGATGTGAGCAGGCTCTGGATTTGCAGGCATGACCTGAGAAGGCTCTGGATTTGCAGGCACGACGTGAGCAGGCTCTGGATTTGCAGGCATGATGTGAGCAGGCTCTGGATTTGCAGGCACGACGTGAGCAGGCTCTGAAAAGGTGAAAAGGACATCAGAAGGCATTCATGTGCAATTTTTAGCTAGAAAACTTCACAATAATTAACAGCTGACATTCATTCATCCATTTGATTAAGTAAGTGATCCTGATTAACCCAGAAAAATGACAGGCAGTTTCTGTAGGAAAAAAAAAATAAAGTCTACCGTGAAGCGTTATGGTGATGCAAAATACTGCAACAGGTCATAGATACAAGGCTGCAAATAAACATTGATAGAATTTTCTAGTATGATAAGTGCTGGAATAGTTCAGTTCAGTCTGGACCTAAATCTAAAGCTTTTTTATCGAAAATCACTTCAATTTCATTTTCAAATTAAACAAAATGAATAAATGATGTGCCCATGACTCTTACTTATTGAGTGTTACAAGCAAAAGGTGTGAGGCAAGTTTTTCTCTCTCCTCATTGCTCCTTACCTGACTATAAATTATATCACATGCACCATTATTTATACATGTAAATGTATGTGTATAAATAATGCTTAAATGCTTAGAATTTTAGAATAAAAATACATTTTAAAAATTAAGTTATTTCACATGCAAAATGTTCACATAAAGTTTACAACACAAAGTAAGAACAGAACTTCTATTAATAACTCAATTAAAAAGTTTACTGATGCTTAATACTGCACAATGTTACCTGGACAATCAATTGTTATGTTTTGCGATAGTTGTCTTTGCTTTTCAGCAAATTCTGCATATTTGAACCCTGTTCACCAGTGACTGTATGATGTTGAGATTCATCTTTTCACATTGATGACAATCAAGAGACTCATACACAACTATTACAAAATATGCAAACATTCAGTGACGAACAGGAAGTCAATACCATACATTTTAAAGTCAGGTGTATGGACAGGGTAAATTGTAATTTACACCCACCTGAGCATCACTGAAAGTTTGTATCTATTCACTGTAGAAAAAGTTGAGTAAACTTAAATGTTTTAAGGCAACTTATCGCAAGCGCATTATTGAGTACACTCAACAAACAGGGACCAAACGAGTTGGAAAAACAATTACATCTAAGTCCAGTCAACAAAATAATTTTGTTAGCTGGATGATTATGCTTATTTCATTCAGTAAGCACACTAATAAATCAACCCTCTTTCAACAAAAAATCTTTGTTTAATTTACTTAATTATCTTTGTTGGAATAACAATAATTTTGGAATACATTTTTTTATAATTGTGTATGAGTCTCCTGATTGTCCTCAATGTAAAAAGATGAATCTCAACATCATAGAGTTATTGCTGGACAAGGGTCGGTCAAATATGCAGCAGATTCTGCAGGACCTGGAATATTTAATGGGTCAGGACAAACAAGAAATGTTTGAACAACTTTCAAAAAACATAAAAACTGTCATTGATTGTCCAGGTAAGACGGTACAGCCCTAGGACCAGATAAACATTTGAACTGGGCCATTTTTTATTAGAAAATGTGTTATTATTATCTGTTGCAAACTTTATGCAAACAAGTCTTATGTGAAATAACTTGTTCAGGGCAGGACTAAATTAAAAACAAACCTTGATTTTTAAAAGTCCTTTTTAATGCTTTGTTTAGTGACAATTCACATACAAATTAACAATAAAAGCAAAATGTCAATATATTCAAACAGACAATAATTGTAAAAAAAATTAAGGAGAATACAAATAAATTAACAAAAAATAAGAACTGTATACAGAGGGTTATTAAGAACAAATCTCCAACTACAACATAAGTACAAAAGTCCTTCAAAAGGATAACGGTTCAAGGCTTTACAACAATCTATAATTAGAGGGTATGCACGTGATGTCACCTTTGGCGAAAGTGACTGCGGTTACGCCCACTGAGTGGCAAAAGACAGAGCAGTAGAATTTTTGTACAGTGTGAAATCAGCAAAAACACAGGGAAAACGAGTCTAAATGGGAAAACCTGTTGTGCGATAGACTGTACTAACAGATTTAACAAGAATTCAGAGAGCCTCATAAAGTGACTGATTGCATCCTTCAGTGTATATCAGTGCTTCTCAAATAGTGGGGCGGGACCCCCAGGGGGGGCTCGAAGCGACACCAGGGGGGGCGCGCGAGACCCCAGGGAAAATACTTTTTCAGGAAGTGATTTTTAAAGACATTACACCCCAATCACGCTGTAAACCGCTATAATTTATTGATTATATTTAATTTTTCAGTATCAAATGGCCAAAAAATATTATACTTTAAATAAGGATTGATTTTTTATTTCAGGCAAATTGATGCATTTTAAGTCTTTTCTGTTACAGACTAAAAACAATGTTAATAAAGTTATTCTTTGTTGTAAGTTGATCAATATTTCTTTTTTTGTGTTTTCTTTTTGTGTTTTCTCAATGTTAATAAGGATTCAATGTTTTGCAGATGTGTAATTTAATAACAAATTATACTATTTTCAGTCGCGGCGGAGAGTTGGGGGGGCGTGAAATGTTTACCTCTTCCTAGGGGGTGCGTGACAGAAAATAATTGAGAAGCACTGGTGTATATTAATCCCTAATTCATCGTAAAGTCAGTAAAGCTGGACCTCAACATACTCAAACCACTGTTTTTAAGAAAAAACGTTCATGCAACTCGAGCAGATACTGGAGGATTTTTGCCAAGAACAATGGGCAGTGTTACCACCCAGGACAAACCATGAACCCATCTATCACAAAGGGACGCAATGTTTTTTTAACATTTAGGGGTGGTTTCCCGGACAGGGATTAGCTTAAATCAGGACTAGACCTTAGTTTAATTAGGAAATATAATCAGTTTTAACAAATATGCCTTATTAAAAACATTACTTGAGTGCATTTTAAGGAAAAACAAATGGCACTGATGTATTTTAAGATATGTCAGTGCAAGTTATTTTCAGTTTGGACAGCTCTTCCATGTATTTTAGTCTAAGACTAGTCTAATCCCTGTCCGGGACACCGCCCCATAAAGAGCCAACTGAGATAAAGCGTGCAATATCTTATTCAACCAACATTGTGACAACGCAGCCAACAAAATCCATATTTTAAACATTAATAAAAGGTGAAAGCTAACTGTCTGTGCCTCCTTAAATTCACACACCATATAATAAAGGGCAAGTGTCTCATTCCGATCTGCTCCGTATAAAGATTAGCACTTAAACAAGTTACTGAAGTAAATTTTCTTCAATAAATTTCTAAATTCATCATCCATACTGTAAACATTTGGCAAAGGCCGTCATTAACAAGTGGAGAAATGCGACATGACAACTGCATAAGGGATGAAAAGACGACCAACCGCTTGACAGTTAGCAGATCACGTGAGGTAAACATAACTCACGATAAAAAAATCAAAGCACGACAGCAGTGATATTTACTCCATTTTAAACACAGTCTATGTTATGTTTAGTTCAATAAAAACGATAAAAGTTTGGATTTACCTGTCGCTTGAACGCTGATTTTCTCTCTTCAACTCTCACCGTTGCCCTTAGAAACCAACTGAAACATTACAGCGTCGAACGCCTCGATTGTGACGTAATGCACACTAATACTTTTTTTTAATTACAAAAAAAAGGTACAATATAAATGTTTGTTACAAATCTAACATTTGTATCTTATAAACTGTAGGCTTCAGTTTGTCCATCTTCTGTGACAATGGGTTTTGTTGTGCTTTGCTTCACCCAGATGCTTTGAAAAGCAAGACTTTAGCATCAACAAGTGTTATGTTATGCAGTGGTGTTTAAAAAAATAGCAGTGTACTAATAAAAGTGAATAAAGTGCAAAAATGTTATAAATAGAGTTTATTTCCTTATTTCAAATGTATTGAAAACATTTAATTCCAAATCAAAGTATTAACAAAATGTATGCATGTTGAAAAAATAGCAGTGTCAACATTTTTCTCTGTAGACACTTTAAACTGAAGATTTTTTAAAGATTTAACTTTAAACTGTATTACTAATATTTAGTTGCATTGTTGTTGAAAACTGCTGTCAAATCAATTCAACCAACTTCTGCAGGTAAAAACCAACATCCCACAGTTCCTGTCAATTTTTAGGTTTTGCTCAGAAACTGCATTTTTAATGTCACCCCACAAGTTTTCAGTGGGGTTGAGATCAGTTGGCCACTCCATAACCTCAATCCTTTTTTTCTGGAACCAAATTTTTCCCTTCTTGCACTGCAAAAAATGATTTTCAAGAAAAAAAAACTCGTAGTATTTTTGTCTTGTTTTCAGTAAAAAAATATCTAAAAGTTCTTAAATTAAAATGCTTTTTCTTGATGAGCAAAATGACCCAAGAAAATAAGTCTAGTTTTTAGAGCAAAAATATTAAATTGAAGTGATTTTGTGCATAAAACAAACAAAAACAAATCTGCCAATGGGTTAAGCAAATGTTTCTTGAATTTAGTGTTTAAGATTTTTTGCTTACCCCATTGCCAGATTTTTTTGCTTGTTTTATCCACAAAATCACTCAATTTGATATTTTTGCTCTAAAAACTAGACTTATTTTCTTGGGTTGTTTTGCTCATCAAGAAAAAGCATCTTAATTTAAGAATTTTTATATATTTTACTAAAAACAAGACAAAAATACTAAGATTTGTTCTTGAAAATCATTTTTTGCAATGTACTTTCATTACATATTTTATGTTTTTTTTTAAAATGTAATTTACATCATATATTTGGTAGTTATGGACACATGATTGTATTTTAAATGGAAGAAAACACTGTTTTTGATATCAAAATAAAGCATTTTCCATTTGTACATGACTGTGGGGGCGAGCACTTCTGTGGTGCTTGGAATTTTAATTAATTTATATATATATATATTGTTGCATTAATGGCTAGAGAAGGTGTAATTGTTCAAATAAATTTTTTTTAAATTTTAAAATATAAAAAATTGTAACCCTAAAGTGTTTTTCAAGTGTAATATTTCTGTAAAGGCTAGGGTCAGAAAAATTGACATTTCCAAAGAATGACCCTTATACAGGTTTCTAACAAAACGAGAGTGAGTAAATGATGACAGAATATTCATTTTTGGGTCAACTATCCTCTTAATGATCACAATGGACCGGTTTCCTAAAATGCATGTTTGAGCTGCCCTAATTTGAAGACATCTTATCCCCTGACATATCTTAACACATATATTAGTGCCATTATTTTGTCTCAAGATGCACACCAGTAAAGATTTTTGTAAGGGTTGCTGGTAAAAACAACTTAAATGTCCTAATATAACTAAGGCCTAGTCCTGGCTTTATTAACCCTTTAAATGTGCAGCCCTTTTTAAGTGTGTTTGTGGTGGGGGGTGAAAAGGTAATGTACACCTTTAAATTTATATAATTTTTGGTCTAACCTTGGTCTTGTTTTAAAAAAGACACTTTAAAGTTTTTTACAAAAGTGTCTGGAGGTGAAAATATTAAATTATTGTAATAAATAAAAATAATGCAATATATGTATTTTATACATAAAATTATCAAAAAAAATGAAGTTTGTGCTGGTTTGCTGTGAGGTTTGCTGCATACTCCTGTCACAATTTAATAAATTAAGGTCACTGCATTATTATATCTGTTAAAAGGTTTTGAAATATGAAAACTACTTTCCAATTATATATAGTTTGGTGATAGATTAACATTTACATGCAAATATTAAGGTAAACTCAGGTGTCCCGCTCAAGAGTTAACCTAAACCCTGTCCGAAAACCGCCCCATTAGTAATGAAAATTAAATCTTACAATTTTAACATGTCTGGGAGATCTCCCCGCTTTTAGTTAGGTATTTTATCATTTATGATTGATTATGTTTTATATTTATTTATAATGTGCTATTGGTTTTAAAACGTTATTTAAACCTTATTTCCAAACATATATAATATGTGTAATTAGTATCTCTGCTTCTCAAAAGCATTTCATTTAAGGGAGACAGAAATAAATGAGAAAACTCTGCAGTCTATGAAGAAAAAGTTGTCATCAGCCACTTTAAAAGGCTAAAAACGTATCTACAATCCTGCCACACGGCGTCGCAATGTATACGTTTGAAAGTCTACCACCGCTTATGAAAATTAACCTCGGCTTCATTATTGTAAAAGTGTACTAACCTTGGCGTATTTATTACCATTGGTAAGTAAAACCATACTTTGACTACAAAAAGACATGGTTAGCCTACTGTAGGTCTACTACTTAGGTCAATTTGTGGTCACCAGAGTTTACCTATAGTAACCATGATTATTTTTGGCTTTATTTGTAATTAAAGGTTACTTTTCGTAAGTGACTAGCAGATATTGCGTCGTAAATAAAATGCATATTTAAAAAAAATTTACCCTGCTGTAGCTTGTCCTACATTCTAATTTTATATAGTTTTTGCTTTTTTCTACTATACAGACAAAATTACTATAGGATCTTCGTTAATTTTACAGTTTTAATGTGATTTGTAATGTGATTTTTTTGACACAAAGTTTTATTTTGACAACTCATAGGCGTCACCGAGTTTATTATCTTGAGTTTTCCCATGATTCAGTGCACTGAAAAATCAGATAACGGGATTCAGATTGTAAACAGTACAAACAGGGTACGTATATATTTAAATATACACGTTATCTCTGGCTTCTTGTTTTAATTGACATCTGATTTATTTAATCCGATGTGTTGTTTCACTCCAAAGGGTGTCGTTTTAATGACATTGATCTAACACCAAACGCAAAAGATCAGAGAAGAGCGGCTTTAAGTGATCTTTCACACGTGTGACAGCAGCGCTCGCGGTCCTCACGTCCTGTGCGTCCTCCACGCGCATGACGTCATCGACGTCTCGAGCTGTTTGTTCTGGATTGTGGGAGAGAAAGAGCCCGCGCGCCTTCACAACAAAATACAGGAGGTAAATAAACAAGCGGCTTTTGCATTTATTTCCAGCGTTTATATCACATGAACTGTCTCCGGACGCGCCGTGTCGTTTCTCGTAGCGGTCATGCGCGCCAAACAGCGCTGAAACGATTGTCTGCTGCGCGCTGTGATAGCGGCCTGTGTGCTAACGCTAACTGCTTCGAAAGAGAAACTCGTTCACAATAACGGGTCAGTTTGACACCGTTTAAACTTTGAACTCTTTTTTTTAGGTGTGGTTGAACGCCTTATTAGTCCTTAGACATCGCACGGGCGTCCAAAAACAAGGTAATGTGGGACATTCGTGTTTCAGCCAGGTTGTTTATTAGCTTTAGGCCATTTGGTGGGCAATGCTAGCACAGCATCCCTGCCTCTGCGCAGCTTGACGGCCGCGCTGCGAGAAAATCTCGCGTTCCGCTGTGCGGGAATGCTAGCGAATTTTACGTAAAATTCTACGGGAATGCGCGCACACTCGTGCACGGTCAGATTAATCAAGTCGTTTGCATGTGAAACGATTCGCGCTCGTTTCGAGCGTCTGACATTGACAGATGCGTATTGTTCGCTGGCTTTAGTTTCTGGGTGAGTGTCTGTGTGTTTTGATAATGCACATGCGCTCCAATACGCCGGACGAGCCCGTGTCACACATAAGTGTTAGCATTAATAGCGGATCTGAGGAAATATGCACCCATTTAACGCCCATTATTATTTCCCGTCCTTTATATTTGTGTGATAAACGTTTTAGTTGTTTATAATCCCCTGAAACGCGAGTAAAACGCAGTGACCGTCCGTGTTTAAGGGACTTTGCGAAGAAGGACTCGTCTGAGCTGCCCGCAGTCGCCATTTTGTGTTGCTCCCCGATGATAGAGGAACCCAAAACGTGTTCATTTAAATCACGATTAAACACACAAGTGTCGATATGCATGCTTTAGTTTAATCTGTCTGTTTTGATTGATATGGTTATTCTGTACCGTAGTGTGTATTTTTGTTGAAGGTTGCCAGTTTGGTGGAGCGCTTGACAGTAGCGTTAGCCTAGCGGGTTTGCTTTGCACTGAGATTTTACACAATATAGCCTGGTTTATATAACCTGGTTTTTCATAACATGCACACATTTGTCATGTTAATACAGGCTAGTCATTGTAAACCGTTTACCATCCACCCAAACATGTGTACGTCTTTGCTGTAGGTTTCCTATCGGAAATCATCGCTCTGTGATTGACAGCTGTTGAATGTCAGCTTTCCTAGCCTAAGGTGATGTGTGCTGAAGTTCATAAGTGTTTTTATCTTATTAGATACATTTTTACTTTTAGGGTTTCACGAAGAGCCGCTCCATCCACCGTCAGGTGCGAGCGTGCTAACGTTTAGCTTGGTCTGCCATTGTGGATTTTAATTAGGACAATAAATAAAACATTTACTGTATATCAAATAGCTTTGTTTTTAATGACATAAATATTTCCTGTGGGCTTGGTAACACTTTCCCCTAAACTATAAAATAATAGCTCTTGTGACAGTGAGTATAGCGGCTCAGGTGTTTCCTGTCTGGTCGTTTGTCAAGTTATTTTTAATTTCTTTTCCCCACTTTTTGTACTTTTTGTGTTTTTTTGCGTGCTTAGTCACAAAAATTGTTGTGCTTTTGTGTGTGTTAGATTCTATCATCCATACGTGGAACTAAATGTGAGGCAAAGATTCAGGCATAGTCCACAAGGACACAGGTATTTTTATAACCGTGACTTTTTTTAACGCGGTTTGGCCGTTCGTCCACACGAAAACGCAGTATCAGGGCACTGAAACCAAACATTTTTGAAAACCCCTGCCAGGGTGAGGATTTTAAGAAACGCTAGTTGCAGTGTTGGCTTGTAGACAGTAAAACCGGGGGTTTTGGGTTGCAACGGAACCGGTAATAACTTTTTGTTAGGCTTCTGATTGGCCAATGTGGCTTTACGATTTGGGTTAAAGACGGTTTAATCGGACACACGTGCACTGACGCGATACACGTCTGGATCCGAACTTTATTTCCGGTTTTCGTTTTTTAATGGTCTGACTACTTGCTAAACTTATTTTTTAAACAAATGCCTCATCGAAAATAACAAATGTTTTGGTTTCCTAGTTCATCTACGTGTTTTTTTTTGCTTGTTATATAAATAAACTACGTTTAAAGAACTTTGTTGTTATTTATTCTTAGCGTAGTTTACCAGAAGTTACGTGCGGACCGCGACAGTCGCTTGTTTATGTCGTTACTGCTGAAACCGTCTATATCACTGCCTGCTGGTGTGGCATGCTCTTGACAGCGATTGATAGCGTGTTTTTGCTTTTTCATGTAGATTAACGGAGATAAACCGAGCATTTGTGGAAATTATTTTTCGGATAATTAAACGGCCGTCGCCAATTATTCCTTACATATCCTGTTTCTTGACGCATCCATACATCATTCATATGACTTCAGGAAGTTCATCATGTCTTCTAATGAACTGTAAACAACCTCGTAAGTTGTGCGATCTAAAAATGGGGGCATGCAGGCTCCGTGCCGGTAAATAAAGCTGGATGTAATTTTCAACACGTATGCCAGCGTAGGCATAGCGTTTGCATTAGGGCTGTGTGTCTCCAACAATTTCCAGATACGATACATATCCCGATACAGGGATCCCGATACGATGTGCATCACAATACAAGAGTATTTTGAATTAAATTTTTGTTCAGAATTTAGTAACATTATTATTATTATTATTATAGTGCCTTACTCTAGGCATTATATTTGGCTCTCATTTAATTATTCTATCTATGAATATATCTATAAACATGCAGTCCGAGTTAATACTATTTAATAGAAATCAGATTATTAATGTGACAGCTATAGTTTGAAGTAGCTCTGTATCTGTTCTCTAGACGTACACTTTTCAAATCTTTGTCGTGTTTCTTCTTTAATGCATTAGTACTGTTTTATAAGAGAGTGGTTAATAAAGCCCTTTGCAGTAGTATAGGCTAAGATATCTGCGCTTTCATACTGAACTCATTGATTTTAAATACGGGCATGCGCGCGCGAGAGAGAGAGAGCTCGCAAGTTAAACAGACATGTGCACCAGCGAGACAAGTGCATGTGAATCGATACGGAAGGTGCTGTATCGATGCGTGCATCGTCAGGCGGCCATGACGATGTATCGTCGTATCGATATTTTGAACACAGCACTAGTTTGCATAGGCATTGGACGCATGCAATACCTCTCCTGGTCTACAGGGGTTTGTAAAGAACTATTAAGTTGGTCTTAAAGGTCTGATGCCACTAGTTAAAACTCATGTAAACATCTTTGTACTCTTTCATTGCATAGTTGTATAAATTAGGGTACTTCCTGACCTCGATGTGGCTTGCACATGTTCCGGCCATTTTGTTTATGCAGTTTTTCATTGTCTACCTCGTTAATAAAAATAAATGAATACTACAATAAAATAAATGCGCACTTGTGTGTAGTACAGAGTACATAGAATATGCGCACACTATTCTGATTATGTAATTATCAAATGTAAGTCAAATGGGTGGATGCTGTAGAAACCTGGTCACTCTTTAATGACATTATTATTTAATAAAACTTTGAGTTCGGTTGAGGTGGAAAAGAATCCATATACTTGGGGCTAGGTATTGTCAGAAAATCTTCGATACCCATAGCAATACGGATATCTTCTAGGGATGCACAATACACTTAGTTCACGGTTCAATACAATTTTCGGTTCTTGTCCACGGTTTTCGGTTCGGATTCAGTTCTGATGCTTTGGCCTAATAAAGTGTTTTTAAATAATTCTATACTTAGTTAAAAGGAACAGTGAGATGTTAAAAAGAAAAACAATGGTTTTAATTGCAGTTCTCTTTATTTTATGTAAATGCGAAAATCATCTTACACATTTCTAGTGTATTGATACAATAATGTAAGATATAATTAAATAAAGATATATAAAAATTATATCCTGTTCAAACTGGGGAACATGTGAATTCATTACTTTACATAAATTAGCCATTTTATACTTAGTAAATTACATTGTAAATGAAGATTATACATTACTGCACTACTGTTAAGTCCAACATCATGCTGTTTGTGTAGAAACCAGAAATGTGTTCCTCAATCAAGATTACTGGTGGGATTTATTTTAGCATCATGCGCATTCCCTTCTTGAGTTGAACTTTTTCAACTTGCGCGGGAAGACGTGTTTGAGGCAAATAACGCGCGTTTGCGTCAATAACAAGCACAATTTGCGTCATTCGCATTGCCCCACGCGAATTTGCATCTTTACATTGATGTTGTATGTAACACGCGCAAATAATTAATCCGCAGCTAGCGGACAGTGACTGCGCGGCTCCAGACTGCCACCAAATGGTGGCATTTTGCCACCAAAATTTGAGAGTGTGCCACTGAATTTTACATCCAGTCGCACATGTGCGACCAGTAAATTTGACATTTTTTTGTGATGTGACACTGAATCTGAAACAGCACATTGTACTTTCTGCATCTATCATGAAAGTATTTATTAGTAATACAGTGGAAATGAGTAGAAATGTGAATATTTGGTTAGCATGTTGATTTACGGTGTGTGCCCCTAAATTTTCTGGTTGCGCCCCTAAAATTTTTAGTTCAGGGCCTAGTGAAAAAAGTTAGTCTGGAGCCCTGGACTGGATATCAACTCGCTGTGGCGTTTAAGATCACGCGGGCGCGCACATTAACAAAACTGCAGGGAATATAACTGACAGATTTGGATGGATAAACCGAAAAAACGCAATTCACATGCGCGTATTGGACCGTGGGGGTCTAACCGAACGGTTCAATATTATATTGAGAATTGTGGCATCCCTAATATCTTCACTTCGATAAATGTTCCTGGGCTATACTTTGTTTGAGACCAGTTTTATTAAATCAATTTAAACAAAATTAGATTACCTCAAATAAACATTTGTTCTTTTTTTGTTTGTTTGATTTTTTTGCTTTATTTTGCCTACTTTTTTAACTGGGGGTGTTCTTAATATGAAACCACTGAAGCTAGTGGTTGGAATCACAGGGTACCTCGCGATACAATACATGACTCGCGGTATCAATAATATCACGATGCACCGAGTCTACAGCAATCGGTGTATACTATGGAAACCAAATTCCCAGGAAAGGGTTAAGTGCAAGTTTTAACTATATACATACATCCTTTACACATTTCTTGTCTTCTATCCTTTATTCTCGTCTGTAATGTTGGTGTTAATTTATTTTCTCCCGCTATCTCTATCTCTCACCTATGTCCAATGACCCCGCATCTTGTTGTGTTCTACTTTAACTTATCGCTGGGCTGCGTAGACCAGCGGTAGATTACCGAGCGCATGATGACATAGAATAGATGCGTCGTCCAAATGAGAGGTAAAAACACAGTCGCACATTCTGTTTTTTGTGGGCTCAAGATCTGGATGCAGTCTGGAGCCCTGGGGTAAATTAACATCATATTAGCAACATGTGTAACATTTCAAGGACATTAAACATGCTTAAATTAATAGCTTTTGTTTGTAAACTGACACATTTTACAAAATAAAAATGTGCTAAAACAACCTGATACATTCCTAATTTTAACAGCCCATTAATGGTATAAAAGCATTTGGTCTTAAAAGTGGCTGAGGCATAAATTATCTCATATTGTGTCAGACACATCGCCATATCAAAGAATTGTCCCACCCCTAATTGCAGCTGATATGAAAGGGAATGTTACCTGATATAGAAAGCATTTCTTTCCTCTGAGGAGAGTTTGAGTATGTAATGGGTTTTATCGATTAACTACTACTTTACTAGTACCACTAATACACACAGCCTGTGTGTTGTTGACGTACAACCTCTGTACCTTTTATACCCTTGTCGCGTCACTGTGTACATAGCTCTCACGCAGCATAAAGTTCACAGAGATAGCATGCAAGAGGTCAGGGTAGATGCAGGGGTTGAAGTGTTGGGTGTTTATTTTAATTAATAGTTTTTTTATAGCTTAATTGGTAGAGCATTGCATTAGCACCGGAGAACGTTGTAGGTTTGATACCCATTAAACACACACAGATAAAATGTATAGCTTGAATTCACTAAGGCTCTTTGAAGTGTCTGCCTAATATATAAATGTGTTAACGTTAAATGCATGTAATTATGTTAGGTTTTATTAAAGTAGGCTATTGTACATTAGATGTAGTGCTGTGTTGCAACTTTACGAGTCTAATTGCGAACTGTTGTTGGGTGCTTGTTTTTCCTCTCTCCACACAATTTTTGTGCTCTTCTCTGGAGTTGAGTTACCATAGCAACTCCATCATTGGCCTTATTTCGATGTAACCTCTAAAGTGAGAAGACAAGAGTAAATGAACAAGAGTCCAGATAAAGATTCTGCGATACTTTTTTGTTTACCTTCAGAATTAAGTGGTGGTTCTGATATATGTCGTATAGAGTTATTCAGGGTTCCCACGGGTCCTTGAAATCCTTAAAGGTTGGGAATCTGGGAGAAAAATCAAGGCCCTGGGAAGTTTTTGAAAATATACATAGATACAGGTCATTGAAAGTGTCTTTGAATCTATTTTATGCAAGAAATTTTCTGGGAAAAAAATCCATATTATTCCCTGTGTAGTGTAGGATAATAGCATAGAAATTCTAGCCTTTTAGCACACATGCTAAACTGTTTGCTTTAAATGATTATATCTTCTGTATGCGAATGTTGATTCATATCAAAATGCTTTTTTGCATAGTTGTGTTTGACACATGAAAACGTCTTGGGTTACGTATTACTGTTGTTCCCTGAGAAGGGAACAAGACGCTGCGTCTCCCTTGCCATACTTCCTGCATCCCTGTAACGCCATCTTTGGCAATATTTCAAGTAGCGATATACTTCCTGGCTCCCGCGTCACCCTGTCTTTGTCTCACCATTGGTTGAATTTGATATACACATTCAGATGCACTTACCCCTGGAGGCGTCCCCAAAGTGTCACTGCATTGACGCAGCGCAAGTTCCCTCGAAAGGAAACTGTAACAATGTATCTGTATGTAAATGTTAATATATCACGACAAACTATATATTGTTGGAAAGGTCTAAGAATGTAGTTTTCATATTTCAAAACCTTTTAGCAGTAATAATAATGCAGTAACTGTAATTTATTAATTTGTGACACAAGTATGCAGCAAACCAGCACAAACCTCAGTTTTTTGACAATTTTATGTATTAAAAATAATACTATATTGCATTTTTATTTATTACGAATAAATGTAAACTGCTAAAAAAATATGAATTTTTCACCTCCAGACACTTCCCTAAAAACGTTGAAGTGTCTTCTTTAAAACAAAAAATTACCAAAATTAAAACCAAAATTAGGCTTCTAGACCAAAAAAAGTTATATTAATTTAAAGGTGTATATCACCTTTTCACCAACCCCCCACTCAAAAAGGGCTGCGCCAGTTAAAGGGTTAAAATAACGTTTCCATAAAAGTTTCAGTCGTTCATCCACAGGGTGAACGGCACTTTCACATTCACTTTGCAGCCCTCTATCGGCCAAAACTGCACTAAAAATTTTTCCAACCGTCGGGTCGCGGTCCTGTAGTTAGAGTTAAAACTACAAAAACTTGCTTTATGGCGGACCTACAATCCAATCAGAGCCAGCTTTGCTGCAGTAGGCTAAATTATTTACGACAGTGGTAATGGACAATTCCGCTTCTAACCTGTAGGGGGAGCAAAGAGCAAAAACTCTTTAGTGTTTCTTTAAGGTGTGGGAACCCTGGTTATTGCACTTTACATCAAAAATGGCTAGTTATCCTTTAACTGGCTATTTTTACAGGTCTATAGTTGGTGGAAGTTTTTCGTTTTAACAAACAAGTCTGGTATAAGAGTAAAGCACCAGTGTATTAGTCAGACTGATTTAAGTAATTTCGGATGATATTTGTGCAATTTTGGCGCATTTACAGAGGTGGTAGCTTATCCTTGTATCAGTATCTATTAGGGATGTTAACAATTAATCAATTAATTGTCGATAAGAATTAAATCAATAAAACTTGATGATGGTCCATAAAGCAAGGTCATCCACGTGTATGCGACACCTGGGCAAAACGCATACAGCAGGAGAAACAAAAATGAAGCGAGCGCGCATAAGTTAAACTAGCCATGATCACAACTATGCTCGATGCCAAACACACACCTGGACATTTTAACGTCATTCGAGACTAGACTGGCTGCCAACGCTACGAAATGGCATCCACAGTGTATCCGATATGGTCCAATACAGAAAATGCAAATTAGGGCTTCACAATATATCGCATGCGATTGTCACGCACATCTCATCACCTGCTTTCAGTTAGAGCGGCATTTATTACACAGAGCCATAATTCTCTGAAAAGCTAGGCAAAATTGCATTCACAGGGCTCTACAGTGCGAGTATTTCACTCGCGTTTGCGCCTAAAAATAGTTATGTGCGAACTTGTAAAATAATTTAGGAGCACAGTGCGCGAGTGACAGGCTGTTCTCATTACACTGAACAACAGCGAAGCATACCATTGATTTCACATGGAAAGCATGCAAGAGGACAGGGTCGCAATCTTGATGCGCGTGCATCTGTTTCATACAGCATGAGATGCAGAATACGAGTCATGTGACTGGCGCGAGCAGCTGTGTCACGTGTTTATATTCACGCTTTGTTCTGCCCGCGTCAAGATGCGATGACTGACAGTGGTGAGTTAAGACCACGGACTCTATGGCTGTTTTAACTTTATTTATTGTATTTCCAGCTTACAACACCACCTTTTCCGACAGTTGTTGTCTGATATGTCGGCTCAATGATCACTTGCTTATCCACAATGACATTAGATGTCTTTATAAAGGAAACGCATTGAAACGATTTTTGTGTCTTACTAGAAAAAAATCCTGGCGTTTCTTCGAAGTTCAAAACAGACAAAGGCTCAAATATTATGCGAGTCATCGTTCTCACACAAGAATGCAATTTAAACGAGTAACAGTTAATCACCCATCGCTCAGAGCCCAGCACCTGCACCACTGTATGTGTATCGCGCTAACAAACATACACCTGATTTTTCTGCTCTTGTGAAATCTAAAAGTATAATTTCTCTTATTAGAAGATAGCCTAATGTTTACCAGTTATTAAGATGGCGGTTGTAGTTTAAATTACATTAAATCTGCATATAGCGCGGGAATAGAATATCCGTATGAATTGAGCAGTTTAATAAACTTTTTTCACTGTGCTCCTATATTTCTTTGTGTGCTCCTAAATTTTTTCATTTAGGAGCACATGCACTCCTTGGGAAAAAAGTTTGCGTAGAACCCTGATTCATAATTGCAGACGATTCGTACGTGATTATGAATGCGATATTTCCCAGAAAACCACCAAATTGTTTCTTTGTAGAGTACAAGCGTGACTAACTTAGTTAAATGCAAGTTGAGTTGTGGCGCCTCGCACAGGGCAATGGGAGTCATGTGACAAGAGTAAAGTAGCGTGATGATTGACCGGACGATGACGGATGCAAAAAATTGCATGTTAATAAAGGTTTCATTTCTTTCGTTAATATAAATAAGGTTGTCTTTGTATTATTGTTGTTGGGTTTTCATAATATTCAGTAGTAATGAACCAAAAACTAAGCATCCATTTAAAAGTAAGGGGGAAATCCAGATCTTGTTTATTTCTGTAACAGTTGCATGTATATCACTGTCATATCATCTGGCTTAGGAACCCTTTTAGAGCCTACGTCATGGCACTAGCTAGAGGCAAAACAAAAGTAAAACTGAAGGCGGCCAATACAAATCAGCATAGAGTCGGATACACAAGGAACGCAAATGTCATCTTGCTGTGTTGGTACAAGCTCCAATTTGAAATGTATCGCATACCTACTGCCACGCAAAAAAAAAAACGACGACAGCTGTGGTTAAGAGCAATAAAATGTGTGGATTGGACAGGAAGGATCATCATAAATACTTGTGTTTGCAGCGCACACTTCATATCATTCTGCACATAGTTATAGGCATCTAATGATTTATTTCTCTCTACTTTACACGCTTGATTTCTCTGTAATATGTGGAGATGTCAGGCCACTTAAATGGAGGTAGTCCTGTCACATCCATTAAATAAGCAAGTACTGGTTGGCAATCTAGTTCTGTTTATTAAAATGAACTTTTTCAAATTGCATTCATGGTACTGGACAGTGTCACACAATCAGATTAAATCATATTTTGTCCAATCATTGTTTAAAACAGGTAACACTTTAAAATAAGGTTGTTAAAATTTGTTCTCTAATTTAGGGACTTATTTAGCTATAATAAGTGAAAAAACTTAATTCAGTAAATTAGGTTTTTATCTGATTAATCAGAAAAAATAATCGTCTGATTAATCGATTATGAAAATGATTAGTTGCAGCTCTAATTTAAAATGACACACAATTTCCAATTAAATGATGCGCTGCTGCCGTGAGCATTTTTTATTGTTTCTCTAGCATCACAGATTACAAGCATTGACAACTTTTTTTTTTAAGTCAGGCTATGAAATATAGTTATTAATGTTCATTGGGTCTATCAGTCACTGATGATGATGTACACAGTTTTTAGTAGCTCATGCTGGACTGTTAAAGGACTACTCTACTTTAATAATATGAAAATTCGAATAACTTTCTCACCCCCATGTCATCCAAGATGTTTAAGTCTTTTTTTTTTGTTCGGTCAAGAAGAAATTAGGGATGCACCAAAAGGAAAATTCTTTGCCGAATAAACTGAAAAACTCAGCCGAATTCACATTTTCAGAATGTCTTTTTAATATATTTATTTCACATTATTTAAGAATTTTTTTATGATTCCAGAAGTCATTATAGGGTCTTTTTACACCTGATCCCTTCCCTGATCAGATAGCCATAGATAGACACAAACTGTTCCATTTACAAGTAAATCATGTGTTTATTATAATTTTTTGCTGAAACATCCCTTTTAAATGCTTTACCAACATGTTTGCTGCATTTGCGCACCTCTCACTCCGCCCTGGTTGATATTTGATTGCGTCATCAAAGACCTCCATTGTTCTGCCTTTTTACTTATTCCAACGAACATCGAAAAGTTCGGGGTTTTTTGTTTGTTTTTTTGCTATTTTCGGCCGAAATATTTTGGTTGCCAAATATTCGGTGCATCCCTAGAGAAATACTTTTTTTTTTTTTTTTTTAGGAAAACATTCCAGGATTTTTCTCAATTTAATCGACTTTATTGAACCTCAACAGTTTACAGTTTCAATGCAGGTTAAATAGCAGTTTCAAAGGAATCTAAACGATCCCAAATGAGGCATAAGGGTCTTATCTAACAAAACGAAAAATTTAAAATATGCAATTTTAAACCACAACTTTTCATCTTGCACTAGCCGTGTGGAAAGTCACGCGTTACATATGTAAAACGCACACTTTTTTTTATTGGTTTTATTGGTTTGTTGTTTTTCTACTTGGATTAATTAAGTTTATGAAAAGTTGGAAATAAATACAATTATACAAACATTTCTTAGGTCAGTTTCGGTTTTTGGCCAAGTGCGTCCAGAATTTTCTGTTTCAATCCCAGAATTTTTATTTTGATGCATCTCTAGTAATCACAGAATGCTTGCTATGACAATAGATATGTTTAAAAGCGCATCGGAAAAACTATAAGCCAGTTTCATCATCAGTATCAGTGACTGAGAGTTTGAAGTTAGGACCGCGTGCATGCTTTTTAAATAAGTGCAGACTTGACACTTACTTTCTTTGTTTGTCTCTTTGCAGTAGTGGCCCTCTTACTTTGTGATCAACGGAGATTGATTTCAAGCTGGTGACTTGTCTGGACCGCGTCAAGGCAGCTCTTCTGCTGAGTGCTACTGGAGAAGATGTGCACACTCAGATAAGAGACTCTTCACGCGAGAGACAAAAATGTGAGTCAATAACCAGATAGCGCCTTCCATTCACTCCTGTCATAATTCCTGCCATGTAACCATATGCTATGATTGAATGCCTTTTTATTGTATGCCCTTTTCAGATAACAGTTAATCCCATTTAATAAGACAAGTATTTAAAAATGAATGCTTTTGTAGCCTAAATATCTCACAACATGTTAGCCTACTTTATTTTGAGCAGGAGTAATTGACCTTGATTTATGCATCTAGTAAAAAGACTAAAGTAGTATTCAGAATGTGAGTTTAAGGTTTTAAACATTCTCAATTGTCTATAGAGAGTATAAGCACTGGGATGTAGTCTTTAAAGGGATTGTATGTGTATATGTGTAATTATGCTATGTTTTTCGTTTTATGGTGACTTTTTAATATTCTGTCAGCGGGCTACAGATGAAAAATAGCCCTTTGGGCTAATTCTGGCACATTTACAATTATGTTCCTTAATTTGCATTGTCCCTGTTTAACAAATAAACTAAACTAAACTAATATCCATACATGTTGTTCCTAAGGTTGGGTTGCATCTAGTTTTAAATCTGGTTTAAATCAAGGCTTATTTAATAACTCTGTGGCACCAAACTTTAAATCTTGTTTTAAAATAAACAGGGTTACAATTGAAATGTCATTTTGATCCAGGTTTAAATTTTACATTTGAGGAAAAAATCTGCAATTAAATGTGTGGCTAAATAATCAGAAATTGACTCCACGTGCATGGTGGCGCTATTCAAAGATGCGTTTATTATAACGTTTCAACCAAGGGAGTTTGGTAGCTCAGTAATATGTTTTATTGGCTTTGAAGTCCGGGATACCCTCCTAGGGATGCACCGATAGGATTTTTTTTGGGCCGATACCGATTTAAACATACAACTTCTGGCCGATGCCGATATTAAACACATGTATACAATACTATACAGTTGGTCTATTAGCTAGCTTATTTCTGCATCAAATTATTTTTACTAAACATGGATTGGATCTAATTAACATTCAACTGACCCAACATAATAAGAGAGGCACAAATTAAGCTAAAACAAATATAATAAGACAGCATAACAACCTTCAAAGGTGTTTTTTGCTATTCAGCATTTATTTTATTAATAACATTAACTCATTTTTTACATATAATGGATTTCTTTATGCAGTTAATTAATAAACAATCAGTATCGGCCTTTCTCGTGCTATTGCCGATATGCCGATGGTTTCAAATTCATCAAAAATCGGCCGATAAATATCGGCGGCCGATACATCGGTGCATCACTATACCCTCCCTATCCTACGTTATATACAAAAACATATTTTTCAAATACACAGAATTAGAGGCCGATCTAATATAATTTAATTAATTTTAATTATAGATATCACACATTTATTTTGAATCAGCCCTTTAAATTACAGATGTATGTAGGTAGTGATTTATAATACAAATATTACATTTCCTTTTTCGCATAAACTGTTAATTTCCTTTTTGAATGACTGCGTCAACATTTGTTGCTGTTTAATATTTAATAATACTGGCAAATTCATTGTGGTGCACAAAATAGCAGATGAAGGTTTTAATACAAGTTAAAGTTTTAATCTAAGATTTGTTAATGGGTCAGTGACAAAAACGGTTTGGCAGGATGAGAAATTAAAAAATCTTTAAAAAAATTGTTTTAAAAGCATACATCAGGTTTATTTCAATGCACATAGTGTATTTATGTTAATTTTATGCAATAAAAAATTACATTTGCACCATTTTTATGAAAGGTAAGACTGAATGGAGTCGAAAATATCAAATGGTGTAACTGCCAATTGCGCCAAAAAATGAGAAATATTAAATATTTGATCCACCTTGGTGGCATGTATCATAAAATTTCATTTCCTGACATATGCTGAAAACAGCTGTTTTCTTAATAATTTTTGACAAATGATGTAAAAAAAATCATATTACACTAAACTAGATGATTATATTTTATTCCACATTTTTTATGAATATATTTATATTTTTATATATAAAAAAAAAGAAACACCAATGGAGACTGGTTACACCACATTGACATTTTTGCAGTTATCCCCAAAATATTCCAGATATTTGGACTTGACTCAAAAAAGAGAATGTATGAACGTAATCTGCAAATGTATTTGAAATTTTAACCCTTTTACATTTAATTGAACCATACGGACACAAAATAATTAACGTCACGTCATTGATCCTAATATATGTTTAAATTTAAGTGGTGCAACACAACTCGAATTAAAATTAAAAAGAGATCAACAAACTCCTGTTTAGCTCTAACTCTATTAAACTCTGCTTAATCCCACATTATTTCTGGGTCAAAAACAAGCCACGCTAAAATTTGCCACAAAGATTTAACAGCAGACTAAAATGACCAGTGACCTTGATTAAAAAAGAAAAAAAATAATGCTTATTTTTAGCGTTGCCATTGGCGGGGCAACACAGGGAATGTCAAAAGAAAGATATTACAGTTTTTTCCACGGGGTTAGGACATGTTTTCAAATACCTATAGGTATTTTTGAAGTGTAAATGCTTTCAATTGAGGTTTGTGTGTGTGTCTGTGTATTAGTACATGTTAATGATCTGCAAAGTTACAAATCCCAAAGTCTATGATGATGAGAGAGAGTTATCATCTACAAATTAAATCTCTTTTTGACATACAATGAACACAAGTATTGTAAGCAGCAGTTTATTTCTGTAATGAGTCAACGTGGTCTCGATTAACATTTATCATAATTACGCAAAGGCAGCATTTATTCTATTATTTCATATTTACATTTTATTCGTATTTGAATTTACTTGTCACCATTTAAACTCGAGTTTTGAGCAGTGTAGAGTAGCGCTTGTTGTTTATTGTTTCTATGATCACAAATACAGACCTGGTTTATGTTTTAGTATCCTTATCTTACCAATCTGTTACGTTCTTCTCAAGCCGTAATGGCATAGTTGATCGATAAGCTTGGTCATCTGCATTTTCTTTATCGGATTTAAGCTCGTATTGATAAGAAATTAAAGACTATATTAACTCCTATAAGTATTGCTTTGGAAGCTGATCTTCCAAATATGGTAAGAAGCTTCACTTTCCATCACACACTTGGTGTAGTCGCCCAATCACAATGCACTGGATAGCCGGGCCAATCGGAGCACACCGCGCTTTTCAGAACAATGAGTTTTGTGCAAACAATGCGTTTCAGAAAGGCAGGGCATACGTCAGCAACAATAATGAACGATACATGGGAAATTGTTTTTTTTAAACCATAAACCTCATGTAAACATTGCATTACCCCAAATACACAATCACGTTCTTTTTAGCAACGTCATAGGGACTCTTTAAGTTGTGATAAACAATTACAAATAGTACAAAAAATTTAATTTCTTAAAGGAACACGCCCACATTTTGGGAATTTAGCTTATTCACCGTATCCCCCAGAGTTAGATAAGTCTATACATACCTCTCTCATCTTCGTGTGTGCTGTAACTCTGTCTGACGCAGCCCCCGCCAGCCCAGCCCAGCACAAAGACCGGAAATGCATGGCTCCAGCCAGCACACCGCTCCCAACAAGCGACAAAACAACGCGATCATTTTCCTATTTATGTGTTGTGATTTGTATAGTCAAACCGTGCACAAACAACAAGGCGATATGAGACACAGCGATCTTCCAACAGTACACATACTGAGAACTGTGTTCTCTGGAGACGAAGCACTGCCGCATGGGCGGAGTGATCTGCTCGCAGCACACGAGAAGCCCCTGGTGAGGAGCAGAGAGTTCGGTCAGAGTTGTGCAAATCACTCCGCCCATGCGGCGGTGCTTCGTCTTCGGAGAGTGTAGTTCTCGGTATGTGTGCTGTTGGAGGGTCGCTGTGTCTCATGTCACCTTGTTGTTTGTACACGGTTTGACCACACAAACCACAACACATAAACAGGAAAACGATCGCGTTATTTTGTCACTTATTGGGAGCACTTATTGCACTTCACAGATGATCTGTTATTGTTTTAGCCAGGGAATTAACTTAATACCTCAATTGAAATTTATACTGCAAGTGAAAGCACACCACTTTCGCACTACTGGCAAGGTGTTTCAGTTTCTAAATTGTTGACTTTATAACACAGGACGTCATTCATTTTATTACTATGATGGGAGTTATATCTCTATAAATGGGTGTGTATAGATGCGTTGAAATAACCAGATATTTATTTGTGTTCTCACGGGTCCTTGAAACCTTGAAAGTTGTGAATCTGGGGGAAATAATTCAAGGCCCTGGGAAGTTTTTGAACTATACATACTTATATACATACTTATCATTAAAAGTGCTTGAATCTATTTTATGCAAGTTTTCTATAAAAAATCCATATTATTCCCCGTTTCGTGTAGGATAATATCGTAGAATTTCTAGCCTTTTAAGCACACATGCTAAACTGTTCGCTTTAAATGTTCTGTATGTGAATGTTGATTCATACCAAACTATGCAAAAAACCATTTGTGTTTGACACATGAAAACCTCTCGGGTTACGTATTTAACTGTTGTTCCCTGAGAAGGGAACAAGACGCTGCGTCTCCCTTGCCATACTTCCTGCGTCCCTGTAACGCCATCTTTGGCAATATTTCAGATAGCGATATACTTCCTGGCTCCTGCGTCACCCTGTCTTTGTCATTAAGCCTTACTATTGGTTGAATTTGTCACCACAGTGACGCAGCGTTAGTTCCCTCGAAAGGGAACTGTAACAATGTATCATAAAAGGTAACACGATGTAATCTTGCTCTCACTTGAAATGTGTCCCCACATTTAGTCCTTGAATTTGACGGTATTGGACCTGGAAAGTCCTTGAAAGGTCCTTAAATTTTAAGTTAACTAAGGTGTGGGAACCCCAATTTATGTAATATTTTAATGTAGGATTGGACTACTTGCACTACTTGGAAATGTATCTCACTTTCTGCACTATTCAAACCGACACAACGCTTTCCATTTTTGGATTAAGATCACAAAGTAAGCCTGCAAAACAAAGTTATTAATTTCACATGCAAAACTTGCCTTCTCTGGCTCATGTGTGCACGAGTGCCATTTAATCTTAAACAATGGGAGATCTCCTTGTACCTTTTTTG
The DNA here is from genome assembly GCF_027580225.2 of Misgurnus anguillicaudatus. Taxonomy (NCBI): domain Eukaryota; kingdom Metazoa; phylum Chordata; class Actinopteri; order Cypriniformes; family Cobitidae; genus Misgurnus; species Misgurnus anguillicaudatus. Next base: position 13,545,689 of record NC_073355.2, read on the forward strand.
CAGATGATCTATTTCTGTCTACAGCACGAACGTAAGACTTGTTACGAAGGGTGTGTGTCGGGCAGCAGCCGTACGACAGCAGGCAAAAAGAGGTCAAGGTGTCTGCTGCCGCTCTTGTGTGTTTGCGTATTGCTACTGTGTCACCGTAGGGCACGTAGCCACAAAAGACAGATGGGAGGGTTTCTGTCCTGTATGCCACAGGAGGCTTACGTTAGGAGCAGATGGGGAAAGACGAGAGAGCTTTTTTGTGTCCCTTCTTCGTTTTACTGAATGGAGCACATGAAAGACTTGCTTTGTTGTGTTTTTTTGTCTATCCTCCTGTACTTGTCTTTTTGTCATAGGCTCACCTGCTCTTTATACCCCTCCCTGGTGCAAGACATTTTACACACACACATATATACAGTGCAGATTACCCTTCCCGGTTCTCTCCAGCCAGGTCCCTGTTGGCTCCTCAAACGTTCAGATGATTAATGGGCTGAGAAGTCTGAAGGCGCTCACTGCCGCCTTTTCCTCCTCCATTCCTCCCATCCCCCTGTTTTTCCTCTCCCCCCTTTATTCTCATCCACATCTACTTTTGAATTCAGGAGCGCGCACACACACAGAAACGGCCACCAAATGCTGGTGAGGTTCGTCTTCGCCTCTCCGAGTTGTGCATTGTCACTCAGGGGGCAGCTGCTGTATTGTCTCAGACGGTGCTGGGAAAGGCACGCGCTATCTGGGTGGAGGGATTGCCACTGTTTGGTCTCTGCTGCAGAGGACTTACTGACAGAATGTGAAATTGGAGGACGCACACACAGTGCTTACAGATCTCACGCCTCACACCCTTAAAAATATTTGGCCAGTTATGGTAGGGTAGTAAAAGTAAGTGCAGATGGCCAGGAGTGGGATGGAGGTTTACCTGGAATGTGAAGGGTTGAGGTCAGAGGTTAAGGTTTCTGTCCCCTCTGGCGCTCAGGAAGTATGCAGTGTGTGTCACAGTAGATTAAATTGCGCAAGGTGTGTATGGAGAGGGGTGGGGTGTAGGCTATGAATAATTTAAACATGTCAGAATGTAAACTAGGTTTTCTAACCTTTAAGTGATGCCTGCACAATCCTAGGTAGTTGTGATTTATTTTCCAAGGCATTGATAAGCAGTTGTGATGTGCAAGCAAGGTGCAGAAATAATTGCATGACACAGTTTAACAGTCTGAGTTAAACCCATGAACCAAAGTGTCGCTTCCCTTTAGAAGATATGGGTAGTGGAAGCCGTGGCCTAGTTGTTAAATACTTATGCTCTAATATTGGGACATGCGGGTGAATGTCAGGTTCACATTAAGTTTGCCACCTTCAATATTGCTTCCTCTTTAGTATATTAATAGCATTTTAAGTAAGGGGTGATGTTTAGGCAGCAGGTTATTATTGCAAAAAATAAGCCGCGAAAGTGTGATCCGGTTGTATCAAACTTAGGGGCTTATTTTGCAACCTGCTGCCTGCACATCATCCTGCTTATTACACGCCTACATCATAAGTAAGGTAAGGAGCATTAAATATTGATTTAAAATATTTCCTCATTTTTAATGAATACAGAGAGGAAAACACGTTTACTTTCGGTTTTAAGTTAAGACATTCAAATGTCACGAGCACGCTATTTGGTTTAATCATATGTAAATATAACATCATATATGTTATTAAAAGACTTGTATGTAATTTTGTGTTGTTACATTGTACCTGTCAAAATGATTTGCAGCATACGTGTTATCGTGTTTTTAGTTTTGAGGGGTAGGTATCTGAAAAGAATGAATCTTGAAATGTCGCGACTGGCCAATCAGAATCTAGCATTTTAGAGAGCCGTCTAATATAAACAAGTAAACGCTAACAGGGCTCAACGTAAAGGACTGCCTGATGGCCCGAGGCAGTAAACAGTATTATCGGGCCATTGCTTAACCCTCAGTAACTAAAATATATTTTCTGGCTGTGACCGTTTGTTTGTATTTTTATGGCATGTTACCATCGAGACACATTTTAAGCGTCGCAAATGGTAACTTATCAGCAATGTCATGAGGTTTCTCCTACTTTATTGTTTGTAGTGAACACTCTTGCATGTGTTTGTGTGTTACGTCAGGCGCCCTCTAATTATGAGGCCAAACAAAAACTTATTTAACATTTTGGAAGCAGACATTTACTGGGATAAAACACGACGAAAGAAACGATGCAATGTTTTGCACCGTTTCCAGATAAAGCAGACAGGTCGGGAGCCTTTTTCTTTGGAACAAGGAACTACCGTAAACAAAACCTCAAAGGTCATGAGAAAAGCCGACAACACATAGTGTGCATGGTGTCTTGAAGGGTTGCCGATAACCCTTCATCTGGTCCACTGAACTTAATGTGGAGATGCATTAGTGGGACACTCCACTTTTTTTTCATTTTCCAGCTCCCCTAGGTTAAACATTAGATTTTTACCATTTTGGAATCCATCCAGCCGATCTCCGAGTCCGGCGCCACCACCCCCAGCATAGCTTAGCACAATCCATTGAATCTGATTAAACCATTAGCATTGCGCCTAAAATATAACCAAAGAGTTTCGATATAAGTCCTATTTAAAACTTGACTCTTCTGTAGTTACATCGTGTACTAAGACCAACAGAAAATTAAAAGTTGCGCAATGATATTACGTAGTGCCCGAAAATAGTCCCCTGCTATTGAAGAATACTAAGGAGACTATTTTCGGCTGTTGCGTAACAACATTGCGCCTCCTGCAGCCATGTTACATCAGCAAAGTCCTTGACTATTATATTAGAATGAGAGTGTAGTTCCTAACCATATCTGCCTAGAAAATCGCAACTTTTAATTTTCTGTTGGTCTTAGTACATGCTGTAACTACAGAAGAGTTTTAAATAGGAAAAATATGGAAACTCGAGTCATTTTTTTAGGCGCGATGCTAATGGACTAATCAGATTCTATGAATATTGTGCTAAGCTATGCTAAAATGGTACCACCAGACCCGGAGATCAGGTGAATGGATTCCAAAACGGTAAGAAGCAAATGTTTAACTCTAGGGGAGCTGGAAAATGAGCTTGTTTAAAAAAAAGTTAAGTGCATCGAGAGACATATCAACTCAGCATATTAATAACGCTGTTTTATTCATATTGGTTTCGATGTCTGAAATACCAATGACGCAGTTTTTTTTACCTGACGGGAGGGGTTCTAGTGGACCAATCACAACGCTTGTGGTCCACGTAGGACCGACGTGCTATTAAAAATTTGGCCAGGTGCACGTCAGGCTACGCTCAGGCTACGGATAACCTATGGCTTAGATCTTACGCACGACTATAACATGGGCTTTAGTGTTAACAGCTGAGGGAACAAGATGTTGTACGGTAGCGTTACTATTGTCAGGGTTTCCCGCAGCACTTTTCAGTTCGGGCGACCCACCTAAGCTGGGATATCCTACCACCTTAACTAGGTCGTCCAAAAAAAAAAATTCGCTGCACAAATGGCCGTCAAGTGCATCTCGGAGAATACTATGGACACGCTTCACACAACGAGCGGGCACGCGCCACATGGCCAAAATGAGAGAAAGACATGGTCCGTCACTGTCTGGAGGATAACTTGCCTGTTGATAAAACATTTAATTCATTAATAATCTAGTATGTGTTCATTTTCTGTCATAGTTTCTTCAAAATTGAGTTTTATTTGAGTGTTTAAATAAAAATATTTTCATCATGACGCGTACACCCATGGTTTATGGGTAGAGAGGACCACATCTTGGAGACCTGTTATCAATTACTCTTCCAAAGGCATTGTTTAGATAAGTTATCAAGTAGATGATTTTATTTGCTGCTTCATGTAAATGCATGTCTGAGAGATTGCATTGTTCCCCCATGCTTGTATTTTTAACGTTTTATAGTGCTGAACGTTCTTGCTCTGCACTCTCACGTTTTTACTTCATGAGCTCTTAAAAATCATTCTGGCTGAGGACAGCGTGCTCACGTGGTCATACAAATCAGTGAACTGTTAAAAATAGCCATGTTTGTCACGTTGTTAAATTGTAGCTTCTAGACTCTTGTGGTTTTGTAAGCGTAAGCATTTCAGTCGGGATTAATTGGGAAATTGGGTAGTTGCGACACCCCCAGTCTCAGCGGAAGGTTAGATGAATTTACAGAAACCCTCCCATCACATCTGTTCATCTACATTGAATCTGGTGTGGTGACCTCATCCGTTTAGAGATCTGTCACTCTCAAACGACTCAACACCCCTCTTTTGTGCTCACACAGAATACATGATAATTGCTTGTTAGCTTCTAATGTAAATCCCCTCTCCCTTTTGGGGGGACATGATCCTTTACAAGAGTCCTCTAATGAGGCAGAATCAAATCTATATGGACCTTATTCAAGGCAGACGTTGTACTTAATTTTGACGTGAATCAAAGCGATGCCGTGAGGGACAGGAGTACAGTCTGCACAGATTTAATGTCTTAGGCTTGTGTATAATTTTCCACTGAAAATTAAAATTTGTGTGTCTCTCTTCAGTTTCTTGTTTATTTTGGCATTTATTTTTTACGCTACAGACGCCTCTGCCAATAGCATCCGTCAGGCCTTTGGCTCTCAAACCACTGCAGTGGCCACTGTGGCGCTTCTACTCACCCTCTCCCAGAACTTTCCCCTTTGGTTTGTACAGACTCTCAGTCTGTGTGGCTTCTGTGGAACAGGGTGGTCCTGAACTGTAAATGAGAGAGAGAGAGGGAGGTAAAGGTGTTACAGAGAGAGAGAGAGTGATAGAGAGAGAGGGAAATTAGCCTGAGTCATGATGATGATGATGATAATGATTATGTATGTGTGTGGACAGATGGTGTGTTGATTAGGGAGGAGACATTTGATCGAGACTGAATGTCTTGAGGGGGTACGAAAGGTTGTGCGTCTCTCACGCAAATATGTTTTATTTATACATTTATTTGCACTCATGTCATTCCAAACCCATTTGAATTTCTCGTGCACAGGACACAAAATAGTGAATATTTGGTTTTGTGAATTCAGTGCAGTGGAAGTCTATCACGCCATATCTAAACACTTAGACAGTCACCATGAAACGGAAATAGCAGTTGTCTACTTTTTCATATTGTGATTTTTATCCGTGTGAAATGGCTTTTAAAAAGAGAAAACATTTCGGACCGGACTTGAGTATCGAGAACTGATTGCATCGTTGAAAGTTGGCCCGTGTTGGTAATTGCTAATCGTCATGAACTTTTTCCAGGCAGAAACGTGTGTCCGATAGCCCCGCCGCCTTGATATTTCTCATGACAGAAAGTTAAGAGAGGTCATTTTGAGGAGAGGAGGTGGTTGGCATTGTTGATTTAAAGATTATGAGGGCACATGAATTTAATAATAAATAAAGAAGTCATTTATAAAAAGCACTGCGATATTCCATAAACCCTTGAATTTCAATTTCGTGGTGACTTTAATAAGATGCCCTTGAGTGACAGCACAAAAGTGCCATGCTGTTTGCTGAACATTTAAACCATTTCAATGACTTTTCTAAGCAATGATGATAAAAACAACCTTTTCTTTCTACCAAAAACAACCAAAACAAAGCTTTCTTGGAGGCTGCCATTCTTCATTCAGAATAGCGTTCCTCAGGTGAATGTGAGCTAGTTTTATAAAAAAAATAAGTAAGGCTGTATGCTGTTTAAGACAAATGTCCAGTAACTTGCCAAATATTGCAATATGCAATGCGTTAATACTTTAAGTTTGTAAAATCGTTTGTGTTTTTCAGTGTGGACCTGCAAAACGTAACTAAAGTCAATAGTAGAATTTGGCAATCTAAACCTTAGCACAGTGTTCTCCAACATGGTCTCCGCTGGCACCTGGTTGCGGCACAGAGTCTGTGAGTTGCCCCCCAAGCTCATTCTATTAATAGATTTATTTATTGCCTATTTTTTATTTTAGCTTAGCTTCTTTTGTGTATGTTAACATTTTAAACAAGTATAAAACATATCAAGAAGTCAAATTAAATTAAATCAACAAGTAAAATAAAAAAGTTTAGAGTAGACTAGATCAAAATGTAGCCCTCCAAATTGTTTTATCCATTGTTCACAAAAAGGTTGAAGACCCCTGCCTTAGCATATAGCATTAACTAGCATATAGCGCTAACTCAACAGTCACAACTTTGTTTTTAGCATTGTAACAACATTGTACTTAATTTAATGTGTAATTTAATGTTGGGGCGTACATCTCGACTGTAAAGTCACAGTCGGTGCTATGTTGAGATTGGCATGTTTTCCAACAATCTTTTTCATGCATGAGTTTTACATTAGAAGTAGTAAACAAACATTTTTCATATTCTTTCTAACTGTACACACCGCCGCATACTTCCAAAGTTACCGGAAGTCATTCATTTACAATGGAAGCTGGCTTCTCTCAGCTGCAAGGAGCGTCTAATCCATCAGCGTCGCGTTTTGGGTGTCTTAAGCAACCAGAGTGTCAATCAGAAAGTTGAAAGAAGCTTAACTTTATGGTAATGAGCTATGATGCCGTGCATCGGCAAAATGCCAGCAACCAATCGGAATTTAGCCTAGACGTTCTTCACTGGCTGATTCCAGAGAAACATACGATGTAAACTTTCGTTCCTACCAGAACATTAGTTACGAGAAAATGACGGAGAAATTGATAATCGCTGTTGCTGGGTTTCCTATCATTTATGATATGACTTTATTTTCATATAGGGATCAGTTACAAAACAACGAGGCATGAGATAAAATAGCTGGTATAGTTGGTGTCAACCGGTGAGTTTGAAGTGCGTGCTGATGATTTATAATATTTTAACTAGTACTGATAGATACTCAAATGCGTCTCTGTCTTGCCAGTAGGACTGCACAGTGTATCGTTTAAGCATCGATATTATGATGTACGAATCCATGTAGTCACATCGCAGGAAGAATAGGTAGCTATCGTAGTTGATTCATAATTCATTCGCTCACAGATTTAACCAAATGCACAGATGCAAATAAAAAAATAGTAATAATAATAATAAATATAATTATAGACGGTTTCATCGTACGCACGTGATGCACGTCTGGATCCGAACTTTACTTCCGGTTTCGTTTTTTTAATGGTATGACAAGTTGCTAAACTGATCTCTTGAACAAATGCCTCGTCGAAAATAACAAATTTTTTGGTTTCCTATGTAATCTATGTGGTGTTGTTTTTTGCTTGTTATATAAATAAACTACATTTAAAGTACTTTTTGGTTATTTATTATTAGCGGAGTTTACCGGAAGTTACGTGCGGACCGCGACAGCCGCTTGTTTGTTGTTACTGCTGAAACCGTCTATAATAATAGCTAATTATAATTTTTTCCAGACCAAAACGATTATAAAAATGCTGTCATTATAAAGCGTTTATAATGTCAATGTATTTTTTTCCAGTTAAAATTTCATGGTGACACAGACTTCAGAGCGGCCAAAGCGTCAACAAGCTTCCCCGTATTTTTTGACAAGCGTCCTTGACCGGACGGCCTGAGCTTCTTTGGAAGCTCAAGTCTGCGACGGTGTGTACGTACAGTAAGAAACAAAAGCATCTTTCTCTTTTTCGCCAGTCTATCTGCATCAACATAAAACCTTTCAAAGTATTAATATCATCTAGTTATTGCAAAACATTGGGCTATGCACGTTTGAGATTTTTTGATATACAGCCGTACAAAATATTTGTATTGGCTATATCCGCATTCTCAATGGAAAGGCATACGTGTATATAAGTATTGCGGAAATTCATACAAATAAAGGGAATAAGGTTTCGGTATAAACTACCTCTCAAGTTGTCTTTAAGAGTTGTATAAGAGGTTTTTGTAGTTTTGCACTAATACAACCTGTCCTCCTCTATTCTTTCCTCCAGTTCACCCTTCTGTGAGTTCACTCTTTCCATCTACTCGTCCCTTGTAAACCCCCGATCCAAACACTATTAGTGATATTTGGCTCAGAGTGCATTTCCTGTCTGTTGGCTGAGGAGCCCGAGCGTGCCGTGTTTTTTGTGTTGGCGCAGTCTAGACGTGTGAATGTGAGCGGAGAGGCAGCAGATAAGGCGGCTCTTAATGTAGTGGGGGAGGCACGAAGGAGATCGGCCTGAAAAGAGTGAGTGGGGGAGGGCGAAACGAAAGGAGGAAGGGGGTGGGGAGTTAAAGGTGTGTGTGTGTGTATGTATGTTGTAGCTAGTGAGAGAGAGAGGGAAGGAGAGAGAGAGAGGCAAGCCGGAAGACAGAGCGAGGGAGGGTGGAGAGTGCTCACGCTATTGATGGGGAAAGAGAAGGGAGGGGTTAAAGTACGAGCAGGCGCTGGAGAGAGCCGAGGGAGGGGTGTGTGGGTAGTGCCTGTTCTCAATGAGGAAGCGCCAGAGAGCCATTTTCACTGTTGAGTAAGAGCACGCCGCTCTCAGCGCGACACCGAGAGAAAGAAAGTGCGCATTCTGGATTTTACTGAGACGCCTTCGCTCGTTTTCGCTCTCCCCCACTTTCTGGGGGCCCGCTGGAGGCAGTTTGTGTGAGCAAAGCCTTGGGTGGACACACAATGGGGCGAAGTGCCTGTGGCAACTGGGCCGTTGTGCTGCCGAGGGGGGGAGGGGGTAGAGAGCCGACCGGCGCACAGAGCTAACAGATCCAGCCAGTGTCAGGCCTCTCTCTCACACACACACACAGACACACATTTACGGAAAGACTCCGATTAGAGGCTTCTCAGGAACTAAAAACCTCTTTCTCTCAGGAATATGGTGGACTAACTATGGATTAACATGTATTTGGCGCAGTGGATTTTGGGAAACGTACGGAGATTTGAGAGCGAGAAGTCGCTGCGTTTTGGGATCGAGTGAGAAACTTTTCTCGTCTTTCCGAGTTCCCTTTCTGTTTTGGTTTTGCTTTTGTGCCGAAAGGACCTCCTAAATGGATTACAAAATGCATTCCAAGTCCAATGATTTGCTGGATTTTCAGACACTGGATGCCCTTTTGGAAAAAATTGCACATTGCTCCGTCCCAGTTAAAAGGTAAAACTGATAAGCTTTCTGTTTAAGTAGCGCTTTTAAACATTACACAACTACACATCAGTGTTGTTTACTAATGTTTACGTTCTTTTTGAGTTTAATACCAACATTTCCAGGAACAAATCAGATAGCTAGCACATACATCTTATGTATGAAGCTTTTAGCTTTATTTACTTATTTTTTTAGTAACATTATATTTATATTATGCCTTTTGTATCTCAGATATACTATATTTTCTTTTCTAGATGTTTTCCTTAAACTCCAAAACTGTGTTTTTAAGGGCGGCATTGTTAGCAAGAAAGCTAAAAGCTTCGAATAGGCTGCCTCCCGGTGGGAGAGAGGGGGTGTGTGAGTAAGCAGAGGGAGGGGGTGGGGTTATTCCGAGGAAGAGGGGGGGGGGTGTATTTGTTGTGGCAGAAGAAGAGGCTTCACCCGGCACTGATATTGTCAATTTTAGTGAATGCTTGTATGAAAGTTATGGCTAAACCTTAGTTTTCATTTAACTTCACAACATGCTTTTTAAGTGATGTAGATTGGTGCTGAAAGAAGTTAATAACCATTTCCTTGTACTCAATGCTTTTAGTGGATAGCAAAAAGGGAAGCAAAACCAACGGGATCTGTACTTACAGAAATGTCAAGGACATGCTTTTTCCTTTTGTGTAGTTTTTTCCTATCTACAGCACTACAAATCTTTTAAAAGAGTTCCTGTCATCTTGCTCTTGTCCTTCAGATGTGCACTTGTGCACTAAGGTTTTATTTAACTTAACTTTCTTGATAATCTTTAATGCAACGGACTAGCATGGGACTACTTTTGCTGTTTATTAATGTGAACATATCTTGAAAATATGACTTTTTACATGTTTAAGGTTTATAAGTGGGTCCCCAGTGCTTGTATCAACCTGGAAATTGTTAAAAAAAACAACAACCCAATAACCTAGTTTTGGCAAAGCATGTGAAAAAATAGGTTATTGACATTTTGTTTTGCTTGTGATGTCAGAAGGGGATACCCTTTAATCTGCGCTATCCAACCATGGCACTGCCAGTTAAACCCTCTACGCCCAGGGTACCAACGGGTCCTTAAAATCATTAAAAGTTTGTTAATCTGGAGGGAAAAATTCAAGGCCCTTGGAAGTTTTCGAAAATATACATGCTTAGATACAGGGCATTGAAAGTGCTTGAATCTATTTTATGCAAGAAGTTTTCTGGAAAAAATCCATATTATTCCCTGTGTAGTGTAAGATAATATCATAAAAATTGTAGACTTTTTAAGCACACGTGCTAAACTGTTCGTTTTAAATTCTTGTATCTTCTGTATGTGAATGTTGATTCATACCAAAATGCTTTTTTGCATAGTTGTGTTTGACACATGAAAACGTCTCTGGTTATGTATGTAACTGTTGTTCCCTAAGAAGGGAACGAGACGCTGTGTCTCCCTTACCATACTTCCTGCATCCCTATAACTCAGTCTTTGGCAATATTTCAGATACATATATACTTCCTGGCTCCCGCGTCACCCTGTCTTTGTCGTTAAGCCTCACCATTGGTTGAATTTGATATATACATTTAGACACACTTACCCCTGGAGGCGTCCCCAAAGTGGCACTGCAGTGATGCAGCGCGTGTTCCCTCAAAAGGGAACTGTAATAATGTATCTTAAAAGGTATCACGATGTAACCTTGCTCTCACTTGAAATGTGTCCCCACATTTAGTCCTTGAATTTGAGGGTATTGGACCTGGAAAGTCCTTGAAAGGTGTGGGAACCCTGTTATTTACAGCACTACAAACCTTTAAATAAATCATTTGAAAATATAAACCATTACAGTTCCTGTCATCTTGTCCTTTGATGTGCACTAAGATTTTATTCAACTTAACTTACTTGATACTTGAAGCAACGGACTAGCATGGGACTAAATCTGGCTTTTCCATGTTTAAGTGCTATAGTTGGGTCCCCAGTGCTTCTATTAACCTGAAAAAAGTGAAAAAGATCAACCCATTCACTTAGTTTTGGTAAATCATTCACTGCAAGAATGTGAAAAAATAGGTTATTGAAATTTGGCTCTCCTTGTGATTTCAGAAGGGGGTAAAACCCCCATCAAACCATGGCACTGCCATTTAATGTCATTTGCATTTTAAAGGACACACCCAAAAACAGCACATTTTTGCTCACACCTACAAAGAGGCATTTTAACATGTGATAATAAATAATCTATATGGTATTTTGAGCTAGAACTTCACATATGTACTCTGGGGACACCAAAGATGTATTTGACATCTTAAAGAAGTCCTGTGAAATGTCTCCTTTAATTGAAATGCCAAAACAGTCAACCCACTGAATATTCAGACCTCTTAGCATAACAAAACTCCTGCTCCACAAACAGCTGAAGGCAAACCCAGTGGAACATTCCCACATCCGAGAGTGACTGACGTGTATCGGTCCCGGTTTGAAGTATGTCCCTCTGGATTTGCGTCATGTTCGGCATGTGGAACAGTTGCAGACGGAAAAAGTTCTTGGGGTCGCATTGCACACATGCTTGCCGTGTGCCTCGCTGCCAGTGCGCTCCTGGCTCCGCTCTCTAACAGACGTTTGTTAGTCCCCGTTCGGAGTCGTTTTAGGTCACTGATCAAAGCACTAGCACAAAACGACAAGGCACACACCTCTGATTTGATGATGTTTGTAAAGCTTGGTTCCCTCCGCATGGAGAGGAATTTGTAACCAGCAAACACAACTGTAACCTCTGAAGGTTTTACTTCTTGTTGATGGCAGCTGTGAAGCCTGAAGGAGTGTGAAAGAGGAGAGATGGATGAGGTCTGTGCAGCTGATTCAGTACAGTTTCATTTATTATTTATGCATATGCTTTCAAGCAAACGACCTGCCGCCCCGCTTCTGTCCCCGGCGGGAGCCGAGAGTTTTGCTGGCCTGAGAAACTCCCTGTAAACATGAATGATTAATTGTTTACTTTCATCAGAGATGCAGCCATTTTGTTTGCCATCGGTTTTTGCACCCTGCCTTTAATGTGTCACGTTTGGGCTTGGCTTGCCTGTTCAACCAGATTTCCTGGTATGTGTTCAGGTTCCCAGTAGCCACAGCTACTTCCTCCCTCAAATACATTCCATGGCGGTGATGTACGTCAGGTTCAGAGGTCGAGCCTTATTCCAGAGGCTGTTTGTTTTAAGGAAATGTGGCGGCAGGAAGTTTAAATCCTCATTAAAGATATTGTCCTGACTGTACTTCAGTAGTAAGGAAACCAACCTGTTTGTTTTGGGGTTTTTTATATAGTTGAATGAAAATGAAGAGACCTGTTGTACTTGTGTAATGGAATGAGGTTCAGCAGAAAGATTGTTGTTCTCAATTGCTTAATGTTTAACAAAGCCATGGACATATGAAGTATATAATGTTCCTATTATGATTTAAATATTGGGTTCGGCCATGTAATGTTGCTTTTCTGGAGCAATCAGGAGCATAGTCTATTCCTTCACCCTATAAGTATTTGTAAATTCGCCAGCTGTCTTGCTTGCACTTGCCAGCTGCTGCATTTCAGGAAATCAGTGAGGCTCATTTTATGTAACAAATAAAATCCAAGAGTATTTCATTGTAGGTTTTGTGAATTTGTCTTACTTCAATTCCATAGGAAAACTGGTATTGTTACATTTACCATCCACTGTTTACAAACTTGGTATCAGCTTGGTACCAATTACTTTTGACATCTCGAACGTGATGAATTTGTTACTTTGTCCAGTACTTTCTTTGTCACGTAATTGTTTTTTTTTTTACATTTGACTTTGTTATTGTAAATCCTGAAGTATAGTCTCGGTTCTACGGAATTTACAGATTTTTGGAACCGTGCATACTTGGTCACATGCGAGTACAGGAGTATCTATGGAGTATGTAGGCCAGGAGATGCATTGCAATTTGTCGCAATGTGCATGCGTCGAACGTATGCGTATGAGTCAAATAAACTATACTTTTCTAGGCTGTGCTTTCGACCGTGCCCGTAAGCTCACGTATACGTAAAAAAAAAGCTTTACTCCAGGCATAAGTCCAACATCTCAGCTTGGATATAAAGACTAAAAGGCTCGTTATAGTTGTGCGTAGGTCCTACGGCGTAGGATCTGTGTCGGTTTTCTTTTATACTTTTGCGTTGTCGTCCGCGTCGACGTGCAAACACACGTGGAGACCGCTGGTAGGCAGTAACCACGCATGTAACCACAGTACCAGCGCGAACATCAAAGAAGAAGAAGCTTAGCAAGTTAACCCACAAACGAAGAAGAAACAGCAACTTGTTGTGTATAATTTGAGAAGACCCGCAATGATGGAAGTAAATAAACAGCTACTTTTGATGCAGTTTGAGTTAAATCACTCCTCAACTTGGCTCATCTTTGTTTTTACCTTCACAAACGGAAATACCTATGACGCAGTTTTTTTACCTGACGGAAGGGGTTCTGGTGGACCAATCACAGCGCTTGCGGTCCGTGTAGATCTGACGCGCTGTTAAATTTTTTGCGAAGTGCACGTCAGGCTACGCAGAGCTACGCACAGGCTACAGATAGCCTGCGCTGTAGCTACTGCGTAGAACTTACGCACGACTATAAATCGCCCTTAAAAGGTATAAAAGATATCAAATAAAATGAAAACAGCAGCTCTCATGTTTACCAAATGAGACCACGTTAAGTCATGTATTGTTTACACTGCTACAAGTGGTATTAACACAAGGTAAATGCTTAGTTATGCGAGTTATTTGAAGTGTTTTAATTGCATTATCATAGGAATACCACCCAGCAAGAAGTTGTAATTTGCATCAAATGTAATTTGCATCACAGAACATAATTTACTTCATAGTTCTCCACCTTAATAAGCTCAAGGCTAAAACTCTTCATTACGTCTGGATGTAGTATCACATGACTCAAGCTGATGCAAATGAATGATGTAACCTATTCATGTAAATGGTAAAAATAAATAAGTAGATGCAGTGTGTTCAGTTGGTCAAGGTGCCTGAAAATTATTCTTGCTGTCGAGACCTGAGCTGAACCGAGAATCACAATTTAGTTCATGTAAAAAAAGTTAATGCATGCAGTATTGAAAGAACATGTATACATATATCTATATTTTTTATCTATAAGTTAAATTCAATTAATTGATCTAATACAAACATGGCATAGGTTGGTAAGTGGTTGCCTATAAAATTCTCCAGGCAGGTTTAATCACAGTAGTTTTTACAGTATATTACAACCTTTTGACATGCATGCTTGCTCTTTAGTGATGGGGCAGTATGTATATCAACCAGTAATAATTCACATGTACTCTTAATACTGTAGCAGATCCATTGCGCAATAAATTGACACCAAGCAGAAAACTTTGTTTTATTACTTCATAATAGGGGTGATATTTAAAGTGTTGTGCCTCTTGTCTAAACATGAAGTTACCTTTTAGGTTATTTAAGGTTTCCACATCTTATCTTATTTAATAGGGTTCAAATGATGTGCGGTCATACAGTCAGTTAGTTTGCATTTATACATTTTTTCCAATGTGGCTTCATGTTTCGGTATTAAGTGCTTTTTTTCTGGTAATGCCCGTATTAAAGGGCACCTATTGTCTGAAAACTTTCCGAAACTTGTACGAACCCTGGCGAAGTGCATTTGGCACAGAAATACTCTGTAACACATCCAACTACTTTTTTGACACTTTGCCTACGTTTAGCATGAGGAAACAACTCTATAACCGTGTTAATAAATCAGAATGCATCAAATACCATTGAACCCCCCCTTTAAAGGAAAATCAACCCCCAACAGTAAAAATTTAAAAGTAGAAATTTTAAAAGCATTTAAGTCACTAGATGAAGGGGACTTCTACATGGAATATATATTTATGTATTTTGTTTTTACGTACTGTGAAATACCATTATCATGATCAATCTTAAAGAGATTATATCCTTTCAACTGGTTCAACCGGTTATTAATCATTATTTGTTCTTCCAATAAATCTTAAATATTTTTTTGTCATTTAAGTTTCCTGTTACTATTCTGAGATCAGATTCGCCACTTCACATTCCCACTTACCTCTCATGATACCAATCATAATGAGCATGTGGCATCATTTGACATCTGCACTCGTATGCTTTCAACGCTTGTGTAATAGTTTACTCGCATTTAGACCCATAACTCCAGATTGCTCTTTGGTGGATTGCTCAAGAGTTTTTACTATTTACTGCTTATTTGCTGCTTTCCCACACAGATGAAGATCTGTGCCTGATTTTTCTTTAGTGTCTGACTCATAGGCACTCTTAGGATGAGTAACCGCTTTTAATGGCTTCTGTAGTTTAGAAATGTGCCTCCTTACCAAAATCCTCAGCTGGATGACATCACTGGCATGCATTACATCCTGTGACTGTGCTTAATGCGTTTTAGCATTGGCTGACCTCATTCTTACATTTTGCTTCTCAGGGGCTGTTTACACTTGGTATTAAGATGCGTTTTGTTTGATTGGATCACAAGTGGTTTTACATAGTTTGACTTCTAGCGCAAACACAGAGTCTACAGCGCTATCTTTAAGGCTTTTATTGATAAAACTAAAGGGTGATTTATAGTCTTGCGTAGGTTCTACGCTGTAGCTACCCGTAGCCTGTGCGTAGCTCTGCGTAGCCTGACGCGCACCTCGCAAAATTTTTAACAGCGCGTCAGTTCTACGTGGACCGCAAGCCCTGTGATTGGTCCACCAGAACCCCTCCCGTCAGGTAAAAAAAACTGCGTCATAGGTATTTCCGTTTGCGATGGTGAAAACAAAGAATGGCCAAGTTGAGGAGTGATTTAACTCAAACTGTAACAAAAGTCGCTGTTTATTTACATCCATCATTGCTGGTCTTCTCAAATTATACACAACAAGTTGCTGTTTCTTCTTCGTTTGTGGCTTAACTTGCAAAGTTTCTTCTTCTTTGGCGTTCGCGCTGCTACTGTGGTTACATGCGTGGTTACTGCCTACCAGCGGTCTGCGCGCGTGTTTGCACGTCGACGACGACGCAAAAGTATAAATGAAAACTGACGCGGAACCTACGCCGTAGGACCTACGCACGACTATAGCGAGCCCTTAAAGCAGCTGCTCCCCGCATCTTTCATTAGATTCATTTTGTGTGCGTGTGAAAGTTGCGCGATCTTATTTCATTAATTGCGCTGAAATATCAGAGAAAGCTTACATGTA
The DNA here is from genome assembly GCF_027580225.2 of Misgurnus anguillicaudatus. Taxonomy (NCBI): domain Eukaryota; kingdom Metazoa; phylum Chordata; class Actinopteri; order Cypriniformes; family Cobitidae; genus Misgurnus; species Misgurnus anguillicaudatus. The sequence continues at coordinate 13,561,877 of NC_073355.2, forward strand.
CAGAACACTGTGCAGCATGTTTACTGAAAACACAAGCTGCGGACTCATAATATTAGTTTGTGTCATTTTAAACCCATCATTCCTCCCACTCGTGTTTAAACGAAAGCAGAGGGACTCGCTCACAGTCTCCACAGACCATCCCCTCACCGTAATCATGACAGGACGGGATGCACTGCACGATTATTGGCTGTCCCAGACGAAAGCTTGCCATCGTGAAACAATTGCCGCGATTTCTGTGATCGTGGCTCTTCATTGGTGGACCTATGTCGTACAGTGAGAGTGGTTTAAAGACGGATGTTTTCTCCGTCTTGCGTCCAAAGATCAGTGTCAGAAATTCACAATTATCACCGCAACATTGTATGTTTGCTGCTACGACCTGCATACTGGTATTTGTTTACCACGAGCGCATGCTGGTTACTTTGCACTAACGTGTGCCGCAGCCGTCGAAGCTTCTGTGTCATCCTCGTATAGTCTACATGCCTGTCGTACCAGAGATTAAATGAGATGTCACACAGTGTGATAAGGTTCTGATCTTATAGGAGGGCAAAAATCCTGCAGTGTATTCTGGGCTTTAGAAACATGAAGGCTTTTGTATTGTGCATGGATGGGTTTTAACTTCGTTGTTTATCTGCATTTCAATCAGTTATTTAATTCAGTCTCTGTTTATCTTCTGACAGGGTTATTCAGATGCAATAACTAATTAACTAAATTTTGGTTGTAGATTCTAATATAGCACACGTTATGTCTTTCTCATTCAATACAACATGCATCATTTAAATGCTGCATGTTTTAGTGAGATAACTCCTGTCAAACAGAACATGTATCTGATTTGATACATTTTTCATTGGCATCTTCTCTTTTAACCTAATTCACTCTACTGTGGGCCATTTAAAAAATGTAAAAGTTTTTATGTTTTTTGACTTTGTTTACAAGACAACTGTATTTTGTAGTGAATCTTGAAAAGGCAAACTCTTGAAAATGGGTGTTTAGAGATCAAGTTCTTAAAATCGATGCCATTGCTTTTTAAGATAGTGTTTTGTTTATTTTTTTATTGTCACAAATTCATAGCAATCTTATAATTAGGACGTGTCCTTGAAATCCTTGAAAGTTTGTGAATCTGGGGGAAAAAATTCAAGGCCCTGGGAAGTTTTTTAAAATATACATGCATAGATACAGGTCATTAAAAGTGCTTGAATCTATTTTATGCAAGAAGTTTTCTGGAAAAAATCCATATTATTCCCTGTATAGTGTAGAATAATATCATTAAAATTCTAGACTTTTTAAGCACACATGCAAAAATGTTTGCTTTAAATGCTTCTGTATGCGAATATTGATACATACCAAGATGCTTTTTTGCATAGTTGTGTTTGACACATGAAAACATCTCGGGTTGCGTATGTAACTGTTGTTCCCTGAGATGGGAACGAGATGCTGTGTATCCCTTGCCATACTTCCCGTGTCCTTGTAACGCCGTCTCTGGCAATATTTCAGATAGCGATAAACTTCCTGGCTCCCGTGTCACCCTGTCTTTGTCGTTAAGCCTCACCATTGGTTGAATTTGATCTACACATTCAGACGCACTTACCCTTGGAGGTGTCCCCAAAGTGTCACCGCAGTGACGCAGCATGAGTTCCCTCGAAAGGGACAATGTAACAATGTATCTTTAAAGGTAACACAATGTAACCTTGCTCTCACTTGAAATGTGTCCCCACATTAGTCCTTGAATTTGTATTTATCACTCAGTATCACTCAGTAGTGTTTCAATGTTGTTGTTTGTACATAAACTTGTTCAAAAATGCTAAGGAAAACACTCCCAGATGTTCTACAACATTCAGCCTGATTCTCAGGTGATGAAGATAATTGCATGTAAAACGCATCAGCAGTGACATGGCAGCATGCTTTCATAACTAATCAAAATATGTTTGAGAACCACTGGTTTTAAGGCTTTAGAAAAGTCCCCAGTATTTGTTTGCTACAAATACTGGGGTAAAAGCATTACCGTAGTCGAAAATTTCCAGTTGACGAAATAGCGTTTTCCACAGCATTAAGCTAATGGACATTGTATATGGATATTAATGTTGAAGTCTTTTACATCACATTCCCAGTAGATATTTTAGCTTTTTTTTTCTGTAGTTTTGACCCACAGCCTACCATTGACTGGTCCTTTATTTTTTTTAGTAACCTGAATAAGACCTGCATCTAACAAACATTTCTTTGTCACCCTTAAACATTTTGCAACTCGAATACTTAGATTATATTTTGGAAAGCAGGTTGATATTAAAACTATTTATATCTAGAAAAATTATAGATGCATTGTCACACCTGAATCCAATGTCAATCTTGCATGTAGATGCTCTAAGTAGAAAAATGTTTTTGCATTTTTTGCATTACAAATGTGGAATATTAAAGATGTTTAAATGTATGCTGCAATCATAATCAGACAGTAGAAATATAATGTAACCCAATATGTGAAAATCAAGCTATTGTTTTCTACAAAAAATCATACTACATAATGTAAAAATATAACCTTGATATCTTTAATATTGACTGAGTAAGATCATGACAAAGAAATCAGTTATTGGAATCAAACTTTGATGCTCCTGATCTCATAATTAGATGCACAGAGATGTCTACAAACTTGAAATTATATATATATATATATTTTTTTTATATTTTTCTTTATATTAAAAACTCAAACCCCTGAGTACTACCCCTGTACTAAAATCTGTGCTAAACAGCTGGATAGCAACTGTTCAGTTCTTAATGAAGCGGTTGGTTTGTTATGAGTAAAAATCCCACTGTGTTTGAATGAATTACTTGGCTGTTGAAGCCCACTGAATTAATTCACTGTTTACCACACAGATTTGGTGGTTATTGGCCATCTGTGTGTATTTGTGCATACTAAACCAGCTGGAGTACACTACATGACCCCCTGTAGCGCTTTCCAGCATCAGTCTGTCACTTAAGTGCAATCTTTTCCTGTATGTCTGATGCTTGTACATCCTCTCTTTGTGATCACATGCAGTGCAGTCACAACAGTTTTGTTTACATTTGTTGTACAAGACAGTTGGCATGTGTTCTGTGTCTCATATTGGTGTTTGTTTACAATCTTCCTGTCAAACTTCAAGATGTGATGGTTTGTAAAAAGGAAAATATAAGAAACCTCTTATGGTGCAGACGAAGCCTGTGGCTTGATGTCCATTACCTCAAAAGATAACACGGGCTGCGTACATGCCGCAAGGGTTTGGGAGTGGCAGCTTCATCTAAATGCAGAAGTGAATCCTTAACAATTTGGTTAATTTTGTGTACAGCATACACAAGTCACTCCTTAACTTGTAAGGGTTGATGTGCAACCATAGTAAGGATGGCAAATGATGCTAACAAGTTGTGGGTGGGTTAGACTTAACATTGGTTTTAGCCTTTTATAACTAGCAAATGTAGATGCATTGAATCTGGATATTGTAAAAAAAGTTGCTAAAAACAGAGCACCGAGCCGTGTGCTCTGTAATGGAAAGGCTCTTAGATAAATTTAAGTCAATTTGACTGTAAAATGCAGCTGTCGTTGTTCTGTACACACAGAGTTGTGTTACTACTAGGTTAAGCACTCAAAAGAGAAAAGGTAATTGTACTGGGTGTTAAAATGCAGTTTAAAAAGTATAACCATGAAGTACAAGACTAACGTGATGGCTTGCTTATTTTGTCCATTTAAGTAACATCCAATCTAAAAGCATGTACAGTCAGTGAACCTGAACATTTTTAGCAGAAACAGACTTTTAGTCTGTGTCCCAATTCTCGAAGGCTGTGTCCTCCGAAGGCTTAATCCAAGACCGATTGCATCACAGCAGTGCGACTAAAGGCTAGTAAGGTCATCCCATTCAAAATTAGTCTTTTCCTTGAAACGTGAAGGAAGGATCTCGAGATTCATTGCGCATCTGTAAGTAACAGCTATGAATAAAAGCATTTTAAACCTTTAGATAAAAGTGTTTTTTGCAGAAATTTTTTTTTTTTTTGCTGTTTTAGTAGTCAAAATTTGTTATATTAATATTATTTATGCAATATATGAAGCAGTGTTTCCCACAGGATTTTGAGAGACTGTGGTGGTGATGACATCACACGCCAATTAGCATATATGTGACATCATCGTGTCGTGTTTGCGTTTGATCTAGTGTTGGCACCTGAAATATGTCTCACTTTTACTCTTTGATCTGTATCTGTATTTGATCTGTATTATATATCACATTATATTTTTAGCCGAATTAAGCTGTTTTAAATAGTGAAATAAAAATGAAAATGGAAATCATGAAAATTCTATTTGTGGGGGCCAGTTTTGATTCTGTGGTGGGCCACCACAAATAAATCAATTTATGGGAAACACTGTATGAAGAGTTTCGTTGCAAAACGAGATAAATCCATTTTTTTACATTTTTGTCAAAAAATGTTTATTATTATGTTATTATTTTGTTTTATGGTGCTACTTAGCTGTATTTTTTTAAGTTATGAAGGTTTAAATCAAAACAAACCAACTGCAGTTGCATTGAAATTAATTGGAATGCACAACCAAAAAACGGGATTTCTGAACAATTAAGAAAATGGTGGTTATCTCGTTTTGCAACGAAACTCTTCATATGCAGAAATATATTTATATATATTTATTAACTTTGTACAAGTTGGTTAGTTCGATAAACTGTTGGTTAGTTTAATCTACGTCTAAATAAAAAAAACAAAATCTGTACCTTTTTTGTCAATTATTTACGCGTATGTGAGGTTCAATTTTTATCATCAGAAATCTGCGCGTATACTGTACACGCACTGTCAGATTTTTGAAAATGATGTACGTGTAGGTTGTTTTGCAATTTGTCGCAGTGCGCATGCGTCGAACGTCAGCGCACATGTTTGAGTCAAATCAACTATGCCATGCAAGGCTGTGCCATTGACTCTGTGCGTACACCTGCGACGTGATCTCTTGTAAATTAGCTTTTTTTATCAGACTTTTGATGGATTCTGCCAACAAACCTGTATTTCTGAATGGCCTGAGGCTGGGATTAAGCCGATTTGAAGTGAAAGTATTTGATGAACATATAATATGTGCCGAAAGTAGGGATGTTAGCAATTAATCGATCTTTTTTAATTTAAGAATTAAATCTATAAAACTTAACGGTTGCCGAATAAGCAAGCACGTGTGTGCGGCGCCTGCGCGAAGCACATACAGCCGGGGAAAAAAAATGAAATGAGCGCGCAGAAGTTAAACTAGCCATGATCATAACGATGCTCGATGTCAAAAACACACATGGGCTTTTTAATGTCATGCGAGATGAGGCTGGCTGCCAACGCAACGAAATGGCATCTTCAGTGAATTTGAGAGGGTCCGATACAGAAAATGCAAATACGGTTAGGATACTGAAAGCAAAGAACGCTGCTAACGCTGCTATACACAGGGAAGGAGACCAGAAGTCGTTTTTAATGAACAGATTAAGATGTAATCTTAAATTCAGACAAGAAACTGTAAAATGTAAACCATAACTGACTGCCGTAACACTCTGAACGCCCACAACATATATAATTGATCATCGTTATTGACTGGCTACACGCTAGCCAAGTTGACTGTTTCTAATGGAAGGTTGAAATCTTCATAATATAAGCATCTTTGTATAAAGTATGCCGCAGGTCTAAGCTGAGGTGACGATGGGATAAGTGCCATTCGTGTGCTTCTTGGATATAATTACAACAAATAGTGTATCAACGATTTAGAAAGCGAGGTGAACAACTAGAAAAATAAACGTTTGACATGTCATGGACGCATGGCTATATACGGCACTGCTGTACAGCCTTATTGCACTATCACAGTTAACAATTTTTTGATTGATTGATCGTTGTTTTAAACTATCATCGAATATGGAAAATTGCATAAGTTGACATCCCTAGCCGAAAGCATTCGGTTAATATCATTTCTCATTTTTAACAGAGGTTACATTTAGAGGCTTTTGCATCTGAGCTCCTCAATGAAGTCAGAAATGTCTCTGCTGTGTCCCACTGACAGGCACTTTCTCATTTCAGTTTGCTTCGTAGACTTTGGAGTCTGCGACCTACGAAGACCACAAGTGTTAATTTTTATAAACTAAAGGTAAAAAGTCAAAATTATAGACAGCTTGTCACAAGATTGAACCCTAAGCATTCACTCAAACTGTAAATAGGTCAACTTTGTTTGTCTTGTGTTATTCTAGCACAGTTCCAGGTTGATATTTAGGGAGGCCCTACATTTTTCCATGGAGCAGCTTATGAGCAAGCATTTACTGGTAATACACAGTTTGGCATTTTTTCCCTAGTAGTCATCCCGGCCGATTGTAAGTTCTGTCTGCGTGTAGTTGAGATCATGGTAAGATAGCTAGCGGTCATGTGATCTACCCACAGTTTCCCTCGTCACTAGGTGAGTCATCAGGAATTTGGTTAGTTAGTCAGAGACAGACAACTGTTTTGTGTTTACAGCCACATTTAACCATGGTAAAATTTTTATTGATTCCCTCCACGGGTCTCCGGGTATTTTTAGGTTTGCGCTCTTGTGTATTTGTAGCCTTGGGCTGAAGATTAGTCTTGTGATCTTTGTGTGCATGGTGCATTGTGTCCATTACAGTTAAGCTTCTCTGCGGGAATTCAACTGCAGCGTCCCGAGGTCTCCAGAGATCTACAGCAAGAAGGATGCTATCGGCTCAGACCCTCATCGCATGATCTGTAGGCTGTGCCAGAAGCAAGAGAAATATTTGCCCTTAAGCGTTGGCGCTTTCACAATGAACACTTTCTTTTACACAGACGGTCATAAATCATTCCCAGGATTCACTGCAGATTGGATCATTAGCTTGTAAAGCAGTTTCTGATTTGAAGCACTGAAGTGGATTGCATCAAAATGCTGAGTAGCGTTCTCCGAGAGATTTATGTTCAGTATTGTAGACCTGAAAATAGTCAATTTACTTGAAAAGCGAGAGTCGAATTGAGCAACACAGAATTTGTAAGTTGCTTTGATATGAAAGATTTTGTGAAGTTTTGTTTCTTTTCAAATACTCTTAAGCTATTTGTATGCGCAAGCATGTTTGTGCAAAAGCTTCTTTTTTATTAAGCTTTTATAGGCTTTTTAGTACAGTTTACTGTTTATTCTAGAGATGCATGATATTGAAGTTTTGCCAATATGATGATGATGATTTTCAACTCATTTTTGCCGATGCTAATATAAGTTTGTTTCTTTTTTGAGTTTCAAAGATTTTTTTTAAGAATACTCAAATGAAAAGAAAACTTCACAGAGTCTTTGTATATATTACCATTAAAATCACAGACATTAGCATGTAGGCTGTCACTTGGACTGATTCAGTATACACATGATGACCGACTTTTTACATTCACTTAAAACATCTTTTCGTGTTTTTTACATGACCTTGTGTGTATTTGACAGTTTAAGCACAATATGAAAAAAAGTGGAAAAAGAGGGTCCCAGTGCAGCAGGCACGGCTAAAAGCCATCTGAAACCTATAATCGTGCACACTCCTAGCTGAAATGATCCCCATAGCACTCCTTACAAACGTGTGAGCTGACTTGCATAACCAACATGTCTTTATATATCGTCAAATCATATCAGTGTGATTTGTCATATCTGGCCAATGCCGGTATGTTATGCATAAGCAGTCATTGGCCGCTAATTTGTACATTACTAGTAGAGCCCGACCGATATGCGTTTTTTCGGGCCGATACAGATATTAGGGAGTAAAAAAAGACCGATAACGATATATCGGCCGATATTCTTTGTGTGTATATTATAGTTCAGTATATACTACAGTATATTATACTAAAGTACTGTACATAGAATACACTATATACTTTAACATAATATACTGTATATGAATAAATACAATGCAATGCAATGATCACTCACATATGTGGTGATCACTCACAAATGTGGTGATCCAACACTTATATTGATGTGACTAAGATATGTACTATAGGCAAGAAGTTAACAATAAACTTTATTATCCAAAATTAGTCTGATATCAGTGCACTAAACAGTAAACTTGACTTATTATAAATAACTTTAAAACACAAAGAGAACAAAATACATAAAACTTGCATCATTTGCAGTTTTGACGAGAATAACGTTATAAAGAGAAACTTATGAAGTCATTGATTAATATTAGCTTTACAGTAAGTTGTGTACTTCACAAATTAGTTAACGTTAGCCACTCACAGTTACGAAGACAATGCTTGACGGAGCACATACTAATGTACGCTATGTTTAATGTTGTGCTTGTGCACAACGTTTTTATAACACAAACCCAGGGTTCCGTGCAAACTTTAGACTTTTATAAAAATAAAGCGTCTTCGCTCCGCCTCTTTTATTTAGCAAGGGTGTAGAGTTGCGCGAGCTTATTGAATCAATTGCTCTGAAATGAGCGTGTTAACTAACAACACAAGCAGCAGTAATCTCATATAGTGTTATATAAGTGCACGGCTGCGCGTAGTTTAAATGTGTCATTTCTCCGTCTCGCGTCATTTCTCCCGCTTGCGTTTTAACTCGCAAGTCGACAAAGAGACGGATTAAAAACACCAAATGTAAGCGGGAATGCGTCTCTCTTGTCCATTTATAATCCAATCGACCAAAGCGTGTCTTAATACCAGGTGTAAAAATGTTGTGAAGAAGACACTGCGTGACTGCTTCTATGCCACCTGAACTGAGAGACTGACTGAATTGAAGGGGGTGGGGGATTGGCTGGTGTCACTACAGTGAGTGATCTGGGTCGCCATTAGCAACCAGTATGGCGCACTCTGCTGGACAAACAAGTACTTACATCTTTCAAATGCATTTAATGTGTTCTGTAACAAACGTTCATATCGGCGCATATCTGCGGCTTATACGCCGATACAGATATATCTGCGACATGCTCATATCGGCCGATAAAATCGGCAAAACGATAAATCGGTCGGGCTCTAATTACTAGTTTATTCATTTGATAGATCATTTGATCCAAAGTGACATTGATTCATTCATGTGATTCATTTTATATCAGTTTGTGTGCTGCCTGGGAATTAAACACATGACCTTGGCAATGCATACAGAGTTTACCATGTGAACAGGAGTACTCACTTTCCTGCCCTACTGTAGATCAGATCGATTGTATGTCATGCTTAAATTTCAGTCGACAGGAAACCGGAGCAGAATATATTTCTGTATACATACTTTGTAAAGCTTTTCTTTGATTTTAATGCAGCATTGTAAGGAAGGAAGATCTTACAAATTTGTTTTGCTTTTGTAGCATTAAAGACGACGCATAAATGGCATAATTTCAAGGTTAGCCGTGGCTATGATGTGAACCTGGCACCCCAAAAAACCTTTTGACAGCAGCATTAATAAATTAGGGCTGTCAAAATAACGCGTTAATTTCGATGAATTAATCTGAGAAAAAAATAACGCAGATTAATCCATTCCATATTGACCTTTGAACCTGGAAATGTTCTAGCCACCATTCGACTGTAAAATGAAGGAGGGAGACGAGAACGCGCTGGCTGTGATTTGATCATTGATTGGAACATTTACTTATAAAAAACGGCCTGATGGAAGTGATGATAAAAATAAAGTTGTCTGCAGCAAAGAATTTGCATATCACATAGTTCGTCCACTCTAAAGTACTACATCAATGCAAAGCATCCAGGAGTTAGCATTATTTCGGAGGTACGACCTAGCACGTCCCGTAATACCAAAGGTAAACGGGCTGTTTTTTTATTTAAGGTTTATGTTCAATTGCACAAAAAAGCCCTGCAATTGATACTGCATTGTTAAACTTTTGGTAAATAATCTTCCTGAAGCACTTTTGAATTTATTTCCTTAGCATATTACTGTAGGTAATTTTGTTGATTGTTATGACCATTAATGTCACTAATGCTGATTCACTGATTTTTCAATACAAATTATGTATGCGATTAATTTAGATTAATTAATCACAGAGTATGTAATAATTAATTAGATAAAAAAATATTGATTGACAGCCCTATTATAAATGTGTTGTTTTTATTACAGACATGGCATGTGTACATTTAAAAGCATGCAGAGCTTAATGACACTCATTTAGCTGCAGAGAGGAACACTTGGATATCTGTTTTGTTTTTAAGTAAGCCTGGCCTCACTGTTTTTCCTTATGTTTTATAAAAGACTTGACAGTAATCAGAGACTTTGCCAAATGAGTCACTACAGTATTTGTGTGGCTGTATGCTGCAGTCTGTCTACACACTTTATCAGATGTCATAACACTGTCCTCTGATTCGGTTTCATGATTCCTTCAAAGACAAATATGGCCAGTTGACAGAGAAGTTTCTTTTTTGTTTTGTCTAAAATTGCAGTATTAATTTAGTTGACTAGAGTTTGGTTTCAAAACGCAATAAATCCATTTTGAATAATTTTGGTAAAAATGTGTTTCCTGTACCAAGAAAGTGACAAGATGAAAACCACACTTTTCTGTTACAAACTTTCACATAGCATCTTTAGGTTATAACAACATAAAAAATCAAATCCATAATTTGATTTTCCAAGATTTTTTATAAAAAATAATTATTTTCTCGCAAAATGCAATATATCCATGACAAGTTGTTTTTTTCCAAAATGCTATAAATCTATTGAATTAATATATAAATATGCATTCATCTTTGCCATGTTATATTCATTTAGTTGACTAGTGGTATACAATGATTAAACATTAATGGCATTAAACTTACTTTGTCATATTAAGAACACTGTCATTGCTGCGGTTATACTTGAGATGTCGTCACTGAACTTTTTTTCGACAGCGATCAGCTGTAAATGTTTTGGGTCTGCTCGGTTTTCGTTGACTTCGAGTAAAAAAATGGAAAGTTTTTCATAAGATCCCCTGGGGTCAATGTGTTAGCATGACAGAAGCTTGATGCTGTCGTGTGAGAAAAAGCAACAGCCGGCATTTTTCTTTCACCCAAGTGTCTCTCGTGTAAATTATTAGATTTTGATGGCTTACGTTTTTTTCTTCGCTACAAAAAACCACCACAGGTTTATCAATGCCATCAAAAGTATTATTTTGTTTTTGTTTGTTTGTTGATCACGAAGTAGGGCTGCACGATTTGGAGAAAAAATCGAATTGTGATTTTTCTGATCAAAATTGCGATTTGTGATTTAAAGTGCGTTTTTTTTTTTTATAAAATTAAAGAGCTACATCCAGGTTTGTTGTGGTGGTTTTAACTGCACCAAAGAAAGATGCTGCGCTACTGTTTATTTAAAACCTCTTAAACATTGTACCAAGTTGTCTGCTGGACTTTGCTCTTCCGCAGACACACTTTTTGTTTATCAAAAAACATTAAAAGAATACAATTTAACAAAAATATATTGAACGTTTTATTTAAAATAACATACTGGCCAATGTATTTTGGCTGTCACTACAACAATGCTTCTGACAAGCAAATGTTTCGTTTTTTTCTTTTACTCATAAGACTATACTCATCTTGTTTTACTTTTCAGGCATCTGTAATAAATGTAAATATGAAGAGTTTGGTTCCAAAACGCAATAAACGCCATTTTTGAAAAAAAATGAGTTACTGCCAAAATCAGTATTATATCAGGTCAGTAGTTAAAAGTAAATAATTAATTTTACGCAAAATCCAATACCCGCCGTGATATTCTGTCATCTTTTCTCCCTTTTTTCCCAAAATGCGACAAACGCCACTGCTCCTTTTTTACAGAATGCAATAAATCCATTTCTGATATTACAGCGGACCATTCACGCAATGTAAACAAACATGGCGGCGCGCTGAGTACACGGAGTCCTAGTTTTCCTCATCTACTTTGTACTTCGTGATCAACAAACAAAACAAAATAATACTTTAATAGCATTGCCAAACCTGTGATGGTTTTCTGTGACGGGAAAGAAACGTAAGCCATCAACAGCTAATAATTTCCGCGAGAGGCACTCGGTTGCTTGCTCTCCAGACAGCATCAAGCTTCTCATGCTAAAACATTGTGTTCTTAATATAACAAAGTAAGTGTTTTGGTTAATGCCATTAATGTTTATTTTTTAATCATTGTATACCACTAGTCAACTAAATAAATATAAAATGGTAAAGATGAATGCACATTTATACATTGATTTAATAGATTTATAGCATTTTGAAATAAAAAACTGTCATGGATTTATTGCATTTTGTGGAAAAAAGAATTAGTTTTTATAATAAATCTTTGAAAATCAAGTTATGGATTTGAATTTTTTATGTTTTTATAACCTAAAGATGCTATGTGAAAGTTTGTAACAGAAAATACTGGTTTTCATCTTGTCACTTTCTTGGTATAGAAAACACGTTTTTACCGAAATTTATCAAAATGGATTTATTGCGTTTTGGAACCAAACTCTTCATATATTAGTTATTAGAATCTATGATTTAATATCAGCAAAAAAATACAAATAAAACACTGCACAGTCCTTACTGTAGGATTTTAAATGTGGAGCTGCAGAAGCTTGTTCAGTTAAGAGTAAGGAGTGATTTTAATTTTTGTTGTGTAATGAACATTTCTGACACCGAAAGCACCAGGTTACTGTCACTTTAAGACACAAGACAGCTTTAAAACTGCTCTGCTTCAATATACTGATAAACATCCAGCTGTTTATGTTCACTTAGACAAAAAAGAAAACTTTAGTTTAGTGATCCCGCGTGTGCTGACTGCTCGCTGTGTGCGTGCTTCATGAACCCTCGTGCCTGTAAATATACTTTCAAAGCGGTGCGGATGTGCGTGTGCAAGAAAGTATACTGTACCTCTTTCGTCTGTTGTTTTCCGGGCTTTAATGAAACCTGCTTATGATTTGATGAGGTGCTTGTCATTGTTTGCGATGCATGACAAGAAACGGACGTATACACCTTTCTTTAAGTCCAACATTACCCAAAAGGAAAATGTTTCCTTACATTTCTGTCCTTTATTTGCAGATTAATGAGTTATAATGGGTTTTAAAAATGACTGAATCCAAAATTTGCCTAATTCCATGACATTCCGCGGTGTGCAGTTAATTCCATTTTTATGCTTGGATTTCGCGATTCCGTCCGTGTTTCCCACATCGCCGAAATCATAGGGCCCTAGACTTTGTTGAGGAGTTGAACTGCTGCTCGCGCAATAGCGTTATTTGACGTGTAGTCAGCACCTCAGTGTTACAATGTCCTCTATTGGTTAAACTGCATCAAACGTAAAATGCGTATGAAGCGAACTGTCAAAAACTGCGTACTAGATGATTGTTATATTTAATAGTTCTGAATCAAAATAACCGCAGCTCTTGCGATTCGAAAATCTCAGCCATTCAAATTGTGATTTCGATTTAAAAACAATTAATCGTGCAGGCCTATCACGAAGTACAAAGTAGATGAGGAAAACTTGGATTCTGTGTGTATTCAATGCGCCGCCCTTATTGTTTACAGTGCGTGGAATGGTGCGCTGTGATTGGTTAAGTGGATTTGCTGCATTCTGCAGAGAAGGAGGACTGGCATTTATCGCGTTTTGGGGGAAAATGGAGGAAAGATGACAGAATAACACAGCGGATATCGGATTTTGTGTTAAATGAAAATGTACTTTTTAATACTGATCTGATAAAATACTGATTTTGGCTGTAACTGTAAAAAAAATGTTTATCGCATTTTGAAACCAAACTCTTCATATAGACGGTTTCATCGGACGCACGTGCGCTAACGCAATACACGTCTGGATCCGAACTTTACTTCCGGTTTTGTTTTTTTAATGGTCTGTCTAGTTGCTAAAGTGATCTCTTGAACAAATGCCTCGTCGAAAATAACAAATGTTTTGAGTTCCTAGGTAATCTATGTGTTGTTGTTTTTTTGCTTGTTATATAAATTGCGTTTTTAAAGTACTGTTGTTATTTATTCTTAGCGAGTTTACCGGAAGTTGCGTGCGGACCATGACAGCCGCTTGTTTATGTTCTTACTGCTGAAACCGTCTATATATAGTGAATATATTTTAATTACAACAATATACGTTTCAAATTTCTGGGGAGAAAAGCATCACAACAACTACTGAACATGAACAGTCATGTTTATTGTTGCATAAAACAAATGTAGACATTTTAACAATGTAAACAAACAAAAATGTATCAAATAAAAATCACTGTTATCATGCCAGATGTTAATATTATATTATTCACATCAACCTAAAACTATGACCATATGTTACTTTTTTATTAAATTATTATTAAAATTACATTGCTCATGTATTGCAAACCATTATGGTATGCATTACACGATATGAGCGTTTACTGTATGCAGTCATACTGTAAATGCATCCTTGTTCCCTGCAGTGCTGTGTTTTATGGAATTCTCTTGAAGCAGTTGTTAGGGAGGTTAAATGCACTAGAGAGCAGAATGAGGTGACATGAGGTTTCATTAGCAGGAAGTGTTGGTCCGGGGATTGCCGGATTACTGAGCCAGTTGTGGTGCTGTTATTATTAGAGAGAGGAAGACTTTTAGGTCATTCACTGGTATCAATTACCAGGCTGACCTTTAACATGCTTTAGTCGAAAAACAACTGGCTGGGGGGGAACGTTGATTGCGAAGGATGGTTAAGTCTGCTGAGCCGTATTTTTACTAATTACTCTGTGATTGGGCTGTGATGTGGTTGTGAGGTCACCTGGTCATGCTGTGTTGATGTGCTGTGCTTCTCATCTTGACCCTGCTCTAAAAGCCCAACCAATTATCAGGTCTGCTTGCCGACGCAAGCCACCGTTCATTTCTAAGCACACGTATGTTCGAGACTTGTTTATGCATATTTTTGAATAATGGAAACCATCTGATGCAAATATTCATGCTGTGTAACATTTACACATTTATGTGTTTGCCCTGGGGTTCCCACTGTCGGTGTTTATGATGCAATTGTGAATTATAATTATTAATAAATTAAATTAAAACAGTGACCTCTGTAACCTTTAAGTAACCGTAATTGGGTTTTTTTTTTGCAGAAAGTAGGAAAACTTGAAACAACATTGATGTGAATGTTTAGGTGTAATTGTTTAGTTTAAAGACAAAATCAGCAGTATGGTGTCTTTACAGGACCCGTTTTTAATATCCCTGACATGCAGACATGTTTTTATTAGGCATTTATAACCCTTCTACATTAATGGCCTATAATGTCATTCACCCATGACTTGTAAAACTGTATTGGTTACATGCTCCTAATAAGCACCATATGTTATTATTTCTACCAGTTATAGGTTAACCTATGGATTATAAATTAATACTGATTCAAATACTTCAAACATCCCTAGTTTCCTGTCTACATATGTACGTACTGCTGTAAAAACCAGTATTCTCGTAGAGAAGCCAGTCCTAATAAAGATGTCAATTATAAAGACAGGTTGGTAAATTACCTAAGCAATTACTAAAGCAAGCATGTATTATTTAGATAGCGTCATTTTTGGAGGATGTGTGTCGGTAGTTGGGTATAATTGCGATGATAGTAATGATTACAGTGATGGATGTCATCCAGATGCCATGGATGTAAATTAAAAGGATAATCACTCTCTGATTTGCTTCCTTTACAGAGACACCAGCGAGGAGTGCAATGGAATTGGTGGTGCTCTCCCTGTGGAGCCCACGCCCGGCTCGAGACTGAACGAGTGGTGTCCTGCCGCACCCCCTCTTGTCCCTCTGCCCGCGCTCCACCCCACCAGTATGGGGGACGGCCTGGACGCAGTGCAGATGTCGGGGAGCAGCAGCAGTCAGGGGCAGGCGTTGTCCCAAGCCTCTGGGTTAGCCAACCCTCCTGCCCCAGAAATTGTCGACCCTACCCGTCCCAAGCGCCTGACCAACCAGCTGCAGTTTCTGCAAAAGGCGGTGCTGAAGAGCCTTTGGAAGCACCACTTCGCTTGGCCTTTTCATTCTCCTGTTGACGCTGTTAAACTGAATCTGCCTGTAAGTGATCTAATTGTTTGTTTGATACCTTTGTTGTGTTTGGGATAAGTTTCGGTGAGACTGCTGTAAAAATCGTAACCCCTTTGAACAGAAATTGTTCTGTTGGGTAGTATGCCGGCCGCTCCAGAGCTATTGTGTTTAAGTCTTTACTACAAGCTGTTGGACTCGCAGGAGTTATTATTTATAGCAATTCACACAGAATATTTCTTTAAAAATGAAATGTAGTGGTTAGAGCCGCAGTGCAACACAGTATGCATTTAAGATTTGTTTAGTTTCAGAATAAAAGATTTTAAGGAAGAGTAGGGTAAAGTATAATATAGTGGTGTAAAGCTGCCTGACTTATATTTATAGGTAGGGCTTTTAAACTTGACGGTGTTTTTAGATGTTTTTGAACTTGTGATAGATGTGGCTGATTGGGCAGATTTTGGAGATCATTCCATCAGACTTGCAAAATAAATGTCATATGGCGCTTTTTCATTGCATAGTATCCCACCATTTGGGTCGGGTCAGCTTACTTTTGGGGGCTTTTCCATTGGGTGCAGTAAATAGCCCCCGATACTTTTTTTTAGTACCACCCCGGTTGGGGTTCCAAGCGAACCGAGCTTATACCAAAATGTGACGAGAAAACACTGTAGATCACTGATTGGTCTGAGAGAATCGTCACTACCAGCGTCATCGCTATAACGTAAACGATTAGCTTTACCTTCATGCTAGCTTGCGCTGTCTCGAGTAAAACTGTTGTCATCTGTGCTTTGCTGTAAGTTCCCAAACTCCCTTTTAGCGGTGAAAAACATTCACATGTTGCGAATCACATGACAAACACGATGTGCAAACATCTATTTGTGGTGGTCAATTTGAATTTTGTGGCAGACTGAGATATAAGTGCATATATAGGAATGTACAAAGACGCTCTCACTTGTATGATGTCACAGCAGTAGGCAGCGCAAATATAACGACACACCTATAATCCCTCCCACTCCAAAGTGTTACTAAACTTGATGGAAAAGCAAACCAAGCCAAAGTGAGGTGAGCTGACCCAAACCAAATCGTGGGGTACTATGCAATGGAAAAGCGCCAATATATGAATTGTAATACTTTTGCAGATTGCGCCGTCTCTGTGATTTCTGTGTCGGTGGTGGGGCACACACACACACACACAAAGAGGACAGCGACAAGTGAAGAGAAATTATTTGAGAATTATTATGTGTTTTCCTGACGAATACAGTCAAAAAATCATCTCAAAGTTGCAATCCACAGCTCCGAAGTCGGAACATTAGTGACCCGTGCTGGCAAATTGAGTTGAAATGAGCACATGTCCGAAATTAGTTATTTAGACATTCTCTATTTAAATAAAAAAATCAAAACAATGCATGATTTGTTGGAATCTGACACAAAAATTACAGCGCTACACCTGTTCGAAGTTGATAGAGTCGGCAAATTCAATTTTGAGAGAAATCTAGTTAAATAATTTTTAACAAATTCACCCAACCATACCTTAAAATCACTGGTAAAGCTAATAGATTTGGCACACACAAAGTCAAAAACAATATATACAGGAAACATATATGTTAAACTTTTTTCTTTTATTGTTTGATTGACATTGAAAGACATACAGTTTTAAGATCTACTGTAATGCAAGGATCTAATATAATGCTACACATCAGATATTGTTCCCCAACAGCACCAAACATTCACCTAAAGGCGGGGTGCATGATTTTTGAAAAACACTTTGGAAAAGGTAATCGGGCTGACTACCAAAACACACTTGTAATCAATCAGCAGTAAGGGGCGTGTCTACTAAGCGACATTGTTGCCTGGGGTTGCGTATGTGTGGGGCGGGTCTATCAAAAGAAGGTCCAGATTCTATTGGGGCAGGGCCGTGTGTGTTTAGATGATTTCAAATGTCATCATTGGCTTTCAGAGATCATGCACCCCGCCTTTAAGACATAACAGA
Source organism: Misgurnus anguillicaudatus (assembly GCF_027580225.2). Taxonomy (NCBI): domain Eukaryota; kingdom Metazoa; phylum Chordata; class Actinopteri; order Cypriniformes; family Cobitidae; genus Misgurnus; species Misgurnus anguillicaudatus. The sequence continues at coordinate 13,579,779 of NC_073355.2, forward strand.
TTAAATTTGCAGGGATTTTTGTCAAAACAGAACTGTAATTCTGTGTATATGTCTATATATCAGGGTTGTGCTCAGGGCTCGTATTCTTAAAGCTTCTTAGTATCCTCTCAGAAGTTTTTAAGAAAAATTAGAAGCTTTCTATGTAGGAGACTTAGATTAAGAGCGATTAAGGACCAATCTGAGAGCAACTTTGAGCAAGGAAAATACAAAAACTTTTATCTTGGTCAGGTGGCAGGGCTGACCTCATTGGTACGTATGACACAGTCTTCCTAAGACTGTGATTTGATTGGTTGTACAAGAAGGAAGAAAAAGAGTGCTTTTTTAAGTGTCTATTATAAGCCATCAGATTGAAATAACAGGTATACTTGTTCCTGTTTTACCGTACTCAGACACACACATGCTATATATGTTTTTGATGATGTTGATGATGTTACTGCGCGCCGAGGTCAAAGTGATGCAAACTAAGTGCTCATCTGCCATACAATATAGTTCTCATTTTTATCCACTTAAAAAATCACCACGTTTTATTTTGTGCCACCATACTTACTCATGTAACTACTCATGTAACAGTCTTTAATTAGGGAAAACATGGAAGTGTTTGGTGGCTTCTAAATTCATCCGTTTGGATCCTAAGGAATGAATAGGGCTAGGCTACATGCTAACACATTCACAACACGCTGTACAAAGATAAAGTGCACGCATTGAAAAAAGATAGGTATGTATTAATTAGTCTAATTTGAGGTAAGAACATAGTAAAATATTCAAAAACTGTGATGTTTTCCTTAAAGCATCTTAAAAGTCCTCGTCGATACTCCTAACAATTTTGGACCTTAAGACCTCTTTTAACGGTTAAGATGCTTTCGGAATTACTTTTTTTCTTTACTAGGATCTTTTCTTAAATCTTAAAGGGAATCCGCCCACATTTCTATGGATTTTCTTAATATTTTGTCACCAGGAGCAACTCTTTGCGCTAAATTTTTTCATGAAAACATGCCCAGATGTGTCAGTCAGCGTGAGAAAGATTGTTTTCGAGTCTTGTCACTCTTAATAACGCTTTTAAGATCTATTAGTTACGAACTTTATCTCTCTTAATAACCACTTTAAAAGCAAGCAAGTCCTGCACTCTATTTTCTAATTCCTGTATGTTTTAAAACCGAAACAAAAATGTCAGATGTGCACGTGGATGGACACGTGTCTTTGTATTAAGGGGGTCGCACACCGGACGCACAGCTCAGTGCCGCGCTGTTCTAAATAAAATTGAACACATTGTTTTCTATGAGTATACGCACACCGGCGCCGACATGTTGAGTCTGTCCGCGGCGCCCAGCTTTGACTCAGGAAGTTGCTCAAATCCCTGTCCTGCCACAGAGCGCCACTCACATAGTTTAACATTGAATAAATCATATTTGTCCCAAATCATTAACGATTAACATTGGCTGCTAAACGTATATTTTGCATTTTGAAGTAGACGCTATTTGACTAAACTCGCACTATTTAATGGGCACTTCCGGTGTACGATACCTCCGAGTTGTCCTAGACGCGCCTCGATGTGGCGCTGAGCTGCGCGTCCGGTGTGCGACCCCCTTTAGGTTAAGGACAGTACATCTCTCAGACAGCATACAAATAAAGATAATTTTTGATGTTTAATGACTATTTATAGCTTTGAAATCGCAAGACATCAAATCGACTTTATTTTTTTTGCCTCCAATACAAAATTTGACTTCGCATTTCGACTTGTTTTGCCAGCACGGGTCACACATGTTTTTTTTATTAATCTTGTGGTATTGTGATGTCAAACGCTGATAGTCCTGCATGGTGCCATGGGAAGGCGGACAAGCCATTTATGGGATATAGATGGTCTGAAACATTCTGGTAGTGGGACATGACAGATAAGCCCAAAGCCATCATTGGGGATTGTAAATCAAAATGTTTGTGCAATGTGCACATTGTTCTGGTCCTAGTGGAAACTTGGGGGAAACGTCTACGATTGGCACAGCACACTGTTGACTTGAGTACTTAGTTGCTAGAAAGTTGTGGTTGCCTTAAGACTATAAATGTTGGGGGTTGTTTGTTTTAAGCATTTTAGTGAATTGCTATGCTAATATTTTGCAACATTTCTTCCCCAGGACTATTATAAGATAATCAAAAATCCTATGGACATGGGAACAATCAAGAGGCGACTAGAGAACAATTACTACATAAATGCCCAAGAATGTATTCAAGACTTCAACACCATGTTTACTAACTGCTATATTTATAATAAGGTATTGGTTCACTTTGCATGACAAAAAAACAATTTATTTGACATCAGTCGCTTTGGAAAAAAGTGATGTAAGTGGGCAGGAAGGTAATGGTGTGTGTCGCCCTCTGCAGCCTGGGGATGACATAGTCTTAATGGCAGAAGCACTGGAGAAGGTGTTCCTTCACAAGATTTCGGAGATGCCCCAGCAGGAGATAGAAATCAAGACTACGGGAAACAGAGGTCGTGGCCGGGGCAAGAGGGAGCAAGATATAAAACTCTACTTGAGTGCTATTCACACTGACACCGATTAGAATTGGACCGTCAATGTTCATATATCTGTCTCACAATAACTTCTTATTTCTACCACTCCTTTAGATGTAAGCCTGAGGATAGGGGCTACCATGGAGTCTTCGCCTTCCCCCCATACACGTGGCCTTTCCAGTCTCACGCCTGTGCAACAACCGAGAGCACCGCCACAAGGGCCGCCTATTTTACCTCCCCAGCCCGCCATGCAAGCCTTGCCCCCACGGGTGCCTCCTTCGCTCCCTCCCCATGCGCCGCAATTAGGGCCACCTTATTCTTTGGGACCCCCTGACTGCAACCCTCCACCCCCCATCATGACGGCTGTGCCTCCTCTTCCCCCCCAGACCTCTTTGCCGCAAATGCACATGCAGCAGAGCACCGGTTCCATTCTACCAAGCCCCATCCCAATGGCGCCGAAAGTAAGTCAAGTTACATTTTGTTTGATTTAGAATTGTTTCTTGTAATCCCCCCTTTATTTCTAACACCTCTTCTTGTTTTGTTTGCAGCAGAGAAAGAGTCAGAAAAGAAAAGCGGACACCACGACACCTACTGCGAATGACCAGCTGAGCGAGTCTTCACCTGCTGAGTCAAAGTCGGGAAAAACTCTGCCACGTCGGGAAAGTGCACGACCTCCAAAACTACCCAAAAAAGAGGCACCGGACTCCCAGCACCACTGGACGCTCGCCACTGGGACCCATAGCCCAAAGCAACAAGAGCAGTTACGCTACTGCTCGGGCCTCGTGAAGGACATGTTCTCTAAGAAGCACGCGGGATATGCTTGGCCTTTTTACAAGCCAGTGGATGTGGCCGCTTTAGGGCTGCACGATTACCATGACATCATCAAACATCCAATGGATCTCAGCACCATTAAGGTTCAAATGCAGCTCGAGATCGAAGTATGATTCACTGTGTCAGTCTCTACTTTCCGTGTTCATTCTTTAGTTTTTTCTGTTACAGGATAAGTTGGAAAACAGACAGTACAGAGATGCTCAAGAGTTTGCAGCAGATGTACGGTTAATGTTCTCCAACTGCTACAAGTACAACCCTCCAGACCATGAAGTGGTGGCGATGGCACGCAAACTGCAGGTACATGACGATGTGAACACCTGCAGAGGATTTTGCGTGTTAAGCTCAGAGTATTGTCTGTTTTTTATGTGTACACGACATGCACAGTCGAACGCACAGCCCTGCAAAGTATAGTTTATTTGACTCGTATGTGTACACAGATGCAATACATCATTTGGGTTAATACAACATTCTCCTGTAGGTGCATGTGCGACCTACGCATAAAATGTACACAGGGTATTAAAAATTTAGCGGTGCGCAAACAGTACGCAAGCACTGTTCTGATGACGAAAATTGTGTCACACGCACAGTACACGGACCCTTGCGTACACATAAATTATTTTTTTCTGTCCAGATATGGAATATCAGGGTTTTTTGTTTGTTGCTTTAATTTTTAGTTTCCATTTATTAAAATGCAATCCATTTGTTAACTTGTGATGTAACGAATACTATTCTATAGTCCCAGGCTTCGCTAATTTCAAGTGAGACTAGAATTTAAACAGCTGTTGGCACTGTTTATTAGGGTGGTCCTTATAATGGGTCAATTTGAATTGTTCCTACAATATCTAGAGGTTGCTCAAAGCCTTTGAATATTTCCGAAATCACATATTTTTGAAAAAACGCACAACACACATAAAACTTGCTTAAGTCAGGGAATTTGACATTTGACTAAGAGTGGTAACCCAGTAACTAGTTGACACAGACTAGGACCTTCTCAAGCGAGTTCATGGCAAGTTTCTCATCTTTTTTTAAGGATGTGTTTGAGATGCGTTTTGCTAAAATGCCTGACGAGCCAGAGGAAATGATGGCAAACGCTCCTGCGCCAGCGCTCCACCCGGCTCCTGTCAAAACGCAGCCGCCCACGGGCCCAGCTTCATCCTCGGACACCTCCAGCGACTCCTCATCCGAATCTGAATCGTCCACTGATGACTCTGAGGAGGAGAGAGCTCAGAGGCTGGCAGAACTTCAGGAGCAGGTGAGATGAACTAAAGACAAGTTAATTTCATCTTTGTTATTTAACCAGTAAACATAGAGTAGATCTGGGATGGAAACGATGTTAAAATTAGAAATGTTAAGTGTATAAAACAACTATGCATATTGAACTGTCCAATGAGAGACTATATCATTTCTTTTAAATGATTTTTGGTGTTTTCTTGCTTAGCTGAAAGCGGTTCATGAGCAGCTGGCTGCCTTGTCCCAGCCTCAGACCAGCAAACCAAAGAAGAAAGAGAAGGAAAAGAAAGAGAAGAAGAAAGACAAGCACAAAAAGAAAGCTGTACTGGAGGACATCCTGGAGCCACCTCCTGCCCTCAAGGCTCAGGGAAAGCCCAAGAGCAAGACCGATGCCCTGCCCAAGAAGCCCAAAAAGCTTAGGTAGGCCGTTTATTACACCTTTAAAATAGAAAAACAAGTAAGCATTGTTTAATTTGTTGCTTTTTAATAAATCAGTCATGAAGTTATAAGCAATAGTGTGTATTGTTTAAACACCAATATTCAATTTCTTTTCCCCTACAGCAAAAAGGAGGGAGGTAAGGGTAACCGCTCCATGGCTCCCTTGGGCACGGCCCCACCCACCCTGCAGCCGGTGACAGGCCTGGATTCTGAGGAGGATCTGGGTCTGACTGGAGGGCAAGCAATGGCAGGCATGGCCGCTACGGAGAAGTGTAAGCCCATGTCATATGAAGAGAAGAGACAGCTGAGTCTGGACATAAACAAGCTGCCTGGAGATAAACTGGGGCGCGTGGTCCACATCATCCAATCCCGCGAGCCCTCGCTCAAAAACTCCAACCCGGACGAAATCGAGATTGACTTTGAGACGCTAAAGCCCTCCACACTACGAGAGCTGGAGAGATACGTGTCGTCCTGTCTGCGCAAGAAGAAGAAGCCGGCAGGTGGGTGCATATATGATCAATATCACTTGAACGAAAAACCTACTTTACATGTCAATTGTCCTGTGAATCATTACGGATCAGATTGGCTGTGATTAATCTGATCATTTAGTCGGCAGTGTACCTACTTTCAATTCACCAAGATATACAAGTTGTTTATCATGTATTTAAATTTTTATAAAACTGTATTTTCTCCCTGTAATTCAGTTCCAGAGAAGTCCATGGACGCAATGAGTTCGGCAAAGACGAAAGGTTCGTCATCTGAGTCGGGCAGCAGCAGTGAGTCCAGCTCTTCAGAAAGTGAAGACTCGGAGATTGGTGAGCCAAATACAGAAGCAGACACATTTTTAAATCACTTGCGGTGTTACTTGATCTGTAAAACAGCATTTTTCTTCAACTCAGGGATGGCTTCCAAGACGAAGAAAAGAGGCAGAGGTGAAGGAAAGAGAGCTCATCACCAGGCAATGGCACCGGGCATGCAAGTTCCTCATCAACCGCAGACGCCTGTGCTGCAGCCCACCATTCAGCTCAAGCAGCAGCAGCAACAACATCCCTCGCCAGCCACTTTCATGGCTCCTCCTGTTACAGCGCTGGAACCTTCACAACTGCTGGAAGCCCCCTTTGACCCCCTTTCCCACTTTAGTCAGCCCCTCATGCACCTTTCCTCTCACGCTAATGACTCGTCCTCCCCTGCACCACCCCACCTCAACGCTCACCCTCCGGGAGGCCCTGTGTCACCTGAGACGCACCCGTTCCTGAACCAGCACCCCATTCTTCCTTCCCCGGGTAAGTGAAAGATGTACATCACCTTTGTTTTAATAGCTCCAAAAGTGAGCAGTACCGAGTCGTACTATATACGATAATGATGAGGTTATAAAAAGGGTAGAAGCATTTTGCAAGTCGTCTTCTACCTCTTTTTCATCTGGCTTTTCCTTTGTCCACAGCCCTACACAACGCAATGCCCCAGCAGCCTTCACGGCCCAGTAATAGGGCAGCTCCGCTACCTCCTAAACCTCCGCAACAAAGCACGCCCCAGCAGCAGCAACCCCAGCAGACGCTGCCCCAGCAGCTCCAACAGAACCAACAGCCTGCTGCTGCTCCTCCCCAGCACCACCTTCCTCCTCACCTCCTACACCCTTCTCAGCAGATGCGTCAGCGACCCCTCTCCCCTCCCACGCTCACTCCCCAAGGCCTGCTCTCCTCTCAGCCTCCACAGATGCTACTAGAGGACGACGAGGAGACGGTTCCCTCCATGTCGCTGCCGATGTACCTGCAACACCTTCAGCCGAACCGCCTGCAGCAGCAGCAACAACAAACAGCCTCGTTATTGCAGTCGCTGCAGAGCAGGCAGCAGCCAGGGCAGCCGTCGTTGCTGCAGTCAGTGCAGGTTCAGTCGCAGATGGGGACGCAAAGCTCCCTACCCCCACCGCAGCTCCCCGTTCAGACTCAGCCCCAACAGGCGGCATCGCATCAGCCCTCCCCGCAGCTCTCGCAGCATCAGGCGAGACACGTGCAGCACTCGCAGCAGCAGCTGAGCTTTTCTCAAGGCCCAATGCAGGCCACACAAACTCAACCCAGTCAACACAAAGTCCCAATGCCTCCCACCAAAGCACAGCAGATCATCCAGCAGCAGCAACAACAGGCGCAGCAGCAGACGCAGCATCACTCTCCACGTCAACACAAGTCTGACCCGTATAACTCAGGTAACGCTTCGGCACACGTAAGGAGGGTCAGCTGTGTTTAAAACTATTCAGCTTTTCCAGTAAAATGTATATAAATTTTTTGTTACTGTTGATTCATTACCATAATTTTCTAATCATTTACTCAATTTTTTTTATTATTCAAATACAGTGGTGACTTTGTTTTGGTTTTGATTTAACTTATATTGAGAAACGTATCAAATTATGTTTTTATTCTAGCTAAATAAATGTGCTTAATTTTAATAGTATCTTTATTTCTACAGCACACATGCGTGATAACCCCTCCCCACTCATGATGCATTCCCCTCAAATCCCTCAGTATGCCACTTTCCAGCAGTCCCCCCCTCAGGGCAAAAAGGTAAGCATTGTTAAGTCCCGTTACCTGCTTTGGCACACGATGTCCGTAATAGCTGACACTTTTGTTTGCTTCAGGAATCACAGCGAGGTCCTTCAGCTCTTGTCGGTATTAAAGAGGAAAAGCTGCCCCCGTCGTCTGTGATGCGCAGTGAGCCATTTAGTCCAGCCATGAGACAAGACTCTCATAAACACCCTGAGACCAAACCAACAATGCCGGGCCACAGCCAACAGAGTAAGTTTATGTAATTAGATTTTGGCAATATCTGACTTTTTTCATGTTTAAAGGGGACAGAGAATGAAAAAACATTTTTACCTTGTCTTTGTTGAATAATGGTAGTCTACCCACATTCACAAACATACAAAAAGTGCTAAACATGCTAAACAGCTCAGTCTCATAGAAACTCCTCTTTTAGAAATGTCAGCCAGAAAACAGCCCAATCTGAAACTGATGCTTATGACATCACAGGCATCTAACTGCCCCTCCACTTTAAAATAATTGACTACATTTTTTGAGTGGCAGCAAAGTCAGCCAATCAGTAATGAGATTGCAAGTTAAGCCAGTAGGGGGAGCCAAATAGGTGCAAAACCACTTGTTTAAAATCCCCACCCTAATAGAGCTATCTGAGAGAGGTTTTTAGGAAGCTTCTAAGGCATTACAGACCCAAACAAAACATTTTTTGTCTACATGTCACATCACAGAACATGGATAAATACTCCGTTCAACCATTCTATGTCACCTTTAAGTGCTATAATTGGGTCCCCAGTGCTTCTATCAACTTAGAAAATGTGAAAGATCAACCCAGTAACTTAGTTTTGATAAACCATTCTCTGTAAGCATGTGAAAAATAGCTAATTGAAATTTGGCTCCCCTTGTGATGTCAGAAGGGGATAATACCGCCCCTTAATCTGCATTATCCAACCACAACACTGCCATTTAGTGCAGCAATCAGCTCATTTGCATTTTAAAGGACACACCCAAAAACGGCAAAACATTTTCGCTCACACCTACAAAGTGGCAATTTTAACATGTTATAATAAATTATCTATTTGGTATTTTGAGCTAAAACTTCACAGACTCCTGGGGACACCAAAGATTTATTTGATATCTTTAAAAAAGTCTTGTGAAATGTCCCTTTAAAGGTGCAGTGTGTAAATTTTAGCGAATTGCAACCAACGGCTTAGTCCACTGCTCACCCCTAGCTTTTGATACACATAGAGAAGCTATCATAGCCGCCACCGGACAAACATGTCATCGCCGGAGACAACTTAGTAAAAAAATGTGTCCGTTAAGGGCTTCTGAAGAAAAATGGCGACTTCCATGTAAGGGGACCCTCTGTGTTTGTACATAAAAAGGTCTCTTTCTAAGGTAATAAACACATAATGATTCGTTATAAAAAGGTATTTATACACCCCTGATAATATAGTTTTGTATATTATTTTGCATTTCTGTCAAGAGATCCTTCTAAAAATTACACACTGCACCTTTAAAACATGCGTCATGTAAAGTCAAGCTTTTTTGTCCAAGTTAAGTTTTGTCCTAATATATATGTGTGTTCATCTGATTAAAGGAGCCGATATGAAACCACTTGAAAGTTCCCGACCTGTCATACGCTCGTCTGAACAGAGCGGCCCACCACCTTCAATGCAGGACAAAGACAAATTCAGACAGGAACCCAAGACACCCGTGGCCCCTAAAAAGGTACAGGTGGGTGCATGGAACGTTCTCATCAATGCAACTTGACCTGATTATGGCAGTATATCTTGTTATCATGTACCAACTCCTAACCTTGCCTAATTCGGTCCTAGGATGTGAAACTGAAGAATATGGGTTCCTGGGCGAGCCTGGCACAGAAATCCACCTCTGCTCCCTCGTCCGGACTAAAGTCGTCCAGTGACAGCTTCGAGCAGTTCAGGCGCGCAGCCCGGGAAAAGGAAGAGCGAGAAAAAGCTCTGAAGGCCCAGGCCGAGCAAGCTGAGAAAGACAGGCAACGCAGAGAACAAGAGAACAAGATGCGGTAAGAGAGACACTGAAAAGGGAACGAGTTGAATTGCTATGTTCACATGCACACAATTTTGTCAATCCGACTGAATTTAATCTGATTGCAGGTTATGACAATACAGTTTACATGCACCATAAACACTGCAATCTGATTAAAATGTTGGTTTACATGTACATTCTATAGACTGTTTCATCAGACGCACATGCGGTGACGCAATTACGCATCTGGTCGGAACTTTACTTCCGGTTTCTGTTTGTTTAATGGTCTGACTAGTTGCTAAACTGAACTCTTGAACAAATACCTTGTTGAAAATTAACAAATGTTTTGGTTCCCTAGGTAATCTACGTGTTGTTTATTTTGCTTGTTATATAAATAAACTACTTTAATGCTGCATTCAGACCAGCCGTGGTAGAGGCGTCAAGCGCGAGTGATGTTAAGTCAATGTAAAGACGCGTTGACGCGAGTCTGGAGGTCTCGCGGCGCGAATGAGGCGCTTAGCACGGTAGATGTGATTCCGCTTCATTCGAGTGTCTAGTTCACGCGATTTGAGCGCTGCCGCGGGAAACGCGCGAGTTGAAAAAATGTAACTTTGGTGGAAAACGCGCCACAATAACCAATCAGGAGCTTGTTCTAGTAGCTTCGTGATTAAAGGAAGCGAGCGGAGTCCCAGAAGCCCCTCCCATGACGTGAATTTTCGCGTGAATGTCTCTATGACTAGAATTTCACACGTGGCTTTCACGCACGTATGAAACAAGAAAACTCATAATGTTCCAGCGGCAAACTAGGCGCTGTAGACGCAAATTTGACGCCTCAAACGCGGCTGGTGTGAACCCACGTTAAAGGACTTTGTTGATATTTATTCTTAGCGAGTTTACCAGAAGTTATTGTTGACCACGAAAGCCACTTGTTTATGTTGTTACTGCTGAAACCGTCTATATAATCCAAACCAAATGGCTGCGCAAGCGCACAGCTAGGGTTGCCAGATTCGCATATCAATACCATCCCAATGGAAATTTAAAATTAGCCCAAAAGCATCCGAAAAAATTAGCTTGTGGGAACAGTTTAAACATTAGCTCAAATCTGAACTGGGGGAAAAAGCAGAGGACTTGGCAACGCGGCGCATAGCATATCTCGTTGAGTTCATGCTTTATCTCGGAATAAATGTAAAAGTCAAAGCTAAGTTGGAGGTTGTTCTTCAGAAGCAACGAAAACACAATTTCCGAAAGGCACGACGCGATTTTATTGCTTTATGTAGCCTAATGTTATGAAAGTACACATGAATCCTTAATAATGCGTGTTGCCATTGCCTTGCTATTGCATGTTTCTGTGACGTAAATATGAGGTAAATATAAAATTTGTACTTTTTGCGCATGTGCACGTGGTATTTTTGCATCCGATTGAATAAATGCAACGATTCACGCGTTTACATGGATACTCTTCTCCTGCTGATCGGATCACAGATCGGACAACGCAATCAATACAATCAAAATTTGCATTTGATCGGCCTCAATCGTATTGATTAAAGTGTTTACATGAATGCTTTTCAATACGATTGAGCCGATTGAAACGGATTATTTGGTTGTATGTAAACGTACATACATGACTTATTTTAACAAGAGTACTGAGTGTGTCTAAGATCTTGATTTTTTGTAAAGGGGGCGAGATGATGAGGAGTCCATGGAATCTGCAAGAAGACCCCCGGAGGAGCCCCGCAGGCGGTCGGAGCAACAACAGGTTCAGCCTCCTCCTCAGCAGCAGCAGCACCAAACGCAGTCTCAAACCCAGAACCCGGCCCAGCCGCCCGCGGCCCCACAACCTTCCCAAGCGCCGCCACAGTCCCCTGCCTCTTCCCAGAGTGCACTTGACCAGCAGAGGGAGCTTGCACGTCGCCGGGAACAGGAGAGGAGGAGGAGAGAGGCGGTAAGTTGAAATTAAATACAAAGATCTTGTGGATGTGGAAATAAATACGGTCGGTTATTGACGCTTGTTTTCTTGACCTTTCCAGATGGCAGCTACTATCGATATGAATTTCCAAAGTGATTTGATGGCTATCTTTGAGGAGAACTTGTTCTGAGTGTAAGAGGAAGCGAGAGACTGCAAAAAAACCCAACAACGACCAGATCACGGATTCCTCTACACGGACAGAATGGACTTGTAAAGCAGTAAGGGAAAGAGACCCCGTCTGACCGCAAGAAACACTGAAGAGGCTGAAATAGCGATGCATAAGCTGAGGCCCTGTGAGGGAGGCTGTAGCTCTTCTTTTGCCTTAGCAGAAAGAGAGAGGGACCCTCAGACTGGGACGCCATCGCCTCTCCGGCATTCCTCCTGGATTTGGCATTGTGACCGTGGCAGGAAAGAGAGGACTTGTGTGACTCTAATTCAGAATATGGGAGCAATGGACAATGCTACGATTAGCGGAGGAATAACCTAAACGACAACATTTAAATGTACTGATTATCTGTAGTACGGCATCCATCGACTGCCAGACGTCTGAGGGGGATTTGTTGTTCTCGTTTCGTTTCCCTTCCATCGTTTTGATTTCGCCATATGTCCTTTCCCCCCTTACACGGCAGGATGGGATCGGGGGCACTTAAGATCTTCCTCGGGAGAAGAGGGGAAGTGTACAGCTCGCCTTACACCGCTGACTTGTAACCGTGACAACACAAATAAAATTCACCAGGGGCTGTGATAAATGACTAACCGTGGTGTGTTTCACACTGTTATCATGTGCAGATGTTTCATTATGTAGGATCTACTGTAAAAAGGTATTTTCTTAATTACTGTTTTGGTTGATTTGGTTTTCTTTTCCTTTTTTAAAAAAAATATTTTTAACTCTCTCTTACCAACACCTCACCCCCCCCCCCCCTCTGATGTCTATGCCAAACATACGCATATCCTTTTACGCCCGAAACGCTTCACTTAACGTCTTTCTTAATATATAAATATATTTTCTTGTTCTCCCCACTCGTCATTAAAAGTTTAGGTAGTCTTGTAGAAAATAAACCCTAATATATGCATTATTCTGACAAGTGTTAATCGAGGCGAGAAACGGAGATCTACTTTTCACTTTTCATCGTTTTCACGTAAAAGGAATCCTATGGCAGGCCGGAGCGCTGATCTATAAGAGGCGGTTTCTGTTTAGTTTAAGTATAATTTAAAGAATACAGGAACTATTTTAAGTGTATTATACATGCATACATACATATAGAAGGAAAACTCGCAACTCTGTGCAAACTGGTACACGCATTTTACAATGTCATGCTAGCGCCGGGCAAAATTTAGGCGCGACGGAGCTCTCAGCTGGTCACTGCATGACTCCTCCTTTCTTTTCACGTTTCATTACAACTGCACAGAGCGAACTCTGTATGCTGTACTAGATATAATTACAAAAAAGTTTGCAAAAAAAATCAAATAATCGAAACCGTTCTGATTTATCATTGTTCTTGTTCGATTCTAGTGGATGTGTTCTAATTCTGTTATTTGACTCTCAAGAAAGGGTGGCGAGGACACAGTTTGAGACCTCGGCAGGTCCTCTGAGTTTTCTCTTATAGTGTTTTCTCCAGTGCCTGTATTGTATTGCGATTCTAGTTGGCATTTATTGCGTTCTGGGAGGGCGAGGGAGGGCCGCGGTTCGATCCGGGTGGGAAATTTGGGATTTAGGGGAGAGCTCGTGTTTAAAAGACGAAAAAGGAAAGTCGACGTTTTATATTTTACCCATTTACAATATTCAGGTTTTAGCCGGACTTCTCGAGTATACGCCATACAGCTACGTTTTCGTTTTCTCAAAACCGCTACGAGGATTCGTTCGAGCAGGCTATTAGGTGTGTCTGGATGCATCGTCATATGTCAGTATGGTTATATATGGAAGGGGAGGTCGGTCTAACCTGGAAGTTGAAATCCCAATAACACTTCATTTAAACGATATGCTTTGCAAACTTTTTTCTTTTTTTGGTCATGAAGTCCACTTATATAAATATCTAAGTTTTTCTTTGGTTAATTTGGTCTGTAAAAGTTAAAAGAGAAACACTTCATTCCTTCGAGCCTTTAAGTGTATTTTTTCGTGGTAACAGTTGGACATTATGTGCCATAGATTTGGATTGTCCGGAGAATGTGCTGACCTGCAGCTCAGCAGAGAGTTTGCTTTATTCAGGTATTTTGTTCTTTTGTTTTGTTGTTTTTTTTCTTTTTGGGTTTGTTTAACATTTTCCTCGATTACTGTTTGGTATGTGCGTGGGCTATCGAGGTCAATGGTTCAATCTGTTATGATCATGAAATAAACTCATCTCTTTTATAGAAAATTAAATGAAACAAAAAAAAAATGAGCCCGTCTCCTCTTTTATAATTCATACACAGAATCAGAGTTGTGTTCAATGCAGCATATCAGTTTTGCTTTGTTTAATATCAGATTAGTTTTTGCTGTTAACCTATTAAAACTGAATTATGTTGCTTAAAAAAGGCTTTTCAAACCATATATTTATTGCTAGGGGTTGTCTATATTGTTTAATGACACTTTTCAAGAGGTCAAAACAAAAGCAGTGTTTCCGCTATATACATTCTACCGTGGCGGCCCGCCATGCCTAAAACATCCCCGCCACGCCTGCGGTTGTGGATAGAAGGGATACAGCAAACGAAATCTCGCTGGATGAGCACTGTTTTATCCTAATCCTTCAACCAAACCCCACTCTAAACACAAAATTTCACACGATTGTAGGATGTATTTGTATCTCATTTAGCCAGAGCCGCTGTCTTCATCCTAATAATCCTACCTCCAAATCTAATCCTTAATTTTTCGGCATTTGCTGTATCCCTTCTAGACAAAACCCACGGCGGCAGCTCGCAAAAAGCTACAGAAATGTCCGCTCTGCCAGACTGGCTGTCTTAGAAATAAATTCCTTTCTGGATTCGCGTTGTTAACTCGTTTATAAATAAATCTCCTAAAGTATCATAATTTCTTCCATGGGTTTAGTTTAATGAACAAATAGATTTAAATCAACAGAGGATGATTAAGCTACGTCTTTGTTTTGAGAAATAATAATAAAATAAATAAGCCTATACGAAATATGTTACACTTAAATAATAATTAAATTGACAAAACGAATAAAAAAAGTATTTGAGTTTCTGTTTTTTTTGTGACGCGCGGACCAAAGCAGCAGAAAGCACGTCATGTTTTTAATGATTTTAAATAAGCACAAAGTTTTCTCCTTATTGTGAGTTTACACAAATAAAAATACATAATTTGAAGTTTCGAATATTGTTTTACTTTTATCTTTATGACTATAAATTTAGGGTAATTTAAGGTGCAAGGTCATCACGCATTTGATGTTCATCGGCGCATATACACGGACGCAGCGCAGGGCTGCGAGAAAAGACATTATTAAACTTTCGATTTAACATATTACGAGTTTTTTGGACATTCATTTGGAATCACTGTACTCATATTATCAACTTATCTGGTCATTAGTTATTCAGAATAGGCTATAAGCGCAGTAGCGCGCTGCTGGCCGCTCAGCTGTCAATCAATCTTCTGTGCTTTAGATCGACACTCACAAAGTTTCACATTAAATTATATGATATTTGTCCAAAAACAAAAGGCTAAATACTGAAAACTACTTATATGCGACTGCAAGACATTAATAGTCGAATCTGTTGTAGGAAACTTACATTATTCCCGTGGAAGAGAAGAACGTTGGTAATAGAAACTTGAGGCAGACGGATAATATTTGATATAACGGGTGTAATAATAGACTATTCGCGTGTCATTTGTGTTGTAGATGCAGGTCGGGACTCAATAGACAAGAGTAAAATGCGGGTCTAACATCCAAGACCAAAATTCGACTCGTTTTTTAAATGGCCCCGTGCTTTGTGTTTAAGATCTGTCTGAAGACCGTTAAAGGTTTCTATTCAACTGCGCGATTTGCGGTGTGACCGGCTCGGGGTCTTTATGTCAAATGGTCCGGACCGGGTGTGAAATAAAATTGCTGCTGATGGATGTTCGGTCAATCACAGTGGTGCGGATTATCAAACAGGACTGTGCGTGAGTTTGCAACAGCTCTGTAACGCTAAACACGAGCACAACTTGCAATGCACACTACATTAAAACTACAATGAAATATCCGAACTACGTACGTAGCTATGTAACGTTTTTTAAGAAAATACATTTTAGATCAAACATAGAAAAGCAATATGCTATAAATATAAGGAAAAGTAAATGACAGCATGAAAATGATAAAAAAAATACATGTTAGTTTACTGTAGCCTATATTCTACTTTTTAAAAAATAATGTACATTTATAATCATCATGGGCGCCCCCTGCCGCCACAGCTGAAAAAAATCCTAGAGGAAACACTGAAAAGGATGTTTATCATAAAGATGTCCTGGTAAAATTTTATTTGTAACAAATTCAGCAAATTCAATTTGTGTTTTATTTATTTATCCTTTATTTAATCTATCGAGACAGTCTCTTCTTCCAGGAAGACCTGGTTAAGAGCGCAGCACATAAAGTTTTACATAAAAACAAGGACAAACTGTACTTTAAGTATTATGACTGAAAAAAACAATAAAAAACAGTTTTTTTAAGACAAATTGCAGAATATTTTTAAAAATACATAGACACTTTTATCCTAAGTGCTTATAAATAAGACAGCTTTTTAAAGCTTTAAGATCAATCACCCCGCTGACCACCACCACCACATATAACAATAAAATGATTGTATACCCCTTACGTAAATTAACACTGGTTTTATCATAATAGTAAAAGTGTAGTAGCCTTGGTTTTTGGTGTATTGTGAAACATTTGTGAAACCATAGTTTGTCTTACAAAAGCCGTGGTTAAACTGTGGTTACTGCTTACTGTAGTGAAACCAGAGGTGTGAAGTAGTGACTTTTTTATTCCCTACTACTCGTATATCTGTACTTTTTTCAGTTCTTTGGCAACTTTTATTGCTTTTACCTTTAATACTCATTCAAATTAAAAATGTAGTACCTTCTTAAAGAAACCTGCCGACTTTTTGGGACTTTAGCTTATTCGCCGTATCCCCCAGAGTTAGATTAAGTCCATACATACCTTTTTCAACTTTTAACTCTGTCTGACGCATCCACCGCTAGCCAAGCTTAGCACAAAGACTGGAAGTAAATGGCTTCAGCTAGCATACTGCTCCCAATAGGTGACAAAATAACGCCAACATTTTATTATTTTTATGTTGTGATTTGTATAGTCACAGCGTGTACAAATAAAAGGTCATATGTAGGGCTGGGTATTGGCAAGGGCCTCATCGCCCATTATACAATGCATAGCGATACAATATAATGCGTTGCATGTTCCGATACATTGCAATGATTTTTCTTCTTTTTTTATAAAAATGTAAAAAAGACGGCTGATTTTTTTGTAACTTTTTGTCAAAGCCAAAGTGCGTCCACACGAAAGCTGCAGGTGTTTTTAAATTTACTGCCATTTTTTTCACTCCTGCTAACTTTTGAGACATTGGCTGAATGGCCGTATATGACAGATAACTGGACAGCGACAACAACAGCGGTGGAGGAGGTCGTTTGATGCACACAGAGGGATTAATTAAAAAAATAGTATAGTAAATCGATAGTAGAGATCGAAATATCGATACACTATCATGGAAAAAAGTATCATGATAGTTAGCTGTATCGATATTTTTGCACAGCCCTAGTCATATGAGAGACAGCCATCTTTAAACAGTATACATACTGGGAACTATATTCACTGCTACCAAGGCGGAGTGATTAGCGCAACACTTGCGTGAACTCTCTGCTCCTCACCAGTGGGCTTCTCATGTGCTGCGAGCAAACCTCTCCACCCAAGTAGCAGTACTTCGCCTTCTGAGAATATCGTTCCCAGTATGCTAGCTGGAGCCGTCCACTTCCAGTCTTTGTGCCAAGCCAGGCCAGCGGTGGGTGCATCAGAGTTAAGGCACGCACAGAGATGAAAAAGGAATGGACCTATCTAACTCTGGGGGATATGGTGAATAAGCTAAAGTTCCAAAAAGTCGGCGTGTTCCTTTAATAATAAACTTTATTACTGCTTTAAGTACTTTTTTAATGTAACTGTGTGAAATGTAGTTGAGTAAAAAGTATGGGAGTATGCTTTAATGTAGTAAAGTTAAAAAAACAGATACTTGAAAATGTTCTTGATTATAAGTACTCTACACCTCTAAGAAAAACTATTGTTAGTGAATGTAATCACGGTTTAACTATATTAAGAATGTTTTTCTTTTAAACTCGGTAATTTCATAAGAGCCGTTAATTAAAAATCTAATTCAGAACGAAGTATAATTTAATAGATACAATTTTAAATATACACATTTGTATTTATTTTTAAGGGTCACAAAGTGAACCCTGGAGAGTTGTACCATTATTTATAATGTGTGACGTAATGTTGCTTCATGCTTACATCATGCTGAGGTGTCTGGTCAACGATTTCACTCGGTTTCATAAGCAACCAAAACATTGAGCAAATCGCCTTTAAAGTGGTCCAAATTAGGTCCTTATCAGCTGCATCGACTCACAAAAATAAAGTCTTGATATATTTATGGTAGAAAATTTACCAAATATCTCCATGGAACCTGATCTTTACATATTTGAATGATTCTCCCTGTAGGGGTTCAATCTTCAGCTGGCTGGCAGGAGCAGCCACTGGCAGGTCACGTGACCTGCCATCCCTGCCAGTGGCAGCGACTGCTTAAAACTGATAGTTAAAGATATTTGGAAGTGATATGCTTTGTCTTTTATTCATTCAGTGTGTTTAACTTCTAGGCTTGTTAGTTATTTGAATATGTACTTTGATTAAAAGCTATTTTTGCATGCATTCACAACCAGAAGGAGCAGTACCGCCAGCAGCAGGGTGACGAAGCTCCTAATTTAGTGCCTTTCTTTTACCAGATTTATTTACATTATTATATGGATCTCTATTATGTAGTAAATATAAGTATCAGTAAGTATATATCAGTAAAATGGCTATAATGCGTGGAGTGGTTTAAACACCTCCTCCCGCTTAGAATATTATATCAAACGACATATTTTCCACAGGCAGCTCAGCCAGCCACTATTTTGCGCGAACTTTAACGTGCACCCTCCTGCTTGTCACAAAAGGATTTTTTTACACGCAGGAGTATAAAAAGTTTACACTGCATTTGTGCTTATGGATGTTTTCCAAGAATAAATCATCGTTTTGTAAACATGTATCGTGTTTAAAGCGCTTAAAAACAAAATGATCTGAACTGGATGCATTCCAGCTAAAGCCAGCTCAGCCAGCCACTAATGCACAAACTTTAACGCACGGCCTCCTGCACTTCACAAAAGGAATTATATGATTTTTTTACTCTGCATTTGTCCTTATGGATGTCTTCCAATAATCAATCATCGTTTTGTAAACATTTATCGTGTTTTTGGTGCTTAAAAACGAAATGATCTGAACTGGTTGGATTTACAGCCACCCAGTCAGCAACTTTGCGCGAACTTTAACGCACGCTAAATGTTTACAAAACAATGATTGATTAATGGAAGACATCCATTAGGACAAATGCAGAGTAAAAAACAATATAATTCCTTTTGTGAAGAGCAGGAGATCGTGCTTTAAAGTTCGCGCAATATAGTGGCTGACTGAGGTGGCTGTAAATCCAACCAGTTCAGATCATTTCTATTTTAAGCACCCTAAACACGATAAATGTTTACAAAACGATGATTGATTAATGGAAGACATCCATTAGGACAAATGCAGAGTAAAAAACAATATAATTCCTTTTGTGAAGAGCAGGAGGTCGTGCTTTAAAGTTCGCGCAATATAGTGGCTGACTGAGGTGGCTGTAAATCCCACCAGTTCAGATCATTTCTATTTTAAGCACCCTAAACACGATAAATGTTTACAAAACGATGATTGATTAATGGAAGACATCCATTAGGACAAATGCAGAGTAAAAAACAATATAATTCCTTTTGTGAAGAGCAGGAGGTCGTGCTTTAAAGTTCGCGCAATATAGTGGCTGACTGAGGTGGCTGTAAATCCAACCAGTTCAGATCATTTCTATTTTAAGCACCCTAAACACGATAAATGTTTACAAAACGATGATTGATTAATGGAAGACATCCATTAGGACAAATGCAGAGTAAAAAACAATATAATTCCTTTTGTGAAGAGCAGGAGGTCGTGCTTTAAAGTTCGCGCAATATAGTGGCTGACTGAGGTGGCTGTAAATCCAACCAGTTCAGATCATTTCTATTTTAAGCACCCTAAACACGATAAATGTTTACAAAACGATGATTGATTATTGGAAGACATCCATAAGGACAAATGCAGAGTAAAAAAAATAATATAATTCATTTTGTGAAGAGCAGGAGGTCGTGCTTTAACGTTCGCGCAAAATAGTGGCTGACTGAGGTGGCTGTAAATCCAACCAGTTCAGATCATTTCTATTTTAAGCACCATAAACACGATAAATGTTTACAAAACGATGATTGATTAATGGAAGACATCCATAAGGACAAATGCAGAGTAAAAAAAATAATATAATTCATTTTGTGAAGAGCAGGAGGTCGTGCTTTAACGTTCGCGCAAATAGTGGCTGACTGAGGTGGCTGTAAATCCAACCAGTTCAGATCATTTCTATTTTAAGCACCCTAAACACGATAAATGTTTACAAAACGATGATTGATTATTGGAAGACATCCATAAGGACAAATGCAGAGTAAAAAAAAATAATATAATTCCTTTTGTGAAGAGCAGGAGGTCGTGCTTTAACGTTGGCACAAAATAGTGGCTGACTGAGGTGGCTGTTAATCCAACCAGTTCAGATCATTTCTTTTTTAAGCACCATAAACACGATAAATGTTTACAAAACGATGATTGATTATTGGAAGACATCCATAAGCACAGATGCAGAGTAAAAATAATATAATTCCTTTTGTTTGGGTGTGCATTAAAGTTTGCATAAAACAGTGGCTGGTGAGCTGCATGTGGAAAATATTTTGTTTGATATAATAATGTAAGCGGGAGCTTCAACTCCAAGCCTTAATAGCCATTTGAGAGATACATACAAAAAAATCCATATTACAAAGCAAATAAATCCGGTTTTGAACAGAAAAGAAAAGCAAGGTTGTGAAAGTATGAAAAATAGTTAGACATTAAACACACTGAATGAATGCATATCACTTCCAAATACGTCAAACTACTTTTAAGCAATTGCTGCCAGTGGCAGAGATAGCGGCTGCCAGTGACAGGGATGGCGGCTGCCAATGGTTGAGTGGCAGGTCACGTGACCTACCAGTGGTTGAGTGGCAGGTCACGTGACCCGCCAGTGGCTGAGTGGCAGGTCACGTGACCCGCCAGTGGCTGCTCCTGCCAGCCAGCTGAAGATTGAACCCCCTCTCTGATTTTTGGCATAAAATAAAAATCGATAATTTTGACACATACAATGTATGTTTGGCTTTTGCTATTGGTTTTGTGTTCCAGGGGCACACATTTATATTACTTACTTGAAATATCTCCAAAATATCTGTCGTCTGAACGCAGCAGTGAATGCGCATGAGTGCGGACTTCAATTTTGACATCCAAACCGGAAGTGCTTCAATGCGTGCTGCGACAATACTGTCAAGCTGTAGGACATGGGGGTTAAAATAGAGGTTTTCAGGGTGAGTTAGATGTAATTAACAATTTTAAAGGCCAGTAGGTCTTAATAAACTTTATATAAACAGAGTAAACTGCTTTTTGGACTGTCAAACGTATAAAACTAGCTATTAAGATAGCATGGCTACAAAGCTGTCTACCCTGCTAAACATTTAGCAATTCTTTGTATAGCAATTCTTATATTTACATATCAGTAAATAACTATCCGAATATGTTATTTCCTATTAATTTACGTCACGTTTAATTACACAGATGATGGTTTATCTGTCATTTCCAGTGACGATGTTTTGGATATCAAATCAAGCCGAGTATTTCGAGGAATACATCGTAAAAAGAAAGGTAAACACTTTAATTTGAGATTTGTTATTTACTGTTATGAAGTTGTTTCATGGTGGCATATTGAACCGCTCCATTATTCTATTTATAAATAAAGTGTAGTCATATTTATCTACTTTACAGTGAGCAATACTTCTACAGCATTATTAATCTTAGTTAATGTTAATTTGAAAATTTACTTTAGCTTATACATTTTTTAAAAATCAAAAGATCTGCAAACTTTAGTTAATGCACAATAAATAACAGGAAATCTATATTTGAAGTCAGATATATTAGTATTACCTAACATTAACAATGACTTATAAATGCTATTCAAATATATTATTCATCCCTACTGAAAAATCCAGCTAAGACCAGCATAAACTGATAGCTGGTTTAAGGTTGCAGTAGCTGGTTTAAGCTGGTCCTTCCAGCCTGACCAGCTAGACCAGCTTAAAAAAATGACTAAAACCAAGCTGGGAGACTAGCTAAAACCAGCTCACCAGCTTTTGCTGGTCTTATATATATTATAAATATAAACGTTAAAGAGTAGAACCAAGTGTAAGCAATATGTGTTCATATATTTTTCAGAGAGAAATCTTTCCCCCTGATGAGAAAATGCACGTAAGTATTCAATCTTCAATTCGTCAATTTAACTTGACTGGTGGTTTCATTGACTAGTTTAGGCCAAACAGGCCTAACGTTGTATAGCTAGATACTTCTTTAGTTAGCAGCAACATTTAATCAGATTAAACAAAGACAAGTTACACTAGTTACTAGTTTTTTTAGATCAAGACGACAAAAAATGAAAGTTTATCTCTTTAAGGAAATGCAATGATACATTTTCTGTACATATTCACGTTGTGTCATTTCTTTTTCTGAAACAGAGACAAAAACTAGAGGACTTAAAGGAGCGCATGAGAAACAGGAAGGAGCAGAAGATGCTAAAACAGATGGCAATAGAGAATGAGGAATGATTACGAAACTACGTCATCATTTTTTCCATCATAATGCTACTTTGAAATCAAGACTTATTGTGTAACATTAACACACTGTCGTTATCAAACCATTGTTTTAAAACCTTGAGTACCGTATATAGTTTTGAGATATCCTTTCATTTAAGGAACAGATGGGGAAAATGTATATATTTGTAAATATATGAGTTTTCACACAATTATACACATGGTTTGATGTTTTTGTAACTTTCTAAATTACTATAAGTTATTCACTGTTTGTTTTGATTTATTTACAAATTCCAAATAAATTAAAGTGAATTCTTTTGAAAAATTTTGTTCAATTGTTTGATTTAGTTATTTTTTTTAAGTTGCATGTATTCTTACTTGTAAGTCGTATGTTTGTTCCTGTTGTTGAATTAGTGAAGCATTGCGTTAGCAGGGCAGATGTGATATAAAGCATCTGCCAAATTCAGTTATTGAAAAGAAATGTAATTTTATTCAAATGAAATGACTGAAAATATATCTTGCTTAAAATGTATTATAACAATAGTCAAATTAAGCTAGTTAGCATTTTCTCGTAACTGTAAATTATCTGCTCATAAATAGATTAAACTGTGTGATGTCATTAAATAATTGAAAACTGAAATATATACATATATTAATATATAAATTTATATATATACAAAATATAAATTGGAAAGAAAAAAATAACAAAGAAACAAGCAGTTTCATGAATGGTATATATGCTAATGCAGCAAGGCTATTTGCAGCTCTACTGCAAGCTCATACACTCCTGAGAAGACATTGGTAGGTGGTGGACAACTTTTGGATGTTTTATTTTAGATCAAGTAAAATTTCCTCCATCCAAGGTAGGCTTTGTTCATTTGTATCTGTCCTAGTTTGCAGGTTTTGGTAACTCTGTATAGCACTGCCTCCTGGAGGAGTATACATGCACTGACAACAACTTAAAACTTGGATGAGAGAAAAAGATTTAAGATGAGCTGCTTCTCATTCAGTCATCAAGAAAAAACGACATAATTTAATTTTAAAGTACATTTAACAACATTTAAACAAGTTAACTGCTTTAAGAAAACGCTTTGTTAAAAAAGGTTGTTGGGTATATTAATCCTTATGGATTTTTAAAGATTGAATAAATAATCAGTTTTAAATGTTTGTGTGTTGCTTTGTAAATTAAGAAATATAATATTTTAATATTTATGTATACATATTTTGTTTCATAAGATTATCAACATTACAACACACAAAACAAAACTTCATCGCTTTAACTCAGACGACATTTAATAACTGTATGAATTAGGTTTTGATGGATGATGCTCGTTTTGGAGCTTAAAATCAGGCACTATCCAATATACCATTATAAAGCTGAGGTTTAGCTTTAGCTAAAAGAAGACAATCAAACACCTAGAATGGCTTAAATGTAAAATATGGGCTAATTTTAATTTTGGATTGAACTATTCTAGCTGTCTTTATTTGAATAGACACTTTAAATACAAAGCAAGTTGCAGTGCAGCAGCTGCAAGGACAGTCCCCTGTTGTGCAATCCAGGGTTATGTGTGCCTAATGTAACTTCCCCTGGAGTGCAAAATGTGTTCTTTAGAAGAAACTTGTAACATTCTGGGTCATCTTTTCCTGAAATAAAATCCACACACTTTGTATTTGAATCTTAACCTTAACAGAATCTGCTACATTTGTTATAAGTTAATAGTTATGCTTCAGATGAGTCCAGATTAAAATCTAAAATCAAATCTAGATTAGAAAACAAACTTTATATATTTTTATAATATTGTAATCCATAACTAAAAATGAAAACCTGTAGAAAAAAGATATTTATAAACAATTAAAGCTCATTAATAAGCTTCAACAGATAATTTGTAAATATTTAAGTAATGCCCACCCATGTCATTTTCAGTGACCATACTCCTATTCATAATTTATTTCTAGTTAAAACCCTAAACGCAGTTTGTGCCATAATATTTGTAGTTAAATAAGAAATATGTATCTAGTTTGATACCTGCATGTCTAGTAGTCAGTTATAGAAACCATATTTTATGTCTCTATCTAAGCATAGCAATCAAACCCTAGCCAGGATCTTACTGGTGGTTAATATGGTTTTACTACAAACACATTATGTGCAATAAATATGCTCATATTGTTTTTACAAAGCTTTTTTAATTGATACAAAGTGAAGACTTTTATATTGTTAAAGACTTTTATTTTGAAATGTTTTCTTCCGTCCGTCAGGGTGTGGATTAGAAGCCATCATTTCTTCCTTCCCACAGGCCTGCTGGTGATCTGTCAACACGGAAGTGTCAAGATGGCCCCGAGTGGACTAAAAGCGGTGGTAAACGAGAGTAAGCGACATGCAATCTCAAAATGTGCACTTTAACATTGTCAATATGTAGAAATCAACCGATTGATGCCATTTATTGTTGTGTTATGGCTGTGAATATATCACTGTAACAACAGGTGTACAGTAAGTGATCGTTACGTCATGTCGGACCGTACTTCCGTATGAAGGAATTCACGCACTATAACTAAAACTATAGTTTATATTAGCACAACTTCATCAAAGTTTAACAACTGTACACAAAGCTTATTTTATTTAAAAATGTCATTTGTTTAAATGTAGTGTTTAAGATGCTTATGTTTAAGTACTGCATGAATGATTACAGTGCGTGTGTCAGATGTAATCTTGTGATCAAGCTCACGGTGGACATAAAACACGTAGGAAATGTTTAACTAAACACGTAAAAATTCTTGTGACAATGCCACCACAACACAAATAGATAAAGTGTACAGTTACAGCTCATTTTATCCCAATTTTGTCATCATCAGTTTGATTTGTATGCTTTCTTGCTTTATCAAAATGCTCTTCCTCTTTAATTGCTTGCCAAATTTTATAGCATTAACTGTATTTGCTTAAATATAAAAACAAAAAAAACACATATATGTTTTATTCACATGATTATTTTGAATGCATTTGTGTTTTCCAACAATTAAAATACATGTTATTATTATCATCCCCCCAGTTTTATATATATATATATATATATATATATATATATATTACCCAGGAAAGTCATTCAAGAGTAAAATCTTACAAATGCAATGTAAACTAGCTTTACTATTCTATTCTTTTCTTTTCTTTTATCTCTACAAATGACAATATTGTTTTTCCTGTGTAGAAATCCTCAATGGTGTGATCAAGAGCATTAAGAAAGATGGCGAATGGAAGGTAATATACGTGAAGTGCATCATCATTTACGTTTATTAAAGCGCTCAGATATCTCTGTATTTATTTATTTTGTTTGTTTAGGTGCTCATTGTCGATCACATCAGTATGCGGATTCTGTCCTCATGCTGTAAAATGTCCGACATCATGGCTGAAGGGGTAACAAGTGAGTATATTTTTTTAAATGTTACAACATTGGATACTATTAAACATTAACAGTTGAGTGCTGTGATGTTGTTTGTCCACAAGCTTACTATACAGTAGAAGAGTTTTATATCTATCCGGCCATAATAATAAGGCCAATGTGAGAATAAAGTGTGAACGTGTGTGTGGGTTTTTAACCGGGGTGTAACTGAAAGTTTCCGCTTATGTTTTTATTGTGAGATGTGTCTGTGTTTGCTGCTTTGCTGTGGCTGCATAAATAAATTTGAGGTGGTTTTCTTTACAATTGTGGAGGACATTAGCAAGCGCAGGGAGCCGATACCTAGTCTGGAGGCTATTTACTTCATCTCACCGGTGCCAAAGGTAAGGAATATACAATATAACAAAATGTAATATAATATATTTATAGACTTATATTTGCATAATAGTGGTCTTAAAACTTTATATCTTTCCTTCTTTACAGTCAATTCATGCACTTATCAATGATTTTAAAGACACAGCCTTCACTTATAAAGGAGCGCATATCTTCTTTACCGACAGTAAGCTAATTTTACTTTTTGCTATTTTTGGTTTCATACTTTACATGTGGTTACATAATAGTCAAATATGGGGTTGTGCCGATACATAATTTCTGTGCAGATACCGTTTTTCAATTACTTTGAATGACATCTACTGATAATGATAGATATCGATAGTTTGCTTTTAACTCCTTGCATCAAATTTGAGGACATGAAATCCTATTAGTGTGGGCTGCATAACGATTAATCGCAACTAATTGTTTTTGTTTACACCATATATGTGGGTGTACCATGTATAATAATTATGTATATATAAACACACATAAAGACACAAACTTGTGGTATGGTACACTGCAAAAAAAAAGATGTTTTTAGTATTTTTGTCTTGTTTTCGGTACAAATATCAAAAATTCTTAAATGAAAATGCTAAAGAAAATAAGTCTAGTTTTTAGACCAAAAATATCAAATTTAAGTGATTCTGTGCATAAAACAAGCAAAAAAATCTGCCAATAAGTTAAGCAAAAAATCTTGAACATTTTTCTTAAACACTAAGTTCAAGAAAAAATTTGCTTACCCCATTGGCACCTTTTTTTGTTGTTTTATGCACAAAATCACTTAAATAAGTAAACTTATTTCAAGATTTGTTTTCTCCCCCCATTGGCAGATATTTTTGCTTGTTTAAGCACACATTCTCTAAAATTGTATATTTTTTTGTCTAAAAACTAGACTTATTTTCTTAGGTCATTTTGCTCATCAAGAAAAAACATCTTAATTTAAGAATTTTTAGATGTTTGTACTGAAAACAAGACAAAAATACGAAGTAAGAAAGTATTTTTTTGCAGTGTATATTTTATATTATATATAAATATATAAATAATTTATAAAGTTTTTTTCTTAAAATTATACATGCATGTGTGTGTGCATTTATTTATAAATAATTATTATACACAGTACACACACATATATGATGTTAACAAAAACATTTAGTTGCGATTTATCGTTATGCAGCCCGCACTACTACACTGCATTTTCAAGAAAATATTTTCTTAGTATTTTTGTCTTGTTTTCAGTAAAAATATCTAAAAATTCTTAAATTAAGATGCTTTTTCTTGATGAGCAAAACGACCCAAGAAAATAAATCTAGTTTTTAGACCAAAATATCAAATCTAAGTAAAAAAAATCTTGAACGTTTTTTTTTTTAACACTAAATTCAAGAAAAATTAAAGAAAAATTTGATTACTTGTTTTATGCACAAAATCACTTAAATTTGATATTTTTGGTCTAAAACTAAACTTATTTTCTTGGGTCGTTCTGCTCATCAAGAAAAAGCATCTTCGTTTAAAATTTTTTAGATATTTTTATGAAAACAAGACAAAAATACTACCATTCTTTTTCTTGAAAATAACTTTTTGCAGTGTAGGATTTCATGACATCGTGTTTGATGCAAGGAGTTTAAAGCAAACTACTGGCCGATATATCGGTGCATCCCTAATTGTTTCTTAATACTAGAGTTTTGTCACGTTCATTATGTTGTTTTATTCCTCATACACTTCTACAAAATTAAATATTTTTAAAGTTGATATTTTTATGTTCAGCTAAGACCCCTTCATTATGTGCATATCAATATGTATACATTTCGGGGCCGTTTCCCAGGCAGGATTTAGATTAATCCAGGACTAGGCCTTATTTATATTAGGACATAATAATAAACTTACCTTAAAAAAACATTACTGATGTGATTTTGAGACAAAACAATATTTTAAGATTTGTCAGTGCAAGATGTTTTTTTTTTTTTTAATTAAGCGACTCAAACATGCATTTTAGTCTGGGACTAAGATAATTCCTCCTGCCCCTTACACTTTGTCGTTTAGTCTTTTCCTGTCACATCCATAACACAAATATACTTTAGAAAAAACATTTTGCCTGTCAGTTCCCCAGATTTGGTATTCGGATAATATGCACACCTAGTTAAAATATTGTAAGACGTTCATTTTTACCGAGCTGTCATTATAGATTTAAATGTCACATCCATGATGCTGGAATTGCCTTAG
This sequence comes from Misgurnus anguillicaudatus, assembly GCF_027580225.2. Taxonomy (NCBI): domain Eukaryota; kingdom Metazoa; phylum Chordata; class Actinopteri; order Cypriniformes; family Cobitidae; genus Misgurnus; species Misgurnus anguillicaudatus. Next base: position 13,608,235 of record NC_073355.2, read on the forward strand.
AATGATCAAAACTAAATAAATGGAAGTTTGGAAATTCTTTAGTTATATATCACAAAATACATAAATGAACTTAGGGGCGTCCTCACTTTTGACTGATATTGTACATGTTTTGGGTTGATGTAAGTGTATCGTGTGTAATCTGTGTTCATTGTGCCCTCAGCTTGTCCGGATGGGCTTTTCGCTGAGCTCGGCAGGTCAAGAGTCGCCAAGGCCATCAAAACCCTAAAGGAAGTGAATGTGGCTTTCATTCCATACGAGTCTCAGGTATGTAGACTTTCACGGTGTTTGATAAACTACACTCGCCCAGCTCGGCCCATACAACAACACTTGCGTTTGCATTACAGGTGTTTTCTCTGGACATCCCTGCTTCCTTCCACACCATCTACAGCCCGGTTCACACTGACTTAGATGCAAAAACAAGGATGATGGAGGCCATGGCCGAGCAGATCGCCACACTTTGTGACACGCTGAAGGAATACCCAGCCATCCGCTATCGCCAGTACGAACCACACCTTCAGTTCTACGCCTATTTCCTTTTATATTGTAGTGAACGTTTCCTGGTGATTAGGTTGAAGTATACGGGTAAACCACATGTGTGTCTTTTAGGGGCCCAAAGGAGAATTTTACTCTTGCTGAGATGGTGATGGATCGCCTGAATGCACATAAGGCAGATAATCCCAGCATGGGGGAGGTGAGATGTTGGATATTTCAGTCGTAGTTTCACTGAAAGCTGTATTTCCTGTATTCCTGTTTTTGAAGTGTTCCTGTTGCTCGACTGGTATAGTGGCGTAAAAGGTCATGGGTTCGACTCCGAAAATGTACTGCTTGAAAACATTGCTATTCACTTTAGTTAAAAGCGTCTGCAAATGTGTAAGAGATGTGTCACACATTTTCTTCACACCTTTCTATTTCTTCTTTTTAAAGTGACACCCGTGCCATTTCTTACACTGTCTTCTGGACTTTTCTTTCTCTCTCTTTTTTTCCTGTCTCTCAGCTGATAGTTTCAGGTGAGTGTTCAAATGCAAATCTTGGCCCTCGTTCATGAAACCCAAGCAGAAGTTGTGAAAATATTAGCTTTAAAGGTGCAGTGTGTAAATTTTAGGAGGATCTGTTGACACGACATGCAATATAATTCTAAACATACGGTTGTGAGTGTAAATCCTCTGTGTGTTTGATTGACAGGGCACAGATAAAGCACGCTCCCAGCTGTTAATAGTGGATCGTGGATACGATCCCGTTTCTCCGATTCTGCACGAGCTGACCTTTCAGGCTATGGTTTATGATCTGCTAGACGTCCAGCAGGACATTTACAAGTGAGTGGTATCAGCTTGTCCACCGATCTTTAGTTCTTCTTAAGCATTAACTCAAATATTATTTTCGTGAGTTGATCTTATGAGCGTCATATTGCTGACAAGTATCAGACGACAGGAATCGGTGAGGCCCGGGAGAAGGAGGTGTTGCTGGATGAGGATGATGAGCTGTGGGTGCAGCTGCGGCACATGCACATCGCAGACGTCACAAAGTGAGAGCAGCTCAGTGATTGGTTATGTGATGTGTGTCGCACCCGCTGTCGTGTTTCTGTGCTGACGGTTTGTGTTTCGTTGCAGGAAAGTGACGGAACTGCTGCACACTTTTTGCGAGAGTAAGAGGATGACCACAGACAAGGTACAGAAGCGTGTTTTCTCTCTGTGCATTGTAATGTTGTGACCTGCAGTTTATTACGCGACTTTAATGAAAAGGACATGCAATTTTCATTTTAGTTGATTTTTATGTAATTATGTGAGATGAAAGTAATTGCAACGAGACACTTTTTAGGAACGTGGAATCAGTCATGTTTTGAGGGGGGGGGGGGGGGGGTTAATGGTATTTTATGCGTTCTGACTTATTAACACAGTGTAAGAGTTGTAATCTTCATGCTAAACAAATGCAAAGTGTTAAAATAGCAGTTAAGCTCATGAGTCATGAGTTGCTGGTGGTAGTAAGACTGCTTCTGTGTTAGGTTGGAAATCAGTAGGGGTGTAACGACGATACATCGATTTGGAACGATACATCGACTTTATTCCTACTGATCCGATGCATCACTGCAACACATAAAAAATCAATTTGAAGTACCTTTATTTTGACACCCTCCACGCTCTCATTCCTTGTTGTTTTGTCCATATACGCGCATTTTGTTTATTTTCATCTGCTAGCGTCAGCAAGTGAATGCGATGCAGCCACAAAGCGGTTGTAGCAGCGAAAACACAGCTAAAGACACAGAAGACAAGCGTGTGTTTAGCACTGCAGGTGATATTGTCCATGCAAAGTGCAGTGTCCTCTCTCACATGTTCATTAGTTGATTTTTCCCTCAAAAGAGACCACTGCAGCACTTGTTTGACTGTTAGATCTGATGTTGTGTGACAAATCAAATGCTTAAAGGAATAGTCTACTCATTTTCAATATTAAAATATGTTATTACCTTAACTAAGAATTGTTGATACATCCCTCTATCATCTGTGTGCGTGCACGTAAGCGCTGGAGCGCGCTGCGACGCTTCGATAGCATTTAGCTTAGCCCCATTCATTCAATGGTACCATTTAGAGACAAAGTCAGAAGTGACCAAACACATCAACGTTTTTCCTGTTTGGGACGAGTGGTTGTACGAGCAGGTTTGGTGGTGCAGAATGGGTCGTGGCGCTTTTCTGAGCGGTTTTAGGAGAGGAACTATGTTTTGTGGCGTAGTGGCTCTTTTGTGAGTACTTCGACTCGGCGCAGTAACACCCTCCCTCTCCCATTATGAGAGTGAGAAGGGGAGCGAACTTTTCAGGCGAGTCGAAGTACTCCCAAAAGTGCTATTACGCCATAAAATACAGTCCCTCTTCCAAATCCGCCCAGAAAAGCGCCACGCTTCACTCCGTACCACCAAACTTGCTCGCACAACCACTCGTCCCAAATAGGAAAAACGTTGATGTGTTTGGTCACTTCTAACTTTATCTCTAAATGGTACCATTGAATGAATGGGGCTAAGCTAAATGCTATCGAAGGGTCGCAGCGCGCTCCAGTGCTTACGTGCACGCACACAGATGATAGAGGGATGTATCAACAATTCTTAGTTAAGGTAATAACATATTTATTATTGAAAATGAGTAGACTATTCCTTTAAGTTTAACAGCTTTATTTTTTATATTCATTTATTTTTCAATTTATTAGCATTTTTTCTAAATCTACCTCAGTTATTGTCATTATTGCGCATTTTGGCACAAAATACTGAAATACTATTGCCATAATAAGCTTGATTTTATGTGACATTTTGCCTCTCATTATTTATTTTTCTTTATTTAAAAAAAAGTGTATTTTTTGTTAGTTTGTTGTTGTAAATGTTCCAAGTGGGACAGAGATTGTGCCATTTCAAAGAGTTTTAATTTAATGTACATGCTATATATTTTGGTTGCATTTTTAAGTAAAACTGTAACCGCTTAACTAGGCATGTAACATAAAAATACCGAAAAATTAATCCGATCGAACCGTAATCACATTGAAGAAGTCCTTGATGCATTGGCAAAAATCGCAGAGTCGGCGGAGACAATAGATATTGCATCGCAACGTAATGAACTTTCCGATTTACACCCCTAAAAATCGGGGCGTAAGTGCATATAAACGACACGAATATGTAATGAATCATAAGTTATCCAGAGATAGTGGGATAATGTTGTGTGTGTTTTGCTTGCTCAAGACTTGCTTCTGTCTACTAGTCTGAATCTGAGTAGGGCTGCAAGGTATAGCGAAAGCGGGAAAATAGCGCAAATGTGCATATCGCAATGAGTCCTGGTACCAGGTGATTTGAATACGTCAAAAAGTTACCTATTGTCAACGTTTTTTGTCGATGCAGATGGCAGAGAGACAAAGGGAGTGATACCAGAAAGAATGTGAGATGTGTATGTTGGTTATATCATTTTATTTTTTTATTAGAAATTAATTTGACTTTACAAACTTAAAGGAGTATTCCATTTTCATAAAAGAAAAATCCAGATAATTTACTCACCACCAATAATTTAGTCATCCAAAATGTTGATGTCTTTCTTTGTTCAGTCGAGAGGAAATTGTGTTTTTTTGGGGAAAGCATTGCAGGATTTTTTTCGTTTTGATGGACTTTAATAGACACCAACAATTAGCACTTAACTCAACACGTAACAGTTTTTTTCAACGGAGTTTCAAAGGACTATAAACAATCCCAAACGAGGCATAAGGGTCTTATCTAGCGAAACGATTGTCATTTTTGACAAGAAAAATAACAAATATACACTTTTAAAGCACAACTTCTCGTCTAGATCCGGTCGTGATGCGCCAGCGTGACCCCACGCAATACGTCATGACGTAAAGAGGTCACAGAAGACGAACGTGAAACTTTGCCCCAGTGTTTACAAGTGTGTTGAAAGAGGACCATTCCGACATTGTTGTATGTCAGCTGATACTAATTAATGTCTTTGTGTCAGTTTATTGTTTAAAATGGTCTGCAAATGTGCGTTTTATATATGTAACACGTGACCTCCCTACGTCACTACGCATTTGCGTTAGGTCGCGCTGGACCGGACCTAGACGAGGAGTTGTGGTTTAAAATGGTATATTTGTTAATTTTCTTGTCAAAAATGACAATCGTTTTGCTAGATAAGACCCTTATGCCTCGTTTGGGATTGTTTATAGTCCTTTGGAACTCCGTTGAGGGAAACTGTTGCGTGTTGAGTTGAGTGTTGGTTGTTGGTGTCTATTGAGGTCCATTGGAATGGGAGGGGTCCTGCAATGTTTTCCTCAAAAAGCATGACTTCTTCTCGACTGAACAAAGAAAGACATCAACATGTTGGATGACATGGTGGTGGGTGGATTGTCTGGATTTTTCTTTTAAGAGAATGGAATATTCCTTTAAAGGTACTGTATGGTTTTTAGTGACATCTAGCGGTGAGATTGTGAATGGCAACCAACCTCAATTTCGAAACGCAATGAGAAGCTACGGTAGCTGCCACAGGACTAAGGGCCGATTCACACCGGCTGCGTGGCGTATCTGTTGCATGTCAGTTGCGTGGCGGCTGCGTCGCATTTTCTGTGTCTGTACATACCAGAAGCGTGCCTGACGCAGCACTGACGCGCTGCTGTTTCTATAGGTGACATATATTTTGCCTGGAAACGCTTCCAAGACGCTTGCGTGTGGCGTGAAAATTAGGCGTCGGTCCTATTCCTAGCATGCACGCGTTTTCTGAGACGTGCATGTCATGCAGGTGGTGTGAACTGTCAAACCTGCTAACATGGGAGCCTAAATAAAAACGGACACGCCACGCAGCCGGTGTAAATCGGCCCTAACATGTCGTCGTCGTCTGAGACAACGTAGTGACGAAACGCGCTCTATAGAACAGTTTGTCCATTTAGGGGCTACTGTAGAAACATAACGACAACTTTCATGTACGTAGATAAAAATGGCTCACGGTCAGGGACTATTTTTTTCTAGCGGAAGGAATGCTTTTATTGATTTAACTTCATGAAAGTTGCACTTATAATTTTTTTTTTACTTTAATATTGTGTGGTAACTGTTTTATAAAAGCAATAAGGTACTCGAGGCTTCGCGTCGTGCCTAACAACGCCCATTCAGCCGTTATTTTTTCACGATACAGTACAGCCTCTCGTACCTTATTGCTTGTGTATATTGCATTTACTTCAATATTGTGCAGCCCTACTGAGTAATCTACAACGTCATATAAACGGTTTCAGCAGTAACAACATAAACAAGCGGCTTTCGTGGTCATTATCTAACATCCGGTAAACTCCGCTAAGAATAAATAACAACAAAGTCCTTTTAAAGTAGTTCATTTATATAACAAGCAAAATAAACAACATGTAGATTTCCTAGAAAACCAAAGCATTTGTTATTTTTGATGAGGTATTTGTTTAAGAGTTCGGTTTAGCAACTAGTCAGACCAATAAACAAACAGAAACCGGAAGTAAAGTTCGGACCAGACGTGCAATCGCGTGACCACACCAGACGTGATGAAACCGTCTGTACACCCGTGCTGTATTCTAGAATATTTTTTATGCATTTTAACTTTATAATCTCAAGTCAAGAATAAAGTCGCACACATCATAGTTTAAAACTGTACGTTCCTACAAAATGAAGATTATATTTCCAAACTGTACTGAAGTGTCATTATTATCTCATTCCTCAGGCTAACATCAAAGATCTCTCACAAATGCTGAAGAAGATGCCACAGTACCAGAAAGAGCTCAGCCTGGTATGAGTTCTCCAAATTAACTTCTCAGTTTCACTTTAAAGTCTTAAAGTCGTGCAGACTCAACTGTGTACCGTGTTGTGTTTATGACAGTACTCCACTCATCTGAACCTGGCTGATGCGAGCTTGAAGAAGTTCAAATACCAACTGGACAAACTCTGTGAGGTGGAGCAGGTCAGTACACCAAACAATACTTTGAACTTTATTAAACCAGCGTTGATTATGATAAAAATAAAATTTCATTCCTGTTTGTAAATATACAGTTGCACACCAAGCACTAACATCTGACCATGGTGTGCATTTCAGGCAGAGGTTTTGTTGTTAGGAAGGAGGGTCATATCAGACCATATCCATATAGATGGATTTGTTTCATCCTGTATCCCGCTGGGAAAAATACTGATGAACTCGATATACCGCCCAGCCCTACTACATGTGTACATTTAGCATAGTGCATGTGTTTAATGCTGAATTTAACTCAATATTTAATGTTATTTTGGTAAACATCTTAGAAGAGACAGTTGCGTTTTAGATGGTCTATTTACAAATAGTTAAATTATCTATTTACTTATTGCAATTTTTAATCAATGTGTTAAGGGACCTATGATCTGTGACAGTGAAATAATGCACAGGAAGTCATTGCATAATCTGTGAAAGTACCATGTACACGGCTGTACACATTACATTTACTTCTGTTTTATATTTAGCAGTTTGTTTATATATGGCAGATGGGCACATGGCTTTAACTGTGCATTTAAACATCCATTTAATGTATGACTTTGTGTATGGAGGTATTACAGCTGGCTGAATACAGCTGCGTTCTTTACCTTCAGTTTACATAACACATGACAGTCTGCTAATGGATAATCTCATCTAACTCTTATTTAGATGGATTTGTGTATTTATAAGTAAAACCTCAGTTGTTTTATGTAATTGTAAGTAAATTTTTTCCTCAATGTCGCTTTTTAACTGATGGACGTCTGGGTGTAATATGCAATGATATGAATGTGTTTAAAAGTACAAACTGCATGAATAATATTTATAACGGAATTAGCAATATCCTCTTTAAAACTTATTTATTGAAGTGTCTCACTAATGTCATCTTCCTCAAAGTACTACACTGCATTCTTTTAGTATTAATGTGATGCTTGCAAATCTCGTTCTTCAGTCACATGCTGTTCTCATAGGTGGACGTGTTTGTTTCTCTAGGATTTGGCCATGGGATCAGATGCTGAGGGGGAGACACTCAAAGACGCCATGAAGAGTATCGTCCCCGTTCTGCTCAACGCTGAGATTCAACCCTACGACAAAATCCGCATCATTCTGCTTTACATTTTCCATAAAAAGAAGGGTAAATAAACTTGATGACGTTATCGAAGACTGATGTATTAAACAGATTCTTAAGCCTGTTTTTGTTTTTATACATAGGCATCGGGGAAGAGAATCTAACCAAACTCATCCAGCACGCAAACGTACAGCAGGACAGTAACATCATCACAAACCTGCAACATCTGGGCTGTCCCATTATTTCTGGGGTAAGATGATATCTTCTGATATCTTAATGTGGCCAAAAAAGTGAAAAATTGTGCAATATTTGCTTTGAATGCCCCCTCATGTTAGATTAAACCCTTTAAGATATGATGTATGTATGGTTAAAAAGACAAACCCCACTTAACTTTAACCTCCTAAGACCCGGGCTTTGGTTTGGCTTGCATTTTAGATTTCTTAGGAAGAACCAATAAATATAATAACCTAATATTTTTCTTTGAACATGAAGCAGTGTAATTGTCCATGTTTGTGTACAACAGGTTCCAGTTACACAGAATTAAGTATTATGGTGCAAACAACAAAAAATGTGGTGTCCATGTATGTGGACACATCAGGTCTTAGGAGGTTAAAAGTAGTTATCGAAAAAAAATAGCAAAAAACGCAAACCACCAAATTAGAAAAATCTGAGAATATGGCTTTAAATAAATATACAAAGTTTTATATTAATATTTTGTAGTCATTGTCCTGGGCAGTGTCTTTATAAACTTAGTTATTATTATATAATATAAGTAGATGCTCCAAACAAATCAATTCAACATGCATATACATTTTTATGCTTCTTTAATACAATATTTGAATAAATAGCAAAGATATAAACTAGCTGCAACAACTAATTAGTTGGTCTGTGACGGCACATGTCTGCTTCATACAACGCTAACTGTGCACTTATAATTTAAGTCAGCAGGCGCATGCCCTTCATACAGCGCGAACTGGACGTTTTTCAGGCACTCCTCCTTCTCACCGCGCAACCAGTTTGTTTAAAAGCAAAGGAGCATTGCCCGGACTACAGAGTTGCCAGGTCCTCGCCTTTTTGCGGAGTTCTGATCTGTGCTACTTTTAACCCTTAATCAGTGTTCAAAAAGGATAACGTTTTTGGTGTTTGGGGTCCGATAGACCCCACACTTTTAAAGAGCGATTGCATAAGGAAATATAAAAAAAATGTATATGGACAACTATCATTTTCTTTTATTTACTTGTCAACTCTACATTTATGCTGTGTTTTTGTGGAAATTTAAAAGTTTTTTTTACCTATTGCACAATTTCCCTTAATTTTTCTTGATGCTTCAACTTCTCCTCACAACTTTATGATATATATTTTGTGAATATATATTTAAACCTTCTGAAATACATAAAAAATCTGTATTTTGTGTGTGTGTATGATATTCATTTACTTTTATTTTTTTTGCAAACAAAATGAAAAAAAAAGTTCCCATTCATTCAAAACTTTTTTTTTTTCATTTTTCCATTCATTTTCAATGTGGGATCATTTTGACCCCAAACACCTTAAACGGTAATATTTTTTACCCACCTTTCAAACAACCAAATCAAGCCCGGTTTTTTGCATGTATAGATATATAATTTTGGAAAAGAAGAGTTTCATCCTACCGAGCCCCTAAAGTGACATTGAAGTAAAAAAATCTAAAGTTTAGTTTCATGTGCTCACGCGAAACCTTCATGTGCAGAATTTTTTTTTAAGTTTAGTTTCGCGCGCTCACGTGCAACTGTCACGCACTCACGTGAAAGAGATGGTTTCACGTGGGGGGCACACCGTGGTTTCACGTGGGGGGCACACCGTGGTTTCACGTGGGGGGCACACCGTGGTTTCACGTGGGGGGCACACCGTGGTTTCACGTGGGGGGCACACCGTGGTTTCACGTGGGCATGCAAAACGAAACTATTTAATTTTTGCTCCATGTCCCCTTAGGGACTCCGTATCATGCCCCTGGGATGAAGGTAACACTTTTGAAAAAAAGGAAAAGTCCAGTGGGGTCGCCTGGGACCCCAAACACTGATTAAGGGTTAGAGGTTGATGTTTTTCTATGGGTTAGAGATAGAAGAATTTGGTTCATGAGTTATTGGTATTTGTGCTGCGAATTAGTCATGCTTTTGGACTAATTTTAAATGGCAATTGGGCTGATTTTGTTACGTGGATCTGGCAACACTGACAGAACAATGACGGAAGCAAATGCGCAAATGAACGCTGGTTAATAAAGGTTACATTTCATTCTTTAATATAAGTGAGTTTGTATTTTGTTTAATTTTTGTTGGGTTTTCATAAAAAATAGTAATAAACCACAAACTAAGCATCTGTTTTAAAGTAAAGGGGAAGTAAGTTTTTAGTACTGTAACAATGCATGTATATCACTTTCGTATCATAATGGCTTATTTATTTTGTTAATAACGAATAATGTTAATTAATTCTCATCAAGTTAAAGATTAAAATTTGTTTATTAATCTGTGGCTAAATTTCCTCACCAGCACTGGGTTCATTTTGCTTATTTATGTTTTGACATTTAAAGATGTTTTACTATTTAAAAACTGCAAAAACTGTTTTTATTTAAGGCTTAAAATATCAAAATCAAAAATATACTCTGTAGTATTGTGTGGCTTTTGCACTTTTTGACATTTCTACACATTGATAACCTAATTTAATGCCTTATTTAGCGGAGAAATATTTATGTTTTTATCTGATTAGTTGATTAACCCCGAAAAAACAAACAATCGCCCGATTAATCGATTATAAAAAATAATCATTAGTTACAGCCCTAGCATCTCCAAAGACCCAAATGTTTGGATTCAAGGCAGGCCTAAAGAGTGGTATGTTAACACGTGACCTATTCTCTGTCTTTTAGGGTACTAATGCCTGTAAGTCGTTGCCTGATAAGAAAGAACGTCCAGAGTCCACTTATCAGCTCTCCCGGTGGACACCAACCCTTAAAGATGTGATGGAGGTCAGGAAACTCTTCCTAGGTTGGTTGTCATACAGGAATGCAACGATTGTTTTCTCATTTGCATCCTCTTTGCTGTGCAGAATGTGATCGATGACAAGTGCGACAGGAAGCAGTTTCCATTTCTGTCTGACCCCGCCCCCATCACCACCACGCAGACTGCAGTCAGGTACCTGCACAGCATGACAGATTATGTTTAAAGAGGGATTAACCAGCTAGCGATTTGAATAGATTTATTACACACATTTGTATTCTTAGTAACACGAGACGAGAGTGAGAGGCCAAAACTGAATTAAATGGCTTTTGCTATTTACATTTGTGATATTGGACAAATGTAATTCATTATTTTTTTAAATATTGCTTTAAATGAGGCTAGTCGCTTAGGTTGTTTATAAGTGAATTTTTTCAGTTTGATTTCAATCTTTGACTCAGTCAGTATTAAATATATTAATGTTATATTTTTACTCAATGTTTTTTACATTATCTCAGATGGTTTTTGTTCCTAAACATTTCAATTTCATAAATATCATAAAGATCAAGAACATTTCATTTAACTTTTTACCTACAGTCACAAGTTCACAGTGTTGTGTAACAGTGTAAATGTTGTTGGTACCCCAGCAGTGCGAGGTTTGGACACTGGCACAAAAACAAAACCGCCACCGAGTACCGCAGCGGTCCTCGCCTCATCATCTTTGTGATCGGAGGAGTGACCCATTCTGAGATGCGTTGTGCTTATGAAGTCACACGAGCCACTGATGGCAAATGGGAGGTTCTGATTGGTGAGATGAGATCTCTGCTTTAAACATGTATATCACGAACACCCTAGCAAACACTTATCACTTTGTTGTTTTCCTCCGTAGGCTCGTCTCACATTTTGACTCCATCTGATTTCCTGAATGATCTGAAGAAGTTGGACCAGCCAGTATCTTCTTAGCAGTCACGTTTCTTAATCATGTCACCGAGCTCACGTATAAGCCGATATGTTAAAGTTTGGATTGTGAGAAATAACCAGTAAAAAAGACTTATTTGCTGTCTTTTAAAGTAGTTATTTTAATGGTCTGAGTTAAATGGTGGTATATGTATGTACATATATATATTAATGCTGTTATTACACATATTTAATATAAAAGAAAATATAAGTGAAAATTCTGTTGCCAGATCCTCATAATTTTGTGGATAAAATCTTGCCTGTATAATTATCAGTTCTGTTAAGATCTGAATATGTGAAGACTTTTATAGACGTCCGAACGGAAACAAATGATGTTGGATCACACTGGATTCTGAGTCACACTGTATCGACTGCTTTTGTTTATTAATAGAGGTTTTATCTCACAACTGCCTTTATCTGTAGTGTCCACAGGCCTTTATAACTATAGAAAAGAGAAGCAAAGATTTCTATTTGTTGTTTGGTTCTTGTGTTTGTGAAGGCATGAAATGTTTCATCTCAGTTATAGGCGTCTTTGTGTTTGTCATGCTCTAAACTTGTGCACTTTTTCTCTTAGTGTTACGCTTTGTAACGTTTAATGTCACAGATTGGGTGATTTTGGTTCTTTGGGCCTTTTATCTGTATGCTCTAAAAAACTTTGTATAAATGTGTCATCATATATGTCTTCAATAAAGGATTTAGATATTTAAAGCAACCTGCGAAGTATGAAGTCAGTTCCTATCAGCTATTCAGGTTCCCTTTAAAAAAATGCAGGGTTATTTTTAACATACTAGTTTCTTGTCACACTCTATTCTCACGATCACATACTAAAATAATTTCAGTTCAAATAAATACTTTTATTTCTATGATAAGTAAACACATGTGACAATCACAGTTTATTTTGCAATAAATGCCTGCAGACTATATGCATTATTCCTCATTTTAAAATCACTTTTTTGCAATATTTCACTTGAAGCAATGAGCATGAACTTATAATAGAGGTATAATAAAAGTCTGTGTAATAAAGTGATATATTTCTATGGCTCTATGTTTATTTGTAAATATGACTTTGCCACACCACTAAAAAAAATGTGTTACTAACTTCCAAGCCAAATTTGAATGATAAAACCCGCCAAGTAAATAAAATAAGTTATTAAAATCTTGGGAAAATAAGCAACAATCTCTGCTCTCAAACGCTGGGGGGGGGGGCGTGTCCGCTGTCGGCTCTGAAACCACGCCCACTCGCGAGTAGTCTGCCTTCAGTCTCACCTTTTAAATACCGCTACAACTTGAAACAATTTCCAGAAATGTCAAAAAAGTACGGATTTTACATGTAAGTGCACGTTTGTTCGCATAAACATCAAATAAATAATATTAACCATGGCACGTTTTGGGTCGGTTTCAGATAACAATATAAGCAAACGGCATTCGTGGAAAACACGTTACTTCCGGTTAACTAAGCAAAAAATGAATAACAACAAAGTCCTTTTAGAGCGTTTTATTTCTGATAACAAGCAAAATAAATAAAAAGAAGATTACCTTAGTTCAAATCATAGCTAAAGCGTATCGAAAACTACACTTAGCTAACGTTAATGTGTAACGTGTACTATAATGCAGTGGTTCTCAAACTTTTTCAGCGTGCGGCCCCCCTTGTATACAGTGCATTTGTTTGCGGCCCCCCCAAAGAAAATTTGTTCTAAAATGTAAAATTTTAATTAAACAAAACATATAAAATTATTCAAAGTAGGGCTGTTGGTTAGTAGCCTTATATATTTTTTGGTTTAATTACACAGAATTCATGACAAATTCATGTATTTTATAAAATGTCATAAAACATGGACCCCCTGGCATCATCTCGCGGCCCCCAGTTTGAGAACCACTGCTATAATGTATGCTAATGATGATCGTTTTCGAAGCACTGCTTCATGAGGCTTCGAAACATTTACGAATCTTTTGTTTCGAATCAGTGGTGTTTCAAACTGGCCCAAGTCACGTGATTTTAGCAAACGAGGCTTCATTACGTCATAACTGTTTCGAAACTCTGATAGTTTACCACTAGGGGGAGTTTGATCACAAATGACCAGTGTCTAATATGTTTAGGTAAACTTGGGTCAGTTATGCAAGTTCATAAAACATTTATCCTTCTGACTAATAACATTGCATTTTGTCTAGTTTTTGTTTATAGACAGATTTAATGACAAAAATGTGCATAATTAAAAGGGTAGGTAGTTTTAATGATTTGTTTGCCCTAAATAAAACAAAAAACAAATAATACACGTTTAACTATGTCTTAATTAAGTTAAATAATTTTTTAACATATTTTAATAAAAGTCTTGCTATTATTTTGTAATAAAAAGTGTAAAATGTTTGGACATATCTGCTTTTACACTGTTTTGACCAGCAGGGGTCGCCAGCGTTTGTGGTGTTTCGAACTGCTTCGAAAAACTGAATCAATTTGGTTCAATTGATTCGAAGCTTCGAAAAGCTTTGTTGCTCCCACCACTAATGTATGCAATATTAACTACAGAGGCTGCCAACCCTTCCATCAAATAGCGGTAATCCAGGATCACCGTTTTCCCTCGTCTTTAGGAAACCAAAACATCTGTTATTTTCGACGAGGTAACGTTATTTGTTCAAAAGTTAGTCAGACCATTAAACAAACAGAGACCGGAAGTAAAGTTCTCACTGTCTGCTATGTTGTGATAGTTTGTACTTTATGACCCAAGGAAAATTAATGATGCGGTAAATACTAACCGTTGATTAACCATTTAACCGGTAATCGTTACACTTCTCTCTCTATCGGAGGGGCAATGCTCGGTGTGCCCAGTGAGGCCCTGTCCCAAATGGCGCACTTCATGTGGACTTTCGGTCTCGTGGCCTTAAATTGCGCGGGCTCGCTTAGTCCACGAGTCCGTAGGGTGTCCCATCTGTCATTTTTACGCTTTGAAGTGTGCTCATCAGCGCCTCCTTTGTCCCCTTGATGCGGTCTTCAGCGAAGCCCGCACTGCAGCAGGCTTCGCGGACTTTACCAACCCAGAAGTCCTTGCGAAAGGGCAATCAGACCAATCAGACGAAGGAAGGGAGGAGTTCACACTGACGGGCAACTTCCCTACCTATTTCCGGTGTGATGCTCGAGTCTGTCCCAAAATACGACTCCGGTGCACCCACGTGGACTCGCATCAAGGGTCCCTGAAGTCTGGACTACGTGATGTCATCAAAGTGTGGACTCTGAGGAGGACCACAAGTCCGGAGTGTGCCATTTGGGACAGGGCCTGAGTCATCGAGCAACCGTTTTGGCCCCGCCCAAATAATCCTGAAATAAAGAGATGTGGAAAAACTGTTTAATGGTGTAACGCCACAGTACTACATTGTTCACAGTCTTTATAACTTGTTTCAGCAATACATTTCTAACAATTATAATGTGTTTAGAAACAATTCTCTGAAATGACTTTTATGACTTCAATATAAAAATTTTGAATCCTTTATGGGCCAGTGGATTAGTCTGCCATTATCTGAATCCTTTATCTTAAACACAAGCCCTTGAATAAATCCGTTGAGATATATTATTATCCCTCTTTAAATGTAAATATCTCATGACTCATCCTCGTGTGTGTGATTCACCCTGAACATTCCCTGTATAGAGGATTTGAGTCATATAAAGAAACCCACTAATGGCTTTTGTAAAGTTAAACACAGACTGATGGTGTCGGGTGATCTCTGTTGAGAGTTCAAATGATTGAAGTCTCCCTTCATAAAGGATCATTATTTTACATGAGAGAGGATTAACAGGTTTTTATCTAGGATTATAGTACTGGCCTCTGGCTAGGTTTTCTAATGGGTGTGGGTTTATAGTTGAAGCTTAAGCACCCTTCTGAAAGCCCTCAGACAGCTTCATCTCAACGCTGGATCATGGCAAGTTCGTAGATGGCAGGTCTTGCTGATGATTTGTTATGAAGAAACTTGCACAGATTTTTAATGAAAGGAATATCCAGATGAAGATTGCAGAGTTGGAGACAACTACTGGACTGAAAAAGATGCAAGAGGTATTTTACACTTATTCATTTTTTACTTTTCTGCTAGCTTGATTCTCATAATGTGCATTAGCATTTGAAATGACTTTAACCAAACGGTTGCACGGCAGGAGTTTTCACCTGAACAGGATCATTTGATCAGCATTGTAAGTAATGGTCAGCGTGGGAGAATCGAGGAACAGCGCTGCTCCTTCGGTCCAAGAACATCTCAACAAGCTCCGGTCTACAGCCCAGGTCACACAATAAATCCTCTTTATTATGATGCATGAATTGTTGACAAAAATGTAAACGTATAAAAAAAATATGTTTGCATTACTGTACTCATTTTTATTATTTGTCACTTTGGATGTTACCACACCAGATCCTGATGAGATTTATCAGCTCCTGGTTAAAAGTCAGAGCCGCCGATTAGATGAGCAACGGATGATGCTTAATTCATCACCAGGGATGGAGGCATTCACCATGAGAGAGCCAAAAGAGACAAATGCATTGAAAATAAGCTTTGATCAGATCTGCAACATGGTCAGCCGCACTCATGTAAGTATTTCTTTTCAATCGGTTATGAATTGAAACCACTAGAGAATATATTGCATTGATATATTGGATGGTTTAAAATTGTTGCAAACTTCACACTTGTCATACAGAGTTTCAGGAGACGGACCCCTCCAAAAAACCTTCGGACCCCTGAGTCTCCAGGCTCTATGAAAAGGGCAAGCTTCAGTTTTACCAAACCCACTCAGCATTGTGATGACTCTTTTAACAAGCTGCCATCTAGATCAACCTCTTTCAGCCCAGACAAAGACAGAACAGATTATGAATGTTTTCAAGTGAGTACTATGCGTATTTACAGTGGCCACATAATGTATCTGGACTCAAATGACTAATTTCTCATAACCCAAATGGCATCTGCAAACATATGAGATAGTTTTACAGAGCAAACTTCAATTACTGGTCTAAATTGTACTATGTAACCAATAAGGTTTGAGAGGCTGTGCTGTATCGTGATTCATGAATAAGTCATGACTGAAGGGCGTTGTTAGGCACAATGCAAATCCTTCAGTCGTGACTTCCATCACTAGCCTCAAATACCTTATTGCTTTAATAAAAACAATTACCACACAATACAAATATTACAGCGAAAAATATATATGTCAACGCAACTTTCATGAAGTAAAATTACTAAAAGCCTTCATTCCGCTGGAAAAAATGGTCTCTGGCCGAATGTGAACAACAATAATTTTTTTTCATATGTTTAAGTTGCTATTGGTGTTGCGCAGTGATACACAGAATCACTGGGGGGGGTGACTCTCACGAAAACTTGGTTTTAAAAAGGTCAAGCATGAAAATGTAAAAATTGCTTGAATTTACTTTTTTTCCCACCAGACACTGAAAAACAAAGTCTGGAGTAAATGGGAACATTAATTTTAAAACTTTTACAGTCAGAAAACATCAACACTGACATATTTTCAAAATGACATGACAAACCTGAAAGAACATAATTTGGAGATTCTGCACATGCATTTAAAAGCAAAGTATTATGCTTCTATTAATTAAATTAACATTTAATAAGCATTTGTTGCGGTAATGATAATCAAAATGTTGTGTAAGCATTCTGACAAGACAATATTTCAAATTAACTGTAAAAAAAATGATCTTACCTGGTAGCCATCTTGAAGTAACTGGTCCATGTGCTTGGTCACTCAAAATCAAACTTTATTAAAATTCTGTATGTGTGCTTAAACTGTTCTCAAAAAGTGTTGCGGAGGATGAGAACATCAGGCATGGACACATCATTTTCCTAATTTTTCTTCATTATTATTACGTATACATGAATATTCAGTAAATATTTTTTCTGTCATCTAAAGTAGTCTAGCAAAACATCCATTTATTTTTTTTCTTAATATTTTTGTGTTTAATTAAATTACAACATAACGCATGTTCAAACACAGCCGGACACATTGCGGTAATGAGAATTTCAGCAGAAAATGAGATAAAATTTACAATTATAAATTCTTATGTTGAAATCACACATTGTGCAAGGTAGAACACAGTATTGTGTTAATTCTGATGCTTTTTAATGTTACTATATTACACATTTTAAAGCTAAAATCATTAGTGCCGTGGTGTTTCAATGGTTTCGTGAGAATTACCCGGGTACAGCAATCATAGTTGTGTTTTATCATAAACTATTACCCAATCAGAATTAAGGAACTAACCGTTTTATAATATGTAATAAATACTGATCTCAATGTGGTTTTAGTGGATGTCTGAGGTATGTTTGAAGCCTAGTAAACTATCCATGATTATAGTTCATCACATTATTATTATAACTTATAGGCAACATGCACGTATTATGACAACCAATTATTTTTATTACCACTTTGGTTGATAATATGCTAAGGCAGTGACATTTAGACATTTGTAAGTGTGGTTGAAGTGTTTAAAGGGGACATATCATGCTATTATTGGGTCCCCAGTGCCTCTATCAACCTAAAAATGTGAAAAAGATCAATCCAGTAACTTAGTTTTGGTAAACCATTCTCTGCAGACATGTGAAAAAATAGGACAGAATAATGCCTAAAAGCTGCAGTGTGACAAGGTGTACAGCTAACAAACCAAAAAAACCCGAAAAAAGTTTTTATAAGCTGTCGACCTCCAAAAAATGAACGTTTAAAGACACAAAAGTGGAAAACTTTTCATAGTACTACTATTAGGAGAACTGCGCCCACTAGAGGGAAACGTAGTCGGCGATACACTTTTTTCTCCTTAAAAGGTGCCGTGTGTAAATTTTAGCAGCATCTAGTGGTGAGGTTGCAAATTGCAACAAACGGCTCAATCCACTGCTCACCCCTCGCTTTTGAAGCGCATAGAGAAGCTACAGTAGCCGCCACTGGTAAAACATGTCATTGTCAGAGACAACTTAGTAAAAAAAGTTTGTCCGTTAAGGGCTTCTGTAGAAACATGGCGGCACAAAATGGTGACGTCCACGTCAGGGGACCCTCTCTGTATGTAGATAAAAAAGTCTCATTCTAAGGTAATAAAAACAAAGGTTCATTATAAAAAGGTCTTTATACACCCCTGATAATATAGTTTTGGATATTATTTTGCATTTTACACACTGCACCTTTAAAGGCTGGGTTTTACGGCTCGACAGCTTATAAAAACTTATTTCTGGGTTTTTTGCTTGTTAGCTGTACACATTTTCACACAACAGCTTTAAAGCATTATTCTGTTTTTGTTATAAGCCAGAAATTACTTGCAAACTTGCAATGCAAAGTCAATGGAGACGGTTGGATTGTTTTCCCCCACGGTGGGCGTGGTTTTTAAATTAGCATAACTGCGCTCTGTGTCTATTAGCCTATAAAATGCACTTTTCACAACCGCCCAACTGATCCCAAACCCGCCCAAATTTTCAACACCAGCCCAAGCCAATTTTTACCCGCACAATCAAATTTTAAAACCGCCCAATCTGGCAACACTGATGGTATTTTAAGCTAAAACATTAAATACATACTCTGGGGACACCAAAGATTTATTTGATATCTTAAAAATGTCCCCTTTAAATACTTTTCAAGACTACCATACAGTTACTATTGTATCTTCCACACAACATATTGTATGCAGATTATTTGTGTTTTGACAACTGTTATTACTTATTTACTAAAGTATACTTTTTTTTGTAATCCTCAAGGGTGAACAGGACAAACTCTTCTGTCTAGTTAGTGAAGCTCAGCGTGGACGTATTGAGGATCAACGCTGCTCTATTAACCCCTTATCACATTCAACCAGCCATATAGATAACATACAGTCAGGTTAGCCTTAACAAAATCCTTCATTATAAATAATATTTATTTTTAAAGACCAAAAACTGTCAGTCTACTTTCCTTTATTAATATGTCCTTAACCTCCAAACAGATCAACATGCTGACCAGTTTTTTACACTTATTGCCAACACCCAGAATCAACGGTTAAATGACCAACGGGCAACACTTCCAGCGACATCTTCTGATATAACTGGTCAGGAATCTGATCAACTCTTCAACATCATCTCCAGACTACAGGTGTGTCATTTACTGATTGTTTGCTGAACCTTAACATTTAAAGTGATAATATTATACAGTATTTATAAATGATACATTTAAAAGGAAAGGATTATGTAAAATGTATTTTTATTTTCATACATGTGACTTTTTGATACACAGTTTTAACTAGGGCAGGAATACAGGCTTATTTTAAGATCATAATCATCATTTAGTAGTGCTCTCCTCTTACCGTAATTAATATGTGCACAGAAATAGAAACCTGGACAGTGTTATTAATTTTGTGATAAGACTTTGTGC
Organism: Misgurnus anguillicaudatus; assembly: GCF_027580225.2. Classification (NCBI taxonomy): domain Eukaryota; kingdom Metazoa; phylum Chordata; class Actinopteri; order Cypriniformes; family Cobitidae; genus Misgurnus; species Misgurnus anguillicaudatus. Next base: position 13,628,056 of record NC_073355.2, read on the forward strand.
ACTCTTGTTTATTTTCCCTTTAGCAGGGCTTACGGATTGATGATCACCGCTGCTTTGCTCCCCAAATCCAACTGGGCTCTCCTGCCCCCCCGAGAAAGTTTCAATCACAACCTCTATCTGAATCAGAGTTAACCAGAGGATCAACATCTTTCAGTTCAGTTTCTGAGGTGGGCAACCTGTACTTAACCCAAACCTTTCCACTTACTGATTCTGATAATGATCATTAACTCTTTCCCTGCCATTGATGAGTTATCTCGTCAATTAAGAGAAAACATTTGCATAAAAAAGTGTTCCTGATAAGTTTTTATGGTAGTCTTTAATACTGCGATTATCCACTAGATGGCACTCTTACCCAATTTATGAAAAATCTGAAGCCAAAACGTTATTTACTAATTTTAAACTCTGTTTATGTTTTAATAATCATTCTGAAACTGATCTCTAAAAAAATTTCTTCAATAAAAAAATGCTATTATTTCAGCTTTTTGCTAAAAAAATATATTTTTAAAGAAAAATACCCATATTTAAGAGTTTATAAGCAGAGAAAAAATATAAATAGGATGAAAAGTTTTTTCCTGTTTTGTTTGTTTTTTTATTGTTTGTTTGAAATCAGAAGGTCTGTTCTTTCATTTGATATATTTGCATGTTTATATATTTAAGAATTTTTTTCCTGAAAGGCATTTTGTGAAACTTTGTGAAAATCACAAAAAAATGCTGCTGTGCAACTTTTCAAAAAATGGCTGGCGGGGAATGAGTTAATACCTGAATTCAGATTAGTCCTATTTTATGTGAGTGAGCTTGTTGTGCAAAATAATGGTAGTAAATGTATTATAAGCAAACCTAAAATAACAATGAACAGTTTTTATAAACAAACAATAACTCCAGACTAATAAATGTTGTATATTTATGTTTGCCTAATGCAGTAACTAAAGTAAATAATTTGAATTGTAAAATGTTTTATTTATTTTGTGTTACATTTTGTCCTAATTATGTAGAATAAAAAGTTGGTTTATCACCACTGTAAGCAGAAGTAGTAATTTGTGGCTGTCAGATTAATTTGCATAATATTTATAAATCAATTAAGCTTGGATGTAACTGAATGACTAGCTCACATTAAGTCAATTTTGAATATTATTAATAATAATATAAAAAATAAATGATGAGGCATGAATGATCCATGAAAGCACAAATTTACACTGCAATGTCAGAAAAATTGTTCCCTAGCTGTCACTGGGACGGTACCCTTTCATAAAGTACACAATTGCACCTAGCAAGTAAGTACTTCATATTAGTACCTCAGAGGTAATATCTGTATCTTTTTAAAGGGTACTCCAACAGTAACAACTTGGGAGCATTTTTTGAGAGCATGGAAGATGGATGTGCTTGGTAATAAAATCATCCATATACATCTCAAATATTATTAAATAGGTTGTTTGACACATTCATGTACTTTTTTCTGATCAGGATCACGGTTCTGATCATGACCAGTTTTTCTCCATGATCCATCATGCACAGCAAAGACGAATGGATGACCAGCGATGCTCATTTGAAACCAGCAAACATAGTTCCTTCATTCCAATAAGTCCAAACACTACACCCATAGGTAACTGGAATTTTATTATCTAACAGAGTTGCCCCTTGTGATTGCTAGAAATAAAACTACATGTTTCATTCTTTCACTAGTTTACAAAAACACAAATCTATCATTTTTTTCAATTCTGCCATAATGAATTTGTTCATGCTGTCATGTGTATTACTACTATAAAACAAAACTACTATAATACATCTCAATTCATTGCCAGGGTTCAAGTCTTCCAGCACTGGGAATCAAAGAGAGCGAAATCCACAGATCATCCTGACCCCCGCATCACCTGCTACGCCCAAAAAACCTGATTCCAGACCTGCATCACCCATCCTGATGCTTTGTGACTCTGAACCTCTTCCCAGATCTGCCTCATTTTGCCCTGTGTCGGAGAAAGAAAGGTTATTATATGATGACATGCCCATGCAGGTGAGAGTTTGAAAAGGATTTATTTTATATTTTACATAAAGGGTTAATACTTAGTAATCTTCCTGTTTTACAGATAACATTTCAAATTTCCATGCGCCTCCCTCCACACGAAGTAGGTTCACAAAATCATCAGCTAATAGCCTAAACAAATACTGATGTCTAAAAATTCACAAGAATAATTGTGACTGTAATGGTTTGGTTTCATTCATACAGTCGTGTCTATCTCCCGAAGTATTTCTCACAATCGGACAACCAGGGGAAACTATCGTACTTCCTCTCAGTTTCAAACCTGGCAGACCTGTCTCCCTTAACGTGAACCCTCCTAAAAAGCATCACTCCAGGTCCACATCTCCTCACGGGTCTCCTGCAAGACAAGAACGTGGAAGGCCGTCATCTCTAAATGCAAAAAATCCAGGTCCAGTCAACCCACACGAGGACTACTTCTCTCTGATCCAGAGATGTCACAGTAATCAGCTACAACAGAACAATGAACAGAAAAGAGAAGAGATAAACAGACAGGCCAAGAGCGAAAAAGGAAAAAATAGCGGTAGGAAAGAGAAAAAAAGAAGGAAATAAAGAAAAGAAAAAATAAGATGCATGTTCAACTTATTTATCTCAATTAATGCTGGCTTTAGCTATGGATAAATATCTATGCTTTTATAGAATTTACTTTTTCTGTACTGGTAAACTGTACGGTAAACAGATTAAAGGAATTTAAATTTTTGTGTTAAAGTATCAAAAGACAAATATAAATGACAACTACATATCATATAGGGCAGTTCCCCAGACCGGGCTTAACCTAGTCCTAGACTAAAATGCGTGTTTGAGTGTTATAAATTTAAAAACCACTTGTCCTGATTAATGTTAACATATTTTGTTGACATTGTTTTGTCTTAAGATGCACACCTGTAGTGTTTTTTTGTAAGGTATGTTTGTAAAAACTTCTTAATGACCTAATATTAATAAGGCATATTCATGGATTAACTTAAACCCTGTCCGGGAAACCGTCTCATGGTTTTTAGACAGTGTCCGTTCCTAAATTCGAAGGCTGCAGCCTCCGAATGTCGCATTTTCAGACTGCATACGTCATCAAGACGGTCTTTTATCGGAATATTAACAATTTTGAAGATGACTGTTAATCTTAGTTAATCATAAATTGTTGTAACATGCTCATGATTTGCGAATGTAACGCTCAATTAACTTAAATAAATCAGGCTTGATGACGGATGCAGCCTGCATATGCGACCTCCGGAGGCTGCAGCCTTCGGATTGAGAAACGGCCAACTTCTTTGTGATGGGTGATCAGGATGTTAGGCCTGTGCTGTGTTTGTCTTTTGTGAACAATAAATTATTAACTTAACTTCTACTTGTGTGTGGCACTACCTTTTTGTACTTAAATGTCTATTCTGTTGCCTAACTAACAACGGCATTATTCCTGTTATCTGGAATGCTATTTCGAAAGATGTGCTCTCGCGGCAGTGTGATGTCATACAGCCATCGGTCTGCGCAGCTCCGTCGGAGAAAGACACCAGCCAATAGGAATCGAGTACATTCAGAAGAGGCGGGGTTTTCGTACTCTGCGTTTTCAGCACGTTGTGGGAAGTGTTTTGTTTTGTCAAGTGTTATTTTGTTTCTCACATTATTATTCGGATATCTCTTTGACGAGGAAAAATGCCAACTCCTGGCGGAAAAGCCAACGTTATATTCGTATGTATTTAAGCTTTCTTAACACCGCTTTATGACATTTGAGGCAGTATGTTATTACTAGCTAGCTGTGAATGCTAACTGTGTGAGAGTTTGGGATTTTAATAGAAAACAATATTATTAAACACATTAAAGTTATTTATTAGTTTAACATTTGTAATTAATTAACTGTAAAAAGTATCTGTTGTGTCTTTAATTTGGTTAATACCAGATTTAATAACGGACATGATGTGTAACAGTCGTTAGCTAACATGCTAACACTGTGAAGTAACGCTGTCCATTGTCATTACATTATAATTGCGTTTGGCAGACTGTTATCGAAAGTGAATTCAGTCTAAACAATTTTTTTTGTGTGTGTGTTATCTGGGAATTGAACCCACGACATTTGCGTTGCTAGCACAATGCTCTGCTTGTATTTGACTTGCTTCGCTTTCAGCTTGTGTTTACGTCTGTCCACATATCCAAACAATAAATCTCTGTCCTTTCCAGGAAGATGATGATTTGCCATATGAAGAAGAGATCATCAGGAATCCGTATTCAGTCAAGTGCTGGATACGGTACCTTGAACACAAGCAGAATGCTCCTAAATCTGTGCTCAATATGATCTATGAAAGGGCTTTAAAAGAGCTACCTGGCAGGTATACACATGCACACGATTGTCTTTAATGCATTACCTTTGAGATTGCTGGATCTTGACCTTCTAATAAATGTTTTCCAGTTATAAGTTATGGTACAACTACCTGAGAGAGAGGAGGAAACAGGTGAAAGGCAAGTGTGTGACAGATCCAGCCTATGAGGAGGTGAACAACTGCCATGAGAGAGCTCTGGTGTTTATGCACAAGGTAAAGTTAAAATATATATCATGGTGATGCAACTGTGCCGTTTCAAAACTTAACTAATATAACTCTTCTTCACTGTCTCCGTAGATGCCGAGGATTTGGATCGATTATTGTCAGTTCATGGTGTCTCAGTCAAAAATTACACGGAGCAGACGGACGTTTGATAGGGCATTAAGAGCACTTCCCGTTACCCAGCATACTCGGATTTGGCCCCTGTACCTTCGCTTTTCCCGTAACTTACCTCTGCCAGAAACAGCTATCCGTGTTTACAGACGTTACCTAAAGGTAATGTTATGCTGTAAACCACATATACACTTTTACTTGGTTCTATTTATTTATTTATTTCATATTTACTTTTTACTGTGTTTAGTTATCTCCCGAGAATGCAGAAGAATACATCGATTTCTTGCGTTCAGCTGGCCGTCTGGATGAAGCTGCACTACGGCTGGCAGCCATTGTCAATGATGAAAACTTTGTTTCTAAAGAGGGCAAGTCTAATTATCAGGTTAGTGGGTTTTGCACTTTACACAGTGAGTTTTTTACGTGTCCAATAATATATTTGCTGTAATTATGATTATTTAATGTGCCATACATCATGTAATTTGAAATTTGGTTGTGATTCAATTCAGCTGTTTTGGTATGATTTATTGAATTCCGATAGTTTTTAATTATAATGAAGTCTTTAATGGGACCACAAAACCAATCATAAGTACTAATAGTCATAAATAAGCTTTGCATAGATGTATGGTTTGTTTAGGGCTGGACATTAATTCAATATCAATATATTTCGCTATATATATATTTTTTTTTCAATAACAATGATATGGTTTCTAAACACATTTCCGATATTTCGATATACTATTGCACAGTACTGTGTGTATTCATTTTGATTCATTCATAACATTATCGTATGCAAGTGTCGTCTTTAAAATATATCCTGAATTCTTTCAATTGTAATTGTGTTGCAGCTCTGGCACGAACTCTGTGACCTCATCTCACAAAACCCAGACAAGGTGACGTCACTAAACGTGGGAGCCATTATTCGAGGAGGTCTCACTCGCTTTACAGACCAGCTTGGCAAACTCTGGTGTTCCCTGGCTGATTATTACATCCGCAGTGGACACTTTGAGAAAGTAAGCATGGAGGAAAAACATCACCTGTTGCTTCTACGAATGTGCCACGAACAAAATTAACCATTTTTGTCATTTATTTATTTGTTTATCAAGGCGCGTGATGTATATGAGGAAGCCATCCTGACCGTAGTCACCGTGCGAGACTTCACACAGGTGTTCGACAGCTATGCGCAGTTTGAGGAGAGCATGATCGCCGCCAAGATGGAGAACACATCTGAATCGGGACAGGATGAAGATGGTTAATATTTCTTTATGAGAATCTCTTACAGCAGATGAGCCGTGGTGTTGGTCTTACAAAATCTTTGATTTCTCCCGTGCAGAAGACATCGACTTGGAGTTACGCTTGGCACGATTCGAGCAGCTGATAATTCGACGACCGCTCTTGCTGAACAGCGTCTTGCTGCGGCAGAACCCGCACAACGTTCACGAGTGGCACAAAAGGGTTAAACTTTATGACGGCCAACCACGACAGGTTAGAACGCTGTCTCGAAGTAGATTTTTGGTGTACTTCACTGATGTTTATGCTTATAGGTTTTTGTGCTTTCTCCTGTAGATCATCAACACGTACACAGAGGCCGTGCAGACGGTAGACCCGATGAAGGCCACAGGAAAACCTCACGCACTTTGGGTTTCCTTTGCCAGATTCTATGAGGACAATGAGCAGCTGGATGATGTATGAATTCCTTTAAATTTTCACTATTTGCTGTACTTATTTTGCAAAAGCACTATTGTAGACTCACATGCCACTTTAACTCGAAGGCTCGGACTATCTTTGAGAAGGCCACCAAGGTGAATTACAAACAGGTGGATGATCTTGCAGCAGTGTGGTGCGAGTACGGAGAGATGGAGCTGAGACACGAGAACTATGATCAGGCTCTACGCATACTAAGGGTGAGAGACAAAGAAATTAAGAAATTATCATCTGTGTTTTTATGTAGATGACAATTTTATATTTTCTGGATTGTTTTGTTCACAGAAAGCAACAGCTATTCCAGCAAGGAAAGCGGAGTATTTCGATTCATCCGAACCGGTGCAGAATCGAGTGTACAAATCACTTAAAGTGTGGTCCATGCTTGCAGACTTAGAAGAAAGTCTTGGCACATTCCAGGTATGTAATAACATATATAACAGAAAGTCATTATGTGTTGTAGGCAGATTTAAGATTGCTGCTTGAATATCAATGAATCCGTTTCTTTTCCAGTCTACGAAGGCAGTGTATGATCGCATCATTGATCTCAGGATTGCCACACCTCAGATCATCATCAACTATGCCATGTTCCTCGAGGAACACAACTACTTTGAGGACAGCTTTAAAGTAAGATTTATCTTTGTGAACATATCATAAAAATCTGACTTTTCCATGTTTAAAGGGACACTCCATAAAAAAAAAAATGCTTATTTTTGAGCTCCCCTAGAGTTAAACATTTAATTTTTACGGTTTTGGAATCCATTCAGCTGATCTCCGGGTCTGGTGGTACCACTTTTAGCATAGCTTAGCATAATCCATTGAATCTGATTAGAGCATTAGCATTGCGCTAAAAAATAACCAAAGAGTTTTACAACTTGACTCCTCTGTAGTTACTATACTTTGCTGCTGTAACATGGCTGCAGGAGACGCAATGATATTACGCAGTCCCCAAAAATAGTCCCCTGCCATTGAAAGTTACTAAGGGGACTATTTTCGTCTGCTGCGTAATATCATTGCGCCTCCTGCAGCCATGTTACAACAGCAAAGTATTTGATTATTATGCCAGAATGAGAGAAAAGTTCCTAGCCATATCTGCCTAGAAAATCACAACTTTAAATTTTCCGTCGGTTTTAGTACACGATGTAACTAAAGAAGAGTCAAGTTTTAAATAGGAAAAACATCAAAACTCTTTGGTTATTTTTTAGCTTAATGCTAATGGTCTAATCAGATTCAATGGATTGTGCTAAGCTATGCTAAAAGTGATACCGCCAGACATGGAGATCAGCCGAATGGATTCCAAAATGGCAAAAATCAAATGTTTAACTCTGGAGGAGCTGGAAAATATGCATATTTCCAAAAAAGTGGAGTGTCCCTTTAAGTGCTATAATTGGGTCCCCCCCAGTGCTTCTATCAACCTGGAAAATGTGAAAAGATAAACACAATAACTTAGTTTTGATAAACCATTCTCTGCAAGCATGTGAAACAATGGGTCATTAAAATTTGTCTCCCTTGTGATGTCAGAAGCCCCTTAATCTGCACTATCCAACCACGCAACTGCAATTTAGTGCAGAGATCAACTCATTTGCATTTTAAAGTACACACCTATAAACGGCACATTTTTGTTCACATCTACAAAGTGGCAAATTTAACATGCTATATTAAATTATCTATATGGCGTTTTGAGCTAGAACTTCACATACGTACTCTGGGGACACCAAAGATTTATTTTGAATTTAAAAAAAGTCATGTGAAATGTCCCCTTTTAAGTTTTATCCTTTTATTTTGTTCTTTAATCTTGAATTACTTTTATAAGTAAATTGAATGATTTTTTTGTGATCTATAGGCTTATGAGCGGGGCATTGCCCTCTTTAAGTGGCCCAATGTCCATGATATCTGGAACACGTACCTCACCAAGTTCATGGATCGTTATGGAGGCAAGAAGCTGGAGAGAGCGCGAGATCTTTTCGAGCAAGCACTGGATGGGTGTCCTCCTAAATACGCCAAAAGTAATTTACCAAAAGAAAACATTAAATTAAAACTTAATGTTGGGGTGTGCGATATGACAATATTTGATTGTGAATGATTAAAATGTCTCCACGATCCACTTTTTCGCAAACAATGTTGTATCGTGATTTGTGCCTACATCAAGTACGCGACAAGGCGTGTGCTACATGAAGATGAGGTAAGGGCCGGGTATACCTTTTTCCCACGTCCGGCATTAGTATGGCTGTATTAAGGGTCAGTAATGGTCTTTAAAAAACCAACGTGAAAAAGAACCGTGATAAAAATCGTGATTTTGCCTAAACCAACCGTATTATCATATTTTCCCCATATCGCCCACCCCTAATGTGAACATCCTCCCCTAAGAAAATGTAAAAAGTTGTGATTACTCCACCAGCTCTATTCAAGTCCTTTACTTTTACATAACAGTGCTTTGTGGTCAGATTATGATTTTTATTTGTGGTATTCAACAGCGATATACCTGCTGTATGCTAAGCTGGAGGAAGAGTACGGTCTGGCGCGACATGCCATGGCTGTGTACGAGAGAGCCACTTCTGCTGTTGAACCAGAGGAACGCCATCAAATGTTTAATATCTACATCAAACAGGCAGCAGAGATTTATGGAGTCACACACACAAGAGCCATCTATCAGAAAGCCATTGAGGTAAACCTTCCAGTCGTTCTGTCATTGCCTTATGTTATAAAGTGTTACTGACTCTAAATTTAAATCTGTTAGATTGTTACAAGGCTGGATAAAATCTGCATCTGTTTTGTTTTACCTTTCTTCTTGCTCAGGTCCTACCAGATGAGCACGCCAGGGACATGTGTCTGCGCTTTGCTGATATGGAAAGCAAACTTGGAGAGATTGACCGAGCAAGAGCCATCTATTCCTACTGCTCGCAGATCTGTGATCCAAGGGTAACGCATTATATGCTGTTTAAAGTATTACTTGTAGCTAATACTTCTGAGTTTTTGACAAACTTGTCTCCTGTCCCGATCAGATGACCGCTCTTTTCTGGCAAACCTGGAAGGAGTTTGAGATTCGTCACGGGAACGAGGACACAATCCGAGAGATGCTGCGGATAAAACGCAGTGTGCAGGCCACCTACAACACGCAGGTCAACTTCATGTCATCTCAGATGCTAAAGGCCACCACCAATGCCGGTGGAACAGGTATGTTTCATTTTTATCAATACAATCAAAATCTACTTTAACTTTGTTGCTATATAATAGGGTGATTCTCACTTAATCCAGACTTAGAAGGTGTCCAGCATCAGAAGTCTTTGAAACAAATTTTTTTTGCACATATAAGATTAAAGGCGGAGTGCACAATGTTTGAAAGCCAATGTTGATATTTGAAATCACCTAAACAAACACGCCCCTACCCCAATAGAATCTGGACCTTCTGGACCCGCCCCACACATACGCAACCCCGGCAAGGATGTCGGTTAGTAGACATTCCCCTTACTGGTGATTGGCTACAAGTGTGTTTTGGTAATCAGCCCGACTTCCTTTTCCAAAGCGTTTTTCAAACATTGTGCACTCCGCCTTTAAGGTCTGAACTTACTATAACCATTATTTTACGAGGATTTTAAAAATATTTCCTATTTAATTATTTAAATTTTTAAGATTATCATTATCAAAAATTATCATTACCGCAACTGATATTACATGAAAAAAATATGCATTTACAAACTCATGTACTATAACAAACAAAATTTTAACTTTTATCTGGAGAGAAAAAAAATAAGAACTGCTTACCTGGTAGCCATCTTGAGTGTCACAGTCAATTATGTCCCTTCCAATTTTTTTTTTGAAAATGTTAGTTCCTTGAGGGTTTAAACAATGATTGAAAATTGTTGCGGAGATGGGGAAAATTGGTCTTGGACACATTTATATTCCTTATTATTGTCTCTACATTTACCAATGATCACCAAATACCACATGTTTCTTTACTGTAAATGTTTATAGTATAACATGCACTGAAGCTTTTTATTTTTTAGATTTTTTAATTGTAAATATTTCTATGTCAAAGAACCCAAATTCAGTCATGGAAACGTTGCGGTAATGAAAAAATGTGGAAAAAACAACAAAATTGGTTCGTATGATGCCATTTGAAATCATGTGCAAAATAATACATGAAGAGATGTTTGTAACATATGCTTCTTATTTATCTTCTTTTACTTTGCATTTACTTTGTTTATCAAAATGTTTCATGACACCTCATAAGTCTAATTTCGCGAGAATCACCCAATAGTGTTGAATTAGGTATATATTATATATATTAAGGTATAGTTTAAATTCTGTCATATTTTAATCACCATTATGTTGTTAATAAATTAGCTGTATTGAACAAAAAAAGATATTTTGATCAATGATTGTAAGCATGCAGTTGATGGTGCCTATTGACTTTCATAGTATTTGTTTTTTGTCAATACATCACTATGGAAGTCTATGGGGTACCGTTAACTGTGTGCTTACATCATTTAAGTATCAAAATATCTTCTTTTGTGTTCGACAGAATAAAAGTCATGCATGAGGTTGAGTAAATGATGACAATTTTCATTTTTGGGTGAACTAGCCCTTTAAGCCAAAAAGTGAAACCAATAAGCTGTTCCCTGTGTGTGTAAACTCTTTAATTGTATGTGTGTTGTAGTGTCAGATCTTGCTCCAGGGCAGAGCGGAGTGGATGACATGAGGTTGTTGGAGCAAAAGGCCCAGCAGCTTGCTGCAGAAGCTGAGCAGGACAAACCCAAACCTAAAGACAAGATCCTTTTCGTCAGGTCTGTACTGTGCCCTAATTTAAGGCGGGCCACCACATGAATCAAAGCATGTCTGAGTGGATCATAAAGGATTATTTAAAAGATGCCGCCCTTTTAATGTGGCATTTCTATTGTACTATTTGCTTGAGCATCATCGACCTTTGTTTGGTTTGTACAGGAGTGACACATCTCGCAGCGAGCTCGCCGAACTGGCCAAACAAGCTAATCCAGATGAGATTGACATTGATGATGATGATGAGGATGCAGACGATGGAGAACCAGATGGTTAGTTTTTGTAAACTTTGGTACTGTGAAATTAAGTGGTGTGATTTTGGAAAGCGGTGTGATTTTAAATGAGTTTGTCTCATTGCAGAGGTCCAGCTAGAACAGAAGTCCGTTCCTACCGCTGTCTTTGGAGGACTAAAGGATGACTGAATCACTCACAAAACTCAACACTTACAGATGGTCATAATGGCATGCCTGGATTCGATAACAAAGAGGAAAAGGATAACATGAACATCGATTGAACATACATGTTTGATGTTGTTTAAAGGCTTACAGTACCAGCTCAGACCATTGGGTGGCACTCTTCTCAGCATTTGTGCTTTCATTTTTCTGGCTTTCATTAGTTAAAACTGATATTTTTCCAGTGTAAAGTACAATAAAAACTGTCACAAACAGATCTGCGTGTTTGTTTGTTATGCGTAATGTCCATGAAAGCACTGCCCATAATTGCAAGGACACTTGGGTGGAGCTGAAACAGTGAGAGCTGTAATGACACTGTTCAAAGTTTTGTATGCGCACACATCTAAAGCTGTGGTTTCAGGAATCCGCCAGTAAAAAAACAAAGCATATTCCATCAATAAATACTGCAAACGTTTCCTTGTACCTTAAATCAACATGTTGCTTTACTCGAAAGTTTATTCTGGATTTTGATGTATTCTTTATTTGCCTGAAAGTTTTAAGTACTGTTTCGTTAAAAATAAAAACATTTGATTATTTTAAGGTTTGTTTACTTTACATTTTGAGTGCTAGCTCATCCACAACAAAGTGAAATGAAAACCAAAGAAAAGAGAAAAACAAACTTGCTCCTCCATAATTAGATTAAAATAGTTTTGTGAGTTAATCTTCTTAAAAAGTTACAGCAATGGTCCCTTTAACACCATGTGACTCAGGCTTTGAATTCAGTTCTCAAAAGCTGTGCATTTGAACCATTTTGAAAAGAAGTAATGACTTAAATATATACATTATTTTGATTATTGAAAGCATTTTATAATACTCATACAGTAGCAGGTTTATGACATGTTTTGACTTAAATTCGTATGTATTAAGTGTTCAAAGCAAGTGGCATTTTTAAAACGGACACAATAATAGGGTGTTAATATGATTTTTTGCATGATAAATGTTTATACAATGTGGCATTGAATATAAATTTTATGCATGACCTTAAATATAGGTTTATACAGCCAGTACATGAAATTATAATAGAAAACATGCATTTTCATAGTAAAAATATAGATATTATACAATGCTTTTAGTTTAGTGTTGTAATGCAATGTCAACTAATGGCATTATGGTCGTTCATTGTGACTAATTTTTGATGTGGCACCTCCTGGGCAAGTTTTACCTGTCCTGCACCTGTTTCGCTGTTTCGGCTGCGCCTCCCTGCCTGCTGCTCGCGTTCACGTGCGTGGCCCCGCCTGCTTTGCTTCGGCGTCGTGGGCTGGTTGGACGTGTGGCGGAGTGATTGACGGGAGTATGGAGTACCTGGAAATCAGTAGCTTACGGAGCGAATCAGCTAGGGCGATGTGGACTCTGAAACGGGGTCAAAATAGTGAAACATCCCGGTGAATGTTGTCGCTCCCGTTGAGCTTAGAAAGATCCGTTTACATCCGCCAACAGTACTGGATATCTATAAAGAAGACCTACAAGGGAATAATTTGTGAATTACTTTATTTTTCGCCGGAACGCTAGCCGATATATTGGCCTTTCACGGTTCTAATGCTGCGGTCGCGTGAAAGGAAAGGATGACTGTTTGATTGTGTTTCATTTCTCACCGCATCGCCTTCCTCTCAATATCCCGGCCCGTCTGTTTTGGACCTGCTATGGTGGACTCGAATGCAATGAGGAAGACTTTTGTGGTTCCGGACATAAAGCCATTGGATCAGTATGATGTGACCAGAGCCAGAATCTGCGCCAGTGTCGGGTGGCTGCTGGCAAAATCCTACGGCAATGCAGGTATATAGCGGGGGTGTCTCAGAGAACCTGTCGTGGTGCCTAGATAGACAGCATTTCAGGGCGCGTGATGAGTCAGCTGTATATTTGAGGGAACCATAATCTATGGTGCCCCCAAAATGCGCAAAGATACGCACACGCGATACCTCCAAATGCTGACTAGGTGGGCAGGTGGTGAGGTTTTAAGACGCAGCCCGCAGTCTGATACATCTTGTTTTATTTTCGCGTCATGTGCTGCTTATTTCTCTATCATGTGTGTGTTGTGTACAACATTTGTGCTGCTTTGTTCAGTGACCGCGGGGGTAAAGCATGTGTGAAGGTGAACAAGATGTAAACTCAGCGTTTTTTACACACAAAGACCATACGAGAGAGAGCAAACGCTGGCCATTTTCACCCAGTCACATGTAACGTTACTGGAAATGTGTGTATGTTTATGTATGTATGCGTCTTTCCCGAATCATTTTGTAGCAAATTGCTTCCTCATGCTTTTCATTCAACTCATTGCAGATTTGTTTAATAAAACATTTGCACAGATATGTAACTTTACTGAGCTACAGCAGAGGATACTGACAGCCTGAATAAAATAAGGAAATTATTTATAAAATATAAAGGCCCGCGATACAGTCCTTTTACACGAGGACATGCTTAATCCTTACTGTAGACACATTGTTGTCTAGGAATTATTATGTAAAAAACCGTAGTTTTGACCTAAATATAAACATGTATGTTTGTGTAATATTAATGATGGAAGCGCGTGTGTCAGTGACGCGTGCACACACCCACTCTCCCACTACCTCGAGTCTTTTTGTTAATACACCCATACTTAACTTACAAGATGAAAGTGACCGAAGACACACAGTTAAAATTATATAAATACTTGGTTTAGGGATTTAATTTGGAAAAAACGATAATGTTTATGTTTGACACATTTTAACCCCTTCAGACCCTGCGTTCACTAGAATTGGCCATCACATTTTTAGTGGTTCAAACCAAATCAAAATCATGATTAAACACCCGAAAAATCAGGTCTGACGGGGTTAATGGGAGAGTTTTTCTGTTGTAATACTGACTGAATAATATAAATGATGACTCATAATGCATTCACTCAGTTTGTCCAATAAAAATTCTGAAGAACGAGAATGCCCCGCCCCCAATATTATATATCTCAATATTGGATAGCACGTTAGCAAACAATGTTTGCACAAATACTATTTCAGTATCAGGACTGTTTTCACAGTGTATAGTTTTTCTAGTTAGTTCTCTCATAGAAAAAAGAGTCAGATTTGTGTGTTTGTGTAGATGTGCAAGGTGGTCAACATCATATTATTAGCAGAATTTGTCTTTTCGGGTGCAGTAGACATCATATTTAGTGTGTGTGTGTTTGTTTGTGTGTGCTTGGATTGTTTTTAAAAGCCCCATTGTGTTCACCTAATGAGGCACCGTTAATTCAGATTGCAAGTCTGCATTCCTGTACTTGCTGTGGTGCTTTCAAATTTGTTGAGCAAAAGCACTAAAATCGGAGCTATTATACAGCTCACAAAGCTGAAACTGCTCGACAATTAAAATATATTTAAGGTATTCATGTTTTGTTTTGTCAAGAAGGAAGTAATAGTCATCAATTTTTAATTTTTAACCACAAACAAAAGTTTTAAAAAGCTATGGCGTAAATAATTTATGTCGAGTTTCTGATAAGATTCCTTCACATTGTCATAAATCTAGTTTCACTTGCTATCATTCATTATCATAAATACGTTCCCAGTTTCCCTGCCCATCCCTAGATATGTAAACAGCTTAAACTCCACAGCCTTTTGAACTGCCCCAACAGTTAGTTTTGTTCACTTTGCCCAATTCCAGATTAACAGGCCAACATTAGGATCTGCCCTGGGTGTGAGAAACGCGAATTAATTTAATTAATGTAATTGGTACTACTAAACTCCAAAAAAAAAGCCATGTCTGTGTTTGTATTCGCTCCATGCATCGATAGCAGACCTGCTCGACCACAAAATCACACAGGCCGGCTAGCACACACAGAACGAAAGAAATCAAACGGGATTATAGAGGCCTGCCTGGAGAGAAGTGACAGTGATGGCTGTATTTCAACATTGCGTCTGACTTCAGGCCTCTGATCCAGAATGGCACTTTGTTTCTGCTTAATGTCTGGTCTCAGTGATCCAATGTAACATTTGTGCTCATATCAGAGCCTTGGTTCTGTGTTTTGTCCTTGCGATGAACTTGTAACTTCAAGGCTTTGATAGAGCATTGCATTAGTATGGCGAAGGGAGCACACATACTGAAATATAGAAATTGTAAGTTACTTTGGAAGTGTACCAGAATGCATAAATGCAAATTTATTATCAGCAAGGCTTTCTTTGTGTGAGCTTTGTGTTTTTTTGGCTCATGAGCCGCATATTCCTTTCGGATTGTGCAATAAAGTCTATCCTTGGAGCTTTGTCCCAGTGAAAAAGAGTGATAAGTTCAAGCACAGCCTGAACAGAAGTTGTTTTAATAATTAGCGTTAAGGCAAGCTTTGCTTCTACTGTTGCTTATCATTTTTTGAATCTCGAACAGTTTAGTGTTAGTTACTTTGGTGCATACTTTGTCACGCAGACGAGAGTGACACCCAAATCCTGCGTCTGGTTGAGAAGACACTTTCAGATTTACGATGAATAGACAGGGAAATAACACAGATCTCTTTTTCAAGAGGAAACCACTCAAAATACTCTACTTACTTTAAAGGTACATTTAGTACTAAAGATTGCATATTAGTACCTCAGAGGTACAGATTGGTACCAAATCTATGTATCTGTACCTAAATGTTACATATAAGGACCTTTAAAAAAGGGTACTCCCCAAAACATAAGAGCTTTTTTGAAGCGGAAAGTGGGCTGAGCCGACTGACTCCATCTTGGCATCGCATCCCCATGCGTCACTCCCAGATAACCAAAAATGGACAATGAGGCAGAAGTTGAGGTTCCTGTTTGCTGAAACCATGCCCGCCTAGCTCGACGTTAGTGACATCAGCAGCAATCCACCTGTCACTCAACTGGCCACACCCTTAATTATGCAGAACTTTATGGCTTAATATAATTCAAACAGATCAATTTAACTCCTTCACAGTTGTCATGAAAAGCAAAATTAGCTATGTAGACCAAAAAAACTATTTGTACCAGGCTGTTAACATTTTATTTCCTGCTGCACTCTTAGAAAGGATTTAGGGGCTGGACCCACCAAAACTTTTAAACGCAGCTGAAACGCCTTGAAGATGCTGAATGCCAGCTGTTTTTCAGCGAAGCACTTTGGTAGCTGTGATACTTGAGCTGTGAGACGGTTGGTTGCTGTGTTAATGTCCCACCCCTCCTCCATTGTGATTGGATGGCCGTGTGAGAACTGACATTGACGAGCGGAGCTTTTCACTCAAAGTTAAGGGGCTGGACACACCAAAACTTTTAAACGCGGCTGAAAACGCCTTGAGGACGCCGAATGCCAGCTTTCTTCAGCTGAGCGCTTTGGTAGCTGTGATACGTCAGCTGCGAGCCGGTTGGTTGCTGTGGTAATGTCCCGCCCCTCCTCCAGTGTGATTGGTCAGCCGTGTGAAAACTGACATTGACGAGCGGAGCCCCTCCTCCAAAGCCGAACATTTCCCAACTCTCTGCGCCGGTTTTCAGCGCCGAAAAAAACCGCTAGCGGCTGGCTTATTTGAAATACGCCGAGTTTCCATTGAAATGAATTGAAAACATGCGCCGGCCGCGGGCGTAAAAGCGTTGGTGTGCACGCCCCCTAACACTCTTTTGACGCTCAGCGCCGAGCGCAGAAAAATCGCTGAGGGCTGGTTTTCAGCGCGGAAAAAAACGTTAGCTACTGGCTTATTTGAAAAACACTGAGCTTCCATTGGAATAAATTGAAAACATGCACCGGCCGCGGCGTAAAAGCGTTGGTGTGCACGCCCCCTTACACAAGTTTGTGTTTCATAATCCACAGCTTCATTCTGGATGTCTTGGAGCAGTGTTCTCAATTCCAGTCCTCGTGCCCCTCCCAGAATGGTTTAGATGTCTCCCTATATGAAACACCTGATTCTACTCATTAGGCTCCTTCCAAAATGTTTGAAGGGTTTCCTTAATTAACACAAGCTGATGAACTGAATTAGGTGTTTTATATCCACCTGTTTCTTGACGTAAATGTGGGCGCCGCCATCTTTGAGCTTTCCGGTTGATGACTTCCGGTGAGCTACTAAAGCTAATGGTAGTCTATTGCGAAGGACACAAGAGTGCCGTTTTGACTGGCTGTTTAATGTTTATTATGAAAAGAAGACCGACATAATTTGTGCAGTTAGGGGTTGCCATAATAGCTAATACAAACGCAGTAAATCCCTACAAAACATTTGTTTTAACCCCATGCACAATAACTGAATGTGTATGTGGCGCACATGCACTCATGATTTGTATTTACAAACCCATCCAGTAAAACCTTTCATAGAAACTGCCAGTAAACAATAAATACATAATTGTTTAAAAACAACTAATTTATGCTGATAAAAATATGCTGATTTATTTATTCTGCTACTATATATTATTACAAAAATGCGATTACAGTACAGAATATATACAACATAATCTGCTAGGTTATTGTTTATAATAGTTCGTAATGTGTTTGCGCGTACTTTTGTTGTGTTTTGAATCAAAAAGCAAATACTTTAAAAAGTAAGCAATAATTTCATAAGCTCATGTCTCCACCAGCGTAAGAAGCGATGTAATAATATTTTCATAAAACGAAAACAATACTCAGTACATGGAGTAGTTTAACATGTTTATTAGGGTTTGTTCAAATAACTTACAATTAGAGATGTTCCGATACCATTTTTCTCTTCCCGATACCGATTCCGATACCTGGGCTCAGGGTATCGGCCGATACCGAGTACCGATCCGATACCTGGGTGTATATCTGTAAAATATACAGCTATACATACTACTAGTCCTGTATGAATGGATATAATGGTTTTATGGTGTGCTTCAGACTTATTCCTGTATAAAACATGAACAAATACATACAGTAAACTAGGGTATTTTTATTATCTGAAAGACATTTGACAGTAATATTTATTTTTCCTAAGAGAAAACGAGCCACAAATCTAACACTGTACACTGAAAGGGTATTTTAGTTTTAGAATAATTTGAAAAATCTGTGGAATTCTGTGGGATGATTTTAAATGTTTTTAGAAGAAATTAGAGAATTTAAGCAATTAAATATTACAAAATTGCATCTAAAATAATTACTTTTTAAAGGCTTACAATTAAAATGAATACACCAAACCAACGAGTCCTCTGAATTAAACTGGACCAACATGAACCAGATAATGTGCATGTCAAGATAGAATTATAGTTTGTAGCCTATATAAAATGACATATATTATTGTTAATATATATTATAGCAGAATAAAAAAGCTTGTGTAAACGTTCTCATTATGAATTAAGCACATATGAAGATAATTTCATCATTTTTACAACGCAATGTAAACTTTATATTAAACATAACAAGAGCATTCGTCTTGTAAACGGATTTGAAATTATGGATGTGCTGTGCTGACTGTCGCGTCACATAGACGACAGAGACAAGTAAGATCTGCGGTTAAACTCAGTGGTAAGTTTTATTTCATCTCAAATATCAAACGGTTCATGCTCTTATCATTAAAAACAATCACAGCAAACAGCACACGCAGGGTTTATGTACTTATCAATGCTGCTCACAAACGCGCGAGGCTATGTATGTGTACTTGTTGTCAATGACAGTACTGGTCACTCACAAACGCGCTCAAGCGCGGGGTATGTGTGCTTGTCAATGTTTTGTTTTATTAGTCTGAAATACTAACAAACAGCGGACATACGGCTGCATGCTTTCATTTCTTTGCCGCTCTTCCTGGTGTTTGCATTCAGAGCAGCGAAGAAGAAATGAGTTTCGCTTTGCAGCGTTAGCTATAACGGGCATAACTAGGTTTAGTAAGAAAATGGTATTGGATCGGTACATGGGTTCACGTACTCGCCGATTCCGATGCCAGAATTTTTTGTGGTATCGGCCGCATTTCCGATACTGGTATGGGAATCGGAACAACTCTACTTACAATGTGTTGAATGAAAGATACTGCTGACTGTGTCAGACCGCGTGAAGCTCGACGTGTCGCAATAAACAAGTCCATTAAAAATTGCAGTTTAAAAAACCTCACACCAGAGGGACAGTTGTGACATTTTAAACCATCCCCTGAAAAGTTATAAACGCGAAGTCTTGGTAAATTCCATGTACAAACACTTGACTGACTTTCCCATTGTAAAGATACTGGTATGTCTCTGTGCTTTTATATTTGCTCATTGAAGACCCATCACCTCCGATCAACAACACGAAATTATTGAATATATCTTCATATATCAGGCCACTTCTTAATTTCATCCTCACACTGGTTCATACATGGCAGCTGTACTAAATCTTAACTGTTTAAATCCTGTTTTATGCGTGCTCCCACTACACTGTTTTCTACCGGCTGGCTATTGAACCTGAAGTCTCGGGCTGGAAAGGAAATACGTCACATCACTTACTTCCACGTTCGAGAAACAGGTGGATATGAAGACATCTAAAACATTCTGGGAGGGGGGCCCAAGGACTGAAGTTGACAACCACTGCCTTGGAGTACTGGGTTAGTTAAAGGTCCAGTGTGGGTATAGAGTTTTTTCTAGTGGCGAGATTGCGAATTGGAACCAAACCTAAATTTCGAATCGAATAAGAATAAGAATCTACAGTATCTTAGTTCCTACAGTAGGGACAAAACATGCTCCGTAGAAAAGTTTGTCCGTTTAGGGCTACTGTAGAAATATGACGGTGACTTCCATGTAAAGAGACCTTACTCCAAGGTAATAAAAACAATACAGTGTGTTACGTAAGGGTTTATACACCACTGATAATATAGTTATGTAGATTTTATTGCATTTACGTCAAGAGTTCCCTCTAAAAGTTACACAATGCACCTTTAATAGAGTTTTGAATACATTTACAGCCTAAAAATACTTTGTAAACTCCAGGCAAGAGTTGTACTTGAGCCTGTATCATCGTAGGCCATTGACGCTGACAAAACATTTCACGTACATCAGCAAAAAACCAAACATAACTCAAGTCGTATCTTTAACACTCAGAACTCAAACTCCATCCACAAATGGAAGAATTTGCCCTTTTATCTGCTTCTGCACTGTTATTGATAACCGTAAGACAGACTTTAACTGATAAACGCTCTGTGTTCACGGATGTTTAAGGACAGTCAGTGCTGTTATGACGTGTTGGGCCTTTAAGACTGTATCATGCATTAGTCACATTGAAATCATATATTGGTCACCACCATGACTCAACAGGTGAGGCATTGGTGAATGGATGAAGTTGTGGCTTGTTTGATTAATTACCCGTTCCTCTAAATACGCCCTAAATGAAAGAAAGGATTAAAATGGTTTTGCAGTGTTATGCTTTTTGTTGAAGATTGGACACTAAGAGCCTCTTGAGGTTACTTTCATGTCTGCTTATTCAGCTGCATTCAGGATGAAGAACAGTGTGTACAGTATGCGTGTGCGTCTGCATACAGGTGCCGCTGTTCAAAACATGACCACAGACTTTAAAATGAGTGTTTAATTTGAAAGGATTTAGGGAAAATATAAGACATTTGTGCAGAAATGTTAGTTTGAAAGCAGCGGATCATCTGGTATACAGATTATGCACTGGAAAAAGACAGTCTGCTAATGACTTATGATCTTTATTGTAAGAGGTCACTAAGCACAATGTATGTTTTTGTTTGTTTGTCTTAACTAACGCTTCTGTGTACCTTTATGCAATCATCTCAGTCCAGATTATCCTCCTGTGTAATGTAAAGAATGTAGATCCTCTATTCTGCATACATGAGAAAGAAAAGCATGCTGTGTGTTTTGAAATATACAGGGAGCTGGACTGTAGTGATTAAGTACATTTGTTCTCAAACTTTTGCAATGAGTTTAAAAACATTCAGAGGACCACCTTTACAAATATAGTATGAGTACAGAATAACAGTGAAAATGTACAAAGGCATCAAAAAACGAAGCATTATTGCATAGGTACTTACTTGCTATTGTGTTTTATGGAGAGGTGGTTGGGGGTACGTAGATTCTCCAAAAATATTTTGGAAGTATTGTGATAAATGACTAAGAAAATGTTTTGATAAATGCATTATGCACACAGTTGACATTACCCATTCATTTCCATCATATTTTTTATTCCTACTATGGAAGTCTATTGTCACTTACTGCTATGTGTCATCATTTCTCAAAATATCTTCTTTTGTGTTCATAAGAGAAAAGAAATTCATACAGGTTTAGAACAACATGAGGATGAGTAAATGATGACAGAATTTTCATTTTAAAGTGAATTATTCCTTTAAGATCGTATAATAACGCTAGAGTGCGCTTATCCCTAAAACATAAATGTACATCATAATAAATGCTTGCACAAACGACCTATGGGGGTTGTTATTTTTGATGGACATTTTCTAAAACACAGATACTTGAAAATGTACTTAAAGGTCCCATTCTTTCTGTGTTTTTGATGCTTTGATTGTGTTTAAAGTGTGCAATATAACACGTGTTCATACTTCACGTGTTATAAACGTTATATTTTTCACACAATTTACTTATCTGTATAGCGCTGTTTTCACTGTCCTCAAAACGGGCTGATGTCTTCCTTGTTCTATGAAGTCCCTCCTTCAGAAATGCTTAACGAGTTCTGATTGTGTAGTTTGTTTAGTGTGTTGTGATTCGACAGCTTAGCTTGTCGTTAGCTTAGCTTGTCGTTAGCTTAGCTGGTGACTGACGTATTCCTGTGGGCGGAGTTTAGCCAAAAACTGATCTACTGAAGTCATTAAAGCAGGAAATAGAGGGCTTTAGGCCGAACCGGCCGTTCACTCTATACACTAAAAGAAATCAAGTGTTGGGTTTAATTAAAAATATTATGTCAACAGGTTCCACGTAATCTTAACAAACAATAATTTTGTTCATTTTACATAAGAAGTTTAAGTAAACTCAACAAACCTTAGTAGAGTCAACAAATAAAAATTTAGTTAATTGTACATTAAAAATGTAATTAATGATGTCAAATACTTTAAATAATGCCATTTTATAAGGTGGTGCTACACTTCTGCAAGAGGGTGCCAGAACAACAATTTCCCATAATACAATGCAAAATCCTCAGCCAATGAGATGCAAGTCTGTATTGGTTTTATTAATCTGTTACTTTTATGCCATAATGTTATGTTGGCGAAACAAATGAGATATAAGTAAAACTGACAAGACACTTTTTTGTTGAATGAATTAGAGTAAATTAAGTTCACATTGTTAAATTGACTTTAAGTTATCAACATGAAAGAATTAAGTAAAATTGGCAAAGTGAAAGTTTTTTTGAAAGTGGGCTTTAAAAGGGGAATTCTGTTAATGAAAATAATATCACCTGCCAGTGAACTTTGAGCTTTATCATTTTACAGGTATTATTTATGCTATTATAGCAACATTACACACTAACTAGGGTTTAAAAATAGGATCAGGAAGAACGTGACATGGATAAAAAAATTGATAGACTATTCCTTTAAAGGGATACTTCACCGATTTAGCATTCAGCTTTGTATCTGTAGAAACCCGGCAGTATTACTGAATGACCATGTTTCCCTCCATCATTTCCCCCTGAGAGGAGAGATATCTGCATTTTGGTTCTGCAAAAAAGTCCTCCGATGATGTAATATGACGATTTTTGCATCATCGGAGGACTTTTTTGCAGAACCAAAATGCAGATATCTCTCCTCTCAGGGGGAAATGATGGAGGGAAACATGGTCATTCAGTAATACTGCCGGGTTTCTACAGATACAAAGCTGAATGCTAAATCGGTGAAGTATCCCTTTAAAGAAATAGTCTATCCATTTTCCATATTAAACTATGTTATTACCTTAACTAAGAAGAGTTGATACATCCCTCTATCATCTTAGTGCGTGAACGTAAGCGCTGTGGCGCGCGGCGACACTTTGATAGCATTTAGCTTAGCCCCATTCATTCAATGGTACCATTTAGAGATAAAGTTAGAAGTGACCAAACACATCAACGTTTTTCCTATTTAAGACGAGTAGTACTTTGGGAGTACTTCGACTCACCTAAAAAATCCGCTCAACTTCTCCCTCTCATAATGAGAGGGAGAGGGAGAGTGTTACTGCACCAAGTCAAAGTACTCCCAAAAGTGCTATTCCGCCATACAATATAGTTCCTCTTTTAAATCCGCTTAGAAAAGCACTACGTTTTATTTTGTGCCACCATACTTGCTCGTATAACTACTCGTCTTAAATAGGAAAAACATTGATGTGTTTGGTCACTAAGCTAAATGCTATCAAAGTGTCGCCGCGCGCACACAGATGATAGAGGTATGTATCAACTCTTCTTAGTTAAGGTAATAACATAGTTTAATATGGAAAATGGATAGACTATTCCTTTAAAGAGGAGTTAAAATACCTCACTACACTCCACCTAAATTGATTAAAGCTACTATGTGTTTATGTTTTACTTAATGACTTTCCACCTGTTTTTGTCTTCTCCTTCCTTTGTTTAGTCAAACAGTAGTCCCAAACTCTGGCTAGAATTTAATATTTTACCAGACCGACCGAACAAGTAAAACAACACTTCACACTTAAACTATTTCTAATTAGGTTTTTATCGATCACAAAGTGAAACTGTATTGATTATGTTTATCTTTTATATATTAAGTAGATTATCATAAACCACAGAGCAGCAGATCACAGTGTGATGGACATTATGCTCATGTTGTTCTAGCAGCCGGCATTCAATTAACACACAAGAAGATTTTAATGCTTAATGTTCCCATGACAACCTGAGGTCCACCGCCAAGTCTCTGTAGTGTAAAGGAGGTATTTTGTAGAAATGGGCGTTATGTTGAAAACGTAAAACGTGGGTCATATTACATGGATTGTAATGTTATAATCTTTTGCTTGCTTCAATGTGTTTTGAGACCGACTGTATATGTAAAGATCAGCTGATCCGTCAGTCGCTCAGGGTGTGGAGACGCTACATCCTATTTGCTGATGCCTTTTGGAGATGTCTATGCAAAACAACTTGAGTCGAACTGTTTTCTTGTGTAACATTGTCTGGGTTTGTCCATTGATTTCGCCTTTCTGTCTAATACTGCCAGTGCGCAATATCTCCTGAATCTCTTAACCTTTCACCTTTCTAATGATTGAAATTGACATGAGGGGGTGTGTGAGAGAGAGAGCGAGAACTTAAAAAAAGAGTCATGGGTAATGTTTACACTTGGAGGTTGTGTTTGCTGTCATAATACTGTCTTTACAGGACATGGGCTGCTTGTGTCAACTGACACACTCCTTATGAAAGCATTTACCTCTATGTGTATCGTATACAAGTCTTCGCATGTGCTATTGTAAAGTAACTATCATAAATATTTCAGTAGATTGACATTAGCTTGGTTGTTTTTAAGACACAAAGTAATTTTTCATAGCAATTCACAGTGTGTCCTAACCTTGTATGACGTGACAGTTTTACAATGTGAAGTTATTTGTTTGCCCAATGCACACATAAATGTTGTGCAACTTTGTATAATCATCCACTTAGAAAATATTTGATGTGTGGATAAACTCGATTTTACTATGGGTGGGCAACAACACAAATCGAATTGACTTGCCGCTCGTCATGGTTGTTGCTAGTCTGAAACATTTTGGAGCTAGTCCAGTTTATTCCCTAAAGTTTGTTTTATTTCAGTGAATTGGTTACTTTGGATGGTTACTATTTCACTTAGTGGTAGCTTGGCTGCAGTTTAACTACAGAATGTGAGCGGCTTTTGTGCGCTACAGTTTCAAAGTCCTTAACTGGTGTGTATCCTGCACTCGGCCCATTAATTCTGCCCTAGTTTAATGTGGCCCTCTCTATTTTCAGGTATTACTGTCTTCTATCTTTTCTCTGAAGGTGCAGTACAGAGCGGTCATTCATTGACTGCCAGTGCTACAGGGAAATAAAGCCTTTATCGTCCGCCCTCATCTCACATCGCTGTGCCTTTTGCATCCTGCTTTGCATTCTGGGTTTGAAATGTGTGAATCAGTTAATGGGCAATATGTTGGTGCACTTACTGAAGTTATTTTTAAAGGTCGCATAACACATGCTGTTTCTGCTTATCTCATTTAAAATTTTGAGCATCTGTAGAGTAATATTACATCCTTCATATATCCACAGAGTCTTTAGTTTTATCAGATTTATAAAAGACAGATAAGCTGTACCGATTCACACTGAATAAACCCAAGGTCCTGGAGGAGGGTCGTGATCAAGAGCAAGCAACATACACCAAATAATATCCCATTATCTCTGGATAACTTATGATTCACCATGTTTGTGTCGTTGGCATTATATGCACTTACTCAACGATTGCCAACAAAACACATTTGATGCAGTTTTACTTTATGATCTGGTCGGGACCGCCCCATTTCAACGAAATCTAGAGTTAAACAAACACACACGCACAACTCCGCTGCTTCCCAGGATAAACAAACTATATCTATTGTTTCCATAAGGCTGGGCTCATTGGAAAACTGAACAAGCTTACATTTCCCTCGCAAACAACAACGCACTTTTTTGGTGACATTGATTTCGTGTCAGCTCTTGGCTGATGTGTGCGTGCGCTATTCCGGTTGAAGTGCCCATATAAGGACTTCCACTGTACTCTCTGCGCTGAAATTGCTTATAAAAGAAATAAAGCAAGATTGTTACATATTAATCATTCATGTTTGTAAAAAAACTTTCCGAAACTGGTTTCGAACCCTGGCGTAGTGCATTTGGTACAGAAATACCCCATCACACTTCATTTTTTTGACACTTTGCCCATGTTTAGCATGAGGTATCCAACTCTTGAAAAATGTTTATATATATCGTTGCTGTCCGATGAAAACCACGTATGTCCATTTTGCCGATTTTGAGATTTTCGACGGATTGAATGTCCAGGTTCATTTCCATATACAGTATGCTTCACATATCTAAATGGCCAATGAAAAGTTGTGAAATCATTTCATCTGATTTTCACGTATATCCATTTGGTGTCAAAACTCAATCATGCCACGTATCTCCCGCCTGTTAAGCATCTCGCCGGTCTCGTAAAGTTTCATTGAAGCTCAGCACTGCATAGCCGAATAAACAGCCTGGTGAGACAATGACTTTCCTTCATCGAGGTTAACGTTCCCCCTGACGCCAGACATACGTCTAGGAGTGACAAAATTACGGACTGTGCTAACAAAGTATCTGTCTAGCATAGGTGTTATTTACACTGGGGATGCTGGGGACATGTCCCCACTACTTTTTGAAAGCATTTGGTTAAAATGTTCTGAAAAATCAAGCAATGCTTAAGATTGGTTTTGTGGTCCAGGGTCACATATGTTGCGTTGTATGCTTATTGTGTGTTTTCTTTTACATATGTAATGAAATTCATTGTAATCATTGACTAAACGCGCTGCTGTTTTCTACAGTATGGTGCTTTGGCACTGTTCGGTTGAGCTGGTGTTGCAGGGACTGTTACATGTGTGCAGTCGACATTGTTGAGGGTTTTATGCTGAGTATTTTCTTGTTGTTGACTGGCCTACGCTATGCCCATTTTTGATGTGCCGTTATTCAATATTTTTCCCGTCCTGCAGTAATCTTTTTTTATCTGATCTTTTGTCCCCACCACTTTTCAACACAAACTGACGCCCCTGCTGTCTAGCATTACCATGTCAGTGTATTGATTCATTGTCCTTTTATAGTTTGCAAAAGACATTTAATAAATTTATAATTAATATTAAATAAACTAAGCGTATTTAATAAACTGAGTGTATTCATCTGTCAATATGAAACGCGACTTGGCCATTCTAATTAATGATCGGTATCGAACGGTGGTCGAACACAGTAACGTGTATCGACCACCGTTACTGTAAAATATGCACATATGTCCATTTAAACTCAATTTTGGTCAAATGTGGATTATATCATTACACTGGCAAGAATATGGTTACTTGGTACGGCCTCTTTACATGTATGACACGCTACATTCAACTGCTATGAAATACTGTGTTTTTTTCACTTCCTGAGAAGTAACCGTTTTGGACATACGTGAATTTCATCGGGCAGCGACGATATATTATATAATATTATATTATAATATTTAATACATTACTATAATATATTACAATATCTAAATATTTAGAAAACTTAAATCATCATCAATCTGGTTTTACATTGACATACGTCTCATCAAATATAATTAGTGAAATATATTTGCATATATAGTTTCAGCATCGACATTGCAATGCTCATGTCTGCAGTACTCATATCACAGAACATTCATACCTTTTTTAAAGAAAAACTATATTTTGTGTTTTGAAAGATGTCTAATATACATCCAAACACAGCCCTAGGCAAATACTAGGCAAAAACAAGGCAAAATTTGAACTGTCAGTGAAAATGAAAGAAGTCTAACCATAGCCCAAAAATGCATAACATAAATAAATTAATGAAACACATTGTAATCGCTCTTGACTTTGCTTAATTGATGGAATATCTTTATTTGAATAATATTATTTTGGCAAAAGCGACGAATGTAACTTTATTGTGGCTAGAAGTAGGCTTGGGCGGTATCCAAATTTTGATACCATCAAACCGCCTCCCTATTTTACCCCGGTATACGGTATTACCGTGAATAATTATAAAATGATGATGTAATCAGACGGCGTCACTATAATGTTGGCTTGTGCCTAAACCCTTCAGAAACTGAATACCATACTGAAACAATAACAAAATAACATGCACAACAATATTAAAAACTTTTATAAGCAACAACTAGCAGTTTAGAAAAAAGTTAAATACAAAGGTCAAACAGAATTAACCAGTTGTCGGTTAAAAAGTGATCTCTAAATTAGGTTATAATAGACAGTGAACTAAACGCGACTAGGGACTACAGTTAGCCATCTCATTCCAATTTCCAGGATATTTTTGTGTGAAGTAAACAAATCCCTCACACTCAATTTTTCATAACTCGCCTGTTTGTACTTATAAACAAATAAAAACATTTGCCGCAAGGTCACGGCATTTGGGTTCTGGCGCAAGGTCACGGCGTTTGGTTTCGTGCACTCACATTGCATCAAGCTAAAATTTATTCAAAGCAAGTCTCAGACTTGAAGAAAATTGCTGAACATTTAAACCTATTTTCTGCACATTCCACCATATTTTAATGAAATAAAGAAAGTCCTCTTTCTGTTAACTTATATTTCTGCATATTCCAGCATATAAAATAAAAATATTTTTGTAAAATCCAGCAATAAAATAATTAAAACGAAAGTCTTTCCTGGTTGTATTCCAAATTATTAACATTTACGTCTTTTAACAGTAAAGTGCAGATTAAGTTTTGTTTTTGTAAATCATTAGACATTTTTACCACTTAATTAGGTTTTGCTTTGTAGAAATTTGTAGTGAATTTCGTTTTGTATAAATAGTGTCTTAATTTTAATAAATGTTTCATCAACCAATTGCACGTATTTAATAAATTAAAAGCAAATATAGTAGACAATATAATTACCGTGACATTGAGGCGCCGGCACGCGCGTTCGCTTGCATTGCAATGTTGACTTGAACGCACGGACCTCATCATAAATGAATGAAACTCATACATTAGCATTAAATATCTTTGATGCATTCTTTCTAAAACAGACAAGGGCTTTCTCGCGGCTCGCATCAGCAAAGCATTGCATCGTCCATGTTGCACTTAACAGAAGTTGACACTTGTCTTTTTGAAAAATAAAAAAGTAATAATAATAAAGATCATAAAGATATAAAGATATAAAGAGTTGTTCTAGTCGTTACTAGAAGGCACTGAGTGAGTTAGACCTGCCTTGGCGGTGCGTCTTTTATGCATTCTGAAGGTGCCTGTTTTATCGTGTTGCAGTCTATTAGGCAACATTCCGAATAAGATGGGTTTAGATTTGGAATTACATTACAACAACATTTTAGTGCTAACTGATAAGGTGATGGTGATGATCATCTTTCTTTATTATTTTTAGCACTACCTCAAACTTAAGCGCCGTCTCTTCGGAGCTGTCATTTTTTTAAATAAGCCGCGGCAATGTTTCAAATGAGCTTCTAATAAGACAAACGCCTTTATTTTCCACGCGATCACCTTACCCAAACCATTTTGAAACTAAGGAGTCATTTGTCCTCTGATTACATACAAGCAGCATACAAGCTCCTGGCGACGCGTTTGCGGGAATCATGTTTCGCATGAGCCAGAGGCAGAGCAGCAGAGAGATGCGACAGAGTTGCGAAATTGCAGGCGCGGCTTGAAATGGCTGTTATTTCAAACAGCGTAACTTGTTTTAAACTAATCAGTTAATGGCTCGGTTGTCGGTGAAGAAAAGGATTAGTTTTCGCCATCCCTAATTTAATATTTAATCCTTGTCTGCTATATAAGTTCATTGTTTTTTTAAATGCCGGTATGGCGGTATAGAAACTGATACCTTTGCTATTTTTAGATCCCGCGGTATACCATATTACCGTATTACCGCCCAAGCCTAGCTAGAAGTGGGTTAGTCATAGCCGGACTATATCAGGTGTATAGTTACCCTAGACGGTGAAATGGCGGCTATTGCTTGCTGGGTTGCCTAAATATGTGTAAATATGTAAAGAGTTTGGTTCCCAAATGCGATAAATGCCGTTTAAAAAAAAACGTACCACCAAAATCAGTATTGTATCTGGTCATTATTAAAAAGTCAATTCTTCATTTTACACAAAATCCGATATCAGCCATGTTATTCTGTCATCTTTTTTCCCAAACTGCGACAAACGCCAGTCCTACTTCTCTGCTGAATGCAATAAATCCGCTCAACCAATCACAGCGCACCATTCCATGCATTGTAAACAATCATGACGGCGCTTTGATTACACACAGAATCCTAGTTTTCCTCATCTACTTTGTACTGCGTGATCAACAAACCAAAAAAAACCCCAAAATGGTCATTTTGATGCCATTTTTTAACCTGTAGAAACGTAAGCCATCAAAATTGAATAATTTACGCGAGAGGCACTCAGGTGAAGGCAAAATGCCTCAAGCTTCTGTCATGCTAACACATTGACCCCAGGGGATCTTATGACAAACTTTCCATTATTTTACTCGAAGCTGACAGCTGATCGCTGTCAAAAAAGTTCAGCGACGACATCCCAAAGAGGACAGCAGTAATGACAGTGTTCTTAATATGACAAAGTAAGTGTTTTGATTAATGCCAATAATGTTTATTTTTTTAATCAGTGTATACCACTAGTAGCTAAATGAATATAACATGTCAAAGATGAATGCACATTTATATATTATTTCAATAGATTTATTGCATTTTGGAGAAAAAAAATCAGTTTTTATAATAAATCTTTGAAAATCAAATTATGGATTTGAATTTTTTTATGTTTTCATAACCTAAAGATGCTATGTGAACGTTTTATAACAGAAAATACTGCTTTTCATCTTGTCACTTTCTTGGTATAGAAAACACGTTTTTACCCAAATTAGTCAAAATGGATTTATTGCATTTTGGAACCAAACTCTTCATATGTACAATTAATACAACGCAAATACACTTACATATAATTTGTAGTATAAATGGGTTTTGCGAGTGTTTGATGTGTGGATTACTGATGACATAATGATCATATTACAGATTAGAACCAGGCCAGATCAGATACAACTGACATTATATAAACATCTACACTGGTATTGCCATTTTTAGTTGGTGCCATCAGGATATTTTTGTCCTCTGTTGTGTCCTAGAACAGGTCACGCAACTTCTGGCTGCTCGCTTAACATGGATGTGTTAGGGAAGTGCCAGTCTTACTATGAAGTCACAATTAGTGTGAATGCGGCAGAACCAGTTTGCTGTGGGTGTGTGAGGTTTACGTTTCAAGTCTGTGATTCACAAGGTGAATGTGTGTGTGTTTGGTGCATGTTTACAGAAACTCGCACCAACTCAGGAGCTGTCTTTCTTTGTTTGTCCTTTCACAGGTGTAGACATTCGCATCCAAGTTTTCAACGTGACAAAGCGTGATTGTATAACAGAATAGTTCAGTGTAAATAGTTTTATGTGTCATCTGTATATCCAGTGGATGTGGTTCAGGTTACATTTGTAGCTGGCGTTTATCGTTTTACAAGGTTTTCTCTTTGTTCGTGTGGGAGAAATTGAGAAAAAGAGAGAGAGAGAGAGAGAGTAAGGTTGGATCTCTGCACAACGGTGCTCTTATTGTCCCGTACATCAAACAAAACCAGATCTCAGACAGCTGGCTTTGATTGGTTCCTCAACCCCCTCTCTTTGAAGCTGTCAGGTGTGTGTGGCTTTTTGAGACTGGGTTCTGTGTGCCAGTTTGTGCTCAGCTGTGGTGCACCCTGGGGTAAGTGATGTCACTGTTGCCCCGAGAGCCGATTATCAGAGAGGTGCTGAGTGGAAAGCAAAGGGCCAATTAAAAGACATTGGAATGAGAGCGTTCTCACAATCACACACTGACAAACACACATTTGTATGTGTGTATGGTTTGTTAAATCCCTGCTTTGCTCTTTCAAGCGGATGATTTGGGCCTAGGGCGACGGAGGAGCTGGGTTTCCCAATTGTTAGTCATTGATTTTATGTAACTACAATAACATCTTCACAGATTTCTAATTAAGATGCCAGTGTGTGCTTGTGAGTGCATTTATATGCACAGTGCAATGATAGCTAACAAAAAACCTGACAATGCAAAAAAAACGTGTTTACATGAGATGGGTTTTTTCTTTGGTTCTCTGGTGCTCGCCTCTTGGCCTAAATAAAGCATCTGATGCTTTGAGATTATAAGATTAAATGTTACTGCCCAAGAACCACAGCATACTAAATATGAAAATGTTGTCATAACTTACTTGCCTTCATGCCTTCCCACATATGTATATGGGTCTTTTTTATTTTGAACACAAACAAATCATTTTATTTTATATTTATATTAAATGCATAGTTCACTCAAAAAGAAACATTTTATCATAAATCACTTACCCTTTCCAAACCCGTAAGCAAGGTTTCCCGCAGAAAATGTGTTAGTTAAGGTGGTAGGGTTGGGCGAGTAGGCGTGGCAATCAAAGGGGCGGGGAGTAGGCGTGATGAAAATTATTTTTTTATTTAAAACACTCAAATAAAACTTAATTTTGAAGAAACTATGACAGAAAATGAACACATACTAGATTATTAATGAGTTAAATGTTTTTAACAGATACCTCTACGTGATGAAGTGAAAGTATAGGGTTAATTAACACAAACTGAAACAGATGACGTCTGGCGAACGATGATAGATAGCGCGAAGATTGTAAAAACTGATTATTTCCCACTATTAATTACATTATCTTAAAGGAGTGTAACTACTGTAGCATATAAATAATGTTCATAAATAACGTGAGCAAGAGCGCTCAACAATTATATCGAATCAACCGGCACGTGCAATTTAGCCAGCATGTAGTTCAAACAACAAAAATCACAAGCTAACTTACTTTAAATTTGCAAGAACTATAGACTAATACAATAACAGGCTTAAGTAAACCCAGAACATAAGTCCACTTACAGTTCTTCTCACGGACACGCGTTTTATCAACTTGCTATCCTCCAGACAGTTGATGGACCACAGTTCTCATTTCGGCCATGTGGCGGTGTGAATTGCGTTCGCGCTATTCTCCGGGATGTTTTATTTACTGGCTACTAGTTATTCTCCAGACAGTGACGGCTCTCATTTGACCATGTGGCGCGCATGCCCGCTCGCAGTGTGAAGCGCGTCCACGCTATTCTCCAAGATGCACTTGACGGCCTTTTGTGCAGCAATTTTTTTTTTTTTTTTGACCACTTAGTTAAGGTGGTAGGGTTTTCTAGCTTAGGTGGGCCTCCCGAACTGCAAAATGCTGTGGGAAACCCCGCCCGTAAGTCCTTCCATCGACTTCAGAACACATTTTTAGAAATTTTTGATGAAAACTTGGAGGCTTTTGACCAGGGATGGAAATAAAAAATTTTGTCCACCAGCCACTGTGGATTTCAAAATCTACCAGTCACTCAATGTCACAAAAAACATATTTTGCAGCGATTTTTGTGTAAGCATATCAGTGAACACCCCTGACCACTCGGTGAGTTTCACGTCTTTGTAAACGAAAGTTTAATGCATTTTAGGAAGGATTGTTCCAGTGCACCTATACAGCCATTATAGAGGTGGGCGGTGATACACCCGAAAATTCTCGGGCCAGCATCATATGTCCAAATTTCAGTTAAAACCGTTCTATTTCATCATAAACAATCTGAAAACTTCACAATTTTTGCATAATATATATTTAAACACACATACATACATACGTACATACATACATATATACACATTTAATAAATGTTTTATTTATATATAATTTTTTATATAAAAATAAGGAACACTAAATAAGAGCACTAGCCTCTCGTACCTTATTGCTTTTGTGAAACGGTTACCACACAATACAAATACTGAAGCAGAAACTGTTTATCAATAATTCATAAAGTAAAATCCTTCCTTCTGTTGGAAAAAAATATTCCCAGAACGATTGTGAACAGCAGCTAAATGTTTTACATGTGTTTAAGTTGCTGAGGGTGCTGCGCATGATACAAAGAATCGTTGGGTGCACCAGTCACATAAATCGTAAATAAAACACTGCTATTAACCAATCAGAATCAAGTAATGGAACTATTAAAAGGCTATAAAGAATATGTGTTATTTATTTACTTTGAACTCATTGTGATCATCTCTCTCCTGTAGAAAATGTTCCAGTGGAGCTGCGAGATCCTTTCTACTGTGACCAGTATGAGCAGGAGCACCTGAAGCCTCCTGTCACGCGCCTGCTGCAATCCCCTGAACTCTACTGTCGCACGTATGGCCTTCTGCTGGGTGGAAGCCCGGGGGCCGAGGGGCCACCCAAAGACATGACAGCCCTCCTACAGCTCCTGAGCAAAAAAGGCTTGTCACCCAAAGACCAGAATGTCCCTGTGACGGAGAAAGATCTCCAACAGAAGCCCATCAAAATGGTATGATGTACAGTACAGTATGTGCTGTGTATGCAAATTCCTTTTACATTAAACAAGAAGATTAGGTTGTTTAACACATTGGTTGTGTCTCAAAATCCCAAGTGTTAACTTATTGTTGTCTTTTTAATTCAAACGGAGTCTCGTGAGTGTTTTGAAATGGTTTTCATAGACAGAAACTTTAGCTGTGTTAATGGCTTTCCTCATGTGAACCACCTGAGAGACTCGACTATCGATCGTAGTTGATTCTGATGTTAGCTTGTTGATACTTTTTAGTTTTAGACACTTTTCACGAGTTCGCATTAACATGTAATCAAGAGGGAATGAGATAAAGCACATTTGACGTGTTATCCAAGGGGAGGGCTCCGAAACCGGAGTACTCCCCCCTCTTTAACTGGGATAGATGAACTAACTGAGAATAAGGTGATGGAGGGATGCTGCAAAAACTGTCACAGGACCGAGGTGAGGGACGGCTATATAAAGACACCTCTTTCCACTGATTGGTTGTATTACATAACCATGCTCTTAAAAAGCATCTTCAGGGCTGTTTATGACACTTTTTGTGTGTTTTGGCCTTCCATATACATGACAACTGCATTTTTGGGGCCTGTAAATATAGACTTAAATATTGACTTTTTGACTTTTTGACTTTTTATCATTTAAAATTGGGAAACAGTGAATTCGTCTGACATAGGGCTGCAACAACTAATTGCATATTTGATCATGAAAATAGTGTTCAATGAACATCATTATTGATTAGTTTGGTCTGTGGCATCACATGCGTTTCATTTCTCTGAGCAGTGCAGGATGTGAGGTTGTTTGCTGGAGGTGAGGGGGGTTCTGTGGGAGGGTGAGTCTTGCTTATCCTTCGATTTTGGGGATTACAGCACATAAATGAAATCCCCTCTCCAGCTGCTCTAGGGGAAAAGTAGATCCAGCTGTAAGGAACAAGACTGTTGTTAAAACTCTACATGCTAACCAAAGGAGAGACACAATAGTCCCTTTCACACACACAGTCTTTACTGGTAATTTACTGGTAAATTGCCGTTAACAGGTCATGTGTGAACAGAACCTTTCCGGTAAATCAGTGCTCCCAATTTACCAGTAAGACAGGTTGTAAGATTACCAGTAATTTACCGGTAAGCGCTGTGTGTGAATGAAAATTATAGGATTACCGGCATTTAGAACGGACGACGTCAGACCGTGCTGACAGCTTCGGGCCAATCATAGCGTTTAAATACAGATGACGCGTTTACCCCCGCAGTGTTTACTGAGGTTTCCACACACATGCTGCTTGAAAGTTGAGCACACCTGAAGTTTACGTCCACATTTCTTCACCAAAGTTGTTTAAAACAGCTTACCGCCGAATTGCAGACGTCCTTAGCACGACCTCTGTGAAGCCTAAAGTGCAAACTGTTGTTAAAAACGCATTTTCGGTTTGACGTCGTCTCATTCAATGGTGTTTGGTCATGAGCAACTTCGCGACTGTTTACCACAGACGTGAAAACAACAAAATATGGACCGTGGTTATGAACGACGTGGATTGTTTACAAATACAACACTGAGCTCGCCGCGTGCTACAGATACTTCCGCTTTCTCAACGAATTTACCGGTATTTTGATAATGATGTGTGAATGATGTCTTACTGGTAAAATAACGGAACGCCACTGCGTGTGTGAACAGCACATTTTTGTATTTACTGGTAAATTCATTCTGGTAAATTCATGGTAATTTACCAGAATTACTGTGTGAAAGAGGCTAATGACAATGGCCACATCCACATGAATCCAGAGCTTTCCCTATTTAAGTCAGTAAGCACGGCGTCATCTCAAGAAATATCTAAGTACACATGATAGTGATGCGCGGGTCGGGTTGGGGCGGGTAAAGAAATTGTAACTTTTTTGCGGGGCGGGTTGGGTCATTAAAAACAAAATAAAAAACATGTATGTTGCGTCTAATTCCCTGTAGAATATATTAAATATTTGGGAATATTTTGATATTTTATTAGGTTCTTGGATAAGGTTAAATTACGTAGGCCTACGTGGCAACGTAACTTGCGCAACGTAACTTGATATCCCCAAACCTTTGGCGTCACGTCACGGAAGCGCCAAGTGGCTCCCGCTGCCAGCCACAACAGCAAAACAAATGGAGAAATAAATGATGACAGAAGATCTGCGGGAGAAATTAAGGTAGAGAATCAGATAATACAAATGCTGCTTTGTAAATGTTGAAAATCTTTATCATTATCCTATCATATTAATTTGACCATGCTGGTTTCTATGGTTCATTCGCGTATGTTGTTGCCAGTTTACAGGGCGATGTAATCTAATGGCCGTTTCCAAGCACTTTTAGGCTGAAATAAAGCCTCTTTTTACTTACGTTACTAATGCCTAGTATGTCTATTTTAATGGTCGCAGGTGCGGGGCCGTGCAGGTTGTAAAAATAGATACAGTGCTGGGGGGTGGGGCCAAATATTTCATAAAGGCGGGACCCGCGGGTTGGAAAAGACGCAGACCGCCTCATTAATTACACATGAAACCACTGAAACTGACTCAAATCGATGTAGTTTACATGCCAGACCACTATGTGGTGCTGTAATTCTGTCACAAAGATGACTTGGAGCACGTGTATAGACGGTTTTAGCAGACACAACATAAACAAGCCGCGGCCGTGGTCTACACGTAACTTCCGGTAAACTTGGCTAAGAATAAATACAACAAAGTACTTCAAATTAGTTTATTTATATAACAAGCAAAAAACAACAACACGTAGGTGACCTAGGACAGTGGTTTGTAAACTGGGGGCCACGAGATGGTGCCGGGGGGCCCCAGTTTTATGACATTTTATGAAATTCATTAATTTATCATGAATTCTGTGTAATTAAACCTAAAAAAATAAGGCTACTAACCAAAAGCACAACTTTTTTGTATAATTTAATGTTTTTTTTTTATTAAAATGTTCAGTTTTTTGTCACAAATTTTCTTTGGGGGGCCACGAAGGAATGCACCGTACACAAGGGGGGCCGCACGCTGAAAAAGTTTGGGAACCACTGACCTAGGAAACCAAAACATTTGTTATTTTCGACGAAGTATTTGTTCAAGAGTACAGTTTAGCAAATAGTCAGACCATTAAAAAACTGAAACCGGAAGTTGTGTCCAATGTGCACGTGTGTCCGATGAAACGGTCTATAAACCGGTTACTAGACTAGAGGGGTTACAGCTACGGCCAAACCTCGTGAGATGTTGGGTTTAAGGGCTCATTATAGTTGTGCCTAGGTACACGTCGGTTTTCATATATATTTGTCCGCGTCGATGTACAAACACACATGCAGGCCGCTAGTAGGCAGTATTAACAGTAGCAGCGCAACAGCCAAAGAAGAAGCAGCTTGGGCTGTAAATCCACAAGCGATAAGCAATTTGTTGTGTACCAGCAGTGATTGAGGTAAATAAATGATGACTTTTGTTGCCGTTTGAGTTCAATCACTCCTCGACTTGGCCCATTTTTGTTCCTTCTGTCGCAAGCGGAAATGCGACACAGATATTTTGAAAGGTTCTAGTGAACGAATCACTGTGCTTGCGCTCCGCGTAGAACAGACGAGTTGTTAAATTTTTGCCGTGGTGTGCATCAGGATACGCAGACCTACCTTCACAGTATTAGAATAAAAAAACAACTCTCATCCAGTGAGATTTCATGAGATTTTGGCCATTCTGTATCCCTTCTAGCCACAACCGCATAAACGTTGCTGTTGTCCATAATCAATTGTTGCTCATCGGAGTAGCAAATGAGCAGAAGATTTTGCTTTTGTGTAGCTAGTAGGCTCACTACCTATACAAGCATGTAGCCTGCTATTGTTGTCGTTGTTGCTGTTATGTGACAAAGTGGTGTCTGACTAGGGTCGAGATGTTGGGTGATGATGTCATCGTATCATAAATTATATGGATTTTCTGTACACACGAAACGGCAATGGTGTCATGTTTAGATTTATCCACTGTGGGACCTCCCAAAACGCCCGATGCATCTGGATGGAACGCCAATATGCATTTTTTACGTGTATAGCTAAATGTGTCTCCATGTGAACAAGCTCAAAGAGTGACAGGGTGGAGAGATTACGGCTAAAGACAATAACCAGACAAAAGAAAACAGACCCTATACTGATAGCACTCTCTTCACTGCCGGACAGAGGCGTTTCTCACAGCAGGCGATGGCCTAATGGATACAGGAGCATTTGTTTATTCCTGGGCTCTGATCTTTTCACATTAGCCTCCGAGATGGATTTCCACTTACAAGATTTAACCTATTCCAACTGAGACATTAATCAGAGTAATAGATCAAATCTGTGTTCCTGTTAAATATGACTTAAACGGTTTATGACCTTCACCTGATAAAATATCACAGTTGAATTGCGTTTGAATGACCTCACACATCAGATTATTCAGCATAATCATGTAAGATAGCTCATGTAAACGTACTTGATGTTCATTCGGTTTTATCGGTTTTTGAGACGTCTCGTGCTATCTGTTATTTTTGCGGTTGTTTTGTGTCCTTCAACCGTTACTCACTTGTTGATTATAACTGTTGCTTTCTGCATTTGATATTAAAGGGTGTATAATAAAATACAGATAATGAAACCTTTGAGTCTATAAGGCTTGAAACCAATTATAATTTCCTTTTTGTAAAACTAGATAGTTTTTTTATTAAATAAAGTTTTGTATATGTTATATAGTTGTAGTTCCTAGCTCTACTGTTTTATATTAATATTAATTAAGTGGTTTGATATAGATTTTTGCAACGTCCATTATTGTTTCAACAAAAAACATAATACTAGCAGTCGTGTCTGCCATACTGCATCATTTATTGCTATTTTCCGCATTGACCCAATTCCTATTCTGTCCCACCCCCATACACCCGGTTTAAATCCTCTGGATTTGTTTCTGTACTGCCTCTTAAACAGAGATGTTTGGCACATCCTCTGAGGATCTGTTGTTAGCGGGTGATTGTTCTGGGCTCGAATGCCTCTGTCTGCATATCTCCTGCTGGTGTGTAGCTGTGAGTTGTGCTGGTGAGCTCTGGGTTCGACTGGTGCTGTCTGCCTGTGCATGGTGCTGATCTCAGTCCCAGCCATAGATATTATATACGTAGACGCCTCATAGACTGACGCTGCCTATTGGAGGTGACGTATCAGCGCGGCCGCCATCTTGGATGGGTCCCCAGTGGTGTATTCCCAACTAAGTAATGTTAGTTACGATGACATAATATTATAAATTGTAAAATAACCAAATTATCATTAAATTCTACTTGTAAAAGCTAATCCCATGTGATCTGGTATCAATACAGTGCCGGTTATTGCAACCGTAAGCTGCACAAAATACGGGCTTAGTTGCTTGTTCTCCATTGACTCGGATTGACTCTGGTCCTAGTGTAGAGTGAGGAGACCCAATCAATATGGCGGCGATGCTGGATTACGTTCCAGCACGTCACTAGGCATCTACGAATATAATGTCTATGGTCCCGGCTGTGGGGGTGACCGAATGGTTGGTTGTCTGCTGTGACAGCATGAGGAAAGTGGGTCATGATGTCCGCAGGATGGAGGCACAACAACATGTGGCATGAACAGTAAACAACTCCGTGCCAGGGGTTCGATCCCATGGCATTTTTTGTATAGGTAGCATCCAGGTTATGTGGAAGACGTAATCTGCTCTGAATTCAGTAATATCTGCAGACAGTGGTCTGACCTTTCTGGTTAGCTGTGTAGCTCTCTGAAGGTCTGATGGATGTGGAGCAGAGCCCAGCCCCCATAAAGGATAAAGATCTGTGAAGATTAGTGATAATCTGTGATCCAGACTCAACCTCACCATCCAGATGTATACTAGGCTATGCTTACATGAAAACAATGTAGTAAAAAAGTGAAAAAGCAAAATATTTCACATGCACATGATATAGCTGTCAAAAAGATCTGCAGACAACTAAATACTCTGTATTATCCATGCCAGGCCAGGAGATGGCGATGTTACCTTGTAAAGAAACACTACAAACATACACATTCTTCTACAGACTGATAAATACTGTACATATAGTCAAGATGTCGAAGCATTAAACAGTTTTGTTTAGACGGCAAAAGAGGTAGGTTTATTACTACAAATGACCCGGACTATAGTCAGTTTCAGTAGCAACAACATAAACAAATGGCTTTTGTAGACCAAACTTAACTTTCAGTAGACTTCCGCAAAGAATCAGTAACAAAATAGTCCCTCTACAGTAGACTAATAAATAAACTGTAAATTACCTTAGCTTAAATCATAGCTAAAGCGTATCAACTACTACACTGAGCTAAGTTACTGTGTTACTGTACAATGTTAGCTAGATCCTTAAATTCTTGCCTGGTTGCAAACCAAACCTCTCTTCACAGCGGGGAACTATGCTCGCTGTCTCCCCTTGCTATCTTTAAACCGAATTGTTTAATTTTCGACAAAGTATTTGTTCCAGAGGTCAGTTTAGACACTAAAGGGAATGATAAACGCATACTAGTTAACTTCAGGCCAACATGCGTGCAACGGAAGAAAGGTATATAAAGTGACAGCATTAGCTTTTGCTAGTATTGGTTATACTAGCACAAGCCTGTAGGCTAAACTAACGCATGCGCATGGCGTCACCGTTATCACAGATTTCGCGGTTACATAGTTTACACAGAGACAACAAGGCGACGTTATCAAAATAGACTTCAATGGACTGATCTGTGTCTTTGGAAGTGAATCTGAAACCAAAATAAATGCACATTTTAAATATATTCAAATGCATAATATATATAAGAAATTTAAATATAGCGGCACATCAACAACTTCTTGCTTGTCTGGTGACTAGTTGTTATATTTTGTATTGAGACACAAACTAACTAATGCTGCGTACACACCAAGCGCGAAGCACCACGTTCCTCACTCTAGATAACTCCCAGGATTTAACTTCGTGTCATGCGAATTTTCACTTGATTTGAATATTTTTTTTAACTTTCGCGAAGATGCGTTTGATGCGAACAACGCATTTTTTCGCAGCAATCACGTCAACTAATTCACGTAATTTGCATCGCCCCACACAACTTTGCGTCTTTTTGTGCCTTTTCGCGCCTATTCGCGCCCTATTCGCGTCTTCACATCTACTTCGTATGTAATTTACACGCACAAATTGTTGAATTTGCATTTGGTGTGTATGCCCCATTACAATTTTTCTGTAAA
Source organism: Misgurnus anguillicaudatus (assembly GCF_027580225.2). Taxonomy (NCBI): domain Eukaryota; kingdom Metazoa; phylum Chordata; class Actinopteri; order Cypriniformes; family Cobitidae; genus Misgurnus; species Misgurnus anguillicaudatus. Next base: position 13,669,801 of record NC_073355.2, read on the forward strand.
TCCCTAGATATCTGCATGTTATGATGAGCTGAGGTTTTTTTTTATAGGAATTTATGAACATTCACTGTTTGAATGATTCAATTTACTTAAATGAATGATGCTTCTGGAGGTTATGTGAAAGAGAGAGAGACATTCTGTTTATGGCTGACTTTGGTTTTAAGCTCACAGCCCAGTACGACGTGATGTATCAACAACAATGTAGTGTTTTTGTTTTGTCTTACACCGCTACTTGTAAAAAGTAGCTAGGACAAGCTAAAGTATTTCATACACAACACAATTGTAGTCATACCGCCAAAAATATACTTAATGTATTAAAGCAACACTATGTAGTTTTTTTTACCTTTAAATAATGTCTCTAAAATTATTTCAGTGATATAACAACTTTTAACTGGACAAATTTTACTGCTGCTGCAACCTGAGCAGCCTCCTAGCTGCTACAAGCACACTCTGAAAGTGGCAGTGGAGGGTAGGAAACACAGCCCCGCCCCTCCCCCTGCCTGCAAAAGAGTGTCTGATAACAGGCACTGTTGCGCTTTTCAACCACATGGGGGAGCTGTAAGTCATTTTTACATGGAAACTACATAGTGTTGCTTTAACATAGCTACTTTAGTTACTGCTGGTGTGAAGTGCATACAATGTGTTTACATAAAATATAAAGTACAAGAATACATGATTTTGGAAAACACTTTGAAAAAGGAGTCGGGCCGAGTACCAAAACACACTTGTAGCCAATCAGCAGTAAGGGGCGTGTCTACTAATCAACATTGTTGCCTGGGTTGCGTATGTGTGGGGCGGGTCTATCAAAAGAAGGCCCAGATTGTATTGGGGTAGGGGTGTGTTTGTTTAGGTGATTTCAAATATCAACATTAGCTTTCATAGATCATGCACCCCACCTTTAAGATCACTGCCATAATGTAAATCACCCCTTGCTGTGCCTCTGCTTTTCTTATTGTATCGCACTGGGGGTTTCAATAAACATTCATTTCCTCCACAATTTTAACCACATTGAACTTTGTTGGGGTATTCGGGGGGTTTACACATGATTGCACGGGGTATTTTTTTTTTTAAAGACCATTGATCATCTACCGCTCTCTTGTGTTACCTCAGGTTTTCCAGCCTTGGTGTCACCTCACTGTGACACCTCAAGTGCTTAGCTGTGTGGTGGTGTGCATTGTGGGTCAGTGCAGGTTGTTATGGTAATTTGGCAAGCCGGTGTGCTTTGCATTTCAGTGTAGGTCTTCGATCCCCCCTCATTAAGGAAACTTGTGATTCAGATTAGTGAGTCCTGGAACGTCGGGACGGGAAATCCAATCCTCCCCCCTCCTCTCAGTTTCATTCCTCTCTTTTGTTATGAATTGCTTTCAGTGTCTCCTTACAATAAATACTGTACTGGGGAATTTATTTGTGACCATTGTTATACAATCCCATTGCCAGAAAGCGTAGGTTTCAAGGGAATTTTCGTTTTCGAGTAAACTATTCCTTTAAGACCACCTAATCAATATTGGAAACGTGTAGTTTTGCACACATCTTATCTTTAATCGTTCTTTCTGGAGCAGATCTACACAGTCCATTAAAAGCTCAAAGGGCATTGTGACATATCAATTTCCCATTAAATGCAATATATTTATTATTGTCTACTTCACTGTAAGCCAAAACATCTGTTTTCAAACCTAAGCACAGATATCACCCACTGTGCTGGCTTATCCTCACAAATCGACCCCTCGCTGAGCCCCACGTTTAGAGCCTGGAGTATAAATGCGGTCTGACAGAGCTGCTCCTCCCATAATGCTTTGCAGAGGCCACACTTTAGTTCATGCTCGGAAACACACCGCCGTTCAAGTGTCTCACTGAATTCAAAAGGACAAACACGCTACTGAAGGGATGTTAGCGTGTTAAAGGGACAGACACTGGTTAGGACATAGTAGACTTAACTGTGTGAGTTATAAGGGCGGGTCGCATCGAGGAATGTTTTTCTCTGACCTGTGTTGACTGTTGGAGAGTTAATGATTATTACATGCTGAACGTGGCAAAGTCGGTAATGACGTGCAGGTTAGGCGATGCGTGTGTGCAAAACAGCGACAGGGGACACGTGAAAGACAATGTACACTATTGATTTCTTTCTCAAGTAAAATGTCCCAAGAAAGTGTCTGGCGTAGCTCCAGCTGATAGTGAATGATTGGCTTTGGCAGATTTTCTTTCAGTCATAAACCAAGATGAAGGCTTTTAGTTTTGTCCTTGTAAGATTTACTGTAAATAAACTCATACACCCGGTTTGTCTGCGCAAGGAACGCCCCTCCTGGCTCCCACTTAAATCAGTATATGATTTGTTAGTTGGATTGGGAATATTTAAGTTTAGGCAGTTTTTTTAGGAGGATAATCTGATACGGATTCTCTTAGACAGCAACGCAATATTTATCAATACCTCAAAAACTGTGTTTGGATGCTCCTTGTACTGCTTTGTTGTGTAGACGGCGCCTCTTAAAAATATCTGTATGGATTTTTCACACATTCCATCGATACGTTATGTCATGTGACTGATGTACCAATATTGCCTAAACGGTTTTGACCCTACATGTGAAAACCCATCTTAAGTCTTTTTTTGCTATATACTTTGATGCTCCTAATCTCATAATAAGATTACGAGACTTAAACCTGGATTTCACATAAGTTCTTCATTATAAATGCTTAACCTTCAGAAATGTTAAAATAAAATGTAAACCCTGCCCTAGTGACCTCGTATTGCCGTTGTACTCGAGTGAGTGTCAGCATTGACCACAGCACAGTCCACAGAAGAAGTGTCAGTGGTTTGGGCAGTAGGTAGCAAATGGGCTGTGAATAGTTAATGGCTTTAATGGCTGCTGCTCAGAAGTTTTTCCTAACTGAGCTGTTGGGTTGTTTGAATGGGCTCGGGTGTGAGTGGACAGTAATGGCCCGTGAGGATTATTATGAGTCGTAAGTGTCTCTGTCCACTGCTGGTTATTATTTCTGTTACGGCATTCAGGATGGTCAGATTCAAGATGGCGAAGCTCCAAAAAGCAAATACATCTGTCATTCAAGAAATCCAAAGCAGGTGACATCAGCAGCATTCGCCGTAGTTTGATGTGGACACGCACTTAAGGACCAAGAAGGAGAAGAAATTTTTGAATAAAATGGTTCGTTTTGTAATCTTTGCGCACAAAAGTGTTCTTGTCGCTTCATAATATTACTATTAGAATAATTATACTGATGAAACATGGACCTTTTTGGTGATGTATTTCATTCTTTTCTGGGGGTCAATGGGACAGATAGAAGCCTCCCGATTTTCATCAAACATTTCTAAAAATGTGTTGTGAGTACAATCGGAGCACTCTGTGGTTAAGAACGACACAAGGGTAATGATCAAATTTTCATTTTGGGGTTAACTAACCCTTTAAGGCTTAAAGGCACAATATGTAGGATTTTCACTGCTAGAGGTCGCTATTTCACAATAGCACAATAACAAAGGCAAAGCTTAAAGGGATACTCCACTTGTTTGAAAACAGGCTCATTTTCTAGCTCCTCTACAGCTAAATATTTGATTTTTACAGTTTTGGAATCCATTCAGCCGATCTCCGGGTTTGGCACTACCACTTTTAGCATAGCTTAGCATAATCCATTGAATCTGATTAGATCATTAGCATCGCGCTCAAAAATGACCAAAGAGTTTCAATAGTTTTCCTATTTAAAACTTGACTTTTCTGTAGTTACATCGTATACTAAGACCGACGGAAAATTAAAAGTTGCGATTTTCTAGGCCGATATGGCTAGGAACTCATTCTGGCGTAATAATCAAGGATTTGCTGCCGTAACATGACTGCAGGAGGCGCAATGATATTATGCACTGCCCAAAAATAGTCCCCTGCTAGTGAAAGTTACCAAGGGGACTATTTTCGGGTCTAGAAAATCGCAACGTTATTTTTCCATCGGTCTTCGTACATGTTGTAACTATTTTTAAATAGGAAAAATATCAAAACTCGTTGGTTATTTTTGAGTGCGATGCTAATGGTCTAATCAGATTCAATGGATTGTGCTAAGCTATGCTAAAAGTGCTAGCGCCAGACCCGGAGATCGGCTGAATGGATCCCAAAACTGTAAAAATTAAATGTTTAACTCTAGGGGAGCTGGAAAATGAGCCTGTTTTTATTTTTTAAGTGAAGTGTCCCTTTAATGATGTTATAAAGGAAAGTGGAGCGATGGTAGATGTTGTTTTCACCATTCAGATATGTATGGAATTCACTAATCATGTTCACAAATTAGTTAATGAATTATCTTTTATTACCTGTACGTTTGATCACATTATTTTATGCCATCGTAATGAATTAATGAAAGGCACAACAACTGCGTGTGAGATGCTGCATTTGTCCACTCGTGTTGCCATAGTTTCTTCAACCGGAAACTGGGAATATGGCAGATATATTAAGTCACTGATAGGGCCACAATTACAAGGGATGAGCCGTTATTTAAAATAGGATTTTCTCTGGAATGGATGTACAAATCCTTGGGAACTTTTGGGATAATGCAAGTAGTACACAACTCTATGATCTTGAATATATCACATTGTGCAGTTGTTTTTGGATATTTTATTACGAAATATTGTGGCTTTAATATTGTAATATTTAGGACATTTTAATACTAAAAACAAAGTTGTTTTACAAAGTTTGATAAATACAAGTACACAAGATGGATCAAAGTTAAAACAACCTCTATCATACAACAATGGGGTGACTATAAAAGAATCATCAAACTTGAAACTCTGCTTTACGTCTCTTATGTAAGTTATTAAGATGTTAGCACTGCTGGCTAGCGTGATGTCTAACTATGAAAACAAACTCCTTAGCAAAATATCATGGAATTGGAGCTGCTGTCTTTGACAAGATCAACAATAAAATAGTCGATTACGAGGTTTCTTATAAAAGTTGTGTTATGTAGAATTGTTTAGTCTTCACTGATTTCGTATTTCGGCCCTCTGTCATAAAAAACGTATCCTGATTGGTCCTCTTGTGTACATACGAATTCCTGATTGGCTCATAGATAGTACCGCATACTAGTGACTAGTTGTCTTATGTGGGTTTTGTCACGTGGCACGCAAGAAGAACAAACAAGATTTATCGAAAGAATTCATACATGTGGGATAGCGTTAATTATGAGAGATTTTCATATTTTGATCAAAATAACCGTCTCTTACTTTTTGAAGTAATTATACCAGAGCAAATAAACACATTTCAAGCAAAAGATGCTATTGACATTACTATTAATGACATCATAACCACAAAGGCATTTCGACCAAGTGCTCTTCATTGAACATGCACATGAGTACCCATGTGAGCTTTAAAAGCACCTGCTTGTCACAAGGGTACAAAATCAAAATTGTACTCTATACTGATACTGCAGTAGGATGGATTTTGGGAATTGTTTTATTAGTATCAAGAAAGAGCAAGAGAGAGAGAGAGGGAGGAAAGCAATCTTGCTGTTGCACTTAAAGAGATCGAGAAAACGTATACGAAGTCAGAAATGAATATTGATTGCACAATTATTCATTGTTGCATTATGCTGCAAAACACAATACATATATACATAAATCTGGTTTAGTGTTTGTCTGTGATGTAAGTTATTTACTGTCACCTTCATTGTCTTGAGACATTTTTAGAAAGTGACAAGCACTAAAAGCTCTCTTTCATGTATCTCAACTTTTATCCTAACCAGCCATAATCATAGTGATGAGTGACTGAACATTTTGTCATGCACTTGATTTCAGTTTCTGTGGTGTCATGCCATGTAGCCCCGCCCATTGTGGAATATCATTGGTCCAGAATCATGTACATTTAACAAAAATCTTCCGATTGGATTTTATTGGTTTGTCGCATAGCAATTTTTCCTTCTGTAGGACATACAGATTGCTTGGCATTTCCTTTTATTATTCACCAGAGACTATTTCGTCATTTCTGAAGGTCCTGACTATCCAGGCTACTCTTAATGTCACTAGACTGCATTATTACATTAAACACACACAGGATGTTTCTACTAATGACAGCTGGGTTTTCTCTGTGCCCTGACGGCCATGTTTGTTTCCTCTGATTGGTGCAGAGCGCCCACTTGGAGTTGATGGATGCTTTAATGGCCGTGGCTGCCATGGAGACGGTGAGTGCAGTCAAGGCGAGCGGCGGATCCGAGCTGCTCCGTACAGATGCGAGTTGGGACAGCGCCCTGCTGTGTTGGGTTAACACGCTGAGTCCACAATCTCGTAAAACAAACCGCAACCACACAGTTCCTCACACGAGCTAAAATAACTCTCATAAACTAATGTAAACACTTTAACAGTATACACAATGCTTAAAGTAATTAGTTGAACACTGTTTTATTTTCTCGTGCTTATAAAGGACCATGTAGCACCAAATCATAAGGGTCAATTTTTTGATTTTGAGAATTGCAGGCGATTTTTTTTTGCACAGCCCTATGAGAATTATATATAATCTGAGTAAATAAGCTTTGATGTGTGGTTTGTTAGGGTATGACAAAATTTGTCAGAGGTACAACTATTTGAAAATATGTAATCTGGTGCAAAACATAATCAAAGCATTGAGAAAATCGCCCTCACAAATAAAGTCCTTAGCAACACCATATTACTTATGATAAATAAATTTTTGATAGATGCACTTTAGGAAATTTACTAAATGTTTTCATGTAACATGATCTTTACTTAAAATCCTAGTAATGTTTGGTTTAAAACAATCGATAATTTGACCCATACAATATATTTTTGGCTATTGCTAAACTGGTTTTGTGGTTTATAATATTCGATATACATTACTGTAATATAGTTGACCCTGGACCACAAAACCAGTGTATATATATACATTTTGGGGCGGTTTCCCGGACAGGGATTAGCATAATCCAAGACTAGGTCTTAGTTTAATTAGGAAATATAGCTAGTTTTAACAAACATGCCTTACTAAAAACATTACCTGTGTGCATTTTGAGGCAAAACAAAGGGCACTGATGGATTTTAACCCTTAAGAGTTCCTAGGGACATTTTGTGTCATTTTGACTTTTTAAACCATCCTGACAGTGATGACTGAATATTGCTCAAAACTGCCAGAGGTAAACATTTTAGAATTTTGGTTTCAGTTTTTTAAATTAGCTTAAAATGGCTAAGCTACGCAAAAACCGACTAATGTGTTCCTAAGGACAAAAAATGCCCCATTGAAAACCATTATAACTACCATTTTTGACCCCCCATTTATCTTAACATAAACTAATACATACCTTAATGTCAATATATCATTTCGAACTACTGGCCTTGAAGTTTTAATTTTTATACTTGTCCACCAGGTGGCGCTCCTTTTTTACCATTTCAAGCATTCATCAAAATGTCAAAATTTTTGCTGTTTTCTGCGGACCGCATAGCTCCTGAAAAGATAAACCTTTAATGTTGAAAATTGGTGTGTGTGTAAAAAAAGTGTGTCTGAGTGGTAAGGGGGTGGTGGCGATGTCGGGGTGGAGTCGGTGTTGAGTGGGGCAGGGGGGCATATTCAACATATCCAAATTCTTCTCTCTTTGAAGGGCACATTCTGCATTATAAACTAATTCAATAATAAAAACAATGAGAGGCCAGAACCGAAACAAAATCAATGTTCATTTTGTTTCTCGCTCATGTTGTTTATGTAAGTACACTGCTATAAGTATGAACAGTATAGCAGAAGTAGTAAAAATGGCAAGGCATTACAGCACACATAAGGCTCCTGAAATAATCATGCACTTCAAGAGCGAGGATGACTCCTCATCTTCCTCCGAGGATTCTGAGCTCGACACGGAGGCCTCAGAGGTAGAAGTAGACCAGCTGAAGTCTAATTCATTAGAAGGATCTTCAGAAGAGTTGTCAGAAGGTGAGAGCGGAGAGGAGATTGATGAAGTGGCGGCAGAATGGACGTAAAAAATTGAAAAATCTTCTGGTCTCCCACAAACATGGAGACGCTCCGCTACTTCCCAGCAGCCAGAGATTTGATCCCAGCGCTCACACTCTATGCCACTGCCCGAATCAGTGCCCTGACTTCAAGCTTTTCATTGATGCTGATGCATGAAATCCTGCAGCATATTGGGGCCATGACAAACCTACATGGGAGACAGTCACAGACTGGAGTGATCTTGAGACACAGAAACTGCAGGCTTATGTGGGGCTGCTCATTCTGACCGGTGTTTACAGATAAAAAATGAATCAGCCCTCAGTCTCTGGAGTGAGAAATCAGGACAGGTCACTATCTGGGCTACGATGTCCCACAAAAGTTTTCACGACATCAGCCGAACACTGTGGTTCGATTAATGTTAACATATTGGCAATTAAAGGGTTAAAATTTCCACAAATTTAATTAATATTTGACATGTATGTTTCAGGAAGAAGTAGTGTTAAAAGATTTAATAGTTTAAAGTGGAAAAAATTATTGATGTGTGATATTTTTTGAGCAGTTTTTGGGAAGGTGTCATTTTGGCCTTAGGATCATTTTGGCCTTAGGAAGTGTGAGTTTTGTATAAAATCTGACCCTGTTCAAAAAATAACAATGCATCAGAATCAATGTTGCTACCAATCTTTTACCCATCCTAGGGTCTAATAATAATTATAATCAAATGGTAGTTCAAATGTTTTTTTGGGGGAAAATATTTAGATTTTTGCTTTTTTCTGTTAAAAAACATGGGTTAATTTAAACAAACTGGCATGTAAAGGGTTAAAATTTCCACAAATTTAATTAATATTTCATATGTATGTTTCAGGCAGAAGTAGTTCTAAAAGACTGAATCATTTAAAGTGGAAAAAAATATTGACGTATGATATTTTTAGAGCAATTTTTAGGAAGGTGTCATTTTGTGGCCTTAGGAACACTTAAGGAAGTTTTTTATAAAATCTGACCCTGTTCAAAAAATAACAATGCATGAAAATCAATGTTGCTACCAATCTTTGACCCATCTCAGGGTATAATAATAATAATAATCACATGGTGGTTCAAATGTGTTTTTTGGAAAATATTTAGTTTTTTTGTTTTTTCTGTTAAAAAAAACATGGGCTAATGTAAACAAACAGGCATATAAAGGGTTAAAATTTCCACAAATTTAATTCATATTTCATATGTATGTTTCAGAAAGAAGTAGTTATAAAAAACTGCATAGTTTAAAATGAAAAAAAAAAATATTGACGTATGATATTTTTAGAGCAATTTTTAGGAAGGTGTCATTTTGTGGCCTTAGGAACATTTAAGGAATTTTTTTATAAAATCTGACCCTGTTCAAAAAATAACAATGCATGAAAATCAATGTTGCTACCAATCTTTGACCCATCTCAGGATATAATAATAATAATAATCACATGGTGGTTCAAATGTTTTTTTTTTGGAAAATATTTAGTTTTTTTGTTTTTTCTGTAAAAAAAACATGGGCTAATGTAAACAAACAGGCATATAAAGGGTTAAAATTTTCACAAATTATATTAATATTTGATATGTATGTTTCAGGCAGAAGTAGTTCTAAAAGACTGCATCGTTTAAAATGAAAAAAAATATTGACATATGATATTTTTAGAGCAGTTTTTAGGAAGGTGTCATTTTGTGGCCTTAGGAACACTTAAGGAAGTTTTTTATAAAATCTGACCCTGTTCAAAAAATAACAATGCATGAAAATCAATGTTGCTACCAATCTTTGACCCATCTCAGGATATAATAATAATAATAATCACATGGTGGTTCAAATGTTTTTTTTTGGAAAATATTTAGTTTTTTTGTTTTTTCTGTAAAAAAAACATGGGCTAATGTAAACAAACAGGCATATAAAGGGTTAAAATTTTCACAAATTATATTAATATTTGATATGTATGTTTCAGGCAGAAGTAGTTCTAAAAGACTGCATCGTTTAAAATGAAAAAAAATATTGAAATATGATATTTTTAGAGCAGTTTTTGGGAAGGTGTCATTTTGTGGCCTTAGGAACACTTAAGGAAGTTTTTTAAAGGAACTCTTGAGGGTTAAGATATGTCAGTGCAAGCTGTTTTCAGTTTGGACAGTTCTTAAAAATGTTTTAGTCTAGGACTAGTCTAATCCCTGTCCGGGAAACCGCCCCTTTAGGTATATATATATATATATATATATATATATATATATTTAACCCTTTATATGCCTGTTTGTTTACATTAGCCCATGTTTTTTTTACAGAAAAAACAAAAAAACTAAATATTTTCCAAAAAAAAAACATTTGAACCACCATGTGATATATATATATATATATATACATTTTATATATATATAATATATATATATATATATATATATATATATATATATATATATATATATATATATATATATATATATATATATATATATATATATATATATATATATATATATATATATAAAATATAATACAATATAATATAATATGTATAAAAACATTAAAAGTTGTGATGTTTTAGTAGTGGAGAAAGTTATTGCGTTATTATGCAAGACAAACTTTTTAAATTTTTTGCAATAAGGAGCACTGATAACATGTGCATAAGTCTAGGAATGTGTATTCGAAAATATAATAGGGTCCATTTCTGTATCTCAAAAAAAACTTTAAATAAAAAAGGGGTGCACCAAGGGGTTCATCATGATTATAGTGACCAAAGTTATCACGGTTATCAATATTATTGTGGTTTTGTTAAAATGAGATGGAAATGTTCAAAAAGAACTGATACACACACTGAAAACATTTAAACAAGTTAAGTAATATTTCATGTCCCTGAAATTATTTCTGTGGTAAAAAAATAAACAATTCTGTCTAATAAGTTTACCGTGAATGAATACAATACATTATCCCTTAAATGCCTTCTTGTGCAAAAAACTATGTTGCATGTGCGCGCCTGCATCACTGATTCTGGCAGGACAGGATTTACCACGAGTTTTCAAAATCACGGTAATCAAACATGGTTGTAATGATAATTACATTTTAAATCATAATACTAACCGCCAGGACCTTTTACCGTGGTTAATTGTGAAACCGGTAATCGTCCCATACCTAGCACCAATATATTGCCCACTAACAATTTTATTATTTGACTATGTGAAAATCTGGAATCTGAGGGTGCAAAAAAAACGAAATATTGAGAAAATCACCTTTAAAGTTGTCTAAATGAAGTCATTAGCAACACATATTACTAATGATAATTACAGTTTTGATCTATTTATGGTAGGAGATTTACAAAACATCTTCATGGAACATGACCTTTACTTAAAGGCAGGGTCCATTATCTCTGAAAGCAAATGTTGACATTTGAAATCACCTAAACAAACACACCCCTACCCCAATAGAATCTGGACCTTCTTTTGATAGACCCGCCCCACACATGCCCAACCCTGGCAACGATTATTTTCAGAAATCGTGCACTCCACCTTTAATATCCAAATGTATTTTTGCATACAATGTATTGTTGGCTGTTGCTACAAATATACCCGTGCTACTTATGACTGGTTTTGTGGTCCAAGGTCACATTTTATTCCAAACATGTTTTACTTCTCACAAAAAACTATTGAAAGCTGTATTGTAAGCTAAAATAGGTTTGTAACAATTGGGTGAATTATTCCTTTAAAATGGCTTACTGACTTGACCACATATACAATAATTGTTCTTATAGGACCTCCACAAAGTGCCCTGTGGTGTCATCCTTAAAATAAAGTTTATTTGCACTTTATTCATTGTCATATATAGCATAAATATATGTTTTTGTTTTTGTTGTGCAGCTGAATCAGAAATTGAAAGAGCAATATGAAGGATCACAGACTGATGGATCTCAGCTTAGTAATGAACCACAGCCTGTTCAGCCATCGGTAAGAGACAAATATACAGACAGCCTCACATGTTACATGCTTGATAACTTCACTTTAAATAGAAAGTCACTGCTTTAGGAGACCTATTTTCTTCTGTAGGTCAACTTTGCTGTCCTATATACTGTATCTATCCCAGTCCCTCTTCTCACTTCCCCTCCTCCCTTTCCTTTTTCTCATCTTCTGTCACTTCTGACAGTGTCCAACTCGCTGGTACTGGAAACTTGTTCCTGTAAGTCTCTCTTTCATCTTCCCTTCCATCCTCCTTTCCTCCATTTTCCTATCTTGAACTCATCGAACTGTCCACTTTCGCCCCCTGCTGATCAGTCAACCTGTTGGAGTTTAACTTGTGTTTGGAATCGGATCTGACATTCATTTTAGGCCCTGTCCCAAATGGCGCACTTCATGTGGACTTTCGGTCTCGTGGGTTTAAATTGCACGTGCTCGCTTAGTCTACGAGTCCGTAGGGTGTCCCATCTGTCATTTTTACGCTCCGTAGTGTGCGTAAAATCAGTGTGAGCTTTGCAACCTTGATGCGTTCTTTGGCACAGGCTTCACGCACTTTACCAACCCACAAGTCCTTGCGAATGAGCAAACAGATGACGGAAGGGAGGAGTTCACACTGATGGACAACCTCTCTTCCTATTTCCGGGGTGACGCTCAAGTCTGTCCCAAATTACGACTCCGGAGCGCACTCATGGACTCACATCAAGGGTCCCTAAGGTCTGCACTACATGATGTCATCAAAGTGTGGACTCTGAGGAAGTCCAAAAAACTGGAGTGTGCCATTTGGGACTCAACCCAACTCATACGGGCTAGCATGCACTTCTCTCTTATCATGGCATGCGAGTAAGTTTAGTTTTGCCCTTTTTCAGCACACCTGCCTGCAAGTTTGATGTAATCCTAAAGAGGGGAATCTAGGGAATTTTGGAAATATTCCAAATTGGAAACTTAAAGGAACAGTATGTAAGAAATGTATATCAATTGATCATAAAATGGCCCTGATATGTCACTAGACATTAAGAAATTTCATTTCAAATACTTATATCACTCACAACAGTGGTCCAGCCAGGATATTGTCATTTAAAAAGTGGATTTGCAGCCCTCAACTGATGTTTTTGTGTCATGTTGTGTATTGGCCACCGGTTTTGTGATTGCAGTACCAGTTTTAGCCACAATCCTACATACTCTTCCTTTAAAAGTAATTATTTGGAAATTTAGAGAAATTTATATAAGCTATATTATATACAAAGATAAAAAAAACATTTTGGGGGTGTGGCCTCAATGGCTCTTCAGTAAGCTGTGTGCATGTGACTAATTAATGTGCAGGGTAGAAATTAAACTGAAATTGCATTAAATCTTATTGTTTTAAACAAAATAATGCTGCAAGAGTTTTTAACTACATTTAAGTTCCCTTTTATAGTCAACTCTGCAAGTTTTTCAAATTCCCAATTCCATTAAAGTGCACATATTTCATTGCTAAAAACAACATTATTTTGTGTATTTGGTATAATGAAATTTTCGTTGTTTATGGTTAAAAACACATTATTTTCCACATACCGTACATTTTTGTAGCTCCAGATATACTGTCTTCCTACAACGCATTGATTTTGTACATATCTCACCGATCTGAAAAGCGCTGTGTCCCTGATTGGCCAGCTAATCTGTACGTTATCATTGGTGTGAATACTTCTGACGTAAGCCAGAAATGTGACGCTCCTTACCATGTTTGAAAGATTCACTCATAATGCAATGCTAATGCCGGATTTCCACCGACTGCGCATCCACTGCGGAGCGGCGGCGGAGTCAACCTGTTTCCATTCAAGTCAATGTGTGAATTTCCACTGACTGCGTTCCGCATCCGTCACGGCTCCGGCCATCCGCAGCCCTCCGGAAACAAATACGCAGAGCTTCTATTTTTTCCGGATGCAGAGCGGAGCCATGACTATATTGCGTGATCATACCTGAATTCGCGAGATCTCATGTTGTGATCTGGGCTGGTTTGTAAAAACATCATAATTCAACGTCATAATGGGCGGAGACAGAACTAGATATCGCGCGATCATCACGTGAATTTGCGAGACATGGTTCCTCGTCTCTTCAGCACGCAGCCGCTCTGCAACAAATATGGAACTGGTGGGTATTGGCGGAGTGCGAAGCCGTAACGCAGCGGAGCCGATCTGCAGCTGCTCAGCAGTTGGTGGAAATCCGGCATAATAGGAGTTAACTTACAGGCTGTGAGTCTGAAGCGGGAGGAATTATGATAATGTTGGTCTTGTCTACATCACCAATCCCTGGAAGTAATATGTTGCCTACAATCCGTGTGTTTTTCGTAGTCCAAGAAAAGAGATTTACATTGGAACCGATAACTAGGTCATCCTTTACTTTGGTGTTTTTACCTTTTGTATATCATTAAGATGTACTAATACACACATACAAATATCAAGTTTATATTTGCACAGAATGTTCATTACTTTGATGATTTTATACAGTACAAAACATTTAAAAATGACATGAGCCTCTTCAGAGAGATTTGATATGTATCATATTACCCTTTGGGTAAAGTGCAAGGTCAAAGACTGTATCTTACTGAATCAGAAAGATAACAATGCTTTTCTCCAGAAAAAAGCTCAAGAAAACAGGAAGCAGCGTCTGACATTCTGGCATTGAAAAATCAACAAATTTGCATTACAAAAAAAAAAATAAATAAAATGGCATGATATGGAAATGTGTGGTTAGGATAGAGGAAAAGCATTGTTTGTTGCGGTTAGATGAATATAGTCGGTCTTTGTGTCATTAATGTGCATTCGGTTAGTAAGTGCATGTCGGATATCAAGTAGAAAAGGTCTATTGATGTATCAGGTGTTAGCCGGTGTGTTCATCACGCTGCATGGACCGTTAACGTTTTAAGTCTCTCGAGTCTGTTCTGTCCCAGTTCTTCCTAACAATGTCCTTGCTGTTCTTTGGGCTTATCTCACCCGCTTTTCCTGGATTCTGGTTTCATGTGTGTTTATGTTCTTGCTCTCAAAATGGGTGCACACTGTGAGGTTTTTGCCCAAATTTTAGGGGTGTAATATTTCTTGATTTGGTTAATGTGAGATGCTCACTGGCATATGCATTGCTTTCTGATGAAGATATTAAAGGTGCAGTGTGTAGATTTTAGCAGCATCTAGCAGTGAGATTGTGAATTGCAACCAACGGCTCAGTCCACCGTTCAACTAAATGCATAGAGAAGCTACAGTAGCTGTCACAGGACAAACATGTTGTTGTATACGACAAAATACAGTAGTGACAAAACACGCTCTGTAGAGCAGTTTGTCTGTTTAGGGCTACTGCAGAAACATGGCGGTACAAAATGGCGACTTCCATGTAAAGGGACCCATGGTGTATGTAAATAAAAACGTCTCATTATAAGGTAATAAACACAGTAACAGTTCATTTTGTAAGGTATTTATACACCACTGATAATATAGTTATATTGAACTTATGTCAAAAGATCATACTAAAAGTTACACACTGCACCTTTAAGCGTCCATACAGTCCATGACCCAAAACACTTAAAAACACATTTGGCAGACACTTTTATCCATAACTAACTTAAAATGCATTTTAGGTATAAAGTTCTAATATATACAAATGAGTATGTGTGTTCCCAGAGAATCAAACCCATGATGATTTACTCAATGCTCTACCAATTGAGCTACAGGAAAACATTGCCAGCTTTAGCACAAAGGCTTGCTTTATTTATTAAAGGGATAGTTCACCCAAATTTTTAAATCATGTCATCATCGTTCTCATCTTCATGTTGTTGTAAACCTGTATGAATTCCTTTTTTCTGATGAACACGAAATAAGATATTTTGATAAATGATGGTAAACACACAGCAGATTGTAACCATTGACTTCCATTGTAGGAAAACAAATGCGATGGAATTCAATGGGTACCATCAACTGTGCGCTTACAATCATTTATCAAAATATATTTTTCATCATTTATCACAATACTTCCACTTTTATCTTTAAATGTGTCCATTGTTTGTACAGTTTTAATTGAGCATGTGTGTCTTGAATATGGGCATGCTTTAAATCCTTATTTTTTTGCATGTGTTTCCTCCACTGGATCAGCTGTTTAACAGGAAGAGCAAACAACAGAGTTGAATATAAATGCACTGAAGTCAAACCCAATGTTTCTCTCGTTCAGATCCGGTACAGGAAGGACAGGATGCAGTCTAAGCTGAAACCTTGTTTTCCTGTGGTGAATGAAGTGAAGGATTTGTCCAGTGGATGTGCTGTTGCTGCTGTTATTCACCATTACTGTCCTGGACTGTTGCGATTAGAGGGTACAACATCTCAAATGCTTTCATTTGCAATGGACGTTATATTGTCGAATAAGCAAATGATTTCTGTTTTATTTCTCCTTTATAGATGTCTGTATGAAGGAGTCAATGTCTGCTGCTGACAGCCTGTATAACTTACAGTTGATTCGGGAGTTCTGTGATAGCTGTCTGAAGAACTGCTGCCCTCTAGTGTTGGAGGATTTACTCTACAGCCCACCAGAATTAAAGGTATTGCAACATAAATATGTCATCTTAAAGCATAAATGTCTGCATAGGGTGCTAGGAACTGTTAGTATGAAGTATAATAAAGACTTAAACGGATAGTTCACCCCCCAAAACATCACCATTTACTAACCCTGATGTTGTTACAAACCTGTATACATTTTTGTAATGAAGCAGAAAAGAAAAGCACCATTGACTTCCGTAGTAGGAAAATACTACTGTGGAAGTCAGTGGTGCTGAAAAACTGTTTGTTTACAAATTTTTATTTTTGAGTGAACTATCCCTTTAAAACCAGTTTGCATACTTCTAAGTACTACTTTGTGTTGGTGCTGTGCATTAGTGTGCATTAAGTCAGTGCGTAAGTATTGAGATGACTACAAACATTACATGTCTACATGCAGCATCTGAAGACGATCCGGACTGATACCTTCATGTAGGATTTATGTCATTTGATGGACTAGCTTTGACATTTTATATAAATTTAAATGACCTTATGGGTGATTCTCACGAAAACCAGATTTAGAAGGTGTACGACATCAGAATTTTTAAAAAGCCCTTTTTTTGCACATACAAGACTTACTAAACCATTATTTTTAGAGGATTTAAAAAATATTTCTTATAGAATTATTTACATTTTTTTAGATTATCATTATCAACAATTATCATTACCGCAACATGATATTACATTAAATACCGTATTTTCGGTCTATAAGCTGCGTTTTTATTATAACTTGGCTTGTGCTGCGTCTTATAGTCAGGTGCGCCTTGTAAGTCAGTATGAATTAATTTTGACATTTATGAGGCAAGAGACATCAATCCCGTTTACAGCCGTGAGAGTCCACTATATGCTGCTTCTGTATTTATGTAATTCAATGGGTTAAGTAATGTGGAATGACGAGTATGCGAACTTCACGCTAGTTGGCTTGTTCGGTTAATTTAGCCTATTCAACCTTCCAGGTAAGTTCTGTATGCTATAGTTTATCGTTTATATAACTGATAATATTACTTTAATGTACGGACACCTATTCAGCCTGCTGTTTTTTCTGTTATTGCTTAGTTGAATAACTTGCCTTTCCAGATTAAATGTCTTTTCTTTTGCTTGGATTTTGTGAAATAATTTCCTAAATAAATAGTCTACTGTGACTTATATATGTTATTTTGTCTTAATGACATATTTTTGAATGATGCGGCTTATAGTCCAGAAATTATGGTATATGCATTTACAAACTCATGTTTCCTTAATGAGAACTAAAAAGTTGTCTAGGTACTATGACAAACAAAATTTCAACTTTTATCTGGAGAGAAAAAATAAGAACTGCTTACCCGATAGCCATCTTAAGTGTCACAGTAAATTTTGTCTCTTCCAACAAATTTTTTTTTTTGATAATGTTAGTTCCTTGAGGGCTTAAACAATGATTGAAAATTGTTGTGGAGGATGAGAAAATTGGTCTTGGAAAAATTTATATTCCTTATTATTGTCTCTACATTTACCATTGATCACCAAATATCACATGTTTCTTTACTGTAAATGTTTATAGTATAACATGCACTGAAGCTTTTTATTTTTTATTTTTTTACTTATAAATATTTCCATGTCAAAGAACCCAAATCCAGTAATGGACACGTTGCGGTAATGACATTTTTTCCCTTAAATGTGGAAAAACAACAAAATTGGTTTGTCATTTGAAATTATGTGCATAATAGTACGTGAAGAGATGTTTGTAACTGTATGCTTCTTATTTTGATAGCTTTTAAATGTTTCATGACACCTCATAAGTCTAATTTTCGCGAGAATCACCCGTATGCCTTTGGCAGACACTACAAGTAGAAAAATTATATCTCTATTTATGCTTTTCTAGATGAACATACTGAGCTTTCTGGCAGAGCTTTTGTATTGGTTTGAAGTCTCAAAGCCTGAGTTTGTTCAGCCCCTGCAGGATTCGGAGCTGACTGGTAAGTGTATGTTTGTATGTGACCCACTGGCAAACTAGAGTTATTTTCTTAGGTCATTTTGCTCATCAAGACAATACATCTTGATTTAAGAATCATTTTAGATATTTGTACTGAAAACAAGACAAAAGTACTAAGTAAGAAAGTCTTTTTTTTTGAGTGTATGATCACTGTACCATTGCAAAAACAACAAATCTAATGGTGGCATAAGACTTTTTCACACGGTATACAAATCAATAATACTACCTTTTTTGATTATGCAGAAAAATCCGGAAGAACTGATAATGGGACTTGTAAAAGGTACAACAAGAGTGCACATCCATCTTTTTTTAAGTTACTTTGTCAATATTTGAGAAGTTATAAGAGTACCTGCTTTGAAACTTACATTTCTTCCTGCTTAAAATATTATGAATAAACATAATTTAACTTTTAGTGTTGATTTCACCTGTTTCAGTGGTTCTCCCTCCATCTTTAAAAAGCCCTTCCTGCCCATCTCCTCTCCTGCGACAGGTGAGAGTTAAACGCTTGAGTCATAAACTTTCATTATGTGTCTGTGCTTCCCGCTCTTGTGTTGTATATGTACGCATGCTCACTCTACTCTGTGAAAAAGTCATGTGGTCTGTATTTGCATGATGTGTGTGTCATCCATTCACGTGTGTGTTTGTGTATAATCAGGATCTCTGACTCAGTCTACCTCAATGTCTCATGTAGAGGCAGCTGGACGGCCATGGAGTAAGAACCAGCTCAGGTGAGATTCCTTTAAATATGATATTTAATTTCTTTAAATCTTTTTGGAGCTATTAATTTTTCTTTCTTGCTTTCTCTTCAGTCGTCCACTATCCTCTGGTGTGTCCTTTAGTATCCCTTTTGGTCTGGACAGTGATGTTGACATAGTGATGGGAAATCCTGTCATAACTCGCTCGGTCAGCTCTGACAATCTCAACCCTGCTGGTCAGTCCATGACTCGAGTCCCCTACACCCCTCCAGAGGACCTTAGCCACTTGTTGAGTAAGTCTCCTGGCCCTAACGGCCCACACAGAGCATCCTGGACCACACAAACTCGCCCAATGTTGGCTGAGGAGAACGGCATTGATGGGAGCGAGGCGGGTGAGCTGCCCACTATTGAAGAGGCGCTGCAGATCATCCACAACGAGGAAAAGATGGAACCTCGTCTTCACCCCGACGGGGCGTCTGATGGTGATGGTTTTTACCTGCATTCACCAGATGACCAGCACAACGGTGATCCAGCACCTCTTAGCTCATCAGCCCCACCTCGATCAGGAATGCTCTACCACCGATCTTCCGGAGTGCCGTCAGAGCCCACCCGCACAAGACGCACCTCAGAAGGCTCCAGAGATGACGACTCTGTGTTAAGAGATGGAAGCGTGGATTCGGACGCCTCGGAAGACCTTCCAAAAACTCACTCTACCCCAGCCACGCCCGCATCTGGTTCTCACGTAACTCGACCTCGTGGAGAAGAGACGCCAGACAGCGGTGTGAAGATGACTAGCTTTGCTGAACGCAAGAAGAAAGTTGTTCCAGAGCAGGTACGGCCCAGTGAGCCACAGGGCCCGCAAATGACTACCTGGGCCAAGAAATCAGAGGAGAGCCCCAGTAAAAGTCCAGCACTCAGCACCGAAATGTCTGAGTTAGGGGCGAGACTGGAGGAGAAGAGGAGGGCCATAGAGGCTCAGAAGAAGCGCATAGAAGCCATTTTCGCCAAACACCGGCAACGGCTGGGGAAAAGTGCTTTCCTGCAGCTGAAGAAGGAACAAGAGAATGGGGTGGAAGGACTTGATGGGGAGGCTGGGACCTCTTCTGTAGAGGATGACCTTAGCCGATTGGCGTTGGATGAAAGACTAGCGCGTTTAGAGAGCGAAGAGCTGCAAGAAGAACAACAAGGGGGACGACTAAAAAAGCGTTCATCTGTGGAGGATGAGGGAAACATCAAGCCGTCTCCACAAAAGGACAATCCAGCAGAGAATGATAAATCTGGAGTAGACGTACCTGGGGGGCACCAGGCACCGCTGGGTGATTACAATAATGCTGTGTCAAAACTCAGCGCTGCTCTCAATTCTCTACAGAGCGATATGCAGCGTCTTTCAGAGCAACAGAATCAGATGATGAGGAAGAAAGAAGCTTCCAGCAACCAGGCTTGGGAAATCCCACCAAGCTCCAAACCCTCAACAGCCACACCTCCTCGTCTGTCAAGGGAGTCCAATCGTGGCGTACCATCTACCTCCACTTCCCCTTTCCCATCTCGCAAGAATGGAAATCACACCGTGCCACCCAAATCGCCAGCATCCCAACGCAGGGCGCAGTCTGTACCTCCGAAGAGCCCCAAAATGCACCACAACTCCCGAGCTGCAGATGTTAAAGCGCCTTCTTCTTCAAGAGTAATTTCTGCCCCTCGGGACGTGGACACCATCCCACACTTACGAAGAGCATCGCCATGGAAAAATCAGACCTCATCCTCTTTCAACATAGGGACACCCAGTGAATCTCGTTCGGGGTCATCCCTAGGCAGACCTGAGGACTTCTCAGATGCCGGCTCTAGTGATGACCATACAATCTTTAGTATGGACCTGGAGGGTGGATCTTCACAGATTAGGGGGCGCCAAGGTGGCAGCAGCTCAGGAGCACCATCCGAGTGCTCGTTTGAGAGTGACATCCCTGCAGCGGGTTTGAACGGCAAACGCGGCAGTCTTATTGAGATCTCGCTGTCCTCTCTAAAAGCCTTTGAGGGAGAGGAGGGTGATCACAACCAGGACTTCTCCGACTCCATGAGCGACCATACGGAACCGGAAATGAGGGGTGGAGTTGGATTCTTCTTCAAGGTTAGGAAAGAATTTTCAAGGTTAAACTTTAAAGAAAAAGGTATGTGTAGCATGTGTTTAACTGTCTGTAACTGGTTGTAGCAGGATGAAGCTCGACCTGAAGATGAGATGGCTCAGAGAAGAGCTGCATTACTTGAGAAACAACAGAAGAGAGCAGAGGAGATGAAGAGACGGAAACAAGAGCAAGAAAAAGAGAGGGAGGCAAGGTGAGAGCACATGAAAGTGGAATATTGATGTTTAGGGATTTAAAAAAAGTATGTTATGTGCTACAGATATGATTCCTCAAATAATAAAGATAAATGTTTTTGAAGAAAGGACTTGAGACAAGCCTAGTAAATTAAACATCTTTCAGTTTTGTAATTCTAATGAATGTTGATCACCAACAGCAGGCCTTCATCAGTTGAGGATAGACCCCAGACTCCTTGCACACCTCCGCCACCTCGCACCCCTCCACCAGAGGGCACACCTCAAAGGGCACACCGCGGAGATTTCACTCGTCTGGAATACGAGCGTCGCCATCAGCTTAAAATTATGGAGGATCTTGATAAAGTCCTCCGTCAGAAACCCACTACCGTCAGGGGCGTGAAAAAGCAAAGGCCCAAAACGGTGTTCAGAGACGACTCCGGCCTCTCCCGAAGCCCTGCCAAAGGGTCCATAGGTAATGCATTTGTAACATATTGTCGTTTCATTTTCATAAATTGTGTTAAAGCTCAATATCACATGTAGACTGTTGTCTCGTAGGTACTAGACTTAATAGAGTTTACTCTCATTCAACAACCAACCTGTCCTCCATGGCCAGTGACAGTGGGACTCTAACTGTCAGGAAATCGAAATCTCCAAGGTAGATTATTTCAATGTGATCTAAATATAGTCTTCTGATAACTTGCCCTTTTTCTGCGACCTCATATCCGAGCTCTCACTCTTGTTTACAGTCGTTCGCATTCACCGTCCAGACTGATGTCTCCAGGTCGTCTTGCATCACAGAATGGAGACTGGGAAAATGGCTCTACTATTTCATCTCCGGCCTCTATTCCAGAATACACTGGTACACAAAAATACAGCATACATTTAATTATTGGTGCAAACGTTTGCATACTGAATCTTCATTTATATAACTGACTGATCACATTTTCTTGTAGACTGCTACATTTTAAAGTTGCTACATTTAGGCTTTTACGTTAAAGCACCTGCTTTTGTTTCAGGGCCTAAACTCTACAAGGAGCCAAGTTTCAAGTCCAACAAGTTCATTATCCACAATGCCGTCTCGCGCTGTTGTTTGGCAGGCAAGGTCAACGAACCCCAAAAAAACAAGATTGTTGAGGTGAGCGACCTGTGAGTCATCCGAAGTGCTCTCACTCCATGACTCACTGCACACACACATTTGCATGATGCATTTGAATGCATGACGTAATGGCCTCACATACTGATCATTTGAATTTATTTTCGCCCTGCACAAAGGAAATGGAGAAAAGCACTGCAAACCATTTCCTCATTCTGTTCCGGGACGCCAGCTGTCAGTTCCGGGCGGTTTACACCATGAACCCCGAGACGGAGGAGATGGTCCGGCTTGTTGGGATCGGCCCGCGCGTCATCAGTCTAGCTATGGTGGAATCCATCTACAAGTACAGCTCTGATCGCAAACAGTTTACGGCCATCCCGTCCAAAACCATGTCTATGAGCGTGGATGCCTTCACCATTCCCAACCACTTGTGGGAGCGCAAGCGCCCGGGTACCCCCAAAAAGCTCGGGACTCCAAAGTAAAACCCGATGGGATGGCTAACTATGCCCGAGCTGGCCGGTTTACCCCAGGTTTCTCAGCAGAACAGAGCGTGGTGTGACAGGAGAAAGTGTGGGAAGAAAAAAATCGTTAAACCTGAAAAAAAAATCAACTGCCCCCAGAGTTTGTTGACTGTGCACTTTCTTCAGGTTAACTAAGTGATGTCAGTTGCTTAAAAATGGCCAGATTGATTTTCTGATTGTATTAAAACTGTCCTTGGCGTTTTAATGTTGAAACTCAAAATAAATCCTTGAGTTTTGCCATTTAACTACAAGTATAATAACCCCCCCAAGCGCCAAAGGAAAACTCTCTTCTTCGGAAATCCTCATGTCCTCCTTACATTCTTTACTCTTTATACTGGATCTTTAACTGCTGATAAATCCGATCTTCAGTGCTCTCTGATGAATGTAGGGAATAAACCGACACAGGCCGCCTTAATGTTTATGTCATCAGCTCAGTCTTGTGAGACCGAATGTTAAAAGTGTATTACAGGCGGGTGCATAGTACGAAAGGTTTCGAGTTTGTCTCGCTCTTTAATACAACCGTCCCGTTCACCGGCCTGCCTAAAGTCATCCGTAGACGTCTGGATGTGTCTGACTCGAGCTTTAGGACCTCAGGAGAGCATGTTAAAGACTTGATTATTTTTCTTTCCCATTTGCTTTAATCAAGGATTAACAAGCAAGCAAATAAAAGAATAAAATAAGCCAGAACATGCTGTTGATTTCCTTTAAGTATACTAGAAAATGAAGGAAGTCTTTATACTCTCTTTAGCTGCAACTGGAAAACAATGATTTAAGAAAACAGTACTGAATATTTGAATGCTGTTTATCGCTGATTATTTTCATTTTTGACAATGATTTGTATATTGTGGAGATTTGTAAGCATTGAATAAGCTACCCTGCTGGTGTGTATGAGTGAATGAATGAATGAGCAGGTGGGAGAGTTAAGACGTATGGCGAGAAACAATAAACACTAATCGGATATCATTTAACTCTCGGAGTGAACAAGTGTTTCTGTCTGGTTAATGACTTGTATATTAGTGATATAAAACAAACAGACTTATAAGAGTTGTGTTGTTTTTATGACTCCATAAAGAATCAGCTATAAACTGTCTAACTTGGCCTTATCACTTTCTTGGATGGCTTGTATGAAATGGGCATTTGGTCTGTTTCTCTTCATTATAGCACTAAACAACTGATTTAGTCAGGCCAATTTTTCTTGATGAAGTACTTCACAGATGTACATATTTTTGTAAAAATCATTTTTGAAATGGTTGATGTTTCTGTGAGCGAGGTGTATTTGTGTATATGTTGTCTTGATGGTGAAGTGTAACTGGATTCTGTGCAATGTTAGGTCACCTAAGGTGTATTTATTGGGTAAGGATGAACTAAAATTCTGTTCTGTGTTTAGTTTTAGATATTATTATTTATGTTCTGGCTAATGTGGTGATTCACTCGTTCATTTCACCGAGCACATTGATGTTTTGCTTTTTTCTTTCCATGTTCATGTTTTTTTCTTCATAATTATTTGATTATGAATCACTCCCACTGGATTAGAAAAAATAAAATAATTTTTAAATAATCTCATTTCTCTTCATTGTCATTAAGTTATATGATTTATACACTGATTAAGAATTTGTTGGCATTTTTATATCAATTGTATTAAATTTTTCATGTCCACGTTCTTCGTGTTTTTGTTCAGATTCATTTTTGAACATTTAGAGGAATTTAAGAACACTTAAAATTAAAGGTGCCTACAAGGTTTTTCACAGTGATGCCATAGAAGAACCATTTTGGTTCCACAAAGAACAATTCAGTCAAAGGTCCTTTATGGAACCAAAGGTTCAGTCAAATAAATATTTATTTTATACATTTTATAATTAAAATAAACTTTTTACACTACAAAGAACATTCGTAAGGTTCTTCAGATGTTAATTGTTCTGTTATGGCATCATGAAACACCTTTAATTTTAAAAGTGAGCATGCATTTGTCATATTTCACCCCAAAAGAAAAAAATATATTTTGCATAAAGAAAAAAATTAAGCATGTTTTTAGGGCCATTGTGGAATTTTGCAGATAATGAAGTACATACATCACACTTCCCCTAAATTATTATCATGTAAAAAAATTTCATTATTCTCATTTCAGTCATGCATCTGTATTTCGGTGTTAGGTTTTACTTATTAATATTTTACTTTTTAAAATTCTGATTATTCTCAGTAAATTAACTTCAGTAAAAATACAAGTAATTATTTAGTGCACTAAATTAGAATATTATATCATTATTGTTTCCTTTTATGGCTATTGACAGTGGTATGCTTAATCGCCCTGAGTATCACTTAGCCTACACAATGAATTCGTAAAAACAAGTTCTTTATGTTTTTTTTTTTAACTTTTTTAATATGTAAAAATTTGAGTGAGATGCATTCCACAAAACGCTCTTAGCCTTTACCAAGCACTTTATTTTACAGTCCAGTTACACATCTATATGTACTTATGATGTTGGCTATCTTTAAAAAAGCCCTACCAGCCCTGAACCTATTCCACAATAACAGTGATGACGTGGCAACGTATGCGCGCGCATTTTGGTAACGGAAGTATGGCCAGAATCAGCAGAGAAGCAAGCATCATTATAGCTTGTTGATTTCTGGTGTTTTGTCTGAATGCTAGGGTATGGCAATCCGTTCATTAAACTACCCTAACACGTTAGAACCAGCGGGAAACAACATCACTTCCGTTGCCAAAATCCGCGCGCAGGCTATTTGATCACGTGGGCTGTAAAAAGGCTTGTTCGACTTCATGCGGCGCCGCAAGAACCGACAGTCGGATGACGTCAAAGTACCGCGAGAGCGATTAGAGAAATCATACGAGGTCTAATTTCGTCTCACTCTCGCGGTACTTCGACGTCATCCGGGTGTCGGTTCTTGCGGCGCCGCATGAAGTCGAACAAGCCTAAAGGATCTTTGATCGTGGGAAATTTGAACAACGGACGCATCTCCGAAGATATTGGCAAAACTTTTTCTAAGGTAAGACGTTCACTTCAACATGCACTCTCCACAATGAATAGCTTATTATCCTTATGTGACTGTTAAACGTAACTCGTATAATCACAAACTTTATCCTAAAAACTCGCATATTTCGTGCCGTGGTATTGTGTCATGCATGGTCATTGAAAAATCTAGAGAAATGCGCGAGGTGGCCAACCGGGTGCTGTAGCTGTCTCAGCTGTACCTGTTACAGTTAAAAAAAACATTTAATCTCAAATAGGCTACTTCATGTTACCTGAACTAGTTCTTGTTCCTAAAGGTCTCTTGAGTCTTTCCCATATGCCAAAACTATATTTTTAAATATATTTTGGAATATATTTATAAAACACTTTTAACAGATATATTTTGGCCATTTTATGTATATTTTGAAATATATTTTAAAAAGAAATACATTTTGAAGCATTAAAAAAATTATTTAGCCCTTATATTTCAATCCAAGAAAATATATTCACATCGTACTGGAAGAAAAACTTTGAAAAACTTTGTCTTATGAACCTGTAAACATAACA
Source organism: Misgurnus anguillicaudatus (assembly GCF_027580225.2). Lineage (NCBI taxonomy): Eukaryota > Metazoa > Chordata > Actinopteri > Cypriniformes > Cobitidae > Misgurnus > Misgurnus anguillicaudatus. Next base: position 13,696,337 of record NC_073355.2, read on the forward strand.
AGTTTGAAAAGGTAAAAATTAAATATATTTTCAACTTCAATACTTTTACTTTATAAAATTTACTTATATAAAATACACTTTTTGCCAAATTGAATATAACATTTGAAATGTATTTGCTTGTCCTTGAAATACATTTTGAAATATATGTTGATATATAAAGGTTAAAACTACACCCTACTGAAAAATCCATGTAAGACCAACATAAGCTGGTTTTAGCTGGATTTGCTGGTGTAGCAAGCTGGTCTGTGTTTTGGTCACTGGCCTAGTTGGACTTAGCTGGTCAGGCTGGATGACCAGCTGACACACCTTGACCAGCTTTGCCAGGGAGGACCAGCTTAAACCAGCTACTGCCACCTTAAACCAGTTATGCTGGTTTTAGCTGGATTGTTCAGTAGGGAATATATTTCCAAATTCTAAAATATATTTATTTAAGCTTTACTTTTTACAAAATGTATTTAGCATATATTTAAAACATATTTTTGGCCAAATAATTTTTTTTTTTTGCTGTATGGGTCTGTATGCCCTTATGAAATTTAACCATGGTTTTATTGTGGTAAGAGTGTGGTTTTTTAGTGTATTGATTACTATCAGCAAAACCATCGTTTTACTACACTAACCATGGTTTATATGTGTTTTTTCAAAACCATTGTTATTTTGTGGTTACCATGGTTTTACTAGTAACTATGTTTTTTTGGAGTTTTAACTGGTATAAAACCATGGTTAATTTTCGTAAGGGCATCCATAAAGAATCTTCAGTATCCACTGAACCTTATTTTTGCCATTAGAAAGATGCCGGAAATGGTTCTTATGGCATTGCTGTGAAGAACCCTTTAAGAATATTTATTTTATATTGTATATACAACCACTGATGACAATTAGTTTCTCGATTTGTTCACAGCTCAAATTGGTGACGTTCAAATATTCATTTTGTGCCACAAATCCACATTTAATACTCGGAGGTCAAATAGATTAACAGTTATCAAAAACAGTCCTATGTCTGCTTAGCATGCAGCATTTCAGTGAGGAGTGAGTTGCAGGGTAAATCTCCCAGCAGGTGGCGCTGATACAGATATTCCTCCACCTGCAGGCTGATGCTGCGAACCTCAGGCAGACGGAGCAGCAGCTGGCCAAACTTGTCCGAGTGACCCGGATGGGTCTGCATGGTGTGGTCCATCAGAGCTCGGTTTACACGCTCTTGTGTCTGTTCAACCTGTCTGCGATCCTGTACTGATTTGACATCTGCAACACAAAGTTAGGATCCTTTAAACTGTGAATGGAATAGTTCACCCAAATAGGAAAATACTCATGCCATCCCAGAGGTGTATGACACTGTTTCTTCAGTTGAACAAAATTTTATATTAAAATGCTTTCATGTTAACTTTTTATATTGCTAAACATGATGAAGCTTCATCATTACTTAAGTAATCCAACCAATACAGCAAAAAAAAACTTTCTTTGGCCAAAAATATATATACATTTTGTAGAAAGTAAAGCCTAATTAAATACATTTTTGAATTTTGAAAATATTTCGTTTTAATCGTCATATATTAACATATATTTTATGTAGGCCTATTTCAAGGAGGGCAACAACCACATTTCTAATTATATGGCAAAAAAATTATGGTTCCTGGACAAAATATTTGTATAAAAAAGTTTGTATAGCAAAAACTTTGTATAAAATGTATAAATTATAAGTATAAATTGTATAAATGTGTATAAAAGATACAATTATTTTTTGCTGTGTGGGAAATGACTGGAATAATAAGTGATATGCTTGCATAAGAAAAATATTCATATTTTAAGATTATTTGTCAACTCATATGTCACATATCCAAGCCAAGCCCATGGCAAAAAAAAAATGTTTTAAATATATACTAAATACATTTTGTAGAAAGTAAAGCTTAATTAAATATATTTTTGATTTTTTAAAATATATTTAGTTTTATTCTTCATATATTAACATATATAAAAAAATGCATTTCATTGGCAACAAATACATTTCTAATTTTATGGCAAAAAAAATTTCTGGCTAAAATATTTGTATAAAAAAGTTTGTATAGCAAAACGTTTGTATAAAATGTATAAAGTATAAGTATAAAATGTATTAGTGTGTATAAAAGATAAAATTATATTTTTGCAGTTATTTACAGGTTTGCAATGTAGAAAGTTTTTGTTCCGATGTGACATGAACATAAATGCTTTAAAATATATTTTAAAATATTTAAAAAATGGCCAAAAAATATATTGGTGAAAAATACATTTTTGTAAACATATTTCAAAATTTATATATACTATATATGGAATATATGGCAATTTTTTGTATATTTTAAAATCTATTTAAAATTTGAAAAAATAAATTGGGGGAAATGACTCGAGTGGGTTAATAATTGAAACAATATGCTTGTATGAAGAAACAATTCATATTTTAAGATATTTTTGGCAACTCATATGTCACATATTTGAGCCTATGCGGCAAAAAAAAAAATCTTTGGCCAAAAATATGTTTTAAATATATGTTAAATACATTTTGTAGAAACTAAAGCTTAATTAAATATATTTTGAACTTGAAAATATATTTAGTTTTAACATTAACATATAATTTAAAATGTATTTGGTAGTTTGTATAAAATGTATAAGTATCTATAAAGTATAAAATTATAAGTATATTTTATTTTTGTATTTGAAAATATATTTAAACTTGATTTTTTTCAGACCTATTATGTTTAAAGTTTTTCATCCAATGCAACTTGAATGTAAATGCTTTAAAAAAAAAATGTAATAAATAATACTTTATTTTTAAAATGTATTTCAAAATATACAAAAGATGGCCAAAAATATATTTGTGAAAAATACATTTATTTTTTGGCCATTTTTTGTATATTTTGAAATTATATTTGAAAATATATATTTTTCCTGTATAGGAGGAAACAACATCATGGTCAGCATGTTAAGTTCACACGTCAATAACGTAGACTCACATTCGTTCTTGCGTGTCTTATCATGAAACACACACATGACTTATATATAAAATTGCTTGTTTGTGTTGAATTGAAGATATGCATTCAGGGCTGGCAATTGAGTAAAACTATTTAAAATGTTCATATTTTCTGAGTGAAGACACACCTGGATTGAAGAGAACCAGATATTTAAGGCACACAAACTCCTCCCTGTCCAGCTGAAGTGATTTAAGCTTGAAGACAAGGTCCTGGGCCCTGGACACCAAACTACCGAGAGAAACTCCAGCCTGACTGAGGATGATCGATACCTCAATCTGGCACATTTGAAAGATAGTAAAAAAATGAGCCACATGAACGCACAGGTTTGTCTTTAGAAGTGTAATGTAGTACACAACGTGCTCTTACTTGTTGTCCAGTAATCAAATAGATGCGACCATCTCTACCATAAGCCACCTGACGGCACAGATGATCCAGAACCAGCAGTTCACTCCAACAGCTCTGCAGAAGCACCATTTGGTCCTCCACCTACAAGAGATCAGGTAGTTATGCAGACATTGCCATATAAAAAAACCCCATAAAAGCACTCTTTAAATGAAACTCTTCTACCTTAAGTTCTTTAAACAGTGTGCTGTTGCGAGCCCACTCCACCAGCGCAAACAAAGTCTGGTCAGCCATTTTGCACATGATGCTGAAGGTGTTGAGGCGGTCGTGTTTTCCTCGACAAGCCTGCTCTCTTTGAAGGCTCGCCAGCACCCGCGTGCAGAGCTGCTTCTCATCCGGCTCCGATTCTAGGAGCTGGCTTAAAAAGCACAAGCTAGGGTTAGGGGTCATGGTGGTCAAGCTATGTGCTGTAGGGGTTGAACATGGAGTTGAGGCTGGCGTGAGCGTGGTGACGGGTGTGGAGACAACGGTAGGGGAGATCGGCGCAGGGGGCGACACGGAAGCAGGGCTGTAGTTGAGATCCCTTTTTCCGTGATATCCGTGAAAGCCTGGATAGTACAGTGTGTGAAATGACATGGATGGGTCAGACGGTGTCCGGTCTCGGGGTACGGTGCAGTCCAACAACATGGGGAACTCTGATTGGGAGATGCTGTGAGGAAAGGGCGGAGGGGAGTAGTAGTGGTCATGGGCAAGAACACCAGGGGAAGGGGTTGAGACGTGAAAATCATGATGCAAGGATTGTTGTGATCCTTCATGTTTGATCCTGTAGGGGGCGGTGTTCGCTGTATGATAGACTTCTCTCTGCTGTTTCAGTTGTCTGTCTCGTCGATATAGCGGCCCGAACTTATTTCGTCCACCTCTCATGCGGTCTGCACGTACAGCTGTAAGGAGGGATTTTACAGACAAGTAAATGACACTGATTGTAGGAACTTTAAGATGATTTTTTTATTTTCTGCTTGCACTTGTGGGTCATCATAGATTGCGATTGCAGTGATTTATGGTATTATAGATAAGTGGGAAAGGGGTTTGAAATATCTAGGACAGCTCCATACCTTCATATCTTTAAGACAATAATTATTACTGTACTTTTATCTTTGACGGCAGCAACTGCGTGGGTAGAGTATTATCATCGAATCTCATTCGTTCTTGTGTGTCTCATGACAAAAAACGTAACTAGCCACAAGACACGCAAGAACCAATGAGATTTGATATGATAAACGCGCCACCATATGTTAACTTATTGCTGTGATATTGTTGTTGCCATGGATACGTGAGGTATCAATTGCTAGATAAGCTGAATATATGAATTATTTTCTCATAAAAGGTCATATACAAATGAAACGGCATGAGTCCTTTAAGTCTCAATATGCCAAATTTAATAATCACAGTAGGTCAACTGTAAGCACAGAAAAACAGATGCACTTTATTTCAATGGTCCTGTCCCAAATGGCACACTCCGGACTTCCTCAGAGTCCAAACTTTGATGACATCATGTAGTTCAGACCTTAGGGACTCTTGCACGAGTCCACAAGGGTGCACCGGAGTCGTATTTTGGGACAGACTCCAGCATCACGCCAGAAATAGGAAGAGAAGTTGCCCATCAGTATGAACTCCTCCCATCCATTGTCTGTTTGCTCTTTCGCAAGGACTTGTGGGTTGGTAAAGTGCGTGAAGCCTGCATCAAGGGTGCAAAGGGGGCGCTGATGAGGACACATCAGAGCGTAAAAATGACAGATGGGACACCCTACGGAGTTGTAGACTAAGCGAGCACGCGCGATTTAAGACAACAAGACCGAAAGTCCACATGAAGTGCGCCATTTGGGACGGGGCCTATGTGTGATAGTTTACCTTCTCTTTTCATGCCCACAGCTAAACATTTCTGAAAGCGGCAGTAAGGGCATCGTTTCCTCTGGGCCGGGTCCATTGGACAGCTCTGTCTCTCTGCGCACATATAGCGCTTGTTGTTCTGCACCGAGCGCTTGAAAAATCCCTGATGAGAGTGTTTGCATGTGTTTATTATGTATAAATGATCAAGGTGTGTAGTTAATCGGTTGACAGCGCTTACCTTACAGCTCTCACAGGTGAGCAGGCCATAGTGATACCCCGACACTCGGTCACCACACACCGGACAACCGTCATCCTGAGCTGCCCTACCATCAGGGTCCGGCTTCATGTCCTGGGCTGTGGTATATCACATTTATAAGTCATGGAAATGATAAAGTTTTAGTTTAGTTTCTCTCAGAGTAAGAATTTAGTAAACACTCCCCCTTACGAAGATTAAAGGACAAGTTCAGTATTTTACACTTAAAGCCCTGTTTTCAGATCGTTTATGATGAAATAGAACGATTTTGACTGAAATTTGGACATATGATGCTGGCCCGAGAATTTTCAGGTGTTTGTTGTTTCACCTCCCACTTCTACAATGGGTGAATAGGTGCACTGGAACAATCCTTCCTAAAAATTCATCAAACTTTCGTTTACAAAGACGTGAAACTCACCGAGTGGTCGGGGGTGTTCACTGGTGTGCTCACACAAAAATCGCTGCAAAATACGCATTCCAACAGGTTTTATCGTAGTTTTTGTCCAACTCCATTGACTTGTATTAGTTGTGCTGTGAGGTACGGTATTACTCCGTGCCGGGAACTTTGTTGGTATTCTTGCAATTTGCAAAGGCGGATTATCAGCACCAACTGGGCTGGAGTGTCTATTATTCAAGCTCTCAATGGAAGAATGTGCGGGTGTAAAATAGGTCCACAAGTTTACAACGAATGCTAAAACACCTGTTGGAAAGCATCTTTTGCAGTGATTTTTGTGTGAGCATATCAGTGAACACCCCTGGCCACTCGATGAGTTTCGCGTCTTTGTGGACGGAAGTTTAATGCATTTTAGATGGTATGGTTCCTGTGCACCTGTGCAGCCATTGTAGAGGTGTGAGGTGATACAACAGAGGCCGAAAGTTCTCGGGCCAGCATCATATGCCCAAATTTCAGTCAAAACCATTCTATTTCATCATAAACAATCTGAAAACAGGGCTTTACATGTAAAATACTGAACTACTAAACTTTTAACGACTACAGTTAAAACACAAAAAACATGGTTTTGACCACCGTGGTTTTCAAAAAATATAGTTAAACCATGGTTGGTCTAGTAAAACCATTATTTTGCTAATTGTAATTAGTACACAAAAAAACATGGTTACCCTTTAACAAAAAAAAGGTAAATTTTTCATAAGGGCCACTCCAGCTCTGCTCCAGGTTAACTATTTCCTGCTCCTCGCTCCATGTTCGCTCCATTTAAAAGGTCTTTGCCTAATTAACACTCCATTATAAATGTTATTTTTTTGAAAAATCACAAACCTCTGTTCAGAAGATGTATTCAGTGTAAAATAAATATGCAATGAACAGTAGCTAATATTAGCCCAAGCTATATTTTTCATGAGAAATGTTATGCTTTTGTCCCCTCCCAACTGTTAGATGAGATTTACTCCAATGGTTGCATTATTGGCTGTTAACATGAGTTATTAAAGTGCACTCGTGGTGAAAATAAACACAATGCTTTAACTTTAATTAAAACTGCTCCTGGCTCCAGACAAAATCACGCCGCTCCACTCCATGCTCTACTCCCACTCCGCTCCAGTCACAAATCTGCTTTCTCTTTTCAATTGGTTTGCATCTTTATGGGTGTTTCACATGGTACGCGGCAAGCCGCGAAATTGCCGTGCGGCTACAGCTTTTCTCGAATAGTGGAAGCGTTTTGTGCAGCATTTCGTGCAAATATGTTTAAACAACTCCGCGTTTACCTCTGTAACCGTTTTGCCACTTTCCGCACATCTACTATTGAAAATGAACTATAGACTTGCGTTTGTCGCGTACCGTGTGAACCGCCCATTAGGAACCTAGCAACAAAACTTGGTGATGCAGGGTTGTTTAGCAGGGTTATAATAATGAACAACATAGCTTTATTGCGCGTCCTATCTGATGTATCTGTAGGGCAGTCTATTATTTCTCAAATAGACCTAGTTTCTTATCACAAAGGCTGATTAAGCGATGAGATATACAGCTTACACAATCCTGAAGTAAAGTTTTTTTTTAGTAGTCATTAAAAATGACTTACAGTACATTCAATATCACAATTTATAGATCAGTTCATCTTTTGACTGACAGGTATCGCAATTCTTTAAAAAATAATTTAGATCTTTAGTGTTTATAGTAAAAACAGACACATTTGAATCATATATGAGGTTATTTTCTCCCTCAAAAAAATAACGAATCTAATTGGTAGGTTTTGAATCAGACTAAACATCTCATAATAAAATATTAGATTTATGCGAAAAAGTGTGATTACTAAAGTCATCTGAGGATCTACTCACATGTTGACGGTTCCTCTTGGGTCAGTATGTCCAGATTGTAATCGGTAGATTGGAGAACAGTGGGCTGAGGGAGATCCAGGAGATAGTTTGAGATGTTCATTGTCCATAGGAGAGGGGCCGTACGGGTCAGCGTAAGATGTCATTCATAACCGCTGAGCCCTCTCAGGACAGAGATGAAAACAGACACGGCTGTCCCAGACACGGTGCCGTGTGAAGGCCCTCTGTCGGACTTTGCTCCACACTGGGGGTAATAAACCTGAGTCTGTCACACCTTCCCAACTTGAATAAAGACTTTATACATGAGCACAAATCTCGACAGGCAGATAAACAGATGCCTAAAAACAAAAACATCATGGGTGTCCATATAGGAAAAAGACAGTTTTTATTATTACACCATAATCATTTGTCTTCAACATCATGTAATGTCGCTCCAAAGCTAATATGAAATATCCAAAGGGTAGTCCACCTGTAGTGTTCATGCCCAAGTGGTGCATAACATTTTAATTTGTTTATGAGATGGGTTAAACACATTTAAATGATATAAAGTCAATGCTTCAAGTTTAAGTTTCATATCCAGTTTTGGTAACTGATGCATGTTTTATCATTGAGTGACGTACAGCACCTTTGACATTAGTGATAAAACTAGTAGACTAGTCATGATTAATTAAGGGAGCGTGTATGTGATGTGGGGTCTGACGTCAAAGACTATAAAACAGTTCAAGGGTGACAGAATATCCTGAGTAATGAAGAAATACTGTATGCTGTCCAACTGAAGCGTCTGTCAACCAGATTAAAGGCTATGAGGATCTTTATGTAATATAAATGACATCTGGTTAATTATTATTTTAAACTTGTATCACTAATTATATTATCTAAATTATTTTATATATATATATATATATATATATATGTGTGACCCAGGACCATAAAACCAGCCTTAAGCAGCATGGGTTTATTTGTAGGAATAGCTAACAATACATTGTGTCAAAATTAAATAAAAAAAAAAAATAACAAAAATCATTAGGAAAGATGTTCATGGACAAAATTTTGTACATTGCCTTTCGTTAATATATTTAAAAAAAATGCATTTATCATTAATAATATTTATTGTTAAGGACTTCATTTAGACAACTTTAAAGGCGATTTTCTATTTTGGCGATTTGAATATTTTAATTTTTTTGCACCCTCAGATTGCATATTTTCAAGTAGTTGTATCTCAGCCAAATATTGTCCTATCCTAAAAAAAAAACCATACACTGGTGGAAAGATTATGTATAAATATCAATAAAAAAAATATGACCCTTTTGTGGACCACATATTCACATCTGCTTTAAATTGTACACATAAAATGTAAGGCTGTAATCCGGTATAATACCTGCAGGAAGAGACTGGGTTAACACAAAAATTAAACAAAAATGTAGTTTCATGAAAATAATAAATGCAAGTCTATTGAGGCAGTGGAATAAAAGGGTCAAGGGAATTATTATTTTATAACAGCGCCACCAGCTGGCAGTATTAATGCACACATGCTATAGCACAGCCACCAGGTGCTGCTATAATAACAAACATGTGGTTCTCAATTTCCATTTCCATTTTTTCTCTTTGTCAGGAATACTGAAACTGTTTCATTGAAGTTTGTTGTAGTAACTAAGCCATTTAATTGTTTTAATTATTAGACTGATTGTTAACATTAATGAGACTTTGGGACCAGTGGCGACTCATGACTGCTCTTCCGAGGGGCGCTAATTCAAGATAAGTGTTCGGATGTGTGTTGCTCGTGTTCTCAAAATATGTGTTTGTTGCATCATGTGAACCATGTGCACCACGTGTCAAAACCGTTTATGATAAAAGAGACGCTCACGTTCACAAAATACATGCAAGACACTCCCTTAACAGTAAACTCTGAATACGCATGAGATTATGCGAGTATCTGGTAAACGTGAGCGTCTGCAGCAGGCACTTATTTTGACCAGACACGTGATGCACATGGGCTCACTCGACGTGCTGAACACATATTTTGAAATTACGAACCACACACATGACGGGCTTCATACAGCGCCCTCGAAAAAAGAAGTCACCGGCCGCCACTGTTTTGGACACACATTCATAGAAAGGTTTTGATGGCAACCATTTACGTCATGTATTGTAATGTAAATAAAATGGGGGCCCTTCGAGTGAAAAGAATTTTTATTAAAACTATGACGTGTTTAAAATTTCACATTCTTTCAATAATTTGAATCGTGAATGAATGATTATGCAGTTGACTATTTACAGGGCTGTCAACTTGTCAAGGCAATGGAATAATTGACGACATGCCGTTGAATTATTAATAAATAGTGCACACCCATGTGCTTCATTTTCAAATAATTCAAAGGACCGGAGTCAATTATTTTGTTTATACCACAGACATAGCTAAGACATTTTGACGTCAGGTTTGCTTTTTTGGAAAAATAATGTATACCCATGAAACATTTCTCAGCCTATCAAAATAAAGCATTCAACAGCCGGCTGTATAATTATAAACAATATTCATTGTATTTACACCCAGCTTTGCAGAAAATACTATTTATTAATAGGAACAAGATTAAACAGAGATGTTAGGGTTTTCGTTGAGTTGCCTAGCAAGTTATGTAAAACAAAATGTCAAAATGTTTATTATTTATAGGTGGTATTTTGATCGGTTGCAATGCATCAATCTTGAAATCATGGTTTTGTATACCCTACTGAAAAATCCAGCTAAGACCAGCATAAGCTGGTAGCTGGTTTAATGTAAACAAAAAACTTAAATGCATTCATATTTTAAAACAAAAATAGTGCAGTGGAACAATACATTCACAGTCTACATCATATGAAAATCCCTTTATTGTAGTATACTTTAGAAAGCTATAGGTTTTCATTTTTTAAAGACCTATTAAAGATCTTTTCTAATATAAAAACAAGGGCATAGTGAGATATGACCGGCACAAGATCCATGTTTTTCATTAATAATTTGTATGCGTTTTATTTTATTCACAGTACAGTACATTAAAAACAAATGCAATTTTTAAAAGAGTTAATAAAAGCAAATAGTTCAAACAAGCTGTTTATCTTATAACATTATAGGTTTGATGTTTTCTGTGTGGCTCTGAAACAGAATTACAAATAAATATTCAGTTAGAAATATATTCTGTAATAAATCCAACTTCTCTGTATTTCTGATAAGCAATTTTAAACAGTTATTTACCTTTGAAAGACTTGAAAATGAGTCACTTTAACTACTCAGTTTTGGGGCAGACTGGCTCACCCTTAACAATATACCACGCCTCATTGTGTCTGTTCAAAATCTTCATTGGGCTAAAAACAAAAACAACACAGACACAAAAACACAAAATAAGTGGACAAACATGTGCATAAATATATTATTTATCTAAAAGATAAGCTCACCTGTTATAGCCAACATCATAATGATACTCTGTCTCATATGATGCCTGTACTTTGTCCAATGATGTCTTTAGTTGCTGAGCCTTTATTTTGCTTACGACTGACATCATCCAGCCCCCATAGCTCTTGACGTATACATTCATATCAGGGGTGTCTGTGAAATATACCTGCAAATGACAAAAACACAACAACACTTAAAGGATACCTCGACTATAAACACAATGTACAGCGTTATAGATAAGCACTGGGATTGGCTATGAATGTGAAATTAAAAGTGCAAAAATAATAAATAATGCGAAACATAATGGCGGCCTCCGCAGTTTAAAATGAGTATTACATGTTTGGATTTTTTTAAAGTAATATTTATTGTGTTTCTATCAATGGATTGTAGTAGTAGAAGGCAAATATAAAGTATTAAAGAATAAAAGTTTTCATTGTTGAAGTACGCATACTGAGGAAAATGAGACTTACAGATGGATCAGTAGGCTTTGGTGGGTTGGCCTGGAAGTCAGATGGAAGCAGGAAGTTGAGAACGTAGACTGATGAATCCCAAATGCTCACATCTTCTTTCACTTTAATGAGCACTGGAGCGGTCATATTAATCTTAGCACCTATGAAGATACGGTAAGTGTACAACATTTACATTTACTTTTATGCTTTTGGCAGACATTTCTATTCTAAAGCAACTTAATTCTTTCCCGCCATCTCGTCAATTAAGAGAAAACATTTGCATAAAAAAGTGTTCCTGATGAGGTTTTATGTCAATCTGTAATACCGCTATTATCCACAAGATGGTGCACTTTATATAAAAAAACTGAAGCAAACATTTTTACTAATTTTGAACTCTGTATATGTTTTGATAATCGTTCTGAATCTGATCTCTAACAAAATTTCTTCACAAAAATGCAACTATTTCAGCTTTTTGTTAAAAAAATATTTATATAGAAAAATACCCATATTTAAAAGTTTATGAGTAGAGAAATTTTTTTAAAAATCCCTCCGTTTTGTTTGTTTGTTTGAAAACCGATGGTCTGTTCTTGCATTTGATATATTTGTATGTTTATGTATTTTTAGAAGCAAATTTTCCTGGAATGCATTTAGTGAAACTTTTGTAAAAATCACAAAAAATGCTGTCGGGCAACTTTTCAAAAAAAGGCTGGCGGCGAATGAGTTAAAGTACATGGTATATATTCTTTATCAGTAAGGGTGTTCCTCATGTTTGAACCCATGACCTTTTCTGCTGCTAACTCTACTGTGCCACTGAGGTATAAAAGGAGCATACTCAAATCTGTCAATATCAGAACGAATATCACTGAATCTATCCAGATTCTGTTTTGCTCCAAAAACAACAAAAAGAGAGGGAGAAGATATTCTGCTTAAAGGTCCACTGTGTAGATTTTAGTGACATTGCATCTAATGGCTCAGTCCACAGCTCGCCCCTCCGTTTCGAAACGCATAGTAAAGTTCCAGTAACTGCCACAGGACAAACACGTCATCGTCTGACCCCCCAGTCACATTAGCTACAAGCGACAGAGACAGATTGACAGCATACCATTCATTTTCAATGAAAGTGGCTGTTTGCCAGCGACAAGCGACGAGCTCGCCGGTGCGGGGCCAAAATAGACAAGCAGGCTATTTTATGCAAATGCTGAGCGATGCGACAAAGCGACTGCCAATCGGAGTGAAGGAGCAGCGTGACGTAGATCTGTGGTCGAGTCTGAGAAAATAATTCAAGATGGCGGAAAATGCGTATTTATGTATATATCTGATAAGTTTGGCATTTTATCTCATATATTTTGTTACTTTTATCGAGAAATAAATACTTTTAAATCCAAAACACCGTTCTTGTAACTTAACAATACCTCTAAAGTGACTTTTGATACCGCTTTTAGAAACTAGCCAAGGAACGCCCATCAAGCGAGTGCGTGTCGCTCGGTGTCGCTCACTTTTGAAGCTAATGTGACTGTAGGGTAAGACAACGTAGTGACAAAATGACGCTCTTGTTTAGGGCTACTGTAGAAAACACAATGGCGACTTCCATGTAAGGCAACCCGCGGTGTATGTAGATAAAAACGGCTCTTTCTAAGGTAATAAAAACAATACAGTTCATTTTGTAAGGTCTGTATACACCACTTATAGTATAGTTATGTATATTATATTGCATTTCTGTCATTAGATCCTTTTAAAAAGTTACAAAATGCACCTTTATAAAGATCACATCAATTTAAAAAATCCAGTTGTCGTTATTCCCTCATCCTCAAGTTTTTTTTATTTGTACAAATGTCTTTATTCTTCTGAACACAAAGGAAGATATTTTGAGAAATGTTAATAACCAAATAGATCTGGGGCACCATTTACTTCCATAGTTTTACTTTTTCTGCTTTGTTACGAAAATTTCGCAAAATATTTTCCTTTGTGTTCAGCATAACAAAGAAATGTATACAGGTTTAAACAATGTGAGGGAATAATGACCAGAATTTAATTTTTTGGTGATCTAACTCTTTAAGGAACGTGAAACAGTTTTCTGGATCTTTTTATGCTTTTATAGATTGTGATATTATTTTAGAATAACAGTAAATGCATATGTTTGCTTACCCATTATCAATACTGTAAGGCTATTATTGCAATAATGTAAAAGTGACCTGGCCATTTTTAATGGGATTTACAAAACTCACCAGCCTCATTTTCTCCGGTGATGTATTTGTAGAGTTTCTTGAAAGCTCTTGAAATCGCCACTTCCGTAAAATATGATTGTTCCTCCGTAGACACCCATTTAGCAGCATCATAGTGACGCACCTGTACGAAAAGATAATATACAGTAATTATAAATTATAAACATATATGTTTCTTTTATGTGCTTAATCTTACATCACGTATCACTATTTAACTGCTTCACTTTCTTATTTATTCTCGCATGTGCTGTCTTGTATCTCACCTCATAACCGTCTCCCTCACAAACCAAGTCAAACAGCAAACATTCCTTGGTCTCTGTGCAGTAACTGGATTCACTTTTTGAGTCTCTGAGATGTGCACATACAAAATATAACAGATTTACAGATGACATGAACACTATAATGCACATATAATGTTTACAGTGTTTCAGCGTTCTTAAAAAGGTTCTTCACATTTTTTTGCTAAACAAATATTTTTATCCTTATATATATATTTATATTTATATATTTATCCAAAGCAACTTACAGTGCATTACAAGCCATTGTTATCAGTATTGGTGTTCTCTGGGTTCAAACCCATAACCTTTGCGCTGCTGCAAACGCAATGCTCTGCCACTGAGCTATACAGAAACATTTTAAAGGAAAACACCACAGTTTTTTATATTTTACTATGTTCTTACCTCATCTTAGACGAATTAATACATATCTACCTTTTTTCAATGAGTGCACTTAATCTTTGTACAGCGTGTCGTGAATGTGTTAGCATTTAGCCTAGCACCATTCATTCCTTAGGATCCAAACAGAGATGAATGTAGAAGCCACCAAACACTTCCATGTTTTCCCTATTTTAAGACTGTTACATGAGTAGTTACACGAGTAAGTATGGTGGCACAAAATAAAACATGCCGATTTATTTAAGCGGATAAAAAATGAGAACTATATTGTATGGCGGAAGAGCACTTATGCTGCGTTTACACCAGCCGCGGTAGAGGCGTCAAGTGCGAGTGATTTCAATGTTAAGTCAGTGTGAAGAAGCGTTGACGCGCGTCTGGAGGTCTCGCAGTGTGGATGAGGCATTTGGCGTGGTAGATGCAATTCCGCCTCATTCGCGCATCTAGTTTGCGCGAATTGAGCGTATGGTGTGGTACGTGCGCAAATGGTGCTTTTTGTGCCGCATTAACCAATCATGCTTGCTGCTGTGGCGAATGGAGAAACGCTTGATATTGTCCGTAAGCTATCACCCGGAGCTATACGACAAAAGTTCTTATTTCTATATAGACAGGAATAAAAAAAGACCTTGCTTGGAAGAGAGTCAGTGAGGACATTGGGCAACCTGGTAAGTTGTAACTTTTGAGTCACGTGACATATATTGACCCGCGCCGTTTAGTAAGGTGACCATATACAAACCGGTAACTCTCTCAATAAATGCACAATCAACATCAGCAATCTTGCAAACACACAACCGCATAGCACTTGCCCCTCCCACAAGAAACGGATTTTGCCTGACGCGCGTCAAATGCTTGCTTTTTCCTTGCGTGTACTTCGCTCTAGATGCGCGAATGCATTCAAACTGTTCAAGCTGCAAACTAGGCACCGTTTTGACGCCTCAATCGCGGCTGGTGCAAACGCAGCATCAGTTTGCACCACTTCGACTTCTGGCACAGTAACATCATCACTCCTGACCACTCCCCTCTCGCTCAAACTTCTGTCAATATTACTGCGCCCGAGATTTAAGTGTTTCAAATGAAGTGCTCTTCCGCCATACAATATAGTTCCGCTTAAAAAAATCTCCACATTTAATTTTGTGCCACCATACTAACTCGTGTTACTACTCATGTAACAGTCTTTAAATAGGGAAAACGTGGAAGTGTTTGGTGGCTTCTAAATTCATCCCTATTTGGATCCTAAGGAATGAATGGGGCTAGGCTAAATGCTAACACATTCACAACGCGCTGTACAAAGATTAAGTGCACGCATTTAAAAAAAGATAGGGATGTATTCATTTGTCTAGGTTGAGGTAAGAACATAGAAAAATATTGAAAAAAGGTGGTGTTTTCCTTTAAGGTTCTTAAGAGAACCATTTCTTTCTTACTTTTTTTATAGTCTGATGAACTTTAATTTACTATTAAAAATCTTTATGCAGAGAGGTTCTGTGGCTGTTGATGGTTCCTTATGAAACTAAATGTTTTAAATGGTCCCTAGATGTTCCTGGGGCGTTACCCTTTCAAAAAAGTATATATGTGTACCTAAAGAGTTAATAATAGTACATCAAAGGTACATATGTATACATATCTGTACATACATGGTACATATCAGGACCTTTTCAAAGTGTACAGCCGACGTGACAGCTATGCACCATTTTTAAAACAAATACAATTTAGGAAACGTAATTTTTAGGAGTGTAGTAATATCACCAATTTAGCTAGGTTACTCAATATTTTTCTTCAAAAATAAGCAAACAAATTACTTACCCAATTCTTCCCTCTACAGTCAATCCTAGAAGCAAAACGATCGCTCCCGTCAGGCAAATCCTTTACAAGAAAAGAAAATATTTAATATAACTTGAACACTTCACTGATATATTCATGTATGTCAAGCTTTTGCTACACAACTTAAAACACTCAGCTTTCTTTATCAGCTATGTACACTGTTTTAAAAGCAAAGAATACTGAAAGACTTACATGTTGTATGTTGGTCAGGCTGTTTGCTGAGGAAACTTGTGCACGTGTGCGTGCTGCTGCTTGCTTTTATGCATATTTTGTTATAAAACGTGTTCCCACCCCTACAAGACACGCCCACAACCCTCTGCTCATGTAAGCATGTTGAATAATCATGTTTTTACCGTCTCCTCCACCAGGGGTAGTATTTCATCACTTTTATCGATATCCATGTAGTTAAAAGTCGTGTTGCATTGATTTTGATGTGCAATGTGCAACATTTCAAAATGTTTTTCTTCTATCAAATATACAATCCACTACACGTTGATGCCATTATTAAATACCTTTATGGTTCCAAATTAAACAACATTCACTACACCTTTCTGTTTCACAACAGTGCTACCAAAAATTGTAACATCTGTATTTTTAATAGTGTATGAACAGACTTTCATATTTAGTAGTTTTATAAGCAAAACAACAACAACAACTGTTTAATAGGGTAGATAGTACAGATATATCAGCCAATAAAACAGCCGATAGTCATTGGTGATATTTCCTGTCAATCAAAAGAGAACCGGAAAATGCATTGAATTTTAGCTCTGTGTATACAAAATGTAAAGAAACATCACTTGTTTAATGTTCAATATTAATAGTCAATATATAAATGAATAACATTCAGAAAATTTCATCTTCAGAATTTAGTTAATGCAAGTTTATATAACCACTACACTGTAAAAAAAACCCCGTAAAAAACCGGTAAAAAGTCTGGCAGCAAAGTTGCCAACCACTTACCCTCAAATTACAGTGAAAAACCTTAAATTATTTTATGGAAGAAACTTGTTTTCAGAAAACGGATATTTACCGTAAATATTTTCTATATTTTTACAGTCAAACTGCTGTAGAAAGACAAAAAAACCTCTCTGTTGAATGTTAAAAGAAATTATAAATCTGTATAAAAATTTAAGAAAATTGTAGAAATACCTTAAAATTACATAATTAAAACAAATAATTTGGTTTTAACATAGTAGTTTTTTTGTATATTTTTAAAGTAATCCAGTCCATCTACAAGAACTCCTCGTAAAAATAAAGTATTTTCTATTTAAAACACACATAAAATGTTTATTATTACATTTAGATACCCTAATTTAAAGCCCAATTCAGTTATATAGATGGATTTAAACTTTTATTTTATGTAATTTTTCAATCTGTTTTCAGTAAATTCCTTTCATTTAATGTTTTTATTCTTTACAAAAAAACATAATCCTGTGATTTTAAGTTTTAGAAGCATATTAACAATTAGTGCTTTATAAAAAAAAAATTTGACAGTAATTGTAGACACATCTCTACTGAAACTACGAGCTTTTACCATTAATGTATGCAGGTTTGTTTTATATAAACATTATTTTACAGTAATTATAAATAATTCACCAATATTTAAATATAATTATAACATTTGAGTATGGTAGTTTACTGTACATAAACATTATTTGACAGTAATTATAAATAACTACCCAATATTTCTACATACTTATACCATTTAAATACAGGGATTTACTTTATATAAACATTATTCGGCAATTAAAAACAAGCAACTCACCAATATTTCTACATATTTATAACATTTAAATATGGTAGTTTACTTTTTATAAACATTATTTGGCAATAATAACATGCAACTCTCCAATATTTCTAACTATTTCACTATTTCACTATTAGTATTGGCTGATCAGTCTGAAGAATCAATTATCGGTGAAAACTTTATTATTTGTGCATCTCTATTAGATATGGATATTAAAAAGTTGCAACGTAATAACTTCTGGCCTACATTTTAGACCAAAGAACATCTTTACGTCTGATATCTTACTATAGGTACAAAATAAACATAAATGACCCTTGATCACCGACTGACCACTGTTTTATATTTGATTAAAACAAGGTTTATACAGTCAATATTGTGTAACTTCATAAAAAACTGCTAAGAGCAGCACATTACTCAGGAAATAATTCCCAGCCTAGCATGGGAGAAATTACTTTTCCTAAAGAATATAAGAAATAAACTCAATATTTTCTTACTTTTGTCATTAAGAACAAATCTATCATGACTTAGATTTTTTAATACAAGACATTTTTATAGACTTGCTGTTTGGCTTCACACTGTGAGTACATCAGGTATGTTGTTGGAAACAAAATCCTCTTTAGCACTTTTCTTTTCTTTTTACAGCCATCCAAGTTTTTTGGAGAATTGGTCACAGTTGGTTTTATCATGCAAAGGTTTAGGTTTTATAAGCATGTTTTTTCTCTTGTTTGGTCTCAGTACTAAGTGATATCTTTTGTATTTAACTCCTTTAGTTGTGTAAGTGCTGGGTGTAGCTGTGTGTCATTATTTATACATTCCACAGACAACAATACACCAAAAGAGTTAACAGTTATCTGTCATACTAAAAGCATTATTACTTACTAAAGAAGAAGATGTGCAAAGTGATATCATACAAATAATATCACAATATCTACTTTCTTTGTTCATGTTCTACTTGTTTTTCTGACAATATTACAGTCCTCTTGAGTTCAACACATTGTCTTTGGCCAAAATTTAAAAAAATTAATAAATCAATAGTTATTCCATAATGAAAAAATGTTAAAACTTATATCATACTGATTATTTGTTACATAAGGCTGACGTTACATCACTTCACATCTGTTTTATTTATAAGCAGTTTATAAGGTGTGTCATTTCCTTTGGAATGGCTTGTTTTTCAACAGTAATGTTAGCTTTAAATAATGTGAAGTGATTTTTAAGAAATCTAGACAAAACAGTTTTTAAAGCAAAGTTTTGCCATGGGAATGTAATATAAACTAAACTTCATTGAAGTTGGATCTGCCTGTTCTTTGCTTTGGTTTGCTGTGTGTTATTGTGTAATTGGATGATGGGTTTTAAGTCCTGCCCTTTGATTCTTTAGAAAACAAACAATAGCAACCCTAGATCGAATACAGGGAGGAAATGTAGTGATAAAAGATTAAAAATAAATGTACCCATCCAGCAGGGGGCGCATTAAACTCTAACTATCTTAGTTTATTTTAAACAAGGGGTGTGTAAACCTTTCTTTCAGATGTGAAATCTATAAATCACAAATTATCTTGAACTTGTACGCAGCTAAACAGTTTCAGATCTCTGCCTTTAAACAATGCATAATTCATGTCATTGACATAAAAAAGAGCGCTGGTCAATGTTTAAACCTAATTTTGAGCAGCAATAATGGCTTATATTTCCAAAAACCGTCTGCAATCAGACAAGCAAAAGTGTGTACGTCTGCTCAGACCCTGACGTGGCACTAAGCACTTTTCCACGTCAGAGACAGTTTTTATAAATATGGACTTTGCCATGGATTTTACAATCCAATTTCTGTGTACGCACGCTTTATAAATGAGGCCCCTGGTCCTGGAGGGCCACTGTCCTACAGAGTTTAGTTCCAAACAAATCAAAGGCTGTGTTCGAAAGCTCTACGGCTGTTTCCTTAATCCGAAGGTCACATTTGCAGGCTGCATACGTTATCAAGGATGTCTTATTTCAGAAAATTAACAATTATAAAGTTGACTATTATTACTATTAGTAAATTGTTGTAATATGCTTATGACTTGCGAATGTAATGCTCAGTTAATGTAAATAAATCAGGCTTGATGACGTGTGCAGCCTTCGGATTGGGAAACGGCCTACAATGCCTCATTTGGAGGCAGCATTTCAAGGCACATCCGAATACAATGTTTGGTCTCCTGAGATACATTCTTTGTCTTGTCCTGCAATTCTATGCATGGGCGTGCACGGGATTGTGATTGGTTGAGCCTGGTCGAGTTCGAAAAAATAAAATGGCGGCCAAGCAAGCAGCTGGGGCATAAATTAACTTTTATTTTCACTTTTCGATTGCATTTAGCGAGAAATTAGTATTGTAGTTTTCAAAACTGGAATTTGTTATCACAAAGCGCTCTTTTTTTAAATTACAAACTGAATTCCATTACACTGCCTATGAAGGCTGTCTGAATGCGTTTCCCAGAGCTGCCTTAAACGGACACTCCACTTTTTTTTGAAAATATGCTCATTTTCTAGCTCCCCTAGAGTTAAACATTTTATTTTTACAGTTTTGGAATCCATTTAGCTGATCTCCAGGTCTGGCGGTACCACTTTTAGCATAGCTTAGCATAATTCATAGAAGACCATTAGCATCGCGCCTAAAAATACCAAAAAGTTTTCCCATTTAAAACCTGACTCTTCTGTAGATACATTGTGTACTAAGACCAACAGATTCAAAGTTTTTTTAGGCAGATATGGCTAGGAACTATACTCACTATCATTCTGGCGTAATAATCAGAAGAGTCGAGTTTTAAAGAGGAAAAATATCGATTTTTTAAAATATTTTTGAGCGTGATGCTAAATGGTCTAATCAGATTCAATGGATTATGTTAAGCTATGCTAAAAGTGGTATCGCCAGACTCGAGATGGGCTGAATGGATTCCAAAACAGTAAAAATCTAATGTTTAAAACTAGGGGAGCTTGAAAATGAGCATATTTTCAAAAAAAAGTGGAGTGTCCCTTTAACGCCGCCAAAGTCATTGCCTCATGACGTAGGGAGGCGACAGGTCAGCTGCCTAAGCTTCGGACACAGCCAAAAGCCCTCCGCCGCCTTCTTCGTTGGATAACTACTCTTCTGGTGGATCCCCAGATAGCAAGTGTTCATCGAATGAACATTTCAGGATCTTTTGGAAGTAGTAGGTCATCCGGGTACTTTTCGCCTATTGTTTTTCGAATACTATGAATTCGGACATAATACTCGCCTCGCCTACTGCTTTTTGCCTACTATATGGTATGGAAGTAAGCGGTTTCAGATGCACTGAATGTCTTCAGGATTATTTGGAAATGAAATGCAGGTGTGTTTGATTAGGGTAGGAACTAAACTCTGCAGGAACTAAATGGCCCTCCAGGACCCAGGATTCCCCACCCCTGCTTTAGGCTGAAAGTGATATATAACAAATTTGCATATAATCATTTTGGAATCAAAATGACTTACACATGAGGAACATAAGCACTTTATTATAGAACGTCCAACACAATGCCAAGTCACAAGTAAGCTTGCACAGAAGCAAGTGCAGTGAAAGATGAAGTATACAAAAGTTATACTTTAAATGAATTTAAACTGCTGAATTGTATTTTTGATATTTTGAAGTGCATTGATGAGTGAAATCAAGTTTGCGTAGCTACAACCACTTGCATTCACATACTTGTGTAAAGTATGTTTCAGCCTAGGCTTGTTTCACTCAAAGCAATGCTGTCACTTAAATAAAAGTGCTAGTTTCTGATACTCTCTGCTGTCTCAGCCGCTGCTGTCCGAGTCTTCATCAGACTCTTCTTCAATGTCTTCCATGATGAGCTCATTAATGCTCTCCAGCAGACTGCCTTGACTCAGGCAGGTGTTTACAGTCGATCCGCTGCTAATGTGAACAGGGCTGGGGTACACCACACGGGGCTTTCTGTTCTTCTGTCTGCTACGAGGGTGGACACATTCAGTACCGGGTACATGTGGCTCTGGGTAGGACAAAGTTACTAGTTAGGTCTGTACTGTATAGTCTTCCTCACATGTGCTTAAAAGTGAAAACCCAGCTAAAAGTATTTTTTTGTGATTTATTAAATCATGCTACATAATGTAAAAAACATTCTGTAAAAAATAACTTTAATATCTTTATCTTTAATGCTCCTTATCTCAAAAATAGATTGAGACTTTAGCCTGGATTACATAGACAGAGTCATAAATGTTTAACTTAAAACTTTTAAGTGTGTCATTTCTTCAATACTTAATGGTATGGCACATTTTGGTAACACTTTACATGAAGGGGTGTTAATAAGACTGACATGACACCTTCATAATCATGACATAACACGTGTCATGAATATGAAGGAGATTTTATGCATGTTTTTGACAACTGTCATTAAGTGTCATTTGTTCAATTATGACATTTTTAATGTAAAGATGACATTGTTTGAGATTGACATTAACCAATACATCATAACTTGGCACAAATCTGCCACAAACATGACACAGCAGAATAATTATCAAACTTCGTCATGACAACTTGACATTACCAAGACAACATAAACTGACCACTTTTGTACCAGTGATACAAATTGAATTTGTCATTAAATGTCATTACGTGTTAATACTCTGTCAAATTGTTTTATAACAGCGTCATGAATATTTTTCTTGACCTTCAACTACAGTGTTTCAAATATAATTTGTCATTAAAATGTCATTAAGTGTTAATACTCTGTCCAATAGTTTTATAACAGCATCATGAATATTTTTCTTCTTGACCTCAACTACAGTGGTACAAATATAATTTGTCATTAAAATGTAATTAAGTGTTAATACTCTGTGAAATAGTTTTATAACAGCGTCATGAATATTTTTCTTGACCTCAACTACAGTGGTAAAAATATAATTTGTCATTAAAATGTCATTAAGTGTTAATACTCTGTGAAATAGTTTTATAACAGCGTCATGAATATTTTTCTTCTTGACCTCAACTACAGTGGTACAAATATAATTTGTCATTTAAATGTCATTAAGTGTTATACTCTGTGAAATAGTTTTATAACAGCGTCATGAATATTTTTCTTGACCTCAACTACAGTGGTAAAAATATAATTTGTCATTAAAATGTCATTAAGTGTTAATACTCTGTCAAATAGTTTTATAACAGCATCATGAATATTATTCTTGACCTCAACTACAGTGGTACAAATATAATTTGTCATTAAAATGTCATTAAGTGTTAATACTCTGTCAAATAGTTTTATAACAGCATCATGAATATTATTCTTGACCTCAACTACAGTGGTACAAATATAATTTGTCATTTAAATGTCATTAAGTGTTATACTCTGTCAAATAGTTTTATAACAGCGTCATTAATATTTTTCTTGACCTCAACTACAGTGATACAAATATAATTTGCCATTAAAATATCATTAAGTGTGAATACTCTGTCAAATTGTTTAATAACAGCGTCATGAATATTCTTCAGTTCAATTTTTTAAAAAGTTTCCTCCAGGTGTTAGAGAAATAAAATCAATTATCAATAATAATTATAATTAAAATTGATACAATTATATCTTATTGCATTTGGAGACCAATTAACCTAAAATTAAATGAAAACAGTACATTAATGGGTTAAGCCATGCAGCCTTGGGTCTATATCACTGCAAAAACAGTTTATTACATCAAATTAATTTGATAAATTAATTAAATGTTTTATTCTTCTATGTCAGAAAATTTCAGAAACCTCTTTGTGAGGAAGAACAAATTCTGTTAGTTGTCAGTTTTTAATGTATTGTGCACATACATAAAGTTAAATATAATCTTTTGACGTGTCTGTTGCATTTTGTTAATGTATTTAAAATTATTTGACATAGTATTAACACTTTTAAATGACAGTTTAATGTAATGTTAACCCATAAAGCTAGGTAGTGTCTTAAGTATGATAATTATTCTGCTATGTCATGTTTATGACAGATTTATGACAAGTTATGTTGTACTGGTTTATGTTTTTAGTCTGTTTAACTCAGGTTTCCCTGCACATCCCCTATCTGTGTTTGGTCAGACAAATAGATAGTCCCACACCCAAATTCATACCATTGGTTGAGCACACGTTGCTTTGGGATGATCAGACAAACTGTGCAGTGTACTGTGTGCCAATACTTATATAATAAACTAAAACAAATCAGCTCTACAATGATTATACACAAGGCATAAAGCAGTGCCCTCTAGTGGTCATCGTGAACATTACATTACCCATTCTGTTATAACAGTCTTCAGCTAGACAGCTGTGTGGATTTTTTCTTTGGAGTCCAGGCACCATCGTTCTTTTTTTTGGTGGCATAATCCTTCTTGGAAATATAGCTAAACGACAGCCATAACAGGGTGAACGTCCATTCATATGGCCAAAACCCCTTGTAGAAAAATCAAATGTTAATTTCTAAATCTTAATATAACATCAATAACACTGTATATACATAAAGTTAACATCTCACATGAAGGAACGAGCACAGTTCGGACAGTGAAACTCTGCGAAACCCCACATTTTGTCGGGCGGTACCGGGTCATACTTCTTTTTGCATCGTCGACAGCGAGACACCTAAAACAGGACAAAGTATATACTTAAAGCATGAAACCCTTTTCTTTTGAAGTATAGTTTATAGTAGTATGTCAGAGCTGTGACTTGGGACGAGTGATGTGCTCCATTGACTTACTCTTTTCCTCTCTGGGACATGTCGCCACCAGTCCTTGTCACATGACTGACAGGCGAACTGATGTACGACGGAAGGGATCTGGTTTTTCTGCGCCTGGTCAAACATACGTTTGTTCTCCTCTGTCAACGGCAGAACTTGTAGACGCTCCCCAATTTCCTGCAAGCATGTCTATGCATGTTAATGCACTCTTTTTATGGAAACTTGCAGGTATTAAGCACTGTAAGTTGAATGTATGGCTTAAACTGTATCATTAATATAAGCGGAGAATGCAAAGCAACTAACCACTACATCTTGGTCTTCTTTTGGGTTCTTCTTAGCCTTTTCTTTGGGCTGGGGAAAAAGGAAATACAATCAGATTACAGTGTAACATGATGTTTTTGTCCCATAAAGGCATGTACAAATACAGAAGCACCACTTTACCTTTGCTGATGAACTGGTAGCACTGGATCCAGATGCAGAGTTCTCGGCCTATAATTTTTTTTTTTTTTTAAATCTTGGCTTATTACTACTATACAATAAAAAGCAGTACTTAAAAATAATTATATAACATAAGGGAGGTTTATATGATGTACAGTTGTGCTCATAAATTTACATAACACAGTTGATTGATAATAAATGGCTTTGGGCAAACACTAACCATAAGTGAAAGAAAAATGTTTTATCATACATATTCTCTGAAGAATAAGAAATCATAAATTCTGCCAGGGTGTTAAACTTATGAGCACAACTGTATATAATATATGACAGGTCTTCAACCCTTTTTAGGCCAAGGACCCCTTAATGGATAAAGGGACATTGAGTACATGTATCAAATAAGACTGGATTACAAATGTATACAGTATTAGCCTAAATATAATATTGGGATGTTACCTTTTGTCGTTCATCAGCCTTAAGTTTCGTAACCACGTTCTATAAAAATATAAAAAAAGTGTTATTTTTCATGTTTAAGTGCTATAATTGAGTCTCTATGTTGTAAAGTGTAATAATAATCTGTGGCGTACTTTGAGCTAAAATTTCCCATACGTACTCTGGGGACACCAAAGATTTATTTGACATCCTAATAAGTCTCATAATATGTCCTCTTTAATGGGCAACACAGTATTACTACATATAAACTAACTTCACTTTACATGAACACATATGGGAGATGCTTTTATCCAAGTGACTTAAAATTTATTGCATGGCCACTGTCAAAAAAAGGGTACAAAAGCTTTTACTGGGACAGTACCCTTTAAGAAGGACATTTGAGGAACTAAAATGGACCCTTGGGGTACAAAAGTGCACTTTTTAAAAGGGTATTACCCCAGTTACAGTGTCAGAATCCAACCTGATCTCACGAATTTCCGTGGCATAGTCACGGAATTTTGTGCTCATTTTTCCGTGGCATTCTCACGGATCTCCGCATTTTTCCGTGGCCCTGCTACGGACTGTCTTTTTCCGTGTCATTCTCACGGATTGGTTACTCAACTGTTTTGTCCTATTATCTTACCATTTTCGCTTCGGTTTAGGGTTAGATTTACATGAAATGACATCCCTACCCAAACCCAACTCTAACCCCAACGCCAGGCAACAATTGTTTAAAGTTAAGAAAATATAAAAGAATAAATCAGAAAAAATAGTATAAACCAATATTTTAAGTGACATACTAACACAAAAACCAAATCTAACCCTAAACCGAAGCGAAAATGGTTTGAAAATAGGAAAAAGCAGTTGAGTAACCAATCCGTGAGAATGCCACAGAAAAAGACAGTCCGTAGCAGGGCCACGGAAAAATGTGGAGATCCGTGAGAATGCCACGGAAAAATTAGCACAAAATTCCGTGACTATCCCACGGAACTTTGTGAGATCATGTTGCAGAATCCCAGTCTGTCTGCCTGCTTGGTTTTCCCTTTTTTTCTCCCATTATATTCCCATGGACTCTAGTTCCCAGAATCCCTCACTACCCCGCACCTACATTCCAGCAAGCAGCGTGACAGAATACGGGACCAAACAATTGATTCTCCAGGCTCTTCTTTCTAAAGTTTTCTAAAGGTCTCTGAGAGGTGCGCACTGCTCCCAAGAGGTGCCCGCTCGCTATCCAAGTCCCAACGAGGTGCATGTTCAGTTTCCTGGCTTCAAAGAGGTGCACCATCACTCTCCTAGTTCCCGCGAGGTGCGCGCTCTTTCTCCAGGCTCCCAAGAGGTTCCTGCTCGGTCTCCAAGCCTCTGCAAGGTGCGTGCTCGTTCTCTTGACTCCAGCGAAAGACACACTCACCCTTCTGAACTCTGCTCAATGCCCCTACCCCTAATGCCCCTACCACTGCCCAGAGCTGGAGCTAGAGGTAGCTGATGGCACGTGCCTTAGGATGTGTCTGGGCACCTTCCTTCACTTTACCAATGAGACGCATGCTCACACTCCAAGTCTCCCAGAGGTGTGTGTTCGTTCACTTGACTACAGAAAAGTACCCATTGACTCTCCTGAACTCTGCCCAGTGCCCACTGGCTCACCTGAACTCTGCCCAACGCCCACTGGCACGCCTAAACACACTCCCCTGTAAACCCCCCAAAAATTTGGGGGGGGCAATATGCCCACGGCCACATCTGCCTCTCCCATTTTACTGTCTCCTGTGGTTGTTTTGCTTCCTGCTCTGCCTTCCCCTCCATGGCTCCGTGCTAAACTGACAACCCCATGGGCTCCCTGTGCAGGCTGCATTTCCCTAATTCTGGGTGCCATGCGCACCGTCCTGGATGCTTCCTGTCCTGTCCCGTCTATTGTCCCAGCCTGCAGGACACCAACACCCCTCCCAGAAGTTACTCTGTTGTCGTACTCTGTTTCGGAAGGGGGGTTACTGTTAGAATTCCAGTCTGCCTGCTTGGTTTTCCCTTTGTTTCTCCCATCATCTCCCTATGGACTCCAGTTCCCAGAATCCCTCACTCTCCCGCACCTGTTCCTCGTCTTGTCATCATCGTCACCTGCCAACCATTACCCAATCAACTCCCTTATATAAGTTCTCCTGTTTCCCCTGCCTTTTTTATTGTCGACTGTGGTGTGTTGTTCCTGTGTTTATAGTAAATAAATGTTCTTTATATCTGATTCTCCCGATTCCCTCGTCTCCACCCAGCATGCAGCGTGACAGACAGCTTTGTGTTTACATTTTAAACTATATCTGTATTCCCTGAGGATCCAACCCATATCTGTTTGTGCTGCTAACATAGCTCTTAAACACTTTAAAGACATATATTTACTTTGTAAATAAACCCTAGCAAACTTCTTTCCTTTATTTGTGCAATATCTTGTGCTGGATACATTGTAAATGATGTTTATCATATATATTAAAGTCTCTAAATACTTTTTGGGAGCACTACCTGGCCACACAAACAGGTTGCAAAATATAGCTGCAAGCTATTTTAATGCATTTGCATACAGCTGCACCTTACCTTTACTACAATGTCATTTTTCAGCGTGTGTCTGTCCTCATCATCCAGTTCTGCATAAAAATATAAGTATTTTAATTGCAAACACAAAAATATTTAACACGTGCAATAAGAGTAGCTTTAAGTTGCACTTTACCCCTGTCAATATTGGCCATAAGCGCGAGCCATTTTGACACCATTTGATGATTGTTCCCATATCGTCTCATGAGTAAAACAGCTTTATCGATGTCAATACATCCATGAAACTTCTCTCTCAGTCGCCTTACGCTTTTCTCCAACTAAGTGATGACAAATGCATTTACGATTATGTAAATCTGATATAAATTTGTAATAACGGCTCGTGCTATCAATTGCACTATACGACTCGTTACAATACAAATGCACTTGTTCAAATCATGCAATTTTTATTCAACACATATTAACAAGCCATATGTTAAGGAAGTTGCACTGTATTGTTCTACTTCCTTTATTACCATGTCTATCATATTACCTTACAATAAAATAACAGACACTTTAATTGCTTTAAAGCGAATATAAAGTTCATACCTCTACTTCTTCTTGTACTAGATTCATCTCTGAGTCTTATTTTGATGTTTTTAGAGTATTGCTGACAAAGATAGACGCTCAGTGTGGCACCGTTTCCTTTACCGCTTCAGTCTGTTATTGCAAATGCTACTTTCAGTTTGATCAACAATACCCTAACATTACCCCTAGAGGTCATCATTGTACCACTGTACACCCAGTAGATAATAAAAGGCCTTTGACCCGATTACATTTCACAACAGGTAGAAGACTACAAGAATCAAGTGGGGTTTTTTTTCAAGGTAACCATAGGCTTTTGGTTTTAACTATGTCAATATGCCATAACGCCCGCATGCTTTAAAGTTTACCAAATGCCAAAGGTTTTATCAAATCTTTAATTTATTACTTAAAGCGTCAATTTTAGTTATTAGATTATTTCATTGTCGTTGTTATAATTATCTAAAAAAATAAAAATAAACTTTTATCATGATCACTATCAAAGAGTTAATGGTGCTGAAATAGCATCATGATGTGCATGACTTCAAATCCCAGGATTCTCTCGTTCACAGTCACGCGCGTGAACTCTGAAACATGACCTGTGCAACCTGAGGCAACGAGGCAAAGGACTAAAAATAAGTTTATCGAGATGAGAGGAGCATTCAAACAGGTGCACTGCAAGCGACCATCACTTCATTTTAATTTTTAATTGTTAAAGGTATAGAGATTAATAAAATATGAGGTGTAGATGCGAAATTGTATCAGACAGCGCTTTGGTAGAAACTTGAGGCGCACTCTAGGGTTGCCACCCATATCTGATAAAAAACCTGGACATATCGATGACCCGACCAATTGGTTTGCTCACAAGCCCCCCCCCCATAATATTTCTATAGACCTATGCAGTTATTGGCCACATTTTACCATTCTTATTTGTTAACATTAGTTAATGAACTAACCATAAGCAGTACATTTGTTACTGTATTTGTTAATCTTTGTTAACATTACTTAAAATTAAAAATTAATTTAATTAAAAAAATAGCTTTATATTTGCAGTTCATTATTAGTTCATGTTAACTAATGTAGTAAACTACTATTAACTAATGAACTTTATTAACTCTTATAAGACAGGGGTACACTTTCGTGTAGTCTGGCGTAAAATGTGTGTTATATTTTCGTTTTTGGGGCGCTCCTGCTTTTACAGTTTTTTTTACAGACGCTGGGACACATTTCTCAATACTTGAGTCACTTTTGCAAAACTCTTCATACAGTGAGCACAACAGAAGTCTATGTGGGCAAAACTGAGGATCAATTATCAACAACTGCCAAAACTCCGTATACATGCAGGCCAACTTTGCACATGCTTACATACTGTTTTTAAAACTGGTAAACATATGTTCAAAACAATAGCATAATACAAAACTGAATAAGACAGCAATTTGCTACATTTATACAGTAATATTTTAATGAAATATGTTTAAAATCTTAAAAATAAATGCTATAAAAACAATTGGCCAAATGGAGAAGACCGAGTAGATTAGCATTACTATTGTATTTGTATCAGTGGATGGTGTGTATACAAATTCTTATATTTTGGAATTACTTAGTGCAAAAAACTAAAAATAAGCTACAGAAAATATTGAAGAATTCTGCATCATGTCTGATTCATTCCAGTAACATACATTGCAGGAAATTATAAACAGAGAAAAAAATTGTATAATGCTACATGTTAGTGTTTTTTAGGTAATTGTTTTGAGGGTGACAAAGTGTGTTTGTCGACTGTCAACCTTTGCTAGTGTTCTGAAAGAATGAGTTGATTTGAGACCTGAATAAAGAGTTTTGCTAGTTGTAGTGCATTTTGAATGTGAAATGAACTGCTTTGCCAAGCTGAAAGTTTGTTAGGAGAACTGTGTGAAGAGTTTTGCAAAAGTGACCTAAGTATTGAGAAATGTATCCTAGCATCTGTAAAAAACTGTATGAAATGGATTTTAAATCTTAAAAATAAATGCTATAAAAACAATTGGCCAAATGGAGAAGACAGATCAGATAAGCATTACTATTATATCTGTATCAGTGGATGGTGACATACAAATTCTTGTATTTTGGAATTACTCAAAAAAACTAAAAATAAGCTACATAAAATATTGAAGAATTCTGCATCATATCTGATTCATTCCAGTAACATACATTGCAGGAAATTATAAACAGAGAAAAAAATTGTATAATGCTACATGTTAGTGTTTTTTAGGTCATTGTTTTGTGGGTGACAAAGTGTGTTTGTCGTCTGTCAACCTTTGCTAGTGTTCTGGAAGAATGAGTTGATTTGAGACCTGAATAAAGTGTTTTGCTAGTTGTAGTGCATTTTGAATGTGAAATGAACTGCTTTGCCAAGCTGAATTCTCTACCTAAAACACAAAGATCTATGAGGAAGTGACTTGCTTTCCTTTTCCAAACACAACCAATCAAAATGCTACACTTATTCACCAGGTCACACAGACACACTTCTCACATGTGCAAACACTAATTGCTTATCTGATCACTAACCAATCACGTCTTTACTTTACAGTAGTATAGATAGGCCTATAAATAGGTCAAAGCTCATATTACCTGTTTTGGCAATTTGGACCCCAGCCCCCCTGCCAATTCCTGGACCGGGACCCCACACACAATATTTTCTGTATTCTACTGTAAAGAATATACTTTTGGTTACATGGTTATAGTTTTGTACTGTTTACAACAGTAATGTTTGGACATTGCATTGGCGTTTCCGGTGTACGTGTTACCCCTCTCAGAAGATTACTTTCAATGTAGAACATTGTATTGATAAGTAGATATAAGCTTTAGATTTAGAACAGCAGTGTTTAGATGGTATATCCAAAAATGTATTATTAAGAAGTGTTTGCCATTTGATGCAAATGCTTTATTCTGACATGTGTTTGTGGCATTTTGA
Source organism: Misgurnus anguillicaudatus (assembly GCF_027580225.2). Classification (NCBI taxonomy): domain Eukaryota; kingdom Metazoa; phylum Chordata; class Actinopteri; order Cypriniformes; family Cobitidae; genus Misgurnus; species Misgurnus anguillicaudatus. Next base: position 13,728,026 of record NC_073355.2, read on the forward strand.
ATGCAGTGTTGCATTTTGAAGGAGATGTGAGCTACTTTGCATTTTGTGTGTGCAGTTTTGAGAATTATGTGTAGAGTTTTGAAAAAAGGAGACTTAGTTTTGAAAACGTGTGTAAGCAATTGGTAAAAACTGTAATGATATAATAGTGATTCAAATTTTCTACTGTTGGTTTTGCCATGAGGGACCTGGATGAAGAGGTGCTCTGGAAAGGACAACTGGAGAGACGCTGCTGGACGTCACCAGTGAGGACTCCATCAGAGATGTGTGAATAGCTTGTCAGATCGGTAAGTCAGAGACTTTTATAAAATATTTACTTTTTTTTACAATCACAATCATGACATAAAATACACCCTTCTTTCCATAAGCAGTACACTGTAAAAATTAGCGGTAGTTATGCAGCTGTTTGCCAGTACCTTACTGTAGATTTATATTTATGTTATTTACTGGCAACAGTTTGTTTAAAGTTAAATGAACATTAAACATTAACAAGTCTTTGTCTTTGCATGAGGCTGTTTAGTTTTATTCTGTAAAGATACAATAACAAATGCAATATTTATTAATAACTTTTATAGAATGACTTAGATTATATTCATGTTTAAGAGGAAAGTATACGAAGAGGCAGAGTAGTTAGACTTGTGAGATGATGATAGCTTGAATATTTCACCTGATTGTGCTGATTGTGTAAAATATGGCTGCAAGATATCTAAATGATCACAAAATAACGCAAATGTACAATATGCAATAACTGAATGACTTTAATGCTCTAAAAAAATATGCATAATTAAAGATAGCAGAGACTTTTGAGTGAAACAGAATGTGAAATGTTGGTTATATAATTATTACTTTTGAAATATAGTTTGACATTTTTTTAATTGATTTTACGAACTTAAAAGTGCAAAAGAATGCATTGAAATAATAGGTTAAATGATATTTATGTGGAGGGTATGTAACTTTATTAAGTGCAAAATTATTTTTTTAAAATTAAAATGTTCTTTTACAAACCTAGGATTTGTCCTTTGAATGAAATGGTCTATTATTGTCCTATTTGGAAGGGTCATTAATAATAATGTTGCGCTCTGCTCTGAGGCTCATGTCAGTAGCTCTTATTAATAAACAGACATTATGTGTTTGAGCCTGAATCAGATGAAAATACAGATTTTGAGGAACACCTAATTGTTTAGAGATTGTTAAAGGAATAGTCTACTCATTTTCAATATTAAAATATGTTATTACCTTAACTAAGAATTGTTGATACATCCCTCTATCATCTGTGTGCGTGCACGTAAGCGCTGGAGCACGCTGCAACGCTTCGATAGCATTTAGCTTAGCCCCATTCATTCAATGGCACCACCCAGAGAAAGCTAGAAGCGACCAAACACATCAACGCTCCTCCCATTTAAGACGAGCAGTTACACGAGCAAGCTCGGTGGCACAAAACAAAACGCAGCACTTTTCTAAGCGTATTTAAAAGAGGAACTACATTCCACGGCACAACAGCACTCCTGGGAGCACTTCGACTCGCCTGAAAAGTCCGCTCCCCTTCTCGCTCTCAAAATGGGAGAGGGAGGGTGTTACTGCGCCGAGTCGAAGCACTCCCAAAAGTGCCACCACGCCACAAAACACAGTTCCTCTTTCAAATACGCTTAGAAAAGCGCTACGTTTCATTCTGTACCACCAAACTTGCTCGTATAACTACTCGTCTTAAATAGGAAAAACGTTGATGTGTTTGGTCACTTCTAACTTTATCTCTAAATGGTACCATTGAATGAATGGGGCTAAGCTAAATGCTATCGAAGCGTCGCAGCCCGCTCCAGCGCTTACGTGCACGCACACCGAAGATAGAGGGATGTATCAACAATTCTTAGTTATGGTAATAACATATTTTAATATTGAAAATGAGTAGACTATTCCTTTAATTGATATTTCTGAGTGGTAGGTTTGTGATTTTTCAGTATGGACCTGCAAAACGTAACTGTAACGTCAATAGTAAAACTTCAGCCTAAACGCTAGCAGCATATAGCATTAACTAGCATATAGCGCTAACTCAACAGTCACAACTTTGTTTTTAGCATTGTTACAACATTGTACTTAATTTTTTGTGTAATTTAATGTTGGGGCGTACATCTTGACTGTTACATCACAGTCGGTGTTATGTTGAGATTGGCCTGTTTTCCAGCAGTTTTTTGCGTGCACGAGGTTTACATAAAAATTAGGAAACAACCATGTTTGAGGCTCACAATATGTCATTACCATGTACTTAACATGTAAATACAGTTTTTTATTCTGTGGCACCTTCAAAGCCTGATCATATAACATAACGTGAAGTGCAGTATTTAAGAAGTTATCGCATATTGCATTTTTCATCAATATTGTGCATCCCTGTGAAAGAAGGCCCCATTTTGTTATCAAACCAATCGATTATACATGCCATTGACAGACATGAAGCATGCAGACCCTAATGGCACATAGATACATTTTATAAAATGATCTTCCAGCATGATTGTTTGTTCAAGTGATAGTCTAGAGACTATGCTAATGCTGCAGAGGGGAACGGGTCAACAAACTCTGTCAAGCCTATAAGCATAAAGGATCCTAATGGAGGAAAACTTCCTCCTTCCCACAGCTATAGTATTTCAGTGACAATTTCATACATGAGTGGATAGGTTGAATGCATTTACACGTTTTGAGGAGACAAAACATACACATTTGAACCTTAACCCAAAATGAAAGTGATTACATTACTTTGTGTGTATAGAAAATGTACGCATATGTTTCTTTTGAGGAACACGAGAGAATGAAATGAAAGAAATAATCTCACAAGGGTTTTGAATAACAAAGTTGAATAAAATTTATTTTTACCTCATCTAATCCTCAAAGCTTTTTTGTGAAAAACATGTTTAAATACGTTAAAATTTCAGTAAATATGTAAACACAATTTTCAGAACTAATTATCTTCTTGCAGGCATCAGTCAGAATTTGTGTGATCTTCTTTTGGCACTAAACACATCTTGAACTTTTTTCAGCAGACTGAAGTCCTGAAGTCATTTGATTAGAATTAGAAATGCGTTTAATGAAGAGCGCAGATTGGCTTATATAAATGAAGAGTTTGGTTCCAAAACGCAATAAATCCATTTTGACAAATTTCGGTAAAAACGTGTTTTCTATACCAAGAAAGTGACAAGATGAAAACCACTATTTTCTGTTACAAACTTTCACATAGCATCTTTAGGTTATAAAAACATAAAAAATTCAAATCCATAACTTGATTTTCAAAGATTTATTATAAAAACGAATTATTTTTTCCACAAAATGCAATAAATCCATGACAGTTTTTTATTTCAAAATGCTATAAATCTATTAATTCAATGTATAAATGTGCATTCATCTTTACCATTTTATATTTATTTAGTTGACTAGTGGTATACAATGATTAAAAAATAAACATTAATGGCATTAACCAAAACACTTACTTTGTTATATTAAGAACACAATGTTTTAGCATGAGATGCTGTCTGGAGAACAAGCAACCGAGTGCCTCTCGCGGAAATTATTAGCTGTTGATGGCTTACGTTTCTTTCCCGTCACAGAAAACCATCACATGTTTGGCAATGCTATTAAAGTATTATTTTGTTTTGTTTGTTGATCACGAAGTACAAAGTAGATGAGGAAAATTAGGATTCCGTTTTCTCAGCGCGCCGCCATGTTTGTTTACATTGCGTGAATGAATGGTCCGCTGTAATATCAGAAATGGATTTATTGCGTTCTGTAAAAAAGGAGGAGTGGCGTTTGTCTCATTTTGGGAAAAAAGGGAGAAAAGATGACAGAATATCATGGCGGGTATTGGATTTTGCGTAAAATTAATTATTTACTTTTAACTACTGACCTGATATAATACTGATTTTGGCAGTAACTCATTTTTTTCAAAAATGGCGTTTATCGCGTTTCGGAACCAAACTCTTCAAATGTCAATCATTCCTTGTTGCCGTGCTACGTTGGTACGCAAAGCGCGAAAATGTGAAAAAATGCAACCCAGTCTCACGGCAAGTCGTGTTATAGTAACGAAAATTTTGATTAATTTATTCATGTTTGATGACACGAATTTCCGCTGTTTTTCGTGTCTCTGGAGACGAATGTCTTTTTCGTATTTCCCAGCACGAATTTCTATCAATGGCTGTTCGTGTCTGTGGCACGACTTTCTTTATCGTGTCATTTTATATTTTGTTTTCTCATCGTTGTTTTCTATTTTTTGACCATTGTCGCTTGGGGTTAGGGTTAGAATCACTTTCTGCGACTTCCTAACCCAAACCCCAGCTCTAACCCCAACTCCAGGCGAGAATAGTTTTAAAAGTGGACGAAAAACATGTAGAAACCAATGCAAAAAATAACATCCTAACGCAAACCCCGGATCTAACCCTAACCCCAAGCGACAATGATTTAAAAATAGGAAACAACGATGAGAAAACAAAATATAAAATGACACGATAAAGAAAGTCGTGCCACAGACATGAACAGCCATTGATAGAAATTCGTGCTGGGAAGGACGAAAAAGACATTCGTCTCCAGAGACACGAAAAACAGCGGAAATTCGTGTCATCAAACACGAATAAATTAATCAAAATTTTTCGTTACTATAACACGACTTCCCGTGAGACTGTGTTGCGGGAGGCGCGAGCATGAAGAGAACGAGCCAAATACAGCCAATGTTAACTGTATTCATTCATAACGACGGTCCGGATTTAAATGCAACTTCACAACCAGAAAATAAGGCTTAATGTTAAACCTTTTGGAGAGAGTGGCTTAAATATTACGAGTGGACCCGCTATGAAAATGGCTCGATGTTACTGTGTTTACTGTAAATCCTGTGAAACAGAGGTTGCAGGTAAAACGGCGTTGGTGGCAGAATCCACACATTTTAAGCGCGAGACCTTGCTTAAACATGGCAAAAGTGCCAAAAACACAAGAAGTGTTGTGACAAATGTGTTCATTATTGACGGAGACACCGACCTGTCGGTCAAAGAGTGTTTGATGATGTATGTGCGCATCCTGCTTGAGGGACATCCGACAAACATCCTATTCCATGTTGAGGTGGAACACAACAATGCTGATATTTTTTTGCCTATTTAGTAGTAACAGCATCATAGTAATGCAGTTATCAATACCAATATATTAGGGTCTATATTTTATATTAGGGTCACTTTTGTAATGTCACAATTAATCAGTGTTTTACGTGTTTGCTAGATTTTCTATTGTAATCATAATTATGTTACCTGTAATTGTTAAATTATTATTGCTGCTGTATTATTTAAACAGCATTTGGGGATTATTTTAGGAACCTATGAAGCAAAAAAGACCAAATTTCAAATCCTAGCCATAGGATGTGTAAAGCCCAGTTGTGGTGTTTAATTTTTAATAAAATAAATCTTTTAACTTATACATTGTAGTTGTGGTGCTTCATAATTTTTGGATGAGTGCGCCTCAATTTTCAATCAAGTTGGGAGCACCAGTGCTACCAAATAAAAAAGTTAATTTTGAGCCCTGTTATAGTGATCATATATAATTGTTTTTTCAGTCTCTTTAACAGAATACATCCAGAAAATACAGGAAATGTGTATGTAGTATTAAAACAGTATAAAAGTATAAGCTGAAGTGTCAAGTATTTAGGGTAAACTCCACTTCAACTTAAGCAATAGCAGGCAACTGCAGGATCTCTTAAATCTAAATTAAATCATAATTTCTAATTCTAATCAAATGGCTTCAGGAGGACTTTAGTCTCCTTAAAAAATCTTAAGATGTGTTTAGTGCCAAGAGAGGTCACACTGAACACAGACGATGCCTAAAGAAGACATTTAGCCCACCCACCCCCCTTTTTTTTGTACGTATTTCCTGTATTTTCTGTTTGTATCTTAATAAAATAGATTGAAAAATAAACATGGATGGACTTAAAACTTCTAAAACAACAAGTCTGCTGGTGGTTGCCTAAGATTTTTGCGGCCCTGATTTACACTGTACATTTGTTGAGTTACTTTTCATTAGCACTGTGTAAAAGATTAAACGCATGTGCTTAAAAATTATATTTGTCCATATTTGCCATAGACATACTGTCCATATTTAAAGTAACAAATGTTACACCTTGACATGTTAAGACCCCATGATTGTTGTTCACTGTAGTTTCATAGCTGAAATGTTTTCGTGCTTTTCATTTATGCATTTGTTTTCTTCTAGACGGTGCCATTCAACAAACATTGGTTAATATAACAGGCTGTATCTGATGGGCAAAAAAGTAAGAAAAAAAATCTACACGTGATTGAAATGTGACAAACTTGAGAGAGATGGTGCCCATTGCATCTGCAACCCCTTCACATAACACATATACGTTTAAACCTTAAAACCTTAATGCAGCGTTGAAGTATGACCATATTTATCAACTAAATATGCACGGTAAAAAAGTGAAAGGTGCTGTACTTAAAAAAAACACCTAAATAAAGTTTTATAAACTTAAATTCTAAATTTTAAGTGAAAAATTTAAGGTGAAAAAAATAAAAAATAAAATACTTAAATTGGTAACACCTAAAATATGTAAACATTTTAACTTACATTTTTCACTTAATGTGAGAAATTTTATTTGAAAAGTAATAATAAATACCGTTTTTTTTTTTTTGCTTAGACAATTGCTGCATCCCAATTCGCCACTTTATGCCATGCACTAAAGCACTGTTTTTGTTAGGGAAAAGTATGCAATGTTTAGTATTTAATATATTTGATTTAGTGAAGCATCACTTAAGTGTTAATTCAGTGTAGCATCATTAAACTCCTCTCTCTTGCAATGAATTGTGGGTAAATTTAGTTCTTATAGTGTGTATTGATCTGTACATTAGTACCAGAAATAGTAGTCCATTTGGTTACTTTAGGGATAATCATTTAAACATACCATTATTTGACCTATACTAATTCTAATTTCAAATACTATTTAGGATGAATAGTGTGCAACACATAAAGTGGATGTCTTCTCTTGTTATACCTTGCTTTCAGTTGCATTCATTTAGGCCCGGTTTCATAGACAAGGCTTAGATAAAGCCAGGATTAGGCATTAGTAAAATTAGAACATTTAAATAGCGTTTAATATTAATATGACTTAGAATAAACATGAATTGTGTGCATCTTGAGACAAAACAATGGCACTGGTATATTTTAAAGGGGACATTTTATAAAACTTTTTAAGATATAAAAAATAAATATTAAATATGTCACATAGGGAGCAGAATCGGAATGAACTATCTTTTCACATGCTTGGTTTACCAAATTTAAAAAAAAAAGTTTATGTTTTTTTACATTTTATAGGTTGCTAGAAGCACTGAGGACCCAATTATAGCACTTAAACGTGGAAAAAGTCAGATTTTCATGATGTCCACTTTAAGATAAGATATTTTCAGTTAAGACAGCTCAAACATGCATTTTAGTCTAAAGCCTCGTCTGTGAAACCGGGCCTTATATTGTTTATTTCCCAGCAAGGCCCACCAACTTCTGCCATTTTTTATTAGAAAAAAATGCATGAAAATATAAACAGGTGCAAAATAGAAAAAGACATTTGTGGATTGTAGTTCCTACTGCTTTATTAGAAGTAACATATTTTACAACTTTGTCTGTAGAAAGAAACTGTGAAAAGCTGTTTATATACAATGATTTAAACTACTTTTAAACAAGTATAGGAAATTAATATTGAAGATAGAAAATATCTATGCCTGTTCTAGTTATGCGAGACGGACACAAAGTCACGTCCTCGCCTTAACAACGCTAATAGAAAGTACATTTGCTTTTCGTTCGTTTTAGTACATAACCATTTTAGAAACATAAGAATTCTCATAAACAAGTAGATCTAAACAAAGCAAAACATATTTACACAAAGGTACTGGATTTTCAAAAATATCTGGAGCACTGTATAATGGGACGTGAAAGGTTACGAATGAAAGAAGGGTTATCTAAGCTTAGTATACATGCAAAATAACAAAACAGCTCCGGAATGTGCTCCAAACCATCCCAAGCTTTGAAATATGGCAAAATATTATTTTATAGCTGTACACTTAACATACGGCTTTCAGAATGTTTAGGCACAATTGAACGCTAGGACAAGGACATCCTAAAAACAAACAAAAAAGTAGGAACATTTTATGTGCCACAGTCTAGTTAAATGAACATGTTCCTCCTAAAAAAAACAACTTTAGATGTAAACCCAAGGCTTAGATCCCTGTGTCATGCATTAGGGAATATAAGAGGGGGTTAACATACAGACATGCTGCAGAAAGCCAGGGGCATCACTACATAGTAGTGTTTCCCTTTCTCATGCCTCCTGAGCAGACATGACAGATGTCACCGTCAAGGCTGGTGAGGTGGGAACCGCTAAAGATGCAGAAACACTGCATGCCATATAACACCTCCCTGAGGAGTGACAGAGCGCTAGCAGACCATTAGCAACCTCGTTAGCCACGTACCCGACACAAAACACATATGCTCACTATCCAAGCCAAAAGGAGCTGGAATATGATTAGACCACACGGAAATGCTGGACCTGAGGGATTAATGACATAAAATATATCAACCACATCTCCTTGGTTTCGTAAAGACCGGGAGATTTTTTTTCGTGGTCAAGGGTCAGCTGCAGCTGATCAATATTGAAATGAAGTGCTCGTGAGAGATCAGGAACACTGTGAGATGGGTGCTAGCTATCAGGAATGTTTGCGGAAAGGAGATGCAGAGCAGCAGCCTATTAACACAGCTTAATACATCAGTGTTCCAAAAATGTGGTTATAAAAACAATATTAAAGGAAAAAACAAAAAAAAAATGTACACAAGACAAGACTGTAAGGCAGTGACTGGCAGATTTACCCCCTTGCAAATGCCCTTTTTGCAACCGTTTTACTGTATTCAGTAAAACAATTTCAACACAACACTGAAACGCTCCAAACACTGGCCTGTTTATAAAGGCGCTTGTTGTTTATGTAAAAGAAAACTAGGATTTCCGGGTTTCTTGTTCTCTCTCAAGCTTTTCCCCTTGAAGTGCTTTGCAGATGCTCTTCTACATTCATACAAATACTTTTATAAAACATATAAACTCATTTCGATTCGCACTTGTTTACGTCTGTTTCATGTGCCAATCTATCACCGAATGCTGGCGTAAATAAATAATATCACTAAAAATCTTCTGTCTCTTATGTGCCTGCATTCATTGCTAAGCCATCATAGGCTTCTCCTGTTGTAACAGTAGTGATAGGGAGGCCTCAGAAGGGGTCCCGAATTGGGAGTAGTAAGGCATTTGTTACGGGGGTCACTAAAAGAAACAGAGACAGAATAGGGGGGTAAAAACACCCACAAGGCAGTTTGGAAAACCATTAGACAATAAATAAAGGAATTTCCTTCAACATTTCACTTTTCTCTCAATCTACTTTTTTAAAAGTTTGTTAGTTTCAGGAGTGTCCCCAAGTCTTTGAAATGAAAGACGTGGTTTTCTTCTTCATATACTTTTTTTATAATTAAAAAACAAGTCCATCTGTGACAGAATGTCTTACTTCATTAAATTGTCTTTTCTTTAGAAGACAACACACGTTTCCCTTTAACTTTCTTTCTGCGTGTACCAGCAGACGGTACCAGACAGTCAATCCTAATCCAATTAAAATCTTGGAAATGGGCTGACACGATAAGTATAAAAATAAGCCCTTAAATGAGTCGTCACCTTTATTCTCTGAAAGTCACAAACTCAAACTTTGCCGCTCAAGCAAACACCTGCATCTTCCCATTGGACTCCTGGACATGGGAGATCTGGGTTTGGGCAGGAGCCGTGACTGCTGGGCTGGGGGTGGAGTCAGACCAATCAGACACGCAGTGAGGGGAGGGACTGGACCAGGGTTCTGGAGACTCTGGAGAGGGGGTCAGGTAAGGATGTTCACTGTGAACGTGCAGGTAATGCTTGGGTGTAGCATCCATGGCCGAGGTGTAACTGTGTTGTGAGGGTGGCGTGGGGTAATCCTCAAGGACCGCTGTGCTTCCGCTCGCCTGTGCTGGGGGTGCCTGAGATGGGACAGCCTGTGTTTGCGAGGCCTGAGGTGCTGCTGGTGCTTGGGAAGGCTGCGGCTGATAGAAGGCTGGAGGTGGCTGTGCCTGCTGCGGGGTCGGAGGAGTGGATGACATGCGGGAGAGGGTGTGGCTGTGAAGCTGCTGCGCTTGCTGCTGCTCTGCAATAGGGGGCAGTTTGACAGGGCTAATAGTGGGCGTGCTGGAAACAGGCGTAGGTTGGAGTATTGACTGCTGGTCAGTACGGAAAACTTGCCGCTGGTGCATGAGCATGCCATTCTGTTGCAGGGTAGATGTCAGGGAATGCATGCCTGCTTGGTTACTTGCTGGATGCACCATGTTGACCATGGGCTGAGAAGATGAAGGCATGCGGGTGTGCCAGTCAAACGGCACGCTTACTGGACTCACCAGGCCCATGTTGAGGCTCATCTGGCCAGCATTCAGCACGTAGTTGTGGGGGCCTTGATTGACTCCGCCTCCTTGCATGGCCACACGGCCCTGCATGGACAGCCCACCGTCACCTAAGTCACTCAGCTGAGCCAGGGAAACGGCAAAAGGGCCGCTACCATCCAAAATGTTGCTGTGCACCATGGGAGTGTTAGGGACAGACATGGAGGTATGGAAAAGTCCAGGAGATGGCATGGCAGCCGGTGACGTCGGATTTGTGATGTAGCCAGCGTTACTGGCACCTCCGCGTGGTGAATCCAGTGAGTCTACTGGGGACAGTGTGACAGAGCTTTCCAGCAGAGCACTCTGCATGTCCAACGTCAGCCTTTTGTTGCGACCTTTGGCTGAATCTTTCATGCTGGTGGTGTGCGGTCCACCCATGCCTTTGGCCCCTGGACGTCGGTTTTTCTTACCCTGCGGGGTGCTCTTAAGCCCTTGCAGGAAATTGCTGGGAGGGCACATGAGCGGTGAGAGCGTGTGGCCACCGGACATGTGGTGACCAGGTCCTGCGTGGCCCTGTGGGCTTCTTACTGTGTTATATTCATCCAGTAATTGTACAATGTCGTGGTGCATACGCTCCTGCGCAATATCTCTAGGAAGTCTGTCCATATGATCCGTTATCTCTCTGTTGGCAAAGTGAGCCAACAACACCTTCACTGCCTCGCAACTACCTTCCCGGGCAGCCAAAAATAGTGGAGTTTCCTCCTGAAAATTTTTTTATATAAAAATGAACAAACATGGCTGAGGGTGATATATAAAATAAATAAATAAATAAACAAAATCTATCTCTGATCCTCTGTATAAGATAGTATTGCATACCTTGAGGTCCTGCATATCTTTATTTGCTCCATTCTTTAACAAGGCCACTGTGGCTTCAACATTATTTACCGCTGCTGCCCAGTGCAATGCTGACTTTCCTGCAAAAGACCATAACAATATGGACCCGTCAGAAACAATGAAATTGCACATTTAAAGATGAATGGTTTATCTCTATTATGTTTACCGATTTCATCAACAGCATTGACATCAGCATGGCAGGTGATCAACTCCTCCACCATTCCCTCTACAGCCAGACGAGCAGCAAGGATCAAAGCAGTGGAGCCATCATACATGCGTGCATCCAGGTCTGTGGCACGATTCCTGATCAGAATCTGAAGAATACGGGATAGGAGATCCACCATAAATATTAAAATGTTACATCAACACTGGCTTTAAAATATTTCATTTGTTTGACTTTATTCCTGATGCTTTTGCATACCTGGAAGACCCCCTGAGCATCAGCTGCTACAGCTGCATGCAGAGGTGAGCGGCCTGTGTTGTCCTGCGCGTTTGCATCAGCCCCGGCATCGAGTAGCCTTTTAGCTGCATCGGCTCGGGCATAGCGTGCAGCCAGGTGCAGAGCGGTCTCTCCAGTGCGGTCGGTCTGTGCACCAAGCGATGCTCCCTGGTAAATGAGGTCAGATATGATGTTGGCTGAGGATTCTTCAGATTCGTCATCTTCCATCACCTCTGGCTCAAGCCCGCCTCCACAGAACGATGCCAGCATCAGGGGAGTGAAACCATCTGTAAGAAGTTATTAAAATTGATTAGTTTTTCTAATACATGCCAAGTTCACAAAAAGCAGACAGGCAAACATATTACATACCTGGGCCGCGGACATTGACATCCATGCAGTCACTGTCGAACTCTCCCTGTGGGGGTGTAAGTGCCATTGAGGGCGGCATACGAATGTCTGCTGCTGCCAAGTGGTGCTGTGTCCACTGTCTGCTGTCAACTGCATCCTCACCATCTAACAGAATGCTGGGCTCTTCCACCTGTGCCACACACAAAGCAACAGAGTAAAAAAGGCAGTCCTTTCACAAGCACATAAGGATACACAAACATTAAAGAGCCCATAATATGCTAAATCCATTTTTACAAGGTGTTTGTACATAAAAGTGTGTTGGCAGTGTGTCAACACAACCACCCAACAATGAAAAAAATTCACCCACTTGTGATGTCACACTAACAAAGCCCCGCCCCAGTTTCTTGAGCTGAAACTCACTGAAATTCCCTGACTTTTACTGAGTAAAAAGCTGAATTTCCATGGCTTTCTATTTCCATGAATTTCTATGTCCAGGATGACGTGAACCTGGATAATGAAGTGTACTCTGTTGGCGTCATTTATAAAGCGTGCGTAAGCACAGATTTGATCGTAAAGTGCACATACGTAAAAATCCACGGCAAAGTCCATATTTATAAATCTTTGACGTGAAAAAAAGTGCTTAGCGCTACGTCAAGGTCTGAGCAGACGTACGCACTTTTGCTTGTCAGACTGCTGCAGATTTTTGACAATATAAGCCATTCTTGCTGCTCGAAATAGTGTTTAACATTGACAAGCATTCTTTTATATGTCTATGACATTGATTAGGCATCATTTAAAGGCGGAGGTCTGAAATTGCTCAGCAACAAGTTCAAGTTCATTAGCGATTCATAAATTTCACATCTGAAAGAAAGGGGTACGCGTATTTTCTGTGTGTATGTTCGGTTTATGAATCACACGTAGGCATTTTTGATAAATGATCGTAAGATCAAATGTAGGATGGTTTCTACGAAGCATTTTATAAATGAGGAGTGAGTTTTTAAAAATGTAGCTTAAACTGGAAATGAATAAACAGTGACAATGTATAAATTGTAGTCAGCGGAGGCTTGGACCCGTAAATGGTATTCCTTACGTCACAAATTAAGAAGCAGATTGCATTTGATAAATGTAAACAAAAATTTAAAGCAACAAACCAAAATCCCTAATATTTAATTGGACAAAAATATATACAATTCTGTGACTTTCAATGTCTGGAATTCCTTGATATTCCTGAAATTCCATGACCTGTGGGAACCTTGTAAGAATTGAAATAGTAACTGTTTTCCACCTTAAGTCTTTTGGCTTCTGGGAAGTCTGGATCTATCCACTGGTCACTGTGATCTCCCAGTAAAGACTCTTCCACTGTCTTTGGCATGTGTCTGCATAGTCATGAATGCTAATTAGTGCTTTTCAAAGGGTTACTTTTTATGACCTCTACTTAAAACAGCAGCAGCTATTTGAGGTATTGACTGAACTGAAACACTCACTTCATGCCCAAAGAATCTTGGCCCACAGGTTCTCTGCGATTTTTGTTACTGCTCGTTTCTTTTTTGAGGAAGAAGCCCTCGGGAAACCAGAGTGTGCTGTGTTCGCGTTTGCGGCGTGCAATTAACATGCCCGCCATCAAGATCACCATCAAGAAGAGAGAAGCTACCCCCACCAACAGTAGCTTAGCCCATTCAGGAAAAATTACAGGGATTTCTTCACCTGAAGGAGATGAACAAACTACTTTATTAAGGAGAATTCAAACTGACCTGGAGATGAATAGAAGTGGTACTTCACTGCGAACTTCTTTAAGAGGGAACGGGAAATCCAGCATATCCGTTGCTGATAGGGCACCCAAGTAATCGGCAGCAGTGTCAGCCTTGCGGAAACAATCATCTGAATTCTGTGAGCAAAGCCTGTTGTCTATCTCCAAATATACAATTGATCTGCAGAGGAGCCAATGAGTATTTGTCAGACTTGCAAGAACAAGAGTGTTTCATTCATGGTTGTTGTGACAACTAATCAACTTACCCAATGACCTCTGGCTCATTTTGAAGCTCCCGTTTAGGGCGTGCTTCACGGCCCGTGTATGGTCGGATCATGAACTCTCCATTCCGGTCGATGCGGAGACGCACTGTGGTACGGAGAATGGCGCTTAACTTCTGCAGGAATGCCGTTTGTGTCCTTAGCAGCTCATCTGGAGGCAGGAGGACAACGATAACCAAAAGATTTTTCGCAAGGTCTTCCGGTATATTTCCTGCGCAATCCAGTCCATCCCAGCCACACTCCTCAGTATCGCAGCCTTGATCGCAGCGCCCATCTGCGTAATGGTCAGTACAGTATGCCTCATAGATGGGGCTGAGAAAAAAAAGTGTTTTAGAGAATATAGATGATAAATGCCTCTATGAGAAGAGCACAATATAATTTACTTACTTGCAGACTTTCTCTTTGTTTCTCTTTCTCTTGCAGTCAAAGTTATCGTAAAGGCAATCTGCGTTATTGCAAAACTCATCACACTGGCTGTTGTTAAAGAGGCGCCAGCACTTTGGGTCTGCGCAGCGTGCCCATGGATTTACAGCCAGAGAGCAATCACCTCCATCCCAACGACAGGCGAACGAATTACACTGTTTGTCACACACACCATCATTGGCTCTGCCGTGACAATCAGCAATTGGGCAGGCTGGAGGGGAAGGCAATGATATCCTGGCCTCGATATCACAGTGTTTGCCAGACCAGCCTTTCTGGCACTGGCAGTGGAAGAATGGGAAACTGGTTTCATCTGTACACGTGCCTCCATTGTGACAGGGCTTGGAGGAACATCCCTCGTTGCTGCGATGCTGACACTGTAGCCCGGCATAGCCCTGAAGACAGGTGCAACGTGCGCCCCGTGAGGTTAAAGTGCAACCGCCACCATTGTAACAGGACAGCTCTTTGCAGTTCATGCTCCTCTCACAGTTAGCACCTGCATAACCCTGAAAAAGTGAGAAAGGAAGGAGGTTAAGTAGTGTACTTTTGGGAACACTTACAATATGATTTGTTTGTCTGAAGTATGTGACATTACTTACAAACTGACAGGTGCAAGTGTAACCCGGTGGTGAACTGCTGGACACGGAGCACGCTCCTCCGTTCTTACAGGGATGAGCCTCGCACAAACCGAATCTATTCTGACACCCTCGCCCTGGAGGCACAAGCAGAAACTTTGTGTTTAGAAGTGCATCACATTCTAAAATACTTCACAGATGCAGTGAGCATCCCTTACCTGTGAAGCCGGGCTTGCATACACACTGGTAATCATTGGGCAACTGTATGCAATCCAGACTGTTGGAAGGGTTGCAGGGGTCTGACAGGCACTCGTTGATATCTCCCTCACAGCGTTCTCCGGTAAATCCTGGAGGGCAGTTACACCGGTACCCTCCAACCCTGTCCACGCAAGTACCGTTATTTTGGCACTTGGGCATTCCCCTGGGCCACGAGGGGATCGCGCAGTCATCCTCATTTATCTCACATAGAACCCCTACCAAAAGATTATAACAGAAACATTATAAACCCATTTAGATTAGTGCTGTTTAATCATTGTAAGTCACAAAATCAGTCTTACCCAGCGTGCCGGGAGGACAGGAGCAGATGTAGTGGCCAACAAGGTCAATGCAGGTTCCTCCATTCTGACATGGGTGAGACTGACACTCATTGATTTCTTGTTCACAGTTGTTCCCTTCATAACCAGGCATACACTGATATAGCGAAAATATATTTTAGTTTATGAGAAATTCACTTGCATTATGATTGGTCAGGTGTGAAGAGACTCACATCACAGGTGTATCCTCCCATGTAGCTTCTGCAGGTTGCACCATTGAGGCAAGGTTTATCCTCACAGCGATCAAACTGGGACTCACAGTAACTACCTGTAAGGTCTGGGGGACACTTGCAATAGTGTGTGTTTCCAGTGTTGACACAATGTCCACCGTGGTGACAAAGCTCATCTGTCTGGAGGCCTGTGAGAGAGAGCGTGGACCGTTGATACACTGTAGCCAACAGTGACATGCATCGATAATTCATGTGCAATTTTATATACCTCTCCGTCTGGCCGCAAGTTCACAGGACACTGCTGGGATGTCGCAAAAACGACCTGACCAACCGCTCATGCACTCGCACATGAAGGAGGCATCTTTCTGTCGACAGCGACCACCATTTTTGCAGGGGTTGGAAGGTCTACACCAATCAACTGGGGACTAGAAATAAAGATAAACATTTTATTTTAACCACACATTTGGTCTGCTAATATAGTTTTTAAAGGGGCCATGTCACAAGACTTTCAAATAAATCTTTGGTGTCCCCAGAGTACACATGTGAAGTTTTAGCTCAAAATACCATATAAATAATTTATTATAGCATGTTAAAATTGCCACTTTGTAGGTGTTTGCAAAAACGTGCCGTTTTGGGTGTGTCCTTTAAAATGCAAATAAGCGGATGAAGTGCAAACCCTGATCACAATGATGGTGGTTTGATGCAATTCAGACTCAATTGTGAATTATTTTTTCTTTCTCTCTGCACTAAATGGCAGTGCTGTGGTTGGATAGTGCAGATTAAGGGGCGGTATTATTATAATAAGAGCCCCTTATGACATCATAAGGAGAGCCAAATTTCAACAACCTATTTTTTCATGTGCTTGTAGAGAATGTTTACCCAAACTAAGTTACTGAGTTGATCTTTTTCACATTTTCTAGATTGATAGAAGCACTGGGGACCCAATCATAACACTTAAACATGGAAAAAGTTAGATTTTCATGCCATGGCACCTTTAATACACAGTAAATGCAGAACTTATATCTGAGTTAGTTATTTACCAGCATATTAAAGTGTGGGATTAATACCTGGCAACGGGTTCCAAAGTATCCTTTCGGACATGAACATCGATATGACTCCAGGGCATCTTGGCACACTCCTCCATTAAGGCACGGCTGAGAGTCACACTTGTTCACCTCGTACTGGCAATAATCTCCCTTGAAGCCCGAGCGGCAGGTGCATTTGAAGCCATTAATCCCATCAGAACAGGTGCCTCCATTAAAACATGAACTAAAGGGCAGATGATTTGTTAATGACCACCATTAACAACGCTGGTACTTTTGTACACCAGTCACTTCACCGTCTCACCTCTCAGTACAGTCTGGTATGTTGGTCTCACAGAAGAGGCCAGTGAAGCCTGGTTTGCAGGTACAGGTGTAGCTGTTCACATAGTCTGTACATGTGCCTCCATTCTGGCAGGGACCACTCTGGCACTCGTTCACCTCATTAGCACAGCGTGCCCCCGTGAAGCCTGGCAGACAGTTGCAGCGGAATGAGTCCACTTCATCTGTACAGGATCCTCCATTCAGACAGGGATCTGACAAAACCAAGAATGGTATTAGACCAAGTCAACTCTACTTATGAAAGTAACTGTTGGTGTAAATTTGACCTACTTGGTGAGCAGTCATTGATATCTGTTTCACAGTTGGCTCCAGTGTAGCCAGCACGACAGGAGCATACATAGCCACCCAAAGTGTTGGTGCAGGTGCCACGGTTCTTACACGGGTTAGGCATGCACTCATTTATATCAACAGTACACAGCTGACCTATTGCGAAAAGCACGATTGCCGTTAGTCAACAGAATTCTTACCAGCTATAGACTTTAAACTTTGGTTGACACTTACCCTGCCATCCAGGTTGGCAGTTACACTGGTAGCCCAGATAGTCGGCCGTGTGAACGCAGGCAGCATGATTGGCACAGGGATTGGGCGAGCAAGGTGTTAACAATTCGGCACAGGTGGGTCCACTATAAGGTGGCTCACAGAGGCAGGTGAAACTGGCGACTCCATCCACACAGGTGCCTTGATTCAGACATGGGCTGGACGCACACTCATTGATGTTCACCTGACATAGGTTACCTGAGAATAGTAAAGAAAGGGAGTTGACATTTCATTGTATGCTAATCCGATCAAGAAGGATAGTCAGGAAGAGCAAAGTTTCTTAGAGCTTTCAGTAGAAGGTGTTATGTTTGTTTATTTTTAAAGCTTTTAAGAAACATTACACCCTTTTTAGCTGTGGAGTTTACCAAAATGTAAGGACATTCTGTTCTTCCTTGTAATGTGTGTGTGTGTGATAATATCCCTTTTTGTTGTTATCTCATGCATACTGAGCGTAATATATATCTTACCTCTAAAACCTTGCCGACACTTGCAGGTGAAACCATTAAGTTGGTCATAACAGGTGCCTGCATTCTGGCAGGGGCTGTTCAAACAGTCATTTCGGTCCAGGTTACAGTTCTTACCCACCCATCCAGGCTCACAGTCACAGCGATACCTGTAAAAGCAATTCAAACAAGAGTCAAACAAACAATTTCTGATTATATAACATCCTGATGATTTTAATGTTTATTATGGGATTGGTACCCGTTGGGGTCTTCTATGCAGGTTCCGTGCAAACATGGGTTACTGGCGCACTGGTCCACTTGTGAATAACAGTACGGGTCATGGAAGCCCTCGGGGCACTGGCAGTGGAAGCCGTTTTCATCATCTACACAGGTCCCGCCATTGCGACAGGGGTTAGACAGACACTCGTCAATCTCATCTTTACATTGAGGTCCTGAGCAGAGGAGAAAAGAGGTGTTGAGGTTACAATGAGGTTTTTCCCATATGTCTTTGAATTTGTGAACTTAAAGGGCTAGTGAAGGTCTCACCAGTGAAACCGGGTTTGCAGACACATTCGTAGCGGTTTATGCCATCTTTGCAGATTCCATAGTCACAAGGGTTGCTAGCACAGTCATCGAAGTTGATTTCACAATTTGTGCCTGTGTGGAAAAAAATGCATCTTACTTTAATGTGAAATACGTTAACCATGAAGTTGATACATACATAGCAGATCGATTTTGCAAATGAACTTGACTAGAAATACATTATCCCTCACCTGAGGTGCCATGTTGGCACTGGCAGATGTATTTGTTGACTAGGTCTACACATTTGCCGCTATTCTGGCAGGGGTTGCTGTGGCACTCATTAAGCTGGTTCTCGCAGCGGTAACCGGTGTAGCCAGGTTCACAGTTACATGTGTAACTGGCAATGCCATCTATGCAAGTGCCATGGTGGCATGGGTCAGGCTTGCAGTTATCGATGTTGCTCTCGCACAGCCTTCCCTCAAACCCTATAGACAAGAAAATACATATATACACATAAGGAATAAATTAACATGGTACTTTCTCTTTGGGCCAACACCCAATACTGAGGGTACGTTTGCATGACAGCAATGTTTTAAAAATGGAAAAGTTTTGTAGAGTTAACAGCCTTAAATTAAGTTAAGATTTATCTCCATTCACATGAATCTGCGAAAACAACTTAAACGCTTTATTACGCATGCCATGTCAGTGATGTCACAAGATGTCTGAATACATAATACACATGTGCACGACATCACCGTTTTTGCAAATTTGTAGTTTCAGAGACAACATTGGTGTCATTTTCAAAAATGCCTCACAAATGCTGTTGCCATGTAAATGAATTGCCAAAGTGAATAAATAGTTTTTCTTTTTTTTTGTTTTAGTTAGTAAACTGTGTTATGTAAACCAGGGTTTTTCTAACTGTGAATCTGGATCCACATTTAAAAATTATGTGATTCACGAAATGAAAAGATTGGAAATCCTTGGTGTAAACCACCCCTTGCTGAGGATATTATCAGAATTACATTAAGATTCTGCTGGTCTATATGTTTCCTTGTTTGTATTTCTGGCCAGTCAAATAAAAATGTCCATCTAAAAAGCATTATTACATTAATTACCTGAGGCAACAGTTGCCTGTGTTTATAGTTTTCCCTCTCTCTACTTATCTCTATTGACTATTGCAGACCTCTTTGCGTTTTTGTCTAGTATGTAAAAACTTTCATTTGTACTCTTTATCCTTCTTACCCAGCACCCTCTGACTGCCCCCTCATGCTTTTTTGGTCTGAAAATGTCTGTCCACTTTCCCCAGCCTCTCGTTTTTTCACTTTTCCGTCTCTCTTTCTCATTTCCTTCTTTCTCTTGTAAAAGGTTCTACAGTTTGGAGTCTCTTTTCCCGTGGTTTACATGTCGACAGGCTGTCAGGGCATCGGACTTGTGAGGAGCAGGGCAGAGCTGGGCTGAGCCAGTGAGAGAGAAAGCGAGAGGGTGCCCTTCACAGGCCTCACAGACCTGCTTTTGTCCCAACAAGCAGCGGGACAATACCCTGCGTCCCAGCAAACGGGACAGCTCAGCAGAGGGGAACTGGAGCACAGAGAATACCAAGCAGCAGGCTGCTCCAGACAATGCACAGACTCCACGTCTGTTTTTTTTAAAAGGAAACTATGCCCAGTGATGCATGTGTACATACTGACTCTTTAAGGCAAAAGATTCAAATATGAACTCATGCTAATTTGTTGGATAAGGCCCATTCCAATACACAAAACTATGTGAAAGGGAATGCTGGAAGCTTTGGTTGTGCCATACGGTGCTGTGTGGGTATTCATTGTGGGTTACAGATGAACAGATGTCGGGGTGACGACCGAGTGTAACCCCCTCGTCAGCAGCTGCCGGCCTTGGTGACCCTGTGACATTAGGGTCTGTAGGGCAGAGGAGGGGGATTAAGGGCTTCTCATCTATATGCCCAGCAGTGTGATCCCAGACACATAAAGCAAAGTGTCTGACCCTGAAATCACTACACACAGGTGTGCAGATCTAATCGGTGACAATCATGGTTTTGACTTTGAACTCTAAAGGAATCCATCAAGCACAGAAACACATACACGAACAGACAGACAGATAAACAGGCTTACCTTCAGCGCAGCGGCATTCGTACCCGTTGGGACGGTCAATGCACTTGGCTCCATTCTGGCAGGGAGTGCTGGCACACTCATCAATGTCGATCTGACACATGGTGCCAGTAAACCCTGGGACAGGCAAACACAGAGGTTAGAGGTCAGCCTGAGGCAACAGAGGTGAGCTCCAAACACTGGTTGGAGGTCATTCGGTTCAACTTTGGGGGCAGTTTTAGCTGAATCCAGACAAGTGTAGAATTGAATTTTCAATGGACGCACAAGGCTGCGTAGGCCTTTAGGTAAAAATCTCATTTTAAATGTTTTTCATCTAGATAGCATGCATGAACAATAACACCTGAGTGATGTGACTGGACACTGTTCCAGATTGTATAAACAGAATTTGAAACATCTGACTTGGCTGAAATTAAATAATCCTAGATTATATCCATGTGTTACATTCTTTCAATCTATCCAACAGACACAAATCAATTTAATAGAGTTTGGACTTGATTTCGGATGTTGTGAGTCAGATTTGATGTTTTCAATGAAACGATTGCGTTTGAACATACTTGGCGAATGTTTATCTAGTCT
Organism: Misgurnus anguillicaudatus; assembly: GCF_027580225.2. NCBI lineage: Eukaryota > Metazoa > Chordata > Actinopteri > Cypriniformes > Cobitidae > Misgurnus > Misgurnus anguillicaudatus. The sequence goes on from NC_073355.2 coordinate 13,749,528, forward strand.
TTTCTGATTCTGAGTTACTAAACTGACTTGAAATGTGCAGTTTTGTATGCAGTAAAGAGGTTTAAACAATGTCTGGGAAAATGTGCTAGCAAGTATGAAAAACATAAAGGCTGGGGCCCCATAGAAATCTTCATTTCTGCATCTTTAGAGGGTGTTGTGTTGATTAACAGTGTTATGATGGGATCTGTGTTGATGCCTAGGGCAGAAGGTTAGAGGGGGAATTGTTTTCTTCAAGGCCAATGTCCCTCCCCCTTTCCTTACACAAACGCTACCGGCTCAATAGCTAAATGGGGGGGTGCAGGGTTGTCTGCCCCAGATGTAAATTGCGAACATGGAAAAGAATCTCATTAGCAGGGCTGCTGTTCCCCCCAAACTTCTATGCAGAGGGAGACGGGTGAGACTGCTGTCCCTTCTCTATGAACGAATTAGGAAGAGGAGGGGTGGTTGTGTGGCGAGGCCACAATGGTGTCTTTGTTTGGGCACGCAGTTGCAAAGTGCTCAAGACCTCGCTCTAATGAGTAATTACACAAAAACTCAAATCCGAAACTGGGAAATAAGTTACGATGGGTTTTACACACGTATTTTGTTGAGTTGAGTGATTGTACAACTGTGAGAAAGGTTTCATACCTGGTTGACAGGTGCAGGTAAAGCCGTTGACCATGTCTCGGCAGATGCCATCGTTTACGCAGGGGTTGCTCTCGCATTCGTCAATGTCCACTTCGCAGTACTTCCCCTGGTAGCCTAAAAGATAGACATATTCAGAGTTAAACACGGTCCAGTACTTCGATGCACTTAAGATAGGCTGCAGCCTCTCTTGAAAAGAAAGCAGTTTCTCTCACAACACTGGGGGCCCAAAGACACAGGCTAAGATGTTCTGCTACACTGCACCCTATAGCAAGTTCTCAAATGTCTAATGAAATACTACTGGGGCAAACTGGGGCCCTGCCTTTACTAGAATCACCACACCCTACTGTCCGCAGGATGCCCTGTGGCCATATCTCCTTTGAAAACGTGCATGTACTATAATCGGCAGAGTGATGCCCTTCTGCGTTGCCCCATTCAGGTGAAACAGAGTGTGGGCCGGGGCCAGAGCACTGACGGCGGCATGGAATCAGAAAGAATTGGCCCCTCCACATGAGCCCAAGCCAAGTCTTGATGATGAGGAGGGTGGGGAAGAAGAGGTGTCTGTGGAAATGAAAGGGGTACGGGCAGAAATGGGGGAAGGGGATGAGAGTGCTGGGAAAAGTTTGCTCTCTCTCTATGCGCGAAGGGCGAGGAACGGAGCACAGAGGGGCCCCATTGTTCCACTCCATTCCCACCACTCAAGATCTCATTATAATTCACTGCACACTCTTCCCCCCCTCTCCCAATACACCCCACTCCCAGCACTCATTTGTATAGATCCCCAAAAACCCAAAGATGCATGTAGTGCAGGGCACAACTTTTTACTTTTTTCTGCCCTGAGGTATGTGTGACTTACCCATGTTGCATGAGCTGTTCTTTTGTTTCTTACTACCTCTTCCTGAACCACCACTTTGTTTAACATGTGTCCTCACTACGGTCAACCGCACTTACTTACCAGGCATACAGATGCATGTGAACTCTCCAATGCGGTCCAGGCAGGTGGCATCGTTTTGGCAAGGCATGGATAGACACTCGTTAATATCAATCTCGCAGCGAGGGCCGGTGTAGCCCCGTCCACACTGGCACTGGAACGAGCCCTCTGTGTTTACACATTTCCCAAAATGCTCGCAGGGGTTGGCACCTGGCACAACAGAGAGAGAAGTAGGAGTCGGTTAACACTTCTTCTCTACCGAGAGAAAACAAAGAAGAGAAAGGCATTCAAAAAGTTGTAAATTTACCAATGGAGCATTCATCCATGTCTTGGTTGCAGGCTCCGCCAACAAAACCAGCGGGGCAGGTGCAGATGGCGCGGCCGTTCAGAGGGTTTGTGTCGCAAACTGCACCTTCGTTGCAGGGGTTACTGACGCACGCATCATCTAGATGACAGAGCAGGCCTATGGAGACAGCAACTGTCAGTAACTAGGCACAGAAAGACCTGATTATAAGAAGAGATGAAGACAGTTGTACCTGTCTTGCCCACTGGGCACTCGCAAAAAAATGACGCCACTCGGTCATGACATGTGGCACCGTTAAAGCAGACAGCAGTGGCACAGTCATCGATGTTTTCACTGCAGTCATCACCAGTCCAACCATTGACGCACACACAGGTATGTCCCCCGATTGTGTTAAAGCACGTACCACCATTGTGACAAGCATTGGGCTGCATGAGACATTCATTGACGTCCTCGGCACAATATTGCCCTGTAGGGACAGAAAGGCGAAAATCAAGATATTTTCCCCATTTTGAATAGTAAAACGCAGTAACTGTTCCCTGAGAATTCTGCATATATTGCCCTGTCCACTCGGGCAGACACTGACAGTTGTACGTGTTGACACCATCTACGCAAATCCCACCATTCATGCACTTGTGTCCAGGGCAGTCATCCACGTTTTCCTCACAGTTGTGTCCCTGGAATCCTGGGAGAAAGAAAGAAACAATATCCTTGAAGTGCAATGTATCTATCTACTTTGCACCCCCTTCCCCAGACACCTAATAACTCATTTAATCCTACTCCACAACCACAAATAGATGTGCCGAAGAAAGTAAGCAGTAAAAAGGTTCAGTGGGTGTAGAGTGTTTACATATTCTCACAGCAGTTCCCACAGCGGCAGAGCCAGGGCCTGACAGAGTTTCGCTCCAGAGGGCCATACTCCCTGCCATGTTTGCTTGTTTTATAATCTCTCACGGTTTCAATGACTTCCTCTCTGGCGAGAGACATTTCCTGCTTGCTCCCCAGAGGAAAGCAGAAAGGCCATAAAGTAAATTCCTGCCCAATAGCCATTTCGCTTTTCATCTTCCACGCTTTTACTGTCTTGCTCGCTCTCACTCTACTGTGTATTCATATCTCAACCAGTGTCTGAGCTATTTATAGCAAACATGGCACAGCAGTAGCACCGCCTGGAAAGTCCAGACTCTTGGAACTAAATCTGAAAACAAACCCAACGTGCAAATATAGGAATGCCATTAATTAAAGTGCATGTTTGTACCTGGCATGCAAGCACATTGGTAGGTGTGGTCACCAGTCTGATGGCAGGTGCCTCCGTTAACGCACTGCGAAGGGGCACATGGCTGGGTGGGCACCTCACATGTCCGCCCACTGTACCCAGCCTGGCACTCGCAGCGGAAAGAGCCATGCGTGTTCATGCAGATGCCGCCATTAAGGCACTTTCCAGGTTTGCGACACTCGTCGATGTCATTGCGACAGTTCTTTCCCTGATACCCAGGTGGGCACGAACAGTTGTAGTGATTATTCCAATTGGCACAACGACCACCGTTGGCACAGGGATTTGTGGCACACGCATCGATCAGGGAACAGTCCTGACCTGCAAATAAAAAAGCGTTATATAAAATAGCCCACAAAACATAAAATGGCAACCTCAAACGTCATTTAAACGTACCTCTGAATCCTCGCTGGCACACACAGGTGTACTGTGGGATTCCATTGGCCATCTGGCTCTTGCAAGCGGCTCCATTTAGGCAAGGTGATCGGTGACACGGGTCCAAATGCTGACAGAGTAAACCAATATAACCAGGCCGACACCTGCAGAGAAGCATAATTTAGAACAAGGGCATCACCAGAGTATAAAAGCATTGCAGGTAAAATTTGAAACAATTCTTAAGTCCATCAGCTAACCCCACCTTAGAATCTAATTACCGAGCACCAGGCTGTAAATAAAGTGTACTAAACTCTTAATACAGGAGTTAGCAAGTTAGTTGAAACACACACAAGCACACAGGAAAAAAATATTCAATTACATGCCGTACACTAGATACCACATTCGTCTTGAATGAAACAGGCGATCACACTCTTTGCATTCCCAGATAGTTGAATCCGGAAAGCACACTTCTGTTCAAGTATACACTATATATATCGTTAAAGGTTTGGGCATTATTTGAATCGTTAAATCATGGCTAAAAATAACAAAACAACCTGTATTCAACCATGAAACTTATCGTTTTGCATACAGCTAGTTTTACAATAGAGGCCTCACCAAGTGGAAGATATAGGTATGACGTGGTGGTAAAGCCACATATATAGTTGCCAAATAAATATCTTTTTTATGCTTTTTAATTCTATGCCTCTTAGTACTTAAAGTTGATCAACAATTGACTGCGAATCGTACATGAAATAAATATATTTTTCTAATGACCGTCTTTCTCATGGGCTCTGGAGCCTTTGGTAAGCCAGGATTGAGAAGCCACTGCATGTAGGGTAACCCTACACCCGCACAGGGAGCCCCGCCACAGGATGAACTCCCACATCAAAAAGGCCGTTTGAAGCTGATGACAAGCACTGGGATGGTCTGTTCTCTCTGTGTCCCCCCTCAGGCCCTCTCTCTTCTTTCACTGTAAAACAACCCCTGGGCTGAAACAACAATGGCTTTTCCTCCTCTTTCTGCTACAGGATGACCAGTTTTTACACTGAGCTATCTGTTCCTTTGTTATTTCGCCTCTTTTGTGGCTGCCGTCTCCTCCCTCACACTTATTTGATGCAATTTCTTTTTAACCTCTGAGTGGAGGTACAATGAAGGCTTTGGCCTTTAGGGGGAGCTGTTTTTAGAAAGATATTTGGTGTTTGATAATCTATATAGTCTCTGATATTTGTGTACCCTGCAAGACTGCAATGCATGACAGAAAAGTGTTCGGCTTTGTGGAGGAAAAACTTTTGTATGTATGTATAATGAATGTATAATAACCAATTTGCTGGCGCCCAGAAGTCCACATTGTATGATTAATGTCTTGATTCACTTTTGATACTGAACAGGAACCGTTACGTTAAAGATTAAATGGACCGTTTGACATTTCCTTACTGCTGATGAAGTCAAGAGTTAAATTTCAGGAAAAACGCTCACTCACTTTGTCTAATAGTGGTCAGCAGTGCATATGCTGAATACTGCGACTTATTTTTATAAGACAGGCTGAGAATTTGTCATTTAATTGTGCCTGTCTAACTAGTGTATTCAATACACGCAGCTACACGAAATACCGCAAGTTCCACAAAAAAGAAACAAAGGAGCAATAATGAAGAAAGAAGAGTTCTTCATGAATACCCAGGGCTACTCCTCCATCTCCTAAAGCCCCGATACGGGCGCTGTTTTTCCCTATGAACCCTTCACATGCTGGGAGGTCAAATGTCAGAGGTTAGCAGTCTGATTGTGATGATAATGTCAGGCAGTGGAGTGGGGGTTGGTCGGGGCGTCTGTTAGGTAGAAAATGTCTTTCGGAGGGTGGTTTGGGGAAACGGTCCGGTACGGAGAGTCATGTCATATTTCCTGTAATCCCTCGTCTCCTGCTCTGAAAACACTCGGACTGTTTCTGAATCCCAGATCCTTGTTGCTGTGGCAACCTCACAGACGACCGAGCAAGCCTGACACCCCACCAATCACCCCCTACCCTTCATCCCCTTGGCTATTTGTCATGGCTTGGCTGGGTTTATTTAGAGGCAAATTAACTATGTCTGGAATCTCGGGGGTCACCGAAAAAATGAAACTGGGAGTTGGAGCACAAAAAGGGGTTTGAGGAGACCCACATCAAGGTTCAACTAGCATGCAGTCTGACACTCAAACCTTTAGAAATTGCCCATTCGGGCTGATAGGACATTAAATGCAGAAAAATGCCTACTTTACAACCTGTTGTTCGCCATTAGGAAGCATTTGATGTGAATGAGAAGTGAAAGCGTGCATGTATACATTGCACAACTCGATTCATTTGAATGCATTTTGTTACAGAATATCTGTGGTGTACATCTCTTAAATATAAGGGAAATATTTTGGAAGACCAGCATGGGCAGGACCGCTTGTGGGATTTCAAAGAGTTACTGGACTATGAGGAATTATGGATGTGTTGACAAAAGCTATTTCAACACAATGAGAGGGAGCCTCTGGCCCTACAAAACATGATAACATTCATGTGTGTGTGAGTTTTGAAACTTACCCCCTTGTGTGTGTATATGAGAGTATTTGTTCTGGAGTTTTATACTTTTTGGAAAAAAGACGGGTGAGTTTTGAAACGTATTCCCTGTGCGTATCCCATATTACATTGTAAAAAACCTTGGTGAAAGTGTGAGAATGTGTAGATATTGGTCAAGTAGCAGCAGGGGAGGACTGGAGAGGTTAGACTATTTGTCCTCACGCTGCATTCGGCAGCCAAAACACACATTCTTTTGTCTAGGCCTTGGCCGTGCCTATCAGAGTCGTCCAAAAACACACAGCCAAGAGTCCTATCAGAACCTTCACAGCGAAAAATAACTCATTGTAATGGGACACAAACTACACATAAATGAGGATGTCCTACAAAGAATCTGAAAACCGAACGTCATGCGGATGGAAATTTGGCGGTTTCGCTTTCACACAGAAGGAGGAGGTTACTTAACCTGACCACAGAGTCAAATGTACCAAGAGTTGACCCTTGACCTAAAGAAGATCCGGGTAGACAAGGGTGAGGTGGGAAGTGGCGGTGGGTAGAAACAGTAATCCTTTAATGTCACAACACCAGTGAAGGCTCTCGCCAGCTGCAAATAGTACCGCACAACTGTTCACATCTGTCAGCGCTGTCAGCTTTGGCTGGCTGCCTCCTCCTCCTCCTCGCTTTATCAAGGATAACACTGAAAACAATGGCACTATTTTGTCTATAAAAGTAACTCTAACCAATGCGTACAAATACACAAGCACACGCATGAAGAGCTGTTAGTAAATAAATAACATGCAGATACGTTTAACATTACACTCACAGCACACCAGCCCTGATAATGTTCAATCCACTTTGTATGCTAATGAAACTCTTAAAGGGATAGATCACCCAAAAATGAAAATTCTGTAATCATTTACTCAGCCACATGTTGTTACAAACCTGTATACATTTCTTTGTTCTGCTGAAGCAGGAAACAGAAGCACCAATAACTTCCATAGTAGAAAAAATGTACAAATATCAAAAGATTGTTGCATCAGATGCATTTTCTTGATAATCAAAATGACGTAAGAAAATAAGTCTAGTTTTTAAACAAAAATGATAAAACTTAAGTTAAAATAAAAAAATCTGCCAATGGTGTAAGATCTTATGCTGCGTTCACACCAGCCGCGGTAGAGGCGTCAAGCGCGAGTGATTTCAATATTAAGTCAATGTGAAGACACGTTAATGCGCGTCTGGAGGTCTTGCGGTGCAAATGAGGCATTTAGCGGGGCACGGTAGAAGCAATTCCGCCTCATTCGCGCGTCTAGTTCGCACGAATGCCGCAAATTGAGCATTGCCGTGGAAAACGTGCGAGTTGAAAAAATTTGAACTTGCCGCGTTAACCAATCAGGAGCTTGCAGTAGTAGTGATGTGAGTCAGAAAACAGTCAGACACCACTTCAAATACTTCACATGCACACTCAACGCAACGTTTGACTTACGATCATTTTCCTCTCCTAGAACTGAAAAACCACAAAACATGTCAAATTAAGAAAGCAATGGACAAACAATGCAAACAACACTAGCTAAGGTGCTCATTTTAAACGAAACAGCCATTATAAGATGTTACGTGTAAGGTTTTCTTAATGCTGTGTGGATGACGTGCGTGTGAATTTTGATATATTTTCTCATTATTGAAACCCTATGCAGTTTTTCCTGCTCTCAGGGTCATTGTATAGTATTGTGCTAAGGAGAATAGTGTCAGGTGACATTGCCACAATCATCTAGCGGTCTAAGGTCACAGCACCTGTGGGTGAGAAGCAAAAACACACCATGTCCATCTAAAAGAGCCTCATCTGGTCAGTCATGGTCCAGGAGGCACCAGACACGAGAGAGAGACCCCGAATGGATTCCAATCTCCCGGTTACCTAAAGTCATCCATCCCACACTGAGGTGAAAGACAATAAGCATGCATTCCAGAAGGCCGACTATTTCCTTAGTACAACAGGAAGTGCCTTGAGTGTAGGTCACCCACTATTAATGTCACCGAAACCAAACCCTGTTTTGTTTGCTTTGAAAACAACAATAACGTGAAGTTTAAAGCAACATCCAGGGTATCAAAATTCAGAAAGTCCCTTAAGATAAACTGTCCATGGCGGTGTCTGGCATGTAGCCGCTCCATTCCTTTGTGACGAGTCCATACTGACACCACACTGCCAACAAGAGCCGGTTCCCTTCCCCCAACTGCCCCCTCCCAGCCCCCATCTTCATAAAGAGGAACCAAATGGGGGTAGGGGAGTACTTTGTGGGCCAAATAAAAGAGCTAAAGTAGTCAGAACCCTATTGTTTGTGGACGGGGGAGCAGTGGCCCAAACAGCCGAGCTTTCAGGCCTGTGCTGAAATGGACCAACAGGCCTCTGCTGTAGCCTGGCAACAGTAACCCATGGCTGAGAAGAAAGCTGAGAGGGTGGGGGTTTGTGAGGACAGTTTCTGAACTTTCACAGGAACTAAACTTCCAGAAATACAGATAAAATGTGGTTGGGTATTATAGTGAATTGGGACAACTGACATCTACTAGCTGACTCTAGTTTGACATATAAACGTAACTGGGTGATTCTCGCGAAATTAGACTTATGAGGTGTCATGAAACATTTTGATAAAAAAAAGTAAATGCTATCAAAATAAGTAGCATACAGTTACAAACATCTCTTCATGTGCTATTTTGCACATCATGATTTCAAACAACAACATACAAACCAATTTTGTTGTTTTTTCTACATTTAAAGTGAAAATGTTCATTACCACAACGTGTCCTATGACTGGATTTGGGTTCTTTGAAATGGAAATATTTATAATGAAAAAATCTAAAAAATAAAAAGCTTCAGTGCATGTTATACTATAAAAATTTACAGTAAAGAAACATGTGGTATTTGCTGATCATTGATAAATGTAGAGACAACAATCTATATAAATGTGTTCCAGATAATTTTTCTCATCCTCCGCAACAATTTTCAATCATTGTTTAAGCCCTCAAGGAACTAACATTTTCATTTTGTTGGAAGGGACATAATTGACTGTGACACTCAAGATGGCTACCAGGTAAGCAGTTTTTATTTTTCTCTCCAGATAAAAGTTAAAATTTTGTTTGACATAGTACCTAGACAACTTTTTAGTTCTTATTACCGAAACATGAGTTTGTAAATGCATATATTTAATGTAATATCATGTTGCGGTAATGATCATTTTTGATAATGATAATCTAAAAAATGTAAATAATTCTATAGGAAATATTTTTTAAATCTTCAAAAAATAATGGTTATAGTAAGTTCAGACCTTAATCTTATATGTGCAAAAAAAGAAAAAAAGAACTTTAAGGGCTTTTTAAAAATTCTGATGGTGGACACCTTCTAAATCTGGATTTTGTGAGAATCACCCAACTGTATGCTACATTTACTGTTGGCTCCTTAGATAAAATGTTACATGCGCTCTAATTTGTACATCGCTTTGGATAATAGGGTATGCAAAATGACTAAATGTCAATGTAATCCAAATTATAAATAAACTACAGGCCAAAAGTTTTAGATCACTTGACTGAAATGTTAACTATGATCCGAAGGTATATGGTTAAATGCTTGAAATTACTTTTGTAGACAAAAATATACCTGTGCCAAACACATTAATTTCTGTAATTAAATTACAATAATTCTGAAAATTATTTTTATTTTAAAATATTATTTTTGAAATCAATGACATAAACTGAATATTGCAGGAAAAGTAGCCAATAAGAGGCCAGATTAAATGCAAACTCCTTCGATATCCTTAAAAATGTGTTCAAGATGCTTATTGATAAAATGACACAAGCACGGTTTGGCATTTCTAGGCAAAGGGTGCCTGCACTTTAGATGATAAAATATGTTTTTATTTATTTTGGATGCTTTTAGTCACCAACATAATTCCCACAGTTACCCATAGTTTGGATGAGTTTATTATTATTCTGTAATGTGAAAAAAGTATATGATTGTATAAGATTATTGCATATTGAAAAGTTTACCCTATACTAAGCATATTGCATACTAAGGAGTTTAGCCTATAATGTTTTATCTACTTATGAAAACTTAAAAGCTTATGTAAAATTAGGACAGTCATTTATTACTACACATTCGTTTACCTGATCACATTTGGTGACTTGTGCAAAAAAAATAAGGTTAGGGAATGTAACCATGTCAATGCTCATGAAAACGATCCCTGGAATTTCTGGTATTGCTAACAAGCCAACCATAACCACACATTATGCACCCCAGACTCGAGGTCTTCCAAAGCATTCTTCACCACGAAACCTCACCCCACCCCGGCACCTAAACTGAATCCAGATCTCTTGCAAATTAAAAATCAAGCAGTCTTTTCATACTGATTTTGTTAATCTGAAGAGACTATGTTCCTACACAAACATGACTCTACTTCTCATATTCAAATGCAAACATTCTGTCGATCTGAAGATTATTAAAGATTATCACCCAAAAATGAAGTTTCTGTCATCATTTTCTTGTGTTACAATGTTGTTACAAACCTGTATAAATTTCTTTGTTCTGATGAACACAAAGGAAGATATTTTGAGTATGTTTGTAACCAAACTGATTATGAGCCCCAAACACTTCTACAGTAGGGAAAAAAAATACTATGCAAGTGAATGGGGCTCATGAATGGTTTGGTTACAAACATTCCTCAAAATATCTTCCTTCGTGTTCATCAGAACAAACATGCAAGTGAGTAAATGATGACAGAATTTCCATTTTTGGGTGAACTATCCTTTTAAGGCACTGTATTCCAATTGTAATCGGTTTAAATGTTTAATGTAAATAAAAATGCCCCATGTAAAAACCTCAATAGGAATAAAAATAGCGAAACTGATAAAAAAATCGAATTGGTTTCAGAGGGGTGGTTCATACCTTTTATAATCTGTTCAAAAGAACATGTAAACAAACACTTGATTGGATTGAAACCTGAAACTGGGACGCCTGTGCATGTGCAATGACGTAGAATTGGCATAATGATGTATGACGCAAAGTAGAAAGTCACATTAGGTGAATGTCTTGTCATTCTTAAATTCTCCTTCCACTAATCGTCAGCGAAGTGATACAACGTTGTCCGGCCAGTCCCCGATTTGCACTCTCATCCACAAACGCATGGCGTTGCGCAGCCCCACTGGTGTGCGTATGATTTCAAGTACCGCTGTAGCGATACAGTGGACTCACTCTCCATCTGTGCAGCATTGCGTGAAGTCAAACACACCTTCTGTTTGGGGCACACGCGTTTGGGTGTTTTTGTGGCTTGATAAAAATGTTCAGCACGGCACTAAGCTCCGCAAGCTCGTTGTTTATTAATTAGGACCCGAAATAGATAATCCTGCATTCTAAAGCAAATTAAGCGATTGTACACTAGTTTGCGCATCTTGAAACTCTGTATTTCGTGCAATGTGCGCATGTCAAATGAACAAATCTGATTTAAAGCATGCACTTTATAAACACGCACACAAATCCGATCACATTATTAAGTGTTCATGTAAACACTATTATGTATTTATTAACCAGTATGATTTAATTACGATTATAGCTCAGTGGTAGAGCATTGTGTTAGCAGCGCAAAAGGTCATGGGTTTGAACCCAGGGAGCACACGTTGATAAAAACATGATACCTTGCAATACACTGTAAGTTTCTTTGGATAAAAGCGTCTGCCAAAAGCATAAATATAAATGTAGCTAATGTTCCTACACCAGGGGTCTCCAACCTGATATAGTCTACTAAAACTTTTTGTTTTACCTGTTAGGGATGCACGATATATCGGCCGACATATCGTTATCGGCCGATAACTGCTTATTTTTAATATTATCGGTTATCGGTCTGATACCAAAATTAGGCCGATAATTGAAAGCCGATAAATTATGGATTATTTTGGTTTGTTGAATCACTTCACTTGCTCATTGCTGGCCATGTGGAGTTTTGATTGGTGCTTTCTGTGACATAGCACGAAGATGACACGTGTTGCGGGCTTAAGAAGAGTATGCTAGTCTAGCGCAAAGACAAGATGTCCGCGGTCTGCGAGTTTTTCATTGTGAAAATAATATGAATATTTATCGGCTTATAGATATCGGTTATCGGTCCCCAAATGTAAAGAGTTATCGGTTATCGGTATCGGCCAAAATTTCCATATCGATGCATCCCTATTACCGGTTGATTTTATTTTATTTTACTTGTTGATATGTTTAGTATTGTTTAAAATGTTTACATACATAAAAGAAGCCAAGCTCATATCAAAAATGATTTAATAAATCAATATTAAAATTGAGGCTATTAATAGAATGTGCTTTGGCGGGCAACTAACAGACTCTGTGTGGGCAACCTGGTGCCCACGGGCAATACGTTAGATATAGGAATTTGAAAATGCCCAATCACAAACTAAAACTATACATAGCACAAAAAGTTTATATGACTAGCATATTGTTCACTGGAAAAAAATGTGCACTTACATTTTTTAGTTTGATCAACTAGGACAATTGATGAGTTGCTGTAGCTTATTAAATCAAGTTGAATTTTCTTTAGTTATGTCAACTTTATTTTATAAGTTAAAGCAACTTATCACTAGTCAATACAGTTTTAAATGCTGAAAGTTGATTAAACTTGAAAAATGCCAAAAGATTTGTACTGTAGTACAACAGCACAAGACAATTTTCAGTACCGCATTTTGCAGTATGTCCGCATTTTACATTCTGTAAAATTCTGCCAACAACTCTAATAATTCCCATAAATCACAAAACAAAGCGACTCAAACTCAAAAAAGTCTGGTTTATCTCTATATTTTTTGTGTTTAGAAACACTTTCAAAAGCTTTAATGTGGTTCAGAAAGCAGAGCTTCAGAGATCCTGATAAGTGTGTAAAAGGACACACAGGTAGAGGCCAAAGAATGTCTCTTATCTACCGCTCTGTTGCCCATTAACTGCTCAGGCACTTGAAGGGTGAGGTCTCAACTTTAATCTTCTCTCAATAAACACACAAAAACTACCCTGTAAAATTCTTTGTTTAATGCAGCTAGACTTACTTAACCACCTATGATGTTCTTAAGTGTGCAAATCATATCAGACTGGGTAGCAATATTGTTTATAATCAAGTAAATTAGGTTCTGATGGCAAGCCTTTGTAACATAAATGTTTCTCTATAGCAGTAAGATAATTAAAATGAAAAATGAAAGAGAGAGAGAGGGGGCAAAAGCATATCATACACTCTCCTCAGCTGTCATGATAGACAGGATGTGAGCAGAGCAGAAGGGTCAGGAGTCAACACTTCCTGGGACAGGGCCTGGGAACCAGGCATCCCTGCTTGCTGCATCAAACCATGCCTTAATCACGCTATTCGCTCTACTGTCAAACTCAATTATGGCCAACTGTCCTCTAACTGAAAGTTAATTGAAACGGTAGGGTCCTCGTGTTAATCTGCTTACTTTAAGGTGAAGGTCTCAATCGTTTCACTAGATGTTTTCTCGAGCAGTAAAAGTTTTTAAAGATACCTTGATGAATAGACTGGATAATGAAATCAAATGTGATAGAGTAAGGAATCTTAAAAGGCATTCCACAATAATCCAATATAAATAAAGAGAGAAAAACTTTAAGTGCGTAACACTAAACTTAGGGGCCGTTTACATGACATCGTTAACTAAAAGCTGAATTTTTTTAAATTAGATTTGGCCGTTAATTTACACAACAACAGCGTTTTCAGAGTATGAAAATGCAAACTTTTTCAAAATTGGGTTGTAATAGAATAATGTAATAGATATGAAGCATTTTTGTAGGCTAACACGGATGTTAGCGCAACACTGGTTTCCTTGCGAAAAAGCCCATTTATTTTCCCTATAGACTTTTGGATTGTCACAAAAAATAAACTTTTGTTAAACACAGAATTTACATGTTTTGTCCAACATGTTAGTCTTTACAAAAGAACACAAATTTAATGCTTTTAATCTGTGATTTTTCTTATTTTGTACAATGCCCTTTCCTTCTTTTAATTGTATACTTTTTGTTTTTATTTCATTTGTCTTATGATGTTACTCCTAATTGTTGGCATGTTTTGGTTGTAATGATACAACTACATGTTCAATAAAAAAAGGAATCGTAAAACCCGAGATGGACAGAATTGCGAACCAATCTAGACCAATAAAAGAATCTAAAGTAAAAAAAGTAAATAAATAAAACAGACGAACACAACTTTTATGAATGTTGAAGTCAAAATTTGGCTTTTTATGTTTCTAGAAAACGCATTTACACTTCAAAATTCATAGCATTGGTTTTCCTCTAAAGATTATCTTGTTGGACAAACCATGTATGGGTATTTCACTTTTGTTAAACACAGAGCTTATTTTATACGATAATCCAAAAGTCTATGGAAAAAAATGAATGGGCTTTTTTGCAAGGGAACCAGTGTCCTGCAAACTTTCGGGTAGGCCTACAAAAATATGTCAGCCCTGCGGCACTCAAAAGTGAGAAAAAGTCTACAAAAAAGTGAAAAGCATATGCATGCACATTACATGGTCAGATATTGTGTGAAATTTCCAACTATTGGCCTGGCATGCATAATACAGCGTTTCAGTCATTTTTGTGGATCTTTGGGAACATTTTGACAATGTTGTCGTCTGTACATGTGAAGTACAAAACATTTCCATTTTTAGTACATGGCTGTTGTGTAAACTTGTATAAACAGTTTATTAAACTTTATGATATGAACACTGAAGACGGTATAAACCATTCTTTATATAAATCATCAGGGATCTTACACTTCAACTGTCAAACGGCACCAAATTATTTACCTATCTGAGGGCACCATTAATTATTATATGTAAATATGCTCCAGCTGTTAGTCTGCATTGGAGAAGCCTGTTTCATGTCTAACTGTCCTCATACATCATTTCTTAAGAGGCAGAAAGCTTCCATGGGTCACTAAAACACAACACTTACAATTTATGGACTCGCTGTGCTACTGGGGTCAAGGCGACACCATCAATAACGAAAAGCTTGACTGTATCCACTTCCTTTCCGAGAGGTAGTGGGAAAGTGCAAACATAGATTTCATCGTTCCTTCCCATCCCTGCTCACGCTTTCATCTCCAGTCCGCCACTGTTTGTTCTCCGAGAGTGACGGTGGCCTGGGCTTTAAGTCCACAATGGGGAACCTCTACATCACTTCGCTGCGCGTGAGAGCGTGCGTTCGGAGACCCGTGGGCCGCCGGCTCCGCTACTCCATAGGCCAGTCTGTCTCGGCATGGGGCAGCAGGCCGCTCAATGGCAGCACCTGGCCCTCCGCTCCCCCTTTGTAAGGGTCTGACTTCACTGGATTACCATCACAACATCCACCAGCTGTCCCTTCACACCCCAGTACAAGCCCCCTCTCCAACACACATCCCCACCCCCATCTTATTCTTCCAGCTGGACCCTCTCTGAATGACACCCTCACAATCTGCCTAATTATCTCTTTGCTTCAGTCGAGACTTTATCCCACACTGCGGCTGCACTTGCTTGCACACTCTCCACACCGGGGGGATGAGATTAGAGGCACGCCGGCACTTTAACAGGGCTTCCTGACTCTTCACCTAGAGTAGCATTCCAGGATTCTTCACAACAAGTGCTCGGATGTCCCATGTCTTGCGCATCCTATAGAAGATGGATTTAAAGGGTGATGGACCATGGCAGGTCAAGAATTTAATACGCTTTTACGTTTCCCGTACTCTGATTGTTTCATTATTTGCATGCGAAGATCTCAGTTGAGGCTCTGGGTTATCAACATGAGATACCTCATAGGAATTACATGGGAAGATTACAACACCTATGCCAAAGTATGGGTAAAAAACGTAACCCCATCCCCAAAACCGTGTAGCCCAAAAACCACTGAACCACTGCTTCCCATTGTACGGAAGCACTCAGGGGAGAGAGTTAGAGTGGGATTACACCTGTAATCTGTCATGGACCGCACCAACCACTGAAGTTCTCAGCGCAGAGAACCATGAAATGACATTGGAGGCAAACAAGTACTAGGGCCAAGCGTTTTCTTAATACACCCCAAACAAGGTCTTGAAGTAGGTAACAATTACAGTCCTAAGGGTCATATTAGCGTAATATTACGGTCACTTGAGAGCATGTGCAACAAAGATACCGCACTTGTAAATAGGACGATCAACTTCCTTCAGGCATGTTAGCTCTTGTGCTAAAAAACAAATCATGGCCAGGAACAGGTGGAAGATTTGTTGCCTTGTCGAGAAAGCCCTGTAGCATTCTTGCGAAATTGCAATCTAGTCCTGAATTCAACCAAACGTTGCCATTATTCGCTCCTTTTCCCCTCATTCTCACATGCCCTTTCTTTTCCAGTCCTCCTCCTACCACTCTCTCTGGTCTTTCCAGTGGTGCTGGGTTACAAGCTGGTATCTGGAGAAATAAAGGTTCCATTTTGTTGTTTTGGATCTCTGGTTTCATCATGATCTCTAGGGAGGGGACTGGAGTGGGCCTACTGTCCCCATAGCACAAGGACTGGTTAGACCACTCTCCTGTGACCGGGCCATTCCAGATGGTTGTGTTACTGTGTTGTGTGGCATGACATTTAACGTCCCCTTTAAAAAAGTCCCTTCTTTTCATTCGAGAAATACCAGCCGCTGCACTGACCTAACATATATTAAATGGGAATGGCTCTGCTATAGACATAACACGTACAGTCCCAAGCCAAATAACACTTAGCTCTCTAAAGGAACAAATGTAGAGAATCTTAAGAAGAGTAAACAAATAAAAAGTGGCCCATTTACTAAGACCAAGTTGAGAAGGAACCGAGTAGACTAGGAATGAATTACAAAGCACCATTAAACACCATTACACATTTACTAACACTGTTTTCATAACCTGTCTTGGTGTGTGCCGGGTAATGATTAAAGATTGTGACACTGACACAGAAAGCATTTTAATGCCACATTGCCATAAAATGTATGAACGGAGAGTTAACTTTTTAAAAATAATAAATCAACGCCTCTCAGTCCTATACTATGATTGGACAGGCATGGAGTCCTACAATCCATTAAAGCAAGTTTGCATTCTAGTTTAAAGTATAATGAGGTTTATCATTCATAGCTGGTCAGTGAGCAAGGCATGGCAGCTTGCCTAAGGCTTTGAGATTCTTTGGTTAATTGTAGGGTGTTTCAAGTAGGAAAACAACTGCCTTGAGGACACAAAACATGAGTCCCTTACAGATATTAAATGACCAACATTATTGTAAGGAAAGAAGTAATAGTCAAGTAATAAACAGGACAGTAGAAGATGCCAATTTTTATTCTCAAGTAACAACTGAAAGAATCGTTCGTTGTTTGGTGGGGGCACACCTTCCAAAGACGTAAAAGTATAGCTTCATATTCTACACCCTACTGATTTAGTCTTCCCATACAACCACTGTGAGTGGTTCCCACGTATTAATGCCTCCTGGAAAATCACGAATGAAAGCTTGAGTGCACAGACACAATTTTCCAAACCAGGCGGGAAACATAAAACAACAGCCCTAGGCGTTTATGTGATAACAATCACTTTGTATTAGCATAAACAATGAAGACAATGCGTGAGTAAAGGACCTCTAAGCATTCGGGATACTGCTTGGCATGGATGAAGAGGCACAAATCAAATCTTTGTGACTGATATATTGAAATCAGGTGTAGTGGAACTGAGAGCAATATTAATACAAAACACACAACAATATCACAACCATGACTCAGTTTCGACTCAGATTCTTATACTAACAAACAAAAGAGACACTTTGGACAATTTATCTCCTAAACATTTATTAAGCAAAGCATGTGTTTGACTACATTCCATCTTCTTTTCTGTACCGTGCCAATGTATCTGTGCTTGAATCTCAATGTAAAACTGATAACCACAGCTGAATTGTGAGCAACAACTATTGAGACTTTTATTCAGATTGTTGATATTTTTAAGAAAATGAAAGACCAGACCAAATATTCAATTTATAGGATAAGCTATAAAAGTGCGTATTGAAAATGACAACTGTTTGCTTACAAGCATTTTGAATCGATACACATTCCTCCATTTTCGCACGGTCTGTTTGTATCCAAGCAGCGCAGTCCTGTGGGAAGAGAGGGCACAATGAGACAGAGACCACTTTATATCCAACAATACTTTACAGAACACATTCATTAATTTCGGTTACTTCATTTAAGTCAGTACAATACGTCTTTAAATATTGTCTCGTAAAACGAAGGTTGTTTACTCTCCCTCAATGATCTTATCCTTGAGAGCGTGAATCTGTGCCGCGCGATGCTTCAAAGCTTTGCCGCGAGATAAGATTCAGATTCATCTACACAGATTGCCGCGTTGTTTAAATGACAATAGAGTTAAGCACGTGAATCCTTATCAAACTTTGAAGGCGTATCGTTTCCGCGACTAATCTAATACATTGAATAAGACTGTATACAGTTAGTATTCCTAACATCGTAAACGTAACTGTTTACTCTGAATGAAGCAGGTGCTGATCTGCTTGTTGATAGGATCTCACTATGACGTTTATTTAAAAGAAATCCCGCTAGACTGAGGCTGTGTAACTTATCCGTACATCTGTTAACCTTATTTTATAATTAATGGCAGCGTTTTGTACATTAAGTACAGGCAAGCTGATTGTAGACTAATTATTGTAAAATGTAAGTTTGATTTGACATTACAAACAAAACTTAAACCTAAAAACTGGACTGATAAAATAATGTCAATTACTAGGCTACTCACACATCCTTAATATGTGTTAAAATATCGTACAATTGCAAATTGTCCCTTTTGTGCCTCAGAAATGGGCACGCTAAAGTTTGTCTAGCCGTTTCATGTCCGTTTTCACAAAACGTTTGAGAACACAAAACATTATAAACCTCAAATGTCCATTTTATAATCTAGTGCAGTGATTTTAAAGTGTACCTGTTGCGAATCTCAATTCACTGACGTTACATCGTTTACATAGCGCAGCGAAGCGGACACTCACTCTTATTTTCTCACGGTTCAGCCAGATAAAGACGAATGCATACGGAACCAAATAGCTAACACATAACTTTATAAAATAATACAAGTATACATAAGAACTAGATTTTGTTTGACTTGTATAAATTGTAGCATAACAAACAGACAAACAAACAGAAAACGCAGCATTCCTCATCCACAAAGAGATTTTTCCTTACGCGTGGTTTGGACAGCCTAGTCTACTTTAAATCCCCTTATAATGAAATACGAGTGCATTATGCATTTTACCAATGATATCAACCTGGATCTTTGCGTTTCTAAATGTACAACCGTTTAAAATTGATATTTTAGCAACTTATTGTATGTCCGCACATCTCATAGACTAAAACGAACGCTTATGAGAATAGACCACCAACTGATAGCACAACTGATGCAAAAATATGCTAAATGCAAAATATGTAAAATGCAAAACATTGTAAAATGTGATGATGCTGAAGCTCATTATAGAAAAAAAGAGTTTTAAAACAAAGACAGATATCGCAGCTTCCCTGTGCTCTTTCGCTGATGCTGAAGTAACAGGTTATGCGTCCGCACATGTCCCATAACTCCGTTAGACGAGAAAAAAATCATCTTACCTTCGCAAATGTGCGCCAGATATAAAAATGACAGAAATATCCAAAGTCTGTAATATCCCATTTCTGTGGAAACTCGATCCTACTCCTTTTTATGAAATGTCAGCAATAATACATCCTTTTTAAAAAATGACACAGTGATTGAAGTTCCAAGGATCACATTAAGACAAAGCAGCGGCATAAAGTTAACTCGAGTTATTTACATAGAAAGTTGAGAGCGTTTTCGATGTAGTCCAAATCCGTATTTCCCTTTTGCAGCTCGGACTCGGCTGCCGTGTGACTCGCAACAGCTCCAGGAACTTTTGAAAAACTTTCTTCACTTCACTTGAGATCGGAGTCCAGCGCAGAGCTTTGTATTACTCCGCCTCCCTCTGAAGCCTCGTGGTTGTTGTTCGTCCTTCCGCCTCACTGAATAGTGCTGAATCGTCAAAGGCTTGGGAATGGATCAACACATCTTTCCTTGGTTAATCACTTGAAAACTTTCATTTTTTAAGATTTGAATAAAAATAACAGATAACCTTCTGTTATTCAGATGAAATTAACAGTTTATTAAAGACAAATTATAATAGCTAATGGCAAAAGGGGCAAAACTGTCAGAGTCAAAATAACATTTTAAAATTATTCTGTGGTTATTTTAAAAATGAAAGAATAATAAATTCAGCAAGAAACAAATCATTCGAAATGTATTTATGTGAACAAACAATTAGCATGACAATTAGGTCTGCATAACCTTTATTTTAATGAAAATTAAGAGTAACACCAAAGGTCTTGTAGTAAATATACTGAAAAACGAATAAAGACTTGTATGATCACACATGGTTAATAAATAAATAAAATAAATAATTAATGTATTTGAAAATAAAAACATAAATGCTGTTGAAAGCTTATCAGCTTAGCTACAAACGTGGTTAGTTAAGATGAATAAAATGAATGTCACACAACCATTAATTAGAAAATTATGCAGATATTTAAACACAAAGTTGTATTACCCCCAAATTTGGGATTCCATTTATAAATATGTTACAAAGTTTTAAGACGTTAAGCTTCTGTTTTCACAAACTAAGCCTACCATACACAACAGCTTGTCTGTGGCTACTAGTTTGTGTGTTTACGCTTGATGTTGTGGTGAAGCATGTGAATTGTGCTTGCCAGATGAAATGAAAGCAGACATTGCCCTCCCTCTTCACCACCAAAGCAGCATGGATGTTCATTGAAACTGCTTCACACTACACCCTTCCCTGGTGTACTCATTTTCTGCAACATATAGGGACTTGGTTGTTTTGTGGCACATAGCAGAGCTGGTTGCTTACAGAGACAATGGGAGTCATTTGAATAAGAAAGGGGCTTCTGCATTATGACACAGTTTTTCTCTGCAGGGGTGCAGAAGAGGAAGGGGGCAGAGCACATATTCAGGGATATGGTGCGCCCCCCAATTTATTATTGAATAAATTAGTGGCAAGCCATGTGTATGAAATTTAGCACGCTCACAACAAATAACTAAAAGGTTGTTTGGATTATTAAGCACCATTTTACAAAAAATCATAGATGATGCATTTAAATGTAGCCTGTGTTATACATCAGATACATCTTGCAATAATGCATTTAACTCCGTATTAGAAAAAGTCAAGCAAGAGGCCGTTGGAGGTTATATGTCATGTAATACAATTTGTTTTTAATAAGAAAAATGGGATACTCCATCTGCTCAAACTCACTAGGGACTATAAAGATCATACTCCTATATGGATGGGCAAAAATCAGAATAACATTGGATGCCTTTATGAGTGTGAATGAAATTGGCCACACCCACAGGAAGTTAAGTTATAAATCAATGGCAGGATGTGGAATTAAGTTCAGCAAGTTGCCGTGAAAAAAAGCAGTCTCTGGCCCATAAAAAAATGAAGTCTCCATAAAAAAATAAAAATAAAAATATATATATATATATATATAATCAAAACTAAGCTTTTTTTCTAGCCTTGGGCACCAATGTCTTTTTTGTGACGAATTTCTATAAATAGTTTCTCGTGTCTGTGGCATGACTCTTTTTTGTGTAATTTAATGTATTGTCCCCCCCCCCCCATTTTTAAATCATTGCCGCTTGGGGTTAGGATATTCTTTTATGTATTGGTTTCTAAATGTTTTTCTTTCGCTTTTAAAACTATTTTCGCCTGGAGTTGGGGTTACCGTTGGGGTTTGGGTTAGGATGTTTAAAAATGTAATAGAAAGTAATTCTAACCCCAACCCCAAGTGACAATCGTAAGAAAATAGGAAAAAACTATGAGAAAACAAGACATATAATGAAACGAAAAAGAAAGTTGTGTAACGCACATGAAAAACTATTTTTTTAGAAATTCGTGCGAGTGTCACGAAAAAGACATTCGTGCTCAAGGCACAAAAAAGGCTGAATTTCGTACCATGGACACAAATAAATTGATCAAATTTTGCGTGACTATAACACAACTTTCTGTGAGATCAGTCTGGTCATGAAACGAGGAATGGCATGAGGACGGGGCTATCAGACACTTGTTTTTGCCCAGGAAAAGATTGCGGCTATTAGCAACATGGCCCAACTTCCAACAATTCAGTTCTTGTGGGGTGGGACTTTATTTCATCCATTATTTTTCTTCTCATTTTCGAAGCAGTTTTGGATAATCGTCACAATATGGAAAAAAGACAATTGCTACATCATGGTGACTTTAAATATAATTAATATAAAGATAAATATAATACGTGCAAATATTTTCAAATAGATTTTTTCTAGTTATGAGAATTTCAATTAATTATTTTTGAGTTTTATTTATTTCTACTTTCGTAAATTCAGATAGCAATTCTGCATCCTTTTTTTAAATTCTCAATTCTGAATGAGCACAACAAAGTCATTTCCCTTCAGAATCTTTGTTTTTGTATTTATAATCATAGAGTATTTATATTGTCTTGAGTGTGTGCTTAAGTTTATCTTCTTGTTTCTTTAGATAATTTAAGAATGTTAAGCAACAGTTGTCTGGTGTAGCTTCTTTCAGATGTCATTTTGAATACTTGTCGATTTTGAGTGGTAACAGGACACATTCTCACCCGCTGTGTTATAGGACACGGTTATGTTTATTGTTTCTGTTCTATATGAGGCTAATTCATGCACACCATTCACACTTGCTGTACTGATGGGGAGGCAGTATTTTTGTCTGTCTGTCACTGTGGTTACGGTTGGCAGATGACTTGGCAAAGATCTATAGAGATGACTCTGCTCTCACATCGATCAGTAATTTAAACAAGTATGTGGCCCTGGACTACAAAACCAGTCATGAGGGTCTTTTTTTAAAGGGGACATTTCACAAGACCTTTTTAAGATGTCAAATAAATACCCAGTGTCCCCAGAGTACATATGTGAAGTTTGAGCTTAAAATACCATGTAGATAATTTATTATAGCATGTTAAAATTGCCACTTTGTAGGTGTGAGCAAATGTGCCATTTTTGGGCGTGCCCTTTAAAATGCAAATGAGCTAATGAAGTGCAAACATTGATCACCATAATGGCGTTTTGTTGAAATTGAAACTCATTTGTGCTGTCAATTATTTTTTCTCTCTCTCTTTCTGCACTAAATGGCTGTGCCGTGGTTGGATAGTGCAGATTAAAGGGCGTTATTATTATATTAAGATCCCCTTTTGACATCACAAGGGGAGCCAAATTTCAATGACTTATTTTTTTCACATGCTTGCAGAGAATGGTTTACCAATACTAAGTTATTGGGTTGATCTTTTTTTACATTTTCTAGGTTGATAGAAGCACTAGAGACCCAATATAGCGTGGAAACGTCAGATTTTCATGATATGTCCCTTATTAAAAAACCTCACCTGGAAGTGTTTAGTTCGTCTTTAAAGTTATTAAACATATTACTATTGATAAATATATGATTTAAAAAACAATAATTTTGTCCAATACAGTGTATTGTAGGCTATTGCTACAAATATACCTGTGCTACTTATGTCCGGTTTTGTCCAGGGTCACATATAAGAGGAAATCACAATAAGCTTTGGTTGGGTTTTCTACAGCAGCAAAATGAAGTTGAGTATAAGTCGTTCAAGTGGACCCTTGATCTTGTGTTTGACATCAAATATATAATTATATGTGGCCAGTATACAATTAAAGCCCCCGTGTTTTTTTTTGTTAGTATATACATGACATTGTTAACTGTATATGTTGACTTATGTCATAGCGTGTAAATCAGTGAAGCAATGTATATGTTTATAGAAGGGAACGTGGCTATGAAGGGAAAGTAGGGTGACATGATTCTCGAAAAGCTCAGAGGGGTTCCAACATCAGATAAACAAAAACGTGATGGACATTAAGATTTACTACCCTAGTGACTGCTTTTGAAGGAAAAACGCCGGCCCTCGGCACCTGGGCACACAGTATATTGCCGAGGTCATTTCCCTGGCTTTCTGATTAGTTAAACATCCCAGTGATGTGGCATTTCTGAACGAGAAACTTCATGTTTAGCGCATTCTCATTTGCTCAGCTGTACTGACTCTGATGACATTAACATACTAATGGCATCACATGTTTGAGTACCGCTGTTATTTTTAATATTGTAATAATGCTTTGTAGTCTTCACTGCTATTTTCTATTGTTTGTGTTGATTGAATGGTACTGTATGTTTGCCTCGCTGTAAATGGAAGTGGGACGGTAAATCTACGTTGTAAAAGAAGACCACCCTGTGGAGAGCAAAGCCAAACGCCCCTGTTCTCCTATCTTTACCCACTTAACCCCCACCCCAAGCGTCCCAAGGGAAGGTGCTGATAACTACTGATACAACAATTAAAGTAAAGGTACACCATAGCCATAATAATTTCAAGCTGTGAATAACAACCCTGCATTTAAATTTTTAAAGAAAGAGAGCATATGACAAACCTAACTCATGGCCCACATTTTACTGAAAGTAGCGTATTTTGCGTGTGGAGAGTTGAATATTTTGAGACCAACTATGTGAACTGTATCATTTACAGCAGTGGTTCTCAAACTGGGGTCCGGGGCCCCCAGGGGGGCCGTGAGATGGTGCCAGGGGGGGTCCAGTTTTATGACATTTTTATAAAATACATTAATTTATCATGAATTCTTTGAAATTAAAATAAATAAATAAATAAGCCAGCACTACTTTGTATAATTTAATGTTTTGTTTAATTAAAATGTGAAGTTTTAGAACTGTTTTTTGTCATAAATTTTCTTTGGGGGGGCCGCGAAGGAATGCACCGTATACAAAGGGGGCCGCACGCCGGAAAAGTTTGAGAACCACTGATTTACAGGATGTATAGCAAATGCAAATTCTATATATTAATTGCATTTTACTGACTAGTCTTCTGGGTAAATGCATGAAACGTGTTAAAACTTTTCACAAGTACAAAAAAAGTATATCTAAATGTACTCGAAATATACCAGCACATACATTGTTTTTTTTGTGTGCTAAATAAAAGTGTAAAAGTTATACCCTACCGAGTAAATACATAGTTCTACTTCAGTAGTACTTCAGAAAAACTTGTATACTAAATACCAGTAATACTTTTTATTATTTATTAGTGTATTGAAATAAATAGCACTTAGATGGTCATCTTAAGAAGTACTAAAAACTAATTTTTACAACATTATCCCACAAAAACATTACATTTACTAAGTTGTATTTTGAGTTTGGCTTTTAGTGACCACTACAAAGTATACTTAGCTTTGAGTAATACAATGCTGAGTGGACTGTGACTTTTTAAATGCAACTTACCCTTTAGCAAGAGGAGGATGTGTGTGAACTATTTGTGCTAGCTTACTAAGTGCTAGCAAGCTATGAGACTGAATGGACAATAATGATTTTACCACCCCAGTGCAGTGTGATTTATGTGGGAAAACTCCACCGAGCGCCTGCAGAGAGTGTGGAGAGGATTAGAGCCCCCTCCGCAAAGCTCGTCACGGCCAATCAGCAACGCAGACCCCCTACTAGGAAATGTCATGACCAATCAGAGAGTTGCTTTTGTGAGCGCTGTCTTTATTACCTCTCTGAGAGCATGCGATCTCTTCGTGATTATGATTTGATGATTGTATCACATCCCGTGTTTTGGTGTCACAAGCATTATTGTAGTATTTCAGTAGAAACCTATCTGGTCTATGGAGAGAAGATGCAATACATGTGCATTTATAATGTAAGATTTATCTTTATGCATTTGGCAGACGCTTTTATCCAAAGCGATTTAAAGTATAAATTTTGATCAGTATGTGTGTTTCCTGGAATCGAACCCATGACCTTTTGTGCTGCTCCTAATGCAATGCTATACCTGTACTACATGTACTCCTATCAATGACATAAGGATTTCCATTGGTTTCTGGTGTTTTTTCTCTGTGGGACATAATTCTCACACCGACATATCATTCTTGAATTCTTTGCATAAAAAATTTGCTAAGTGGGCTTTGGTATATTAGCGTCATCATCCTACACTTCTGCTTTTCCCAAACAGATCTTCGGTATAGCTTCCTGAGTTTTATTCTTTCTCAATTCTGACAAACCCACAAACCACAGACCCCATGGTATTGTTATATTTCCTCATAAATGTTAGTTTTTGTTTCCACTAAATGAATATGTGCGTAAAGTTAACAATTTCATTCTTGCCTATATGGATACAACTATGCTATTTGGGATTGGGAAATAAATCAGTTTTTATTATGACTTTAAGGAAGAGTTACTGGGTGAGCAGTCTCCTTAGTTTGACCTCACTCTTAACACACACCCCCACTTTCCTCTTCCTAATTCCTCTCTCTCTTACTCATACGCACACAGAGGTTGTTATCCTACGCAAACAAATGAGCGATACATCATGGTCTGCATTCAAAGACAAGGTGTTTGATTTTCACACCAGCCATCTAAACGACTATTAACTTCTGTGAAACTCTGTGCTGTGTTACGGTGTCTGTATATGTGTGGGAGCGAAGAATTGTTTATGTTTAGGGATCAAGGGTACATTTGTCCATATCCCGCTCATTCCCATGTTGTGCTCGTTCTCCTCCTCCATGATTTGGCTGGATCCAGGCAGAAGTGGGTTTAATTGCTAGCCTCAGGGGTGCGAACCCAAAATGCCATGAGAAACTATGTGGTGTCCACATTGCAAACTGCTCGGCTTTTAACAAGTCAGCAGCCCATCAGAATCTGTCCACAGTACCGAGAGCCGTGTTTGTGTGCGGGAGTTTGCAAACTAGAACGTATTCGCAAGAGGGCTGGACGAAAACCAGCTGGTGGAATTTTGATTGCCATTGCAGTTTTTTTGTGCGAAATAACTGCTTAAGTCCGCTGTGGACAGCTGCAGGACAGTGCCCCCTCCGCTACCGCCTCCTCCCTCGGGCTGTAAATCTGACTTGAGGACAGGAGGTACTGGCGACTTGTTGAAAAGGGCTCCTGAGAGGGTCTTGAGGTTTAGTGCACGGGGTCAGGGGCTGCGCTAAAGGCCCTGAAGCCGAAGCTCAAATACCGATACACGCTGATAACCTAGCGTGTGCCTGAGGCTACACTGATGCTCGTCTTCCCTACGGAGGTTAAATTACCAAACCACACCTACAAGTGCTCATATCTGCCGGGTCTGCTTGCTTGGTTGCTCGCTCGTGGGCTGGCTGATTTCTGCCACGGCGTCTGCACGCACCAAGACTAAAGGAATGTCTGGTCGCTGAAGTCGGAGAGCGCATTTGACTAATCTGACAAATAATCGCTAAACAAATAAGTGATGGAATGTCTCGTTCCCTTGGCACTGGTTAAAAGGTCTTTGAAGAGTGTTAAGAGTGGCATATGTTCAACCTAAAATGTCAGAATGAGACATATTGAGAAAAATGACTGAATTACAACTTCAATTGATCCTGCATTTGCCTCTGAAAAACAAGAGAAGAAAAAGAACCCTAGGCCTCTGTTAGACTCTGTCCCTCCCGAGTCAATTGTTCCTCGAGCCTGGTGTCAACCTTGCGCCATCAATCACCCTCTTTCAGAGGAGGGGAGACAGGCTGTGGGCACGCCCCTCAGGATGGGGGGGTGGTAGTTCTCATGCCCTCCCCGCTTCGAAACAGCCCCACATCCCCACAGTCACAACTCCGACAGCTGGTCTGGTCATTAGGGGTAGGCCGGGACCTGTGGGCCCCTGAACAGCAACGACAGCTGCCAGCCCACTGTCCCCCGGCACCCACACGCACTCGATTGCCCCCACTCCAGACTATGATATGTATTATATCTCTAATCTATTGTCATTCCTTTCAGCTTCCTCGGGGAGGCCCGGGCTTATTTACTTAAGTCACTTACGTATAGATTTTAGCAAAGTTCGTTTTCTATATATTTGGTTCTGGTGAATCAGGTACCTGTTGCATTCACCAATTTGTTGCTTGATTTGTATGTAATGGCAGTTTAAACATTGAACGTTTTGGATGTAAATATACACTCACCTAAAGAATTATTAGCAACACCATACTAATACCCCCTTTCGCCTTCAGAACTCCCTTAATTCTACATGGCGTAGATTCAACAAGGTTCTGAAAGCATTATTTAGAAATGTTGGCCCATATTGATAGGATAGCATCTTGCAGTTGATGGAGATTTGTGGGATGCACATCCAGGGAACGAAGCTCCCGTTCCACTACATCCCAAAGATGCTCTATTGGGTTGAGATCTGGTGACTGTGGGGGCCATTTTAGTACAGTGAACTCATTGTCATGTTCAAGAAACCAATCTGAAATGATTTGAGCTTTGTGACATGGTGCATCCTGCTGGAAGTAGCCATCAGAGGATGGGTACATGGTGGTCATAAAGGGATGGACATGGTCAGAAACAATGCTCAGGTAGGCTGTGGCATTTAATCCATGCCCAATTGGCACAAAGGGGCCTAAAGTGTGCCAAGAAAACATCCCCCACACCATTATACCATTGCATTAATGAGAAATTGAACAGGTGTTCCTAATAATCCTTTAGGTGAGTGTATATTTATCTCTGGGAAAAAAATGACAGTAAATACATTTGCTCAAATCTTGAATTTTTTCACCATGCGATTTCAAATAAAAGCAAGCTTTAGTTTTAATGACATACCTGTCCACATGTTTTTTTTTTGTGTGCTTTGTCTGTTCACAACTTAGCACAGTATCTCCATTCACATTAATCCACCCGCATTACCAGTAAGTATAGCCCTGTGTGACTGGTCACAAAGGTAACAGAAAAAGAAAATCTCAATGTGTATCACGTGCATAAGCGTAACTCCATTAGGATTGTTTGTTTAAAGTAGGAAAAATAGGCCGAAGTGTCAGAAAGTGCATGCACAGATTGAAGATCTTAAATGATTGAGCGGTTCAGTGTGTTTACATGTGTATCTTTGTGCGTGTAAGTGACGATGGAAGATAGAAAAGAAAAGTGGTGGTTGAGATTACGCCACACTCCCTCAGGCTCTTGTTACTCATGCACTACTGGCAGGACTCTGGTTCCCACACCTCCTTAAAGAGGTGAGTGAAACTACACCCACAACTTCACCTGTACGTGCCTGCCTCGGCACAGCCCTCCAGCTCCTGCTAAACCGTGATCCGTGTTTTTTTTCTCCGTAAGACCAAGGATAAGACGACAAATTTGGCAGGAGTTCAGCAATAATATCAGCGAGAAAATCACAATTGTAATGCTCCCCTACGCAAAGGGGTATAATTATAGCTAACACTGCAATAAAAAAGCGCTATCAAAAGACAAAAAGGTTTTGACTAGAAGGCCTCCCTAGTGCAGAGAAATCAGAGTAACAGAGTTAGTCTCATACAAACAGGCTTGTCAGGTTTTGTTTGTTTGTTTGTTTATTCTTTATGCCATTCCTATTGCATCTATGACTATATTCATGATGAGAACTGGTTGATCCATACACACATTTGGGAAGGGCAATTTGGCATCTCCAATTCACCTAACCTGAGTTAAAATGTCAAAACCATGTTTATTTAGTGGTTACCGTGGTTTTAATACAGTAACCATGTTTTTTTGTTTTAACTAAAGTAAATCCATTGTTAATTTTCTTAAAGGGCTGTGGGATGAAACTGGAGTACCCAGAGTAAACCCACGCTGGGAGAACATGCAAACTCCACACAGAAAAGCCACCTGAGCCGGGCTCGAACTGGAGACTTTCTTGCTGTGAGGCAATAGTGCTACCCACTGAGTCACTGTGACATAAAATGGTGTACTACATTCAGCCGTTTATATGTACAGCATTTTGTAATGCTTTGTTGCTTTATTTAAACTTTTTGCAGCGCTTATTGCTTACATTTCGACTATACAATGGATCTTTTAGCATGAAAACTGCACAAGCCCCAACTTTTTGTCTAAGAGTGTTTCACACCTTTGGATTTATTGCTTTGTTAAAACGTTACAATGTTGCCATTTTTTCTTGGTTGGGTTCGCTTTCACAAGGCAATATTTTTAAACAGACCAAACTTTATTAAAGGTGGAAAAGAGGATGTTTGTTTAATACATTTTTGCAATATTACTTGAAACTGTCTTTACTAAATGATAAAATAATATTTATTAGGTGCACTGAAAGTAATAAAATTAATATATGTCATCTGTGCATAAGGTAGGGCCTTAAAAACATCAGCCAATCGTTGACACAATCATCAAATTGAAAACATGTCTGCGGCGATTTCCTCTTTCTTTCAAAATGCTCAGGCTGCTGTTGGTAAGCAACAATAAGATAAACTCTCCATAGTCTCCATGTATTGTTTCTTCTATTTCTGGCGAAATAATATGTGTTTTATTAATAATCGTACACTTCTGAGTATCCATGTACAGCTATGATCTGTTGTTCCTCCATCTTAAGTAGATTTGGAATGATACATTGGCCGTTTCTCAAACGGAAGGCTGCATCCTTCAGAGGTTGCATTTGTAGGCTGCCTACGTCATAAAGTATCTTACATTAGAATATTAGCAATTTAAAGATGACTATAACGGTACATTCACATGTGGCGTAAGTGTTGACGCTTCCCATTCACTTTTAATGGGTGACGTCATGTGTTGTCGAACTGAATTGTGGATCCGTCGGCGCTGCGTCACTGCCGTTGCTCGCGGCAGAAGTTGAACATTTTTCAACTTTTCAAGCGCCAACGCGTGCGTCAGCCAATCAGATCGCCTTATGCAAATAATCTAGACCGAGCCAGCCAATTACGTTTATGGAAGATTGGAGCATGTATTGCGGCCACTGTGATTGCCTGTTGGCCACGCTTCAGACAAGCCTTCCGTCAAGCGTTAAAGGAATAGTCTACTCATTTTCAATATTAAACTATGTTATTACCTTAACTAAGAATTGTTGATGCATCCCTCTGTCATCTGTGTGCGTGCACGTGGGTGCTGGAGCGCGCTGCGACGCTTCGGTGGCATTTGGCTTGGCCCCATTCATTCAATGGTATCAAACAGAGATAAAGTTAGAAGTGACCAAACACATCAACGTTTTTCCTTTTTAAGACGAGTAGTTATACGAGCAAGTTTGGTGGTACAAAATAAAACGTAGCGCTTTTCTAAGCGGATTTAAAAGAGGAACTATATTGTATGGCGTAATAGCACTTATGGGAGTACTTCGACTCGGCGCAGTAACACCCTCCCTCTCCCATTATGAGAGGGAGAAGGGAAGCGGACTTTTCAGGTGAGTCGAAGTACTCCCAAAAGTGCTATTACGGCATAAAATATAGTTCCTCTTTTAAATCCGCTTAGAAAAGCGCTACGTTTTATTTTGTACCACCAAACTTGCTCGTATAACTACTCGTCTTAAATAGGAAAAACGTTGATGTGTTTGGTCACTTCTAACTTTATCTCTTAATGGTACCATTGAATGAATGGGGCTAAGCTAAATGCTATCGAAGTGTCGCAGCGCGCTCCAGCGCTTACGTGCACGCACACAGATGATAGAGGGATGTATCAACAATTCTTAGTTAAGGTAATAACATATTTTAATATTGAAAATGAGTAGACTATTCCTTTAACGCTTTCGCCCTGTGTATTATGTGTATTGCACGTAGACGAGGACAATTTTAATCGTAAAATTGTTGTAATATGCTTATGACTTGCGAATGTAATGCTCAGTTAAATAAGTGAAATAATTCAGGTTTGATGACGAATGCAGCCTGCAAATGCGACCTCCGAAGGATGCAGCCTTCTGTTTTGTGGCAAATGTTTACATGAATCACTCATGTCACATGACCTGCGTGCTGATGCGGCATTCTGAATTTGTTGAAATATTTTCAACTCGCTGCAGTACCGGCGTGCCTGGAAAAGATTCCTGGAATGTGGATTCCCTATTCGAAATGTGAACAGCATCTAAATGTGCATTAAAAGTGTCAGATTTACCATACTCATCCTCCTCTTTCTCCTAACCACTGACTCAGACACAGGCCATGTTGCATATTCACTCACGGATGTTATGACACACTGCAGCGCAGCTGCTGTTTCTCTTCATCAGAATGGAAGTATAATGACACACTGGCTGCTCGGTGGGCTTTACGGAGCCGAAGTGGGGATTAAGTCCAGATAGAGGGGGGAAAAATCAGTTTATTCACGGATTCCATAAGGTCCTTTAAATCATATTCAACTTACCCAGGCTTACTGTAGAGGAAGCAAACTGTCTTACAAAAAGTAGTGTGTAACAGCACAAACCAGTGTTGAAATAGCTTGCATATTTTATGCTTTAAGGATTACCACATTGTAGAGAATACTATGAAAGAACTTTGCCATTAGCGTACATAAAACAAGTTGCGAAGTGTATAACATGAAGAACGGGAATAACAGTTCAGGTTAACTGTTGTCGGTTATTTGTTTTTTTCCGCATGTGGGTCCGGTGTATCAAGTGTGTGATGGAAGTTCACTTGCTCTTTTCTCCATTTGTGGGAGAGATGAGGAGCAGACAATACAGGTTTGCCTGAGAGGCAGGGTGGGGGCAGGCTGTAAGACCACTTTTATTAAAATATATTGAAGCAAAACAACAAGCTTGCATTGTTGGAGGAACAAGAAAATCAGCCCGACATGCCTCTCTCTCTCTTTCCATCTCCATATTTGTGCAGCTTCACTGATTTGGTTAATACTTTAAAGGTCCAACATATAGTCCCAGGATCTCCAATCAGCTTTTCTGTCTGTTTTAAGCCCTTATTCTTTCAACCCCTCATTTCCTCAGTCATTATGTTCCTGTCACTGTGAATACAATAGCCCACTGCCTCAGGTGAGGGTTATTGCGCTGGGTGTGGTTCACAGTCCATGACTGAGGAGTCACATTCCACTGACCATCTACAATATACCGACTCATTGATATCCTGATCCTCCTCTGTGTCAGGGTGATTAAGTAACCCTGCCTCTGGCCATGCTGACCTTTCTGACCTGGTCAGTGTGTGTCTGTGGACACTGACTAATTACAGACCTGATAATGCAAGAGAAAGCAGCTTTTCACCATATCTCTCTGATCTCGATTTTCCGATGGAAAATGCACACACAGTATTACTTGCTTCCCAGAAAATGTTGGAACTTAAAAATCCACTGAAGTGTTTTGAAAGGCGCAGTTTTCTTTGATGCTTTGACATAATTCCAACTAAAATAGTAAATTAGGGCGGGGCTTTTCTAGTGGCTCCTCCCCCTTGTTACATCACCAATAGCATTTAGTTTATCTGACAACATGGAATCTGATGAGAAGCCGAAGTGCAGAATGATGTAAAAATCTATATGATCTATATGGACACTTTGTTTTAAATGTTTATATCTTCTAAATGTGAATTTTTTAGAGATATCCTTAAAGGAACAGTTCACACAAAAATAAAAATTAGCCCATATTTTACTCTCAAGAAATTGTAGGTGTATGACTTGATTATTTTAGCCTTACACAGTCTGAGTTATATTAAAATATTATCCTGGCTCAGGATATTTTCAGCTTTTATAATGGCACTGCATAGTGCCCCATTTTAAAGGGGTCATATTATAAGATTTTTTTAAGATGTGAAATAAATATTTGGTGTCCCCAGAGTGCGTATGTGAAGTCTTAGCCCAAAATACTCCACAGATAATTTATATATATATATAGCATGTTTAAATTGCCACTTTGTAGACCTGAGCAAAATTGTGCCGTTTTTGGGTGTGTCCTTTTAAATGCAAAGGAGCCGATAAAATGCAACCACTGATTATTGTGATCAGTTTCATTGCGAAAATCTCATGGTGGTTTGTTGCAATTGAAACTCAATTGTGCTGTCAATTATCTTTTCTCTCTGCACTTAATTGCAGTGCCGTGGTTGGATAGTGCAGATTAAGGGGCGGTATTATTGTAATAAGTCTTGCTACCTACCTCACAAAACAGGTGAAATCTAAATGACCTAATTTTTTTCACATGCTTGCAGAGAATGGTTTACCAAAACTAAATTACTGGGTTGATATTTTTTATGTTTTCTAGATTGACAGAAGCACTGGGGACCCAATTATAGCACTTAAATATGGAAAAAGTCAGATTTTCACGCTATGACCCCTTTAATGCTTCAAAAAAGCACATTCATCCATCAAAAACTAATTTATATAGCTATTTAATGTCTTCCAATGTGAACTGATGTACGGCTGTACGTGTGTACAAGAAAGAGCTGAGGTCAGGCGAAAGGCTGACCCTTGACCCCACACTACTAAAACATATTACTTTACTTCAGAAGCAGTGGCAGCCGGTGACTTCTTTTTCGAGGGTGCACGATGTATGTTTCCCAACATGTGTGTGGATCGTCATTTCAAAATATGTGTTTGGCGTGTCAAGTGAACCTATGAGCATCACGTCATGTCAAAATAAATGCCTGCTGCCAATGCGTCTAAAGGGTTTATGATTAAAGAGATGCTTGCGTTTGCCAGATACTCGCATAATCTCATGCGTAATCAGAGTTTACTGTTAAGGTAGTGTCTTGCATGTATTTTGTGAATGTGAGCTTCTCTTTTATCATAAACGGTTTTGACGCGTGTGCAGCAGGCTCCTATTTTGACAAGACACGTAATGCACATGGTTCACATGACCTAACAAACACATATTTTGAAAACACGAGCAACATACATGACACTCCGAACACTTATTTTGAATTCGCACCCCCCGGAAAGAAGTCACGAGCCGCCCATTCAGTAGACATTTAATAGCTGCATGTAAATGTGTTTTTCTGCAGCTTAAAAAAATGGGGCACTATCCATTGGCATTATAAAAATAATGGCATATTAAATGTTGGAAATGCGCAATATACTGTATATGGAAATTATATTGCAAATCAAAATATTGCAAATGTACATACTGTATGGCAATATGCATATCGAAATAGTTTGCAATAACTTAATAATTGTAACAAAATAAAAAGATTATGTATACACTATAAAAACAAATGGTGCTAAATAGCACCAAAAGTGGTTCACTGGCTCATAATCATAGGGGAACCATTTTAAGTGCCATATAGCACCTATGTAGTACCTGTGTAGAACCATATTGTACTATAGAACCATATCTGGTGCTATAGGGGTGCTATATCACCCCCATATGGTTCTTCATAGGTGCTTTACAGGTGCTATATAGCACTAAAAATGGTTCCCCTATGATTACGAGTTTTAAGTGCTATTTATCACTAATTGTTTTTAGAGTGTTGTCAAAATTTTAGATGTAAACCGATATGACGGCAACTTTATTCCACGTGACTGTTTAGACTCCACTCATACATGTACAGCTGAGAAAAAAGTTAAAAACATGCGGTATGGGAACACTTTGGGTATCCAAAAATGGCCCTGCACGTTTTGCTCTCCCATTTATGCCGTTTAAGAGAAAATACAGTTTGGTTTATTCTTGTCTAATCTAAAGAGAAATAACTTATTACTTATTTTTTGAAATGGGAGATGTGCAGCTTTATTTATTTTTATTTTTTTAAGGGTAGGGCTAATGCGACAACACACATGCATCCAATGAAACCGTCTATACTGCGAAACCGTGATATTTTCAAAGATCCCGCCATATTGTGAAAATACCGTACCGTTACAACCCTACTGACGTGTGAAAGATGATCAATGATCAGAAAGAATGTAAACAGTAAAGCCCTTATCTCTACTTGTTTTGCCAAAGTTCTAAAGTGGGAAAGCAATGGGACGATCCTGGCATTCCAGGGTGCTGTCGTGTTGTCTTCTGGTCTCTAATTTGGGAGCAGCTGTCAGGCTCTGCGAGACCTCAACCATCAAAGCTCAGACTAAAGGATTGTGGCCGTAGAAAGAAGGCATGAGGTTATCCCCACAGAAATGCCTGAACTGAGCACACTTTCCAGCCTTTAGCGAATCCCATGTACACAACACCTGCACCAAGTTCCCTCAATGCCGATTACAGGATGACTGGATAGTTATTGGGGGCAGTCAAAGCAGATGGCTACTATTAGGAGTAAAATTGTCCTATTGGGAATATAACGCAGGCTGTGTTTTCAGATGTGGTGCTGTTTAATTTCTCTATTTGGCAGGGTGAATTGAACTACTTAGTGAGGTGTTTGCACAGGCAAACTGTAGTTTCTCCGTAAGTCTACTACACTTTAAAGTATCCCTTAGTAGCCTACATAAAAACAGCTAAAACATATATTTTACAGGGAATACATGGGTGATTCTCACGAAACCATTGAAACACCACGGCACTAATGATTTTAGCTTTAAAATGTGTAATAAAGTAACATTAAAAAGCATCAGAATTAACACAATACTGTGTTCTACCTTGCACAATGTGTGATTTCAACATAAGAATTTATAATTGGAAATTTTATCTGATTTTCTGAAATTCTCATTACCGCAATGTGTCCGGCTGGGTTTGAACATGCGTTATGTTGTAATTTAATCAAATTAACACAAAAATATTAAGAAAAAATAAATAAATGGATGTTTTGCTAGACTACTTTAGATGACAGAAAAAATATTTACTGAATATTCATGTATAATAATAATGAAGAAAAATTAGGAAAATTATGTGTCCATGCCTGATGTTCTCATCCTCCGCAACACTTTTTGAGAACAGTTTAAGCAGACATACAGAATTTTAATAAAGTTTGATTTTGAGTGACCAAGCACATGAACCAGTTACTTCAAGATGGCTACCAGGTAAGATCATTTTTTTACAGTTAATTTGAAATATTGTCTTGTCAGAATGCTTACACAACATTTTGATTATCATTACCGCAACAGATGCTTATTAAATGTTAATTTAATTAATAGAAGCATAATACTTTTGATTTTAAATGCATGTGCAGAATCTCCAAATTATGTTCTTTCAGGTTTGTCATGTCATTTTGAAAATATGTCAGTGTTGATGTTTTCTGACTGTTGCGGTAATGAGATTTTTTAGGACTAATTTTTTAAATTATGTTACAAAAAGTGTTAAATGATAAGTAAAAGTTTTTAAATTAATGTTCCCATTTACTCCAGACTTTGTTTTTCAATGTCTGGTGGGAAAAAAAGTAAATTTAAGCAATTTTTACATTTTCATGCTTGACATTTTTAAAACCAAGTTTTCGTGAGAATCACCCACATAGGTATAGCTATAGGTAGCCTATCATTTTAAACAAAACTTTATCATTTTGTACTGCACTTCTCATGTTAAGATGAATTGCCTTACAGTTTTTCTTACTGTTGTGCAGTAAGCATCTGCAAAATTTGAAAATGTAAATGTAATGCTTCATTTACGTTTTATTTGAGTTTGGATCTTAGCAGTAAGTTACTTTTGAACTACTCATATCAATTCCTGAATGCCCTCCAATATAACAGTGCTAGCAGCTATAAACCTCAAAGAGAGAAAGTTTTGACATTGTTTACATGGCAATTAAAAATTAGAGCAAAAATCCGTACACATTTCTTTTTTTAAGATTTGTGGTATTCCACCTTTATAGTAGTACCAAAAATGTTTTGTTAACCTCGGATTGCGCAACGACCTGTCTGTGACAGTAATGCTTTTATGATCGTAGGTACTCAAGAGAGAGCAGTTTCTCACACTCTGGTGGGCTTGTCGAGACACAGATACCCCTGAGGATTCCAGATGTGGTCTGGTTTCTGTTCCATCAAACCCGTTAATTACACCATTAAGTTTTCTATAGGCTATAATTAGTGGGAATCTAACAGTGTTCCAGGTCAGGTGCATGCTGATTGATTTATCTCGTTCTGTCGCACTCCTCCTCTCACATGCCCTTTACATGTAACCTTTGTGTATGTAAAGACAATTCATTTTTGTTTTCTTCTCAGGGCTTATCGGGGCTTTAGAGTTTCAGGTTGCATGTTGTTGGTCTTGGCCCGATGCTTCAATAACTTCACTGCAAGTATAAATGTATGAAAATGGCTCGCGGATGCAGGGGATCAGCAGTCTTGTTCTTGTGAGGAGGTGATATTTTAACAGCTTGCTTTAATTTAGTTTATTTCCTTTGGACAAACAGAAAAACAAGCAGCAAATCCCAACAATGAGATCAAGCCGGAAAAGAAGCTTTACCAGCGGGGTTCAGACCCGGGGTAGTAAAGGACTGAAAATCAGTCGAATGGGTCATCTTTATCCTGAGTTTATCCAACACAATCTCATGGCAATTCTCATGGCATATTTTACGAAGTGGCTAGTTCGTATTAAATCATATGACCACATTTGTGCATTTTTGTACTATTTGCTTTTGCCCCTGATTTTGGGGTTTGGGTGAGATTTCATAATTGTTTTTTATAATAATCATATGAAGAGTTTGGTTCCAAAACGCAATAAATCCATTTTGACAAATTTGGGTAAAAATGTGTTTTCAATACCAAGAAAGTGACAAGATGAAAAACTGTTTTTCTTTTTGTTACAAACGTTCACATAGCATCTTTAGGTTATAATAACATAAAAAATTCTAATCCATAATTTGATTTTCAGAGATTTTTTTATAAAAACTGATCATTTTCCCCCCAAAATGCTATAAATCTATTGAATCAATATATAAATGTGCATTCATCTTTGACATGTTATATTCATGGCATAATTCAAAACACTTGCTTTGTCATATTAAGTACCCTGTCATTGCAGCTGTCATCCTTGGGACGTCGTTTCTGAACTTTTTCCAACAGCGATCAGCTGTAAAATGTTGTGGTCCTGCTCGATTTTTGGTGGATTTGAGTAAAATAAAGTTTTTCCTAAGATCCCATGGGGTCATCATGTTAGCATGACAGAAGCAGAAGCTGTCGTGTGAGAACAAGCAACAGCTGCCATTTTTCCTTCTCCCGAGTGCCTCTTGCGTAAATTATTCAATTTTGATGGCTTACGTTTCTTCCTCTTCACAGAAAACCACCACAGGTTTATCAATGCCATCAAAGTATTATTTGGTTTTTGTTTGTTTGTTGATCACGAAGTACAAAGTAGATGAGAAAAACTAGGATTCTGTGTGTATTCAACATGCCGCCATTGTTGTTTACAGTGCGTGGAATAGTGCGCTGTGATTGGTTAAGCAGATTTATTGCATTCTGTAGAAATGGAGGAGCGGCCTTTATCGCATTTTGGAAAAAAAGATGGCAGAGTAATGCTGCGTTTACACCAGCCGTGTAAGCTGAAGTGCGAGTGATTTCAATGTTAAGTCAATGTGAAGATGCGTTGATGGGCGTCTGGTGGTCTCCCGCCGCGAATAAGGTGTTTTGGCACGGAAGACGCCATTCCGCCTCATTCGCGCGTCTAGTGCGCGGTACGCGCCAATGGTGCTTTTTGTGCATTTTGTGTTTGACGCAAATTTGCAGCTGAAGCCCGAGTTGAAAAATTTGAATTTTGGCGGAATTTTGCGCCACGTTAACCAATCAGGAGCCTGCTTGCTGCTGTGGCGGCAGCCCCACCCGGAGTCACTCATTCAACCTGAAGGAACGCTTAATATTGTCCGTGAGCAGTCACCCGGCGCTAAACGACACAAGTTCTTATTTCTATAGAGACAGGAATAAAAAGGACCTCGCTTAGAAGAGTGTCAATGAGGACATTGGGCAACCTGGTAAGTTGTAATACACATTTCACTTTTGAGTCACGTGACGTTTATCGACCCGCGCCGTTTACTTTCCCCCTATAGTACGGTTACCAAATACAAACCGATAACTCTCTTGATAAATGCACAATCAACATTAGCCATCCTGCAAACAGTTAACCACATAGCACTTGCCCCTCACAGGAAGCGGATTTTGCTTCTGACGTGCGTCAAATGCTTGCTTTTTCCAAATGGATTCAAACTGTTCAAGCGGCAAACTAGGCGCGGTAGACGTGATTTTGACGCCTCAAACCCGGTTGGTGTAAACGCAGTATAACACAGCGGATATTGGATTTTACTTAAAATTTAGAATTTACTTTTTAATATTGACCAGATAAAATACTGATTTTGGCTGTAACTAATTTTTTGAGTTTATTTCGTTTTGGAACCAAACTTTTCATATGTTTTTGTACCATTTAATTAGCCAACTTGTTCATCTGGACATTTGCCGTCTTATGTTTATGAGTTGAATTGTCTTTAAATGTTATACCAAAAAACACAACATTTATCTTCAGCTTTTGTCCTCTAGAAAAACCTTTTTGTCTAATGACACCTACTGATCTTATTTTTTTAACCTTGTACCGCCCAACCACCTGTAATATGGAGACCATTTTCGACTCCCAAATTAAATTCTCATCAGATAGCATCAACGTACACCTTGCTGAATATCCTCTTTCACTTGTAAATGCGTTGTTTTACGATCATAAAATGAGTTTACGTTAACTTGAAAGCCTTTTTCCTGTGGAGGTTGCTTCCCAGTGGGTGATGATGCTGAGTTGAATCCTAAAAGTAACACTTCCAGTTTAAACACAGCTGGAAACCAGAGGAGGACTGTTGTAAAAACACTGACCTAAGACTTCTCTGGCCCCCTGAAATCAAGAACAAATAAATGTATAGATTTTGTATATTATAACATGTGGACTTGACATAATGATTTATGCTTTTGACACTTGAGAGTGATCAAAGATCTTCAGATATTTTCATGTGGGCTTTTACAGAGCTAATACAGATACTTTCATTAAGAATTTTGATAATACACAGTGCTTAACAAATTTATTAGACCACCTCCCAATGTAAAGTTTGTCCCACAACTGCCTTATACTAACTTTAGGTAAAATATAATTATCTTTCGAAATTAACTGTTTCACAAGAACTTTATTATTTATTCAGATGCCCAATTACAGTAATTTACTTGCAGTCCTTAATAGCAGTCCCTGCTTAATGGAGAGAAGTTTAATGTGCCGGCTAAAAACTTAAAGGTGCAATTTGTAAGATATTTGCAGTAAAATCTCCAAAAACCACTAGGCCAGTGTTATTTATTTTTTCCAGCTGATTACTATCAATATCTGTAATGTTTTCAACTACTTGTAAATCGTGAAAAAATTTCCATTCAAAACATTGACACGGGGCCGGCAGTGCAGTCTCCTGTCAATGACGTTAATATCCATGTGACCCTTTGTCACCGCCTTTACTGACGTAAACCACGTGACAACACTGGTCGAGCTCGAAAAAATAAAATGGCGGCCAAGGAAGCGGCTAGAGCACAAATTTAGTGAAACTAAACGTATATTTTCACTTTTTAAGCATTTTAATTTCATTTCTAGCGAGAAATTAGTATTGTAGTTTTCAAATATGTGATTAGTTATCACAAAGGCGCTCTCTGTTTTTATTTCAAACACGCTGCCTTTGAAGTGCGTCGGAAAGCCTTTCTCTGAGCGGCCTTCGAGTCCGAAGTCATGTCCTCATGAGGCAGCGAGGCAAGTCCTCACTGCCTTGAGTTTTCGGACGCAGCCAGTGTTGTGGACAAATGCGGAACTATGCGCTTGCTTATGGACTTATGGATATCTCTGTACCGTCTGCCGCTGGTTGTGTCAGCTCCTGTAAGCGTACGGGCCAACCAAACGACCCAAGAAGAGTTTGGAACAAAACGAGGGAGGATCAATTTGGTGTTGCATTATCTGGATAGAAAGAGCTTCACGACAACATTTAACTAGACCGAGATTCTGATCCTGCTTGTGTTTTACGCGATGGGTGAGTTGTTTTGATTCGTAACCCTTCAAAAAACGTATGCTATTATATTGATCACAACATGAGTGTGTAGACTGTAATCAGCGCGTCTTCCCGCGGACGATATGCACATCAAAAGGTATTGTACAGCAATATAAATGGTCATTTTAAGACACTTCACAATAAGATTTGTACTGTCAATACATTATGTGAAAAATCATTGTAGATTGTAAGTTGAAAACTTAATTTTGAGCTGTGTTTACCATCGAATTTGGACTAATACTGTAATATCAATATGACTAACAATTTCGTTTTGAACATCACATATAAACTTACATAATGAAATAAACGATGTCATCAAAC
The DNA here is from genome assembly GCF_027580225.2 of Misgurnus anguillicaudatus. Taxonomy (NCBI): domain Eukaryota; kingdom Metazoa; phylum Chordata; class Actinopteri; order Cypriniformes; family Cobitidae; genus Misgurnus; species Misgurnus anguillicaudatus. Next base: position 13,791,580 of record NC_073355.2, read on the forward strand.
GCAACATTTATAAGACTTGATTACCTTATCCATCAACGTGATTTCTCGTTCTCGTCTGATTGATGGCTAAAGTTAAAGACTACAAATCCCATAATTCCACGCTGCTTCAGAGCGTCAGTAAACAACATCATTGTTTTTGTTTGATCTGGCGCCATCTTTCGGCGCATAAATACAAATTGTATCTTTAATTTGACAATCCTCATTCCTTTTGAAAATGGTAAGATATCGAGACCTCTTGAAAAAAAGAGTCCATCTTAAAGCACTTCATGATGCTGGATGGTCTTTGAGACCAATAGACAGGTGGTCTAATAAAAAAACACACACTGTATTTACTACATCGCTAAAGACCAATATCAGGAAGATGGACATTTGCCTTGGAGTTGTAAAGTTTCTTAGAAAAAGTAGTGTGAAAGTAATGGTAGTGTTTTGAAAACAAAAAGCGGCCGCCGGCAATGAATGATTTTGCCTTCCTACAAACAATAAGAATGTTGAAGGGTTTGTTTAAAATTAATGGAGCTTTACAAGGTGCACACTCTGTGTTAAGCACTGTGTTTGGTCTATACTTCAGAATCTGTTATTTTAACCTTAAACTTCCATCTCATACATAAACATGCTTTTCATCAGGTAGTCATAACTTCACAATAACTTCCTTGTTTCAAATGTAAACTTCCATACTTTCAATTTACGTACCTTACCCAAAAATGAAATATCTGTCTTTATTTACTCACCCTCGAGTTGTTCCAAACCTGTATAAATGTATTTGTTTTGCAGGACACAAAGGAAGATATTTGTACACTGTATAAAGTAAAGTGATGTCAAATTACATTTATACAACAGTTCTTTCTGGTTCTCGAATCTGATTGGCTAAGAACTATACGATATTGTACTGATAACGGCACTGTAACCTCTTCACCTTTCGTATTATTTCGCCACCTAGTGAATGGAGGTCCTAAGCAGGCTCATCTCTGAATGGAAAAACACAGACGCGCTGTGTGAATCACTCTCCGTGTGTGTGTCTCATTAGTTTACTAGCTCATAAATCAGTCTGTGAATCCCCAATCAGAAGTATTTTTCCGTCAAAGATCAGCGCTCTTGGATGTTACGTTACAGTTAATGGGAGAAATGTCTTGTCACATCGTGTGGATTATTAACACTTGGAAAGAGGAATATAAACACTCGTTTTTTCTGGAGCTATATTTCTTATCAGAACGCGAAAACACCGTGGAACTGCAGGTAAGCACCGCAGCTTTTAAATGTGGACATTGATCATTTACTTTATCGTGACGTGACTATTAAAACATGTTATGAGATATCGCCACTGGTATATTTATAAGCAGCATGCAAAAACATCTCTCTGACACTTATAAAAAACAGTTTTATATAGTACTGACAAGAACAAAGTTTAATAATAATAATCGAGTGCTCGTATCGCGTTATGAATAAATGAGAAAGCAATAGTAGCGTTACACAAGTATAGTTTTATTAACTTTTACCTCGCGCCAAAACAATAACAACACAAAAGACACTATATATGAATTAAAAAACAAGTAATAGTTTGATCATGACACCAAATACTGCTGATTTGATCTCATTTTGACGATCATAAACAAACAAGGCCAACAGGAGAGCCAGGGTATCCCTTTCAGAAATGTAGCCCAGAGAGGGCGGTGGTCAGCGGGGCGAGTGAACACTGATGTCCGCTCATGCTTTGGTTCTCATTCGTACCGAATCTCACTAAGCAAACGTTCAAACAGGCGCTATCTTTACTAATCGACTGCAGATTTAAATATAATACAGATACATTCTCGACTGAACTAATCTTAAAACTACACTTTGTGACCAAGAAACTGTAATATAAAGAAACGGCTTTTCCGTCCATTGAGTTGTTATGAGCTTCAAATCGGCTGAAAGTTTTACCTGTCATTCTGGCCGCCCTCAAATCCGTGGCGGAAGAAGTAGTTCTCAAACAAAGAGGCTTTTAAAATAACTCCGTTGTTGTTTTCTAGTTTTCGTTTTTCAAACGTGTGCCGTCGAACTGTTGTATAAAAGCAATATCGCTCTCGGGGTCGTGTGGTGTGGCTCTGTGTCATCACGGCTGTGATTGCCTCCGGCACTCGGCCGGCGGCCTCGTGCCTCTGGGCGGATCGCGGCCGTGTTGATGTGGAGCTGTATCACACTCCTACTCGAGCGATATTGCTTAAATATTTACTTTAACTTAACTTATCATTCAAATATTAAATTGTTTGAATTAAATTAATTTTAACAGTGAAGCAGGAGCAACATTTACTGTACTTCCAAAGTAGGAAAAATTATTTCGCCGAACAAAGGCCTCTTACACACACCATATAAATATATAAATTCGGTTGTCACTTCACCTTTTGATGCTTAATCCTGTTGTGTAGACACACACAGTTCAGTTATATATAAAAGGCAGGTAGTGACAACTGCATTTACAGAAACTCTACGTAGTCTGTACATAACCGAACTGAACAATTAGTTGTTGATGAATTTTTCAAACGTGGATCATAGACATGACAGACATGATGAAAACATAGATGCCTAGAAAGGTGGAAAAGTCTTCGCGGGGCAGAAAATGACAGAGGCACGAGCGTTTGCTTACTAGTGTTGCCAGATCTTGCGCGAAATAAAACAGCAAACAAGAAAAATCCAATAATAAACCGAAATAAATCCAAATGCTTTACCTCAAAGATCAAAATATTGGGATCGGCATCTTCACACTTTAATAACACCCACAACTTAATCTCTTTGTGAGCCAAAAGCCATAAACGATTAAGCGTTAAAAAGATGAGGACCTGGCAACCCTGCAAGACAAATGCATACAACACAACTCCAAGACAGAGGTTTATTGCAAATATAATGCTGTAATATTATTTTGGTCAAAGCTGTGAGTGATACTGTGGGTTCACTCCAGCCGCGTTTAAGTCGTCAAATTTGCGTTTTTGCTTTGCCGCGTGAACATTTTGAGTTTACTCGCTTCATTCGCGCATGAAAGCCGCACATGAAATTCTAGTCATCGGGACATTCACACGGAAATTTGCATCATGGGAGGGGCTTCTGTGACTCGCTACCTGTAATCACGTCACTACTAGAGCAAGCTCCTGATTGGTTAATGCAGCACGTTTTTTCTGCCAAAATTTTTCAACTCGCGTGTTGAATTTGTACAAAGTAAATCATACAAAATATACAATTATGAAAAAAAATGAAACCTCACTCATAACCCCAAAATCACGGGCAAAAGCAATTTGCACAAAACGTACGAATGTGGTCGTACAAATTAATACGAATTAGCCACGTACAATGTACACGTACATTGTGTTGGCATTCACTGAAAAGCTGCTTAGCAACAACGCAAAATTAGGAAATTTAATTTACTTTATCAGGTATTCTGCTTCCTTCTCTGATGGGCTGTCCAATTTGTATATTTTGTTTACAGATTTTTAAAGATGTGGTTATGTTGGTTGTCATCAGAAGCACATGGGTTGTAAATATCAATACATGATTTACATACAGTAATAAACTCTCCTTGTTCTTTGTGTTACAGTAGACCTTGCTTAGATGCTGTTGCCTCTGTATCCTCGAGTCAAAAAACATGAGTAGCAGGATAGGACCGAAAGAGAAGCAGTGCGTGGAGCAGATGTTAAACTCAATGTTTATTTGCGTTTCTGGAGGGGGTGTTAGTGTGGGAAAGCTCCTCTCTACGGTTGAAATCAATGGGGGAGAGATAAGCTCATGATGTGGCCTTGGTCAAGCATGGATGAAAACTGTTTTGGTGTGAGAACTTTCTCCCATGTTGTAATTTCAACATAACATGAGTTTTAGAAAGGTCACTATGAGAACTGTCTGGTTTATCCTTTCCCTGTGTGACAGGGGTGCTCTATGTATACATACTACACCGCAAGCCTTTGGGAACCTAACCGGGTCCTGATCTTGAACATTTTCCCATCAGGTTTGTGGGTTCAGCGTGGGAATCTGAAGCAGAGATGAGCGGATGTGGGAGAGTATCCTCTGTCACTGATGTACACAAAGCATATAGGATGGACAAGGGTTGAGAATGTATACAGCAGGCAACATATATGTGTGTTGGATTTTAAATCAGTTGTAGAACAGTATAGGATTTTTATTCTCTTGCAAGACCCCTATGTTTTTTCTGTCTTTGTAAGTCTTTGATGCATGGCTGTGATTGATGGCAATTACCTGATAAGAAGTTGTACTGCATACATTGTGAGAAAAGAGCAAACCTTTTTTCTACCTGATTTTATCAGTATCTTCCCATTTGACTTATTATTTTTTTCATACTCATTCACAGGGCATTCACATGGCAGTCACAATTGTGTGGTTCATTTTCAATGAGAGGTATCTGGAAAGTGAGAAATCTAAGGTGGTTTGCAATGTGCAGGCCTTGTGCAAGTAATAGACCAAAATGAGCTTTATATAATTAGAATTTATTTTCTCCATAAATATAGCCTTAGAAACTGGCATAGCGTTTAAAAGAAAAAAGAAAGAAGGACCCTAAGGGGTGAAAAAGTAATTAAATGGTGCCTTTAGTTTAACAATTATTTTATAGCAGTGTTCAATAAATAATAGATTAATAAAAAGGTGCTACACTGTCAGAAAAAATTGTAAAACGAATATGTACCCAAGCTGTCAATGGGGTTGTACCCTTTCAAAATGTACACCAAAAGAGTTCATATTAGTATCTCAGAGGTACCGTACATATTGGTACTAATGAGAGCTTATTAATATCTCAAAGGTGCACACTAGTATCTCAAAGATACATATTAGTAAAGTATCTCAAAACACATATTAGTATCTCAAAGGTGCATATTGGTATCTCAAAGGTACATATTGGTATCTCAAAGGTGCATATTGGTATCTCAAAGATACATATTAGTATCTCAATGGTGCATATTGGTATATCAAAGATACATATTAGTATCTCAATGGTGCATATTGGTATATCAAAGATACATATTAGTATCTCAATGGTGCATATTGGTATCTCAAAGATACGTATTAGTAAAGTATCTCAAAACACATAGTAGTATCTCAAAGATACATATCTTAAAGGTGCATATTGGTATCTCAAAGATGCATATTAGTAAAGTATCTCAAAACACATATTAGTATCTCAAAGATACATATAAGTATCTCAAAGGTGCATATTGGTATCTTAAAGTTACATATTAGTAAAGTATCTCGAAACACATATTAGTATCTCAAAGATACATATAAGTATCTCAAAGGTGCATATTGGTATCTCAAAGATACATATTAGTATCTCAATGGTGCATATTGGTGTCTCAAAGATATGTATTAGTAAAGTATCTCAACACACATATTACTATCTCAAAGATACATATTAGAATCTCAAAGGTGCATATTGGTATCTCAAAGATACATATTAGTAAAGTATTTCAAAACACATATTAGTATCTCAAAGATACATATTAGTATCTCAAAGGTGCATATTGGTATCTCAAAGGTGCATATTGGTGTCTCAAAGATACATATTAGTAAAGTATTTCAAAACACATATTAGTATCTCAAAGATACATATTAGTATCTCAATGATGCATATTGGTATCTCAAAGATACATATTAGTAAAGTATCTCAAAACACATATTAGTATCTCAAAGATACATATTAGTATCTCAATTGTGCATATTGGTATCTCAAAGATACATATTAGTATCTCAAAGGTGCATATTGGTGTCTCAAAGATACATATTAGTAAAGTATTTCAAAACACATATTAGTATCTCAAAGATACATATTAGTATCTCAAAGATACATATTAGTATCTCAATTGTGCATATTGGTATCTCAAAGATACATATTAGTATCTCAATGGTGCATATTGGTATCTCAAAAATACATATTAGTAAAGTATCTCAAAACACATATTAGTATCTCAAAGATACATATTAGTATCTCAAAGGTGCATATAGGTGTCTTAAAGATACATATTAGTATAGTACCTCAAAGGTGCATATTACTGTATTTAAAAATCCAACTCCAGCATGTTCCTTCAACAAAGATAATTAAGTAACTTGAACAAAGATTTTTGTTGAAGGGGGTCCATTCATTATTTTGTGTTCACTGAATGAAAAAAGCATAATCATTCAGCTAACAAATATTATTTTGTTGACTGGTCTTAGATATCTAAGTTTTTGTCCAATTCGTTTACCCAACTTGCCAAACTGAGTAATCTGAACAAGCAGTTAAAAAAACAATGGTCTGAATGGTTCCAGGCATGCATTGCGAAATGTTCACTCCTTTGGTTAATATATTTACTAAAAAGATGACTGTTTTAATGTTTGCTGGAAGTCAGACAAAGACTTTGTTTAGGAGACCTTTCTATGTACAATCCCACAGTCCAAAATATGCAGGTTAGCTGAATTGAATATACTAAATTGCCCTTTACACAAATTGGGTGTGGATTACTTTATGGACAGATGCTATAATGGTGTTTTTACAATCTCAATCTTAGTTAAGAAGACTTAGGTCACTGGTTGAGTAAACACAGAAATTTGCTTATTGCCTAATCAGTTTAAGTTGGTTCAACTTGTTGGTTTAAGTTGACATTACTCAGTAAATTGAGTTGAACTACATCATCCAGGAGTTGAGTGAACTCAAAAAAGCTGTGCAGCAAGTTGCCTTAAAAAATATTTTTTCCAGTGTATGTTTAGTATGCTATTGTGTATCGTGTAAATAACTAATAATGTTACATTAACATGCGGACATCTATTCAGCCTGCTGTTCTGTGTGCTATTGTTTAGTTAAAATAACTTGCCTTTCCAGAAAAAATGTCTGTTCTTCGGCTTGGATTTTGTGAAATAATTTTCTAAATAAATGTGACGCGTAGTCCATTGGGACTTATATATGTTTTTTCCTCTTCATGACGCATTTTTGATTGATGCGACTGACCGTCGGTTCACACCAGCCGCATTTGAGGTGTCAAAATCACGTCTACCGCGCCTAGTTTGCCGCATGAACACTTTGAGTTTACTCGCTTCTTTTGTGCGTGAAAGCCGCGTGTGAAATTCTAGTCATCAAGACATTCACACGGAAATTCGCGTCATGGGAGGGGCTTCTGCGACACCGCTTGCTTCCTGTAATCACATCACTACTAGAGCAAGCTCCTGATTGGTTAACGCGGCATGTTTTTTCGCCGAAGTTCAACATTTTCAACTAGTGCGTTTACCGCGGAAATGCTCAATTCACGCCATTCAGGCGTACTAGACGCACGAATGAGACGAAATCACATCTGTCATGCTAAACGTCTCATTCGCCGCGAGACCTCCAGACGCGAGAACGCGTCTTCACATTGACTTAACATTGAAACGCTCGCGCTTGACGCCTCTACCGCGGCTGGTCTGAACGCAGCATTATACTCCGGAGCAACTTATATTCCGGAAAATACAGTAGTATCTCAAAGATACATATTAGTATCTCAAAGGTGCATATGAGTATCTCAACGATACATGTTAGTATCTCAAAGATGCATATTAGTATCTCAAAGATACATATTAGTATCTCAAAGGTGCATTTTAGTATCTCAAAGGTGCATATTGGTACCAAATCTGATGGTACATGGGCAACTTTGGGCAGTTTTAACCTAGTGGTTAGAGAGTTGGGCTTGTGACCCAAGAGTTGTGGTGCCCTTGAGCAAAGCACCTTACCCTAATTGCTCCTCGGGCGCTGGGATAGTGGCCCACTGCTCCGGGCACATGTGTGTGCATCACTGGGATGGGTTTAATGCAGAAGTCACATTTTGAGTATGTGTTGCATGCTTCTCACTTTCACTTCACATACTATGGAGTTTTTAAGGTGCACTGCCCTAGTGATAGCTGGGGTACATATTTTGTCAATTTCTAACAGTGTACACAGCGATGTGTTTCTAAATATCTATTGCTACACATATTGGACAGAATACAGTGCTGGGTTAAAAATAACCCATTGCTGGGTTGTTGTTACCTAACTTTAGGTTTAAATGACACAGAATTTGGGTTGAATTCATCCCACCTATTGGGCTTTTCATATTTAACCCAACTTTGGGTTAAAACAACCCACCATTTTTTAGAATAAAAACTTAAAAACTATGATTACTGTATGCCATGTCCTGTGTAAAACAGCCCTAACTTTCATTTGCTTCAACATACTTTCGCTGCTGCTCTAAGATTTTTATGGTGCCCCCTTTGGGGATTTGGACTATTTTAGTTTCTCATGTAATATTTGACAGCCTGGACTATGTATATCACTTAAAATGATTTGGACTTAAAATCCCACTGTGTTACTCAAGCACCAGTTTTGCTCAAAGGTAAATACTGAGCCCTAATTCACAAAGACAGTTTGAGAATAATACAAGAGAAACCATGTGAAACAAACGATTGAAGCAGGGTGGACTAAAGAGAAGAGAGTACTGTAATGTGGTATTTAACTGTAAACAGAGTTGCGGTACACCCTGTGTGGTCTCGCAGCAGTACTCTGGATCTACAGTTCTCTACTACGAGCTTATGTTAGGAAAGGGGAGAGGTCCAATAAGCAGGCCTTTCTGATGCAGGAACAACACTCTGCCAAATCCTCCTTTTGTCTCAACACAGACAGCACCACCATCAGAGTCTCTTCTCAATCCATTCCTCTTAGCTGTTGTATGGCAGCATTTACTTGCATGGCTGTTCACAACCTGCAGGGAAAAGAGAAAAGGGGACTTTTATTCATGTATCTTACAATCTCTTTCTTTTAGTGTGCATCTTCTTGAGCTGGAAACATCATAGCCCAACGCAGAGCACATTTGGAGGTCATATATATTACCTGGTTATTACTTAAAGCACATTACACTCATTGTCCGAGTTGTCTCCCATCATCTATTTAACCTGCTTTTAACAGATCTAAACATCTAGAGCATTCATGCATTCCTGTACAGGTTGTAAATATAAAATAATGATAAGAAAATCTCTTTTGGGAAAACCAGTGTTCCATGAAGAATTTGTACGTTCATTCTTGCAAAATTTGATTTATAGGTACAATTACATGGCCTCAAATAAATTTTATACACGTATTTTATCTCAATTTGTGGAGGCAAAGAATACTGTCAAAATTTTTACAACTGCTGTTCTTCTGTTTGCCAACCCCCACATGAGCTATGGCTTGGCCTGGGTTCGGGGTATATCAGACCAACTGGCCCTAATGCAAGTACTATATTTTTCCATTGCTAGGGAAATAGACGTTTTAAAAATGCCTTTTAAGATGCACTGGAAGCAATATTATACTAAATAACCTGTCAGGGTGGGTTCACATCTGGTTCTTTTCAAAAAAGAACCAAACTCACAACTTCAAGTGGGTCAAAAAGACAAAGAATCCAATTCTCTTTGTATGAATCCTGCCAATGGTTTTGAAAGTGAGGTCAGATTTTGTTTTACTTAACCCATCAGATGGGACCTCAAAAACAATTGATATTACACAGATGTGAATAAAAGTCGTTCTGTTCCATTCACTTCGAAGAGCTTTAGTTTGCTTTCGAGTTTGTTTGGACCGTTCATATATACGTGTGAATCACTTTCAGACACCTAAAACGAAATAGTACACCCCCCATAATTTTTTGTTGTTGAAAATATTTATAAAAAATCAGACAGAAAGAGTAAAACAAACGAAATCACGATCCAGTCGGCATTACAGAGTAGCAAACCAAAATCTAAAGAAACCAAAGTTATTAGCACTCCATTCACACAACACATTGATCTTAGAAAATTGCCATAAAAGAGTCTGAATGCAAACTTGTCCTGAAATTGATCCTGAGATTGCTCCCGCAATGTGGACCTATTAACATTGCTGTAACATTTCCGGAAAGCGTCCTGTGTAAACGAAAAGCAGGAACAATGCCATAAGGGGTGTGTTGTAGCATGTATGCGTTACAATAACTTACAGTTGTTATCCTTCAGGTCTTTTAAGCTAGCCCGGCTCCGCCCTCCTACGTGCTTCCGCTTAATTTTCATTTCGCTTCAGTACAACGTCTGGGACTGCTGTGTAGAGGTGGCTAAGAACGATGACGTTGACGTCGTGCGCCAGACTGAGTGACATACGTCACGACCAAACATTAGCGATTGGTTATGGCAGATTCAGAGTGACTCTGGGCAGATCCAATAGTTTTAAACTTCAACAGAGGACCCTCCTTAACGGAAGTAACGCTTTGCAATGGAGCGTGGCCAGACTCTCTGTACAAATGAAATGAATTGGACCAGGCTACTTTTAAGCTGCCTTTCACTGTACGCGACATTCGGACACGACTGTTGGAGTTCGCCTTCTAGTGGCAGTTGTTTTAGATTTGAATACACTGACATACATCATTTCGGGTTGGCGTATAACATGCAGTGTAGTCGCACAAGTTCAATTTTTTAACGAATTCAACGCTCAAAACGGATCTGAAAATTACGCATTCGCAGATAGTCGGCACCTCATGCAGCCCCTTTGCGACTCCCCATAGGAAATGAATGACATCCGGTTTGTCCGTCGTTTGGTACAGTAAATAAAACGGTTTACTGCAGGGGTTTTCACAATGAGAAATGTATGCAAACTGGGATGAAGAAGAGATTATCTGGGACCTCCTCAATTTCCGTGCTGAAGCTAAGAACCTTTACTAGCTTAATGGAGCGGTATGGGATGTGCTAGTTTATGATTAAATCAGAAAAAAAGGACATGTGTGGTTTGAGAGAGAAATCGCACATAATAAACAAACTTAAGACGCTGTGAAAGAAAACACATCACACACTTATGTCACAAGTCTTTATTATGGGATCTTTACGGGATTTGCGCATGCACAGATTCCAGATAATCACTGCCAGTGTGAAGGAACCAAAATCGAACTCATTTTCTGTGTATATTCTGTTAATCTGTGTGTGAAAAAGAGTGAACTAGTTACACAAAAACAACCCAACACTGAAAAATAACAACCCTGATAAAATCAGGTTAACCCAATGGATGCATAGTTAAAACAACCCAAATATTAGCAACTTCAACAAACTACACCTGTTAGTGTCCCATGTGACAGTGAGCCTCTCTGTACCGGGCTAGAGTGGTTTTTTTTTGAGAATAGGATTTAAAAGCTCAGATTTTCTCTTGGTTTTTGTTCTCTTCCACTTGGCAAAAAGAGGGTTGGAGTTTTTCCAGTTGTCAAGGGGACTGTGATTATCACCATCAAATGCCATTTTGTTGAGTTGTTATTTCAAGTTAAGCCCGGCTTCCCCGGTTCTCTCTGTTTCTTCTAATTTGCGGTGCTAGCTTGAGGAAACTCTAAACTGAGCTCGAGATCAGATGCACACTGCACTGTTTCCCACAGTTGGAAGCAGGCGGCACAGGCCAGATATTTGACACTAATCAGTCATTAATAGCGTAATGCAGCTCCTGGCCAAACCAATGAGACCGGGCCTGTGACAGCTGCTGGTATGTCTAAGCAAGATTCCAAGAACACACAAAACGCAGAGACAAAGAACAGAGTCTATTGTGAAGCTCCTTTTCTTTTCCAGCGCCTGCGTTTCTTTCCGTGTGATAGTTTCAAGATGGCGAGAGAAGAAATATGGGATGCTAACCACTGGGATGAAATAACCAGATCAAATGCTTGGAAAAGATGAATGAAAGAAAGTGACTGATGTTATTTTAGGCAGAGAAAGAGAGAATGGGTTTTCCAAGGCGCAGTCTTCATAGCCATGTGTTCCTTGATTTGTTTTGTGGTTTGTTTTTAGATTTTCAGTGTAGATCACGTTCCGATCTGGAGACACACACAGATTTACATAAGCTGAGTTCACAGTGAGATGGCTGTGATCCAAAGCTGGTATCTAGCACCTGTTGGAGCCTTGGATCTGGATCATGCAATTGTGAATCCAGCCTGAAACACAAGCAGCATGCGCTATGTGCAGCCCTTACATCAGATATAACAATGAATCACCATTTCAAGTTCTTCAAGTCCTTTATATGTGTTATGGGAGATTGGAGAGCACAGCAGTGATTAAAAAATTGGCTGAACCCAATATTTTTATGTTTGAATCATGTCTGGCCTGTCTTGCTGTGGTGGATTTCCTCCTGCAAAACATGAAAAAAATGCAAAGCATTTAAAGGTTATGCTACAAATAACAGCTTGGACTATTGCATCAACCTAGTGTTGTAGTTCTCTAGACCGGTCTCAAGACCATGTTTTGATCATCTTGGTGTTGTTTCGGTCTCAACTGTCTTTGGTCTTGGTCACAGACTTATGCTGCGTTCACATCAAACGCGAATGATTTCAATGCTAAGTCAATGTAAAGATGCGTTTACGTGCATCTGGAGATCTTGTGGCGCGAATGAAGCGATTCGTATGTACGGCGCCACGCTAAACGCCTCATTCGCGTCGCTAGACTTCCAGATGCGCGTAAACGCGTCTTTACATTGACTTAACATTGAAATCATTCGCGTTTGGTGTCTAGTTTGCGTAAATGACGAGAATTGAGCGTTGAAACGCGCGAGTTGAAAAATCTGAACTTTGGCGGAAAATCGTGCCGCGTGAACCAATCATGCTTGCTCTAATAGTGATTACAGGAAGCAAGTGGGGTCCTAGAAGCCCCTCCCATGATGCAAATTTCTGCGTGAATGTCTCAAATGACGAATTTTTTTACGTGCGGCGTTCACGTGCAAATTAAGCAAGAAAACTCAAAATGTTCAAGCGTCCAACTACGCGCAAATATAACACGTTTTTGCCGCCTCTAACGCGTTTGGTGTAAATCCAGCATTAGTGGTCTCTGGATTTTATTTCAAGACCACAACTACAGAAATTACATTAAACTGTTGGTGCATTATCATAACTCATGATTTCTTTTGTTACTGTTGTGCTGGTAAGAAATGAATGGGGGATTGTCCAAAATGAAATCTGTCAACAAATTAATACAAAGGCCCACAATATCCAAGATGTAATTCCATCCAGTTTTTGATGGTCTTGCTCATGTCTCTGTCTCGATTATCTTTGGTCTTGGCCCCTCAGAGTTTTGGTCTCAACAACCCCTGGTCTTGGCCATGTTTTGGTCTTGGTTTAGGTGGTCTTGACTATAACACTGCTTTAAACCAAGCAGTAAACATAAAGATATCCCTGCTTCTGAACTATTTAACCATCCATTTTCCAAATCCACATGTCTTGCAGGGTCATGGGAAACTGGAGCCTATCCCAAAGTTTTGGGCGACAGACAGAAGACCAATCTATCCTCTGTAACTATACCACCTTCTATTTTTTTTACAAATGGCCCTCTCTCATTAATAGCTGTAGTAAATATCTGATCTTTAAAGCCTGTAAACCGTGCTAGATTGTTTCCCAGTGTAATGAATGGAAAAACTGTGTGCCCCTTTGGCACGTCTTTCCACTTTAGCCTCTTCAGATAGGGGTATAATAAGACCTGATGTGACTTCAGGGCAGGATTGTGCATTTGACTTCAGGCTTGCATGGATTGTCCATTTATGAAGAGATTGGTTCAAATATGCAGAGGAAGAGAGAGCAGCACTTTCCCACAGTGTTGCAGAAAGCCAGCGTGAGCGTTCATGAGATCTGTGCACTACACTTCCCTGCGGGCACACAGTAAGGCCATTCGAGCATAGAGCCATTCCCTGCTTCATTTAGCCTGACTGGAAAGGTGTGTGGTTTGGGAATTCTACACACGTCTGAAATGATGAGGATTTGCATGTATATTTTGTATAGTAATCATAGCCTAAATATTACATTTAACAAACAATTACAGTTGAGCAAACTGAAATACTTAAACAAAGCACATCAGAATTTCTTGAATTTCTTGAGACAATTGGATTCATTGGTGGATTTTTTTCATTGTGGGGTGGTTGTGCTCACACACTGCCAACTCACATTTATGTCCAAACACCTTGTAACAGTGGATTTTGCATAATATTTGCTCTTGTAAACCAACAATAGAATTTGTCTATATTTCACCCAACCATAGATTGATGAAACAACCCAGCATTTTGTAGAACGAACCAGACAAATGTATTGGTGGTATAACGTATAAGTGTGTCTGTTGCTGTTGACAGAGTTTTAAAGTAGCTTTCTGAAAAGTAGTAAGAATGACCAAAGGATCACCCGCCGATGCCACTGCTCGGTTTGGCAAAAGACCTCAGATGAACAAAGAACATGTGTAACGTGTAAAGCTGTTGCTACACTCTGGACACCTGTTGCTGACCACAACAAGCATGAAAACGAACTTGGCCCAAAACGTTGGGATCACTTACAGCTAAAAGCCTCCCTGAAATCTCTCAAACTCTATGCCGTGCCTCTTAGCGAGCTCCTCCGTTGGGCCACTTTCCCCCCTTTTCCTCGCATTTTTACGGCTATCCAATATCAACTACAGTGTGCCATTTGTCTTTTATATTAACATTGCGCTTTTAACTTTTCCTCATTGTGGCCACAAAGGTATGAACCCCCCTCAGCGTGACCGACGTGTGGGAATTGTGTTTTTGAAGAGGACTTATCCTGGATTAATGCAGACTTTTAACATTAACCCACAACAATTTACCACAACGTTTGCAAAGCATGAACAGCATCGTGCCATGTGCAGATGTTAGATCGCATTTCAAAAGGCTTCTAAAGGACATTCAGTCTTATTTTGGATGTGTTACGGCACCTGAAGCTTTCATGTGTCCCACACCGTCCCACATGTATGTGCAAGCTTCTTAGTCCTGAATGTTATGCTTTGTGCAAAAGCTTTCAATGGCTTATGAAATGCAACCTCTGTTTGGGTAAAACATGGACATTCCCAAGCACTGGGTTTGAATTCTCCTGGAAAATGCCCATATTTGACCCATGGTTTGAAACAAGTGGTTGAGTGGTTGGGTTTGTCCATATTTGCTAAATACAATTGCGAAACAGATATTCTCAATCTGGAAGTTTTAAACCACTTTTTTGACTTCAGTAAAAGAATACAAAACAGTTCTCCTGGGCAATGTGTTGGCATGCATTATTAAATCAGTTCTGGGCAGCTGCAGTGCAGCATGAAGTCCGTCCGATTTCCATTCGGCACGCCAGTGTTACGACAACTACAAAGGGCCGAATGCACTCATGCTCTAGTGCTCATCTAAATATGCTTTCATATGTTCAATCGAGGCTTAAACGTACCGCCTCTTTAAACTTGAGGCCATGTTTGCGCTCTGCGTCTGTCGCCCGTAGTTTTTGACTCATGTGGTTTACCATTCCCACAATACAGATTTGCTGCATGTGGTGTGGCCGGGCCGTTCCGTTTCCTGCAGTTTCAGCTTGCAAGCTTGTTTCTTTTTTCTGACAGATTGCATCAATCAAACGCAAATAAGGAGTCATGACTTTCTACACATCCATGTTCTTCTGACTTTCCCTCGAGTGGGAAAATCCTCAGGATGGAATTTTCTTTTCCTCTCTCTCTCGTCGTCTTCTTTGCTTCCCACAGACGCCCCCAGCTTGATGACTTTGACTTCCCACATTTAAGGATGGCTAAAAAAAGCATCTTCAAAATTGCAACCAGAAGTTCCTTTGACCCCCCTTTTCTTGTTTATGAGGCTAATGGGGCACTAAGCACTGGGAACCGATGCAGATCTCATAGCCCTGTTTGAGCCCGAGTGTAAGAATCTGAATGCAATTCTGTAATTAACCTATACATACCTCTAGTACCAGTAAAATGTCAATCAAAACCCCAGCGGCTCATTTTACGGACTTGCATATGAGATTCTCACAGTCAAGCCAAGTACTCATAGCTGAAATAAACTGGGTTCACCCGTGAAGCTCAACCGTGTCTCACGTCAATTCGTGGGTCAAAGGCAACCTCCCACAGGACGACACAGAAGGATTGCATGAGGCTGTTTAATGAGATCACTTCCTGTGCAACCATAAGCGGCGGTGAGAACGCTATCAGCAATATAGAGCAAGATGGGAGGCTGTTACGGCGATCTGTTCCCACACTCGTAGTAACGTACAATGGAAAGTTTTTCTTGAAACAACACATGCTGTTTTGATAAACATAACCATGATCAGATAAAATATGCTATTTATGAAAGTTTACTATTACATTTTCCATGGCCTCATTACCCTGGCTTTTTAATAAGTCGCACTTTATGTCTACATTTACTTCAGTGTAGTTATGTAAGACGATGTATACGATTTATGTATATGAAACATAACGTTTGTGTACATGTTTTACATTGTTTTACTTTTAAAGTATCCGTGTGTAATTACTGTACACTTTTGAGCTTACATTTCTATGCTGTCCCCTGCATATTAAAGCAGTGACCGGATATAATATCAAACGCTAAAGTGATGTTTTTTATTCATACATCATGGATTCTGACATGCTTGCGCCATTATTGTAGTTTGTTTTATTATTGTACAAAATAGGATTGTGCAATAATCATATTTTCTGTTTTTCCTCCACCTGAAAAGATCACGGTGTAAAGGATTGATCATCTTTTTGATGCAAATCTTAATGTGATATGAATTTGCAGGTTAGAGTTCACCACACTTATATCTTGAAACTAAAAATGCTAATATTTTCACATGAGTTTGCATTTCGTGACTGCAGCTTTTGCACGCGTATGAATAAAAGTCAATGGAACAAAAAGTGTAGTGTGAGCAAATGCATGTTTATACTTTATATACACTCACCTAAAGGATTATTAGGAACACCATAATAATACTGTGTTGGACCCCCTTTCGCCTTCAGAACTGCCTTAATTCTACATATCATTGAGTTAACAAGGTGCTGAAAGCATTCTTTTGGCCCATATTGATAGGATAGCATCTTGCAGTTGATGGAGATTTGTGGTATGCACATCCAGGGCACGAAGATCCCATTCCACCACATCCCAAAG
Source organism: Misgurnus anguillicaudatus (assembly GCF_027580225.2). Classification (NCBI taxonomy): domain Eukaryota; kingdom Metazoa; phylum Chordata; class Actinopteri; order Cypriniformes; family Cobitidae; genus Misgurnus; species Misgurnus anguillicaudatus. The sequence goes on from NC_073355.2 coordinate 13,808,456, forward strand.
ATGCTCTATTGGGTTGAGATGCATTATCCTGCTGTAGTAGCCATCAGAGGATTGGTAGGCCGTGGCATTTAAACGATGCCCAATTGGCACTAAGGGGCCTAAAGTGTGCCAAGAAAACATCCTCCACACCATTACACCACCACCACCAGTCTGCACAGTCGTAACAAGGCATGATGGATTCATGTTCTCATTCTGTTTACGCCAAATTCTGACTCTACCATCTGAATGTCTCAACAGAAATCGAGACTCATCAGACCAGGCAACATTTTCCCCGTCTTCAACTGTCCAATTTTGGTGAGCTTGTGCAAATTGTATCGTCTTTTTCATATTTGTAGTGGAGATGAGTCGTACCCGGTGGGGTATTCTGCTGTTGTAGCCTATCCGCCTCAAGGTTGTGCGTGTTGTGGCTTCACAAATGCTTTGCTGCATACCTCGGTTGGTACGAGTGGTTATTTCAGTCAAAGTTGCTTTTCTAGCTTGAATCAGTCGGCCCATTCTCCTCTGACCTCTAGCATCAACAAGGCATGTTCGCACACACGTGCTAAACTGTTCGCTTTAAATGCTTATGCGAATGTTGATTCATACCAAAATGATTTTTTGCATAGTTGTGTGGGTTACATATGTAACTGTTGTTCCCTGAGAAGGGAACAACACGCTGCATCTCTCTTGCCATACTTCCTGTGTCTCTGTAACGCCGTTAAGCTTCGTTGTCGTTAAGCTTCACCATTGGTTGAATTTGATATACACATTCAGACACACTTACCCCTGGAGGCGTCCCCAAAGTGTCACCGGAGTGTCGCATGACGAGTTACCTCAAAAGGGAATTGTAACAATGTATCTTAAAATGTAACACGGTGTAACCTTGCTCTCACTTGAAATGTGTCCCCATTTAGTCCTTGAATTTTAGGGTATTGGACCTGGAAAGTTCTTGAAAGGTCCTTGAATTTGAAGTTAACTAATATGTTGGAACCCTGTATGTTAAAATTAGTCAGGACAAGGTGTTTTTAAATTAAAGCAGCTCAAACATGCATTTTAGTCTGGGACTAGGATAAGCCCTGTCTGGGAAACCGCCCCAAAATGTTTATTCTTATGTAAGCAGACAGACACCTAATATAAATAGATACCCATCAATGTGAAATGTGAATAAAAGCTAAAACACTTCTTGTGAAATTTGACTAAATGATTACAAAGCGATTACAATTCAAAGGCCTGTCTCCAAAATTGTGTCCTGTTCTGCTTTGATGATAACAAGCACTAAATGCGTCCCATCATGTCGGTGCCTCTTTCTCTGTCTTATATATGAAATATCCTGGCGGATTTTGGAATTTGATCTCTGTGAGACACTCATAGCAGATTGTCACTCACACTCTCACAGAAAGTGCAACATGCTGCCCCAGTTATAATCACACCAGCCGCATACAGGCCCTTTCAGAGCAATAGGGGTGAGATGTTTAAAAGCATAATGTAACAAATGTTATCTGTTCACCTGTGATGAGTACCCACATTGGCTGGCTTTAAAACGTGGGGGCATCATTTGTTAAGAAAAGTGAAATAAAGAGATGAAGAACACGAGCAGGTGAGACTTTATGACTGCATTGTATTGTCAATGCACTCACCACAACCTCCAGTCCACATCTGTAAGATGAACATTGGAAGAGAAGAACATTTTATCTAAATTTAGGACAGAAGGTTTAGAATTTTGTTTTGTTGCAGATTTGCTGATGTATACCTACACTCAATAAAAGACAGTTGACCGAAATATCTCATTGAATCTTGTGGGTCTTGACCAGTGGCGGTTCTAGACGAATTTTACTAGGGGGGCCAAGGAGGGGCCAGTGTTTAACCAGAGGGGAACATTAAAAAATGGCAACACATGATATTTAAGATTATAAACTTTATTTTACTTTACAATACACATTTATTTTGTACAAGAGTGAGTGCAGGTTGCAAATAGGAAGGGCCATAAAAATACAGTACAGGGTACAAATACATCCAAGTATATTTACAGTTTTATTATATTCCTCCTGTGTTATGCACGGATATGTAAGAAAATAATGACAGCGTTTTTCACAATGTCCTGTTTAAAAATTAAGTCAGAGAGATGTTGATTTTGCCGGTTGTTGATGAGCAACAGCTGTGAATGATCACAACGCACTGAAGCCGCCACATCATAAGTGAACAGTGTCCCAATGTCAAGTGAGTCCTTACCAGTGCCCGAACCTGCATACACGATACACTAATTCATGAACTCGGGGAGCTATAGAGGGTATGCATTGACGTAACTTTTTCACGTGACCACGCCGGAACTCGCCCAGTTGAGTGGCAAACATTTACCAAAATAGCTGGTTTTCATAGCGGACGGGTGATTCTCACGAAAACTTGGTTTTAAAAATGTCAAGCATGAAAATGTAAAAATTACTTAAATTTACTTTTTTTTCCCACCAGACATTGAAAAACAAAGTCTGGAGTAAATGGGAACATTAATTTAAAAACTTTTACTTATCATTTAACACTTTTTGTAACATAATTTAAAAAAGTAGTCCTAAAAAATCTCATTACCGCAACAGTCAGAAAACATCAACACTGACATATTTTTAAAATGACATGACAAACCTGAAAGAACATAATTTGGAGATTCTGCACATGCATTTAAAATCAAAGTATTATGCTTCTATTAATTAAATTAACATTTAATAAGCATCTGTTGCGTTAATGATAATCAAAATGTCGTGTAAGCATTCTGACTAGACAATATTTCAAATTAACTGTAAAAAAATGATCTTACCTGGTAGCCATCTTGAAGTAACTGGTCCATGTGCTTGGTCACTCAAAATCAAACTTTAATAAAATTCTGTATGTGTGCTTAAACTGTTCTCAAAAAGTGTTGCGGAGGATGAGAACATCAGGCATGGACACATCATTTTCCTAATTTTTCATCATTATTATTATACATGAATATTCAGTAAATATTTTTTCTGTCATCTAAAGTAGTCTAGCAAAACATCCATTTATTTTTTTTCTTAATATTTTTGTGTTAATTTGATTAAATTACAACATAACGCATGTTCAAACACAGCCGGACACATTGCGGTAATGAGAATTTCAGCAGAAAATGAGATAAAATTTACAATTATAAATTCTTATGTTGAAATCACACATTGTGCAAGGTAGAACACAGTATTGTGTTAATTCTGATGCTTTTTAATGTTACTATATTACACATTTTAAAGCTAAAATCATTAGTGCCGTGGTGTTTCAATGGTTTCGTGAGAATCACCCGGGTGCTGCGAAAATGCCAGTAAAACTGACTATTATCAGCTTAAATTGAATTTAGTTGGACTTAGCATAGGTGGACAATACTTAGTTACATTAGTTACATTTTCCAAGCATCTGTGCTTTATTAGGGTGTTTGTATTGGGAAAAATTTTACTTCACTACATTCTAAAGCATATAATCATACTGTGTATTCTTTAATGTTGCATATTAAAATTTATTTAATACCTAATTACATTAAAATTGTGTACTTTTACTTGAGTAAAAATACGTTAATGTACTTAAATATTAAATGTAAAACAAAAACTTGTAATAGCGTAAAAAAATATGATAATATGCTTTTGAATGTATGTTTTCCAAAGAAAAATATGGATAAAATACAAATATTTTTAAATTGAAAAAATATGTAGAAAGTAGAAAGTAAAACCTCTCCTTGATAGTGACCCTAGCAACTTGTCAACCCATCTGTGGACGTTGGCATGAACGATCTATTTACTTCTCCTTTCTGTGATTTTGGCAGTTACCTCCAAATTCTTGTAAAATCTGTTAATACAGTCTATCGCACATCTTACAGTCTATCGCACATCACACCCATTTTGACCCGTTTTCCCTGTGTTTTCGCTGATTTCACACTGACTGTACACAAATGCTGACGCTCTGTCTTTTGCTACTGAGTGGGCATAACCGCAGTCCTTTTCATCGATGGTGACGTCACGTGCATACCCTCTATAGGGAACACAGCAGGTGGGTACAGTGATTGGGTGCGCCGCTCTTATTTACCCGTGTAGAACATTGCATCGGCATTAGTTCCGCTTTTGGCGCTCGCGTGTAAAATCATAATAAATTCATACTTTTTTATTTGGTCAGCATGGGGGGGGGGGCACAGGGGTGGCAAGGGACATGCCTACAGAGGCACGGGTCTCCCTGGGCCTCCGTGTAGAACCGCCACTGGTCTTGAATTGTTTATCAGCTGCTGAAAAGGAGATGTATTTAGACTCAGAAAAAGCTATGTCTGTCTATCTAAATATCTCTTTATTCAATTTCCCTTTATTGTACTTTGATTTTTAGTACTTTATTGTTTGTCTGTCTGTCTGTCTGAGCAGGGCACAACCTAACACTTTTTGGGTTTGGCTCTGTCATTCAAAAAATATTTAAGTTAGATTAATCATTTTTTACATAAGCAACACACACATTTCTGCTACAAATTAACACTTAAAGTTTGTTTGTGGGACCTACCATTATCATACTTGTACACCGAAAGTGACAGACGTGCAAACTTTACATCTTACCCCATAGGTGGGGTTCATTGTAACAAACAGAGGGTTTGTTGTAACACCTGCTAGAAATTTTGTTTAAACACAAATAATTCAATAAAATTCCATCTCTATACTAAAGGTGGATATTGTTTATATATCTGCCTATAATAGATAGATATCCACACATTTATCCATTCATGATCCTTCACCTAACCATCCCTGTATTATGCATCAATGCATTTAAATAGATTTTTTTAAGTGCTGCACAATTAAGACAAAAAAAATCATAATTGTGCGTTATTTCCCCTGATATTGTATTAACAATTACCATTTCGGAATAGTATTTTCATATTCATGTTTTCATTTCATTATCATTGTATATTGGAAGGCTTAATTGTAACACGGTGTTACAACTAACCCCGCTGTGTAAAAATGTTTTTTATCCCAGCTCTCAGTTACTAGTTGCTGACATGTTTCAAAATGGTGCTATGTTTTAAGACAGTGATTAAAATAATATAAGGTTGGATTTGGTGAATTACACACTCAACTCAGAAATCGGGAAAAAAAAGATGAAGAAATTCACTTCCATGCCTCCAAAACACACAATATCTTAACGAAAACACATCAAAACTTTTCACTAATTCACAGGAGATCATCTACTGACAGTAAGAGAAAATGACCACAAGCACAGATTGCTCACCCCTGTATAAATATGTAAAGTAGCCGTGTTACAATTAACCCTACGCTATTTTGTGCCCCGCTCACCCCTACTTTATTGTCTCTCTCTCTCTCTCTCTCTCTCTCTCTCTCTCTCTCTCTCTTTTCTTTTAAAAAGTATTTTATATTAAAATTTAAAGTAAACAAAAATAATAAGTTTTAAATCATTTGAATATTCTCTTTCTCTGTAAGTTGTGTAATTTTCACAGACATTAGCCCCTCCTGTTTTCAATCTCTTTTCTAGAAATGATTGACGTTGTTTTTCACACTTTGGCAGACGAGCAGGAACATGTCATTCCCCTTTTCGGCACGGAGCCCGTGTGAGCAGTTGGCAAACCCAACACACCTTGTGGGAGTGGGTGCAAGGGTGCGGCCATGGGCTCCGTCTGAAGACTCGTTCTCTCCAAGTTCAAGCTAATGGATGCGTCGGTCGCGCAAGCTGGAGTCACGTCCTCTCTTTCCGACCTACCAGCCAAGAACAACTCTGTGCGTCTCTCTCGGGGGTTTCATTAGACGGAAAAAAACTGAAGACAAATAAATGAAGTAACCCCAAAATTGTTGCGTGTGCGTGGGAGAGTTCAGATCTCTTAAAATATCTCAGGCTAAGAATTTAGAAAAGAACATGGTTATCTGGATTGTTTCACCATACAAGGATCTGCCACCAGACCGCTTCAGAATCGCCACACCCTTTAGTTAAGGCGGATCGCTGGGGCATTGGGACGTTTTGTCTTTGTCCCTGCTCTCCGTCTTGTGAACACGTTTGATTCAACTCATCAATTCTTTAGTTGGGTGCTTCTGCCCCCTGTAAAATACGTAAAATACACCTGTTAAATATGCCAAAATAATACAAATTACAGAACGTAGGTGTAGGCCCACACCTAATTATGTTTTTTGAATGCACAGTAAAGGGATATAATTTTGTGCCAAGCCTCCTTAAATTCTTCTCAAAGCTGAACTTCAGTTTATACTCCCAACACAATAATGCAATATGCATAAATTTGAATGCATCTTTAAAATGTAATTGTTTAAAGTTTTGGTAGTGACTTTTGGTTTGCTTTACACACAAGCAAACATCATGCCATGATAGATTATAAAATAGCTTCAGATGTTTATGTAATTGTATGCAATAGTTTGACCTAATTAGTCGGCATCTATAAAGTCATGATGTCAGTTGGAGTAATTGTGCACTCCTACACACTAGCAGGGTGACACAATGACTGTCAAACAGCAAGGCTGACACGCGCCATGTTGCAGATTTACGCCGTTCAATTGTGTGCCGAGTCGATTGAGAACCTGTTGGTGAATCACACTCCCAGACTTTGGAAAACTCACTTAACCTGATTTGTGTTTGTCAAAGCTCCAGATTTTGGAACTGATTACAAAAACAAGCTTGTTTATAAGCTACCGTGTCTGACTGCAGACGCAAAACAAACAGATATATTACATCCATCTGGGAGAAGTGTTCGTTCTCACACTTTTTTTATTTGGGATATGCAAATGTTCTGTGATCATGTCTGTAAAATCCAGGCTAACGTTTCGTAATCGAATTATGAGATTAAGAAAAACAAGGTTTGATTTCATTACTCAGTCAGTATCAAAGATATCAAGGATATATTTTTACAGAAGGTTCTTTACATTATGTAAGATGATTTTATGTAAATCACATAAAAAATGACTTTAGATGGGTTTTCAGAGACCAGAAGCAAGTTTTTTGTGGGTTCCCTGAATAACTTAACTAATAGTTACAGACCGAACTCATCAGAATGTAACAGGGACTATATTTTATTCAGATTTGTTTGTCTAAATGTTTAGGATCGCTTAATCATTCTTAATATTTCTTATATCTGCCAAATTTTAGATTAAGAATGGAGTTGTGATGTAACTAAACAAATCCAAATTAATTAAAGGGGACATACTGTATCATGAAAATCTGACTTTTTCCATGTGTAAGTGCTATAATTGGCTCCCCAGTGTTTCTATCAACCTAAAAAATGTGAAAAAGATCAACCCAGTAACTTAGTTTTGGTAAATCATTCTCTGCAAGCATGTGAAAAAATAGGTAATTGAAATTTGTCTCCCCTTGTGATGTCAGAAGGGGATAATACCGCCCCTTTGCTGACACATACAAAGTGGCAATTTTAACATGTTATAATAAATTATCTGTATGGTATTTTTGAGCTAAAACTTCACATATGTACTCTGGTGACACCAAAGATTTGTTTTACATATTAATAAAGTCTTGTGAAATGTCCCCTTTAAACTATCCCTGTGTCCGAAATCGTATAACATGACACTACACTGAAAAAAAATGATTCATTCAATTTACTAAATTTTTTTAAGGTTCGTGGTTGCATTCAATTTATTTAAGCTACATTTAAACAAACAAAAAAATTAGAAAAATAAAACAAAATAAAAAACTTTTGTTTAAATGTAGCTTAAATAAATTTATTGCAACCACTTACCTTAAAAAAATTAGTAAATTGATGAATAATTTTTTCAGTTTACGTACTAAATAAAGATGAATTGAAGCACCAACTCATTAACTGTAAAAACCAGCTTAATCTTACAAGAATTCATATTTTACGCGTTGGCTAATTCGTATAAATTCGTACAAAGTGAATTGTACAAAAACATACGATTGTCATAAAAAACTGGGGAGCTAACCCCAACATCACAGTGGCAAAAGCAAATCGTACAAAAATGTACAAATATGGTCATACAAATTAATACGAATTAGCCACTTTGTAAAATATGTACGAATTGTCATGAGATATAGCGTTGGTTAAAACAGTATGCTCTATATAGTATAAATATGGGTAGAGTGAAAGAAAATTCGGACGTATTACATCGCCACGTCGATCCATCGCATGACATATGTTGTCATAATAACAAGTGAGACGTTAAAGCCACACTAAAGAGTTTTTGCTCTTTGCTCCCCCTACAGGTTGGAAGCGGAATTGGCCATTACCACTGTCGTAAATAATTTAGCCTACTGCAGCAAAGCTGGCTCTGATTGAATTGTAGGTCTGCCGTAAAGCAAGTTTTTGTAGTTTTCACTCGAACTACAGGACCGCGACCCGACGGTTGGAAACTTCTTTAGTGCGGTTTATGCCGATAGAGGGCTGCAAACTGAATGTGAAAGTGCCGTTCACCCTGTTTCGAGTGGATGAACGACTGAAACTTTTTTGGAAATGTTATTTTAAGGTAAAAAAAACTCTTTAGTGTTGCTTTAAGGAGGTGTGCACACCAAAGAGGCTAAAAACGCCAGACGGACTCTGACTGCAAGCTTTTTTCAGCTGAGCACTTTGGTTGCTGTAATACTTCTGCTTTGTTTATCAGTCGTTGAACGATGCGTCGGTCGGTTGTTGTGATGTTTATCCCGCCCCTCCTCCACTGTGATTGGACGGCCGTGTGAGAACTGACATTGACGAGCTTAGCTTTTCACCCATATTTGAATATATTTCACCTCACTGCGCTAAGCGCTGAGCGCAGAAAAAACGCTTTTTTTGAAAAGTGACAGGCTTCCATTGGAAACAATTGAAAACATACGCCGCCATCCGTGCATGCTACCTAACTTGGATAAAGCGCAAGTTAGCCACAAGGAACAGCTATTTTCCTTATGTATTTACATTTGAATAGAGTCACTTCACCACTTTCTGACATTTTTATATATGACAACACCTTTCCATCCTCTTCGTTGGGCGACTCTCTCCCGGGTTAGTAAAGTGCCGCTTGAGTGCACACTTCAAAATCTTTCCAGAAGTAGTCGGTCAACCGGGTACTTTTCGAATACTATGAATTCGGACATACTCGCCTTGCATACTGATTTTCGCCTACTACTATGGAGGAGGCGATTTTAGACATTACGTATATTTTTTAACGTTGTCACCCTTTGACTAAAATATGTAAAACCGTACTCTCTGCATTTTATCAAGCAGCTTCATGAGGTTTCACACGTATTTATAGTTTTCAAAGAGATGTTCACTATTCTGTTTGGCTGCTTTATCTTCATTCAATCCAAGTTCAAGTCCAAAACCATTTTTTAAAATACAATGTTTAGTTGTACATGATTAAAAACCCGAAAGTCCATTGAAGACTTTCTTTCCTAGCTGTCCCAGCTTTGAGATGTGATTCTGGGCCATACCCCATGTTTCACTGAAACGGGCTTTACATCAAGAGCCCCAGCGCTGTTTGCAGGCTCTTTTAATTGCTTTTCTTGTGGGCCACTGCCAAGTTGGATCCCCGCGGTGTGAAAAAAGACCCCAGAACTGCATCAGTCCTGAAGGCTCGTAGCCAGTCAGGCTAATCCCGTGTTCTTGGCTTATGAGACCTTTGGTGGTTTAGAAGTGTTGGCGTGTAGCGAGAGCTGTCAGTCTACAGAACTATAGGAGAGCTGTGGTTAATTTGTGTGAGAGGTACAGACCGTTGCAAAATAAGGACAGGGCTTTTGTGGCTGTGTTTTAAAGCATTATGCTTGGTCTGTGCGTGTGTGCGATGTTGCAATGTGAGTCATTGAGGAAAAAAGGACGCAGTGGGATTACCTCATATATTCCAGTTTCGTTGTAAGTTTGTAGACAATAGCGAGTGCTTGTTTTGCGGTCCATGTACGATATGATTTTATACGCTATGTTCATACATGTCGGTTTGCGGCTTTGCTCTTTCCTGCAGTTCTCCTGGCTCCGTTCATAACCCAGAACCCTGGGAGAATCTACCTTTAAGATTACTCAACTGTGCTGGAGCATGTCAAAGCATAACTGCAACACTAATGGCCCATGGATGAGATTGCAGCAATTGAGCTTCACAGTTTCACAACATTGAATGCGTGTTTACGTGTATGAACTTTCAGGTTTTGTCACTGCCGTGTTTTGCAGTGGAAAGCGATGAGCGTGTTTAGCAACCCGGTGTCTGCATGGACTTGCATGTGTCGTGATTCAAAGCAGAGGTAAAGCGATGGAGGACGGGTGACGGATAACGGTGAGGCCCAGCCGGTTTATCTGGTTCTCTGTTTGGGACGCAGGCAGTCAAGCGACAGCTTGCCCTCTCCGCTGCTCCCAGAGCCTGGGAACGAGCTCACCGCTGTGCCTCAGCCTCTCCACACACACTTGGGAGCCTTTCCCATCCATTTCATGTTTGTTTTTTTCCTGTGTGGACTTGTGTGTTGCAGAGAAAGAAAAAGTGGGAAAGGGGAAGGGGGCAGGGAGCGGAGGGGTTGTAAAAAAGATGAAGTGCTCTTATATTTCCCAAACAATATTCTGAGAAAGAAGCTAAACTATTTTAAACACAGGCATATTTGTCTTGTCTTTAGTGAAAGGAACTGACATGAAATATTTATTAATCTCACTGGAACAAACTCAGTATTGAGGGGCTTTCCAAGCCTTGCCAGAAAATGCGACACTTGGGTTTCTGTGTTATCACTAAACACAGTTCTTGAGCACATGAGTTCATCATTTATTTTAATAATGTCATTTTTTTCTAAGTCAGAAAAGTTGATAAAACTTGATAATCTACACCATAGTGTAGCTTAGCTTAGCGTTTTGTAAATTTACTTTTATTGTAATTGTCCGGCTGCAATCTTAACTCTTTCCTCGCCATTTACGATTTATCTCGTCAATTAAAAGAAAACATTTGCATAAAAAACGTGTTTCTGGTGAATTTTTATGTTAATCTGCAAAACTGCGATTATCCACTAGATGGCGCACTTACCCAATTTATGAAAAAACGTAGTCAAAACGTAATTTACTAATTTTAAACTATATGTATGTTTTGATAATCGTTCTGAATCTGATCATTAACAATATTCCTTCACAAAAATGCAATTATTTCAGCTTTTTTGGGGGCAGATTTTGGGACATTTCCTAGACTGTACGATTACCCTGTGATTAACGGGTGTGGTACAATTCAATAAAATTTTATTTATATTGTGCTTTTCACCAGTGTTTCAAAGCAGCTTTACATTAATAAATGCAGGATATAATAATAATAATAATAATAATAATAATGTAAGAATAATCGGTGGACAACTTAAGTAGTGGTAACACTTTACTCAAAGGGGTGTTCATAAGACTGACATGACACCTTCATTATCATGACATAACACGTGTGTTCACGAACATGAAGGAGATTTTATGGATGTTTATGATAACTGTCATTAAGTGTCATTCGCCCAATTATGTCATTTTTAATGCAAGAGTGACATTGTTAGATCTCTTTGTTATGACAACTTGACATAAACAATACATCATAACTTGTCATGACAACTTGACATTATCAAGGCAACATAACTTGGCAGCAGATTTATTATCAAACCTAAGAAACTACCTAGCTTTATGGGTTGACATTATATAAACTGTCATGGTATTGGTTTTGTCATGAGGCCATTATAATTGTGTCATGTATATTTTTCTGTCCCCTTTTTACCAGTAATACAAATTGAATTTGTAATTAAAATGTCATTAAGTGTTAATACTCTGTCAAATTGTTTCATAACAGCGTCATGAATATTTTTCTTGACCTCAACTACAGTGCTACAAATTGATATTGTCATTAAAATGTCATTAAGTGTTAATACTCTGTCAAATAATTTTAAATACCTAAACAAAATGCAACAGACACGTCAAAAGATTATACTTAACTTAACTATGTATGTGCACGATACATAAAAAACTAACAACTAACTGAACTTGTTCTTTCTCATACAAGAAAAAAACTGAAAAAAATATAATTAAATTAAATATAATTAAATTTAATATATTTAAATATAAATTTAATATAATTAGTTGTTTTTGCAGTGATATGGACCAAATGCTTTTCCAAAGAGTTTTTCAAAAATTGTGCATCCCGCCTTTAAATGCCCTATTGAACTTACCACTGGTCGTTCGGCTGTTGCACATATTTTTTATATCTGGTTTGTCATGGCAACGTTGTTTGATGTCCATTTTCTCATTAACTGACATGCTTTCAAATAATTCTATAATAAAAACTCTACATTATTACAATCGGGTTGATTTGTATCACCGGCGATGCTTACAGCCTGAACAATCAGCAAAACTAAGTTGTCACGCAGACTCTGATATGCATTTTGCTTACGCAGAATTTTATAGCATTGTCCGGAACTACATTCACGTAACGTAAAAGCTAGAGGGGCAGATTCAAATCTGCCCATATGGCTTTCTATTAGGGCTCGCTGCATTTCCATTTTTCACCACAAATTTACATGGGGAAAATGAGGGGCGCTGTGGTGCCTGGGAAGGCAGAGTCAGCCTCTGCCCCTCTTATTTCAGTCATTTCATACAGTAGCCAACCAAGCCATGCCCTCAATTTTCAAACATATTTATCTCACTTAAAATAGTCTAGAACGCTGAAAATATTTGTTGAAAAATATTAGACACATTTACAAGTTAACAGTTTAGATTTGATTAAGTTTATATAGAGTTCTATGCTTTTAAGTGCATTAATATTTTGGTGGGGAACTCACTTGCCCGTACAGATGAGCCACATCTAAAAAAAAGTATATCATTTTATAAAATTATCATCGATTTAGCAGGACAATAAAATGTGAAATAATACTACACTGTAAAAGTTGGATCGCCTTAAACTACTTCAATTGATGGTTTTCAACCTAAATCTTCTCACTTTAAATAAAAAATTTAAGTTGAAAATGTTTATACTGCAAAAAGTACTTTCTTACTTAGTATTTTTGTTGTGTTTTAAGTAAAAATATCAAAAAATTCTTAAATTAAGATGCATTTTCTTGATGAGCAAAATGACCTAGGAAAATAAATCTAAATCTAAAAAATATAAAATTTAAGTGAATTTGTGCTTAAAACAAGCAAAATAATCTGCCAATGGAACAAGAAAAAATTTCTTTAATTAAGTGTTTATGAAAAAAGTAAACTTATTTCAAAAAAAAATTTCTTGTTCTATTGGCAGATTATTATTATTTTTTGCTTGTTTTAAGCACTAATTAACTTTTATATATTTTTTGTCTAAAAACTAGACTCATTTTTTGCTGTGTAAATATTTTTAGTGGTTACCAATTTTATAATCCATTAAATATACTATATATGCACTATATTAAATCATTTTCAACTTTTCTGTATTCATAAAGCCTTATCCCGTAAAGCTGCTTTGAAACACTGTTAAAAAGCGCTATATAAATAAACCTGACTTGACTTGAATTTTGAAACAGTGAAAGCTCCAGACAAGCTCTTCTTTGGGCTGAGAGAAAGTGTCTGAGCAACAGCATTACTATTATCCCAGCTAACACAAGGCCAAAGTGATACAATAGGCCTTGAATCAGACGCGAGTTTGCCTTGAGTGTTCCGGTTTCTTTTCGTCGTGTACCTTTTTCCCAAGGCTTGATAAAGATTACTCATCAGGTGACAACACTTGTTCCAGTTATTAAACGGATGGGTGAGTCTCAGGGCTTCTCAGCAGGCACATTTGTCATGCGGCAGTGTGTTATATAGCGAGCCAGAAAAGAGCTGTTGTCCATACTGTGAAATGCCTTGTATGGGGCATTTGTGAGGTAGATCTGAGTGCCTCTCTGTGTCTTTCTGTTGGACCATGCCCGAGGGGTTCGGTCTAGAGGTACAGTATGTGTTGTGTCAGCAGTGGGTTTTGTGTGGGTAGCCTATGCGTCGGAGAGAGTTCGGCCTGATCATCTGACCCCCCGGATTATCCTTTAGCCTTACTAGCTGAGAAATACAGGGTCTTCATGCCAACCCTCCCCACGCCCCTTGCAAAAGTCACATTCCGAGGGATGCTTTTCCCATCGAATCCCAAACACAACTCTATTCTTTCCTGGCAGAAGACCAGGAAAAGTGGGTGTTCACATGAGAGGGATACTACTTTCTCTGCATGCCACTGGTGACCCCTCATTTGAGGGCACAGCGTGGTTCATCCAGCCAGGCCCACCATCAGGGAAAACACTGGCTTCTGTCACAAGTTGATAAGCATGTTGGGTATATATCTATATGTTTCATAACTCATACAGTTCGTAAACACACATATTGTTGCCATGTGGTTGCAGCTCAGAGAAGATAACAGGACACACAGGACTATAATGAGTTCCTGGTTCATATGACTTTTAACTTTGTCCCAGATGTTTTTGATAGTTTTGTTTGTAAATTATTTATGCACAGTTTGATCATTACTGCTACTTTACATTTACATTAAGACATTTGGCAGATGTTTTTATCTAAAACGACTATACTTTTAATTAGTATGTGTGTTCCTTGGGATCGAACCCACTACCTTTTGTGCTCCTAATGCAGTGCTGTACCACTGAGCAAAATCTGAGATATGCACACTCAGAAAAAAGGTACAAGAAGGTACAAAAAACTACACTTTTGTACCCAAAAGGTGCATATTTGTACCTTAACGTTACACATTGGTATTGGTACCCAAAATGTACATATCTGTACCTTAATGTTACATATTAGGATCTTCTTAAAAACATACTGTCCAAGTGACAACTTTTGTACTTTTTTTCTAAGAGTAGGAGGCGTAAACATAAGCTTTATTAAATATCTAATTCACAACTTCAATGTCAAATGTGACCCGTGCTGGCAAATTGAGTCAGAATAAGCAAATGTTCAAAAATGACTTATTTATATGTTGACATTCTCTATTTAAAAAAAACTTCAAAACCATGAATGATTTGATGAAATCTGACAAAAAATTACAGCTACACCTGTTCGAAGATTATAGAGTCAGCAAAGTCTGTTTTGAGAAAAACGAGCTAAAGATTTGTGAGGGTTCAAAAGCAAAATCGCCGCATTCATACCTTAAAATCACTGGTAAAACTAATAGATGTTAGAATAGTGTTACTGATTTGATGAGATGTTATTTGTCAAATAGAGTTCAGTATGTGAGAGTTAGTGGTGTGACATCATCACCCCTGAGAAATGAAATGGGTGTACCCCAGGGATCTGTCTTAGGGCCTATTTTGTTCAGCATCTACATAAATGACCTACCATTAGTGTGCACTGGATGTGAGGTGCAGATGTATGCTGATGATACAGTCATTTATGTTTATGCGAAAACTAAAGCCCAAGCTGCTGCCAAACTCAGTGATACAATGATACATGTATGTAAATGGCTTACTTGCTCACAGTTGAATCTCAATGTTAAGAAGACAGTCTGTATGTTTTATAGCAAAAGCAACACTGTATCTCACTGTGAAACTAATGTCTGTGTGTCTGGGAAGGTCATTCAAACAGTTACACAATTTAAATATCTAGGCATTATTCTTGACTCTACACTGTCATTTAAACAACAAGTGAGAAAGGTTGTGCAAATAACAAAATATAACCTAGCAAATTTTAGGTATATAAAATTAGGTATAATTTTAGGTATGTGTAGCTAAGCTATACATGAATACTATGATAATTCCACACCTAACATATTGTATGACTAGCTGGACCCAAGTATGTAGCACAACACTAAGGCCAATTTTAACACTTTACAAACAAGCCTTAAAGTCTTGGATAAAAAACCCAAACTTTATCATCACTGTAACATTCTTAACAAATACAGCCTACTTAGTTGGGAAAATATTTAAAAAACAATAATGCATGCCTCATTTTTAAAATCATTAATGGGAATGCCCCCCCCCCCACTCTGTACTTTTATAAAGCAAAAGTTAATTGGCAGCAGAACCACAAGGTCTGCCTTAAAGGAATATTCCATTTTCTTAAAAGAAAAATCCAGATAATTTACTCACCATCATGTCATCCAAAATGTTGATGTCTTTCTTTGTTCAGTCGAGAAAAAATTATGTTTTTTGAGGAAAACATTGCAGGATTTTTCTGATTTTAATGGACTTTAATAGACACCAACAATTAACACTTAACTCAACACATAACAGTTTTTTTCAACGGAGTTTAAAGGACTATAAACAATCCCAAACGAGGCATTAGGGTCTTATCTAGCGAAACGATTGTCAAGAAAAATAAAAAATATGCTCTTTTAAACCACAACTTTTCATCTAGGTCCGGTCCAGCGCGACCTAACGTAAATGCATAGTGATGTAGGGAGGTCACGTGTTACATATATAAAACGAACATTTGCGGACCATTGTAAACAATAAACTGACACAAAGACATTAATTATCAGTTGACATACAACAACGTAGGAAAGGTCCTCTTTCAACACACTTGTAAACACTGGGGGCTTAAAGTACTTATTTTATGAAAACCTTAATTTCGACTAAAATCTATATTTATGCTTTCTTTCGCCTGTATAGCTCAAAATTAGACGGTGCGCATCCTGGCTCATTTTGCCAGCACGAGTCACAAATGTTTCTCTGTCCTATAGGACAAATGGTTTGGACAATATATGTCTGAAGACGAGAGATGTTTTTAATTATTTTTTTAAAAATTTGTTTACATGAACTATCAGTAAACAACACTTTAAAACATACACTGTAAAAAATCTTTGCTGCCTTATTTTTTTGTTGAATCAACTCAGATTTACTAGTCATGTCAACTTACAATTATTTATCTTGACAAGAGATAAGTTGCTACAACTTATAAGATATAGTTTTAAACTTATAACTGTAGTTATAACAACTCATCTCTCAAGATAAAAAAAAATGTAAGTTAAAATGACTTGTAAATCTGAGTTGATTCAACAACAAAAAATTAAGGCGGCAAAGATTTTTTTTCAGTGTAGCATTTATTTTTCTTGTTAATGTTAATTTACTAATACAAATCGAGCTTTAAAATCAAGCTGTGTACTAACTTAACTAAACAGTTGTATAATTATTAACTAATGTTGTAGGCCTAAAACATATTGCTTATTGTAGCTGACGTTTGCAAATGTATTAACTAATGTTAACAAACAACAAACATTATTGTAAAGTGTTAATGATTTTTGCTGTTAGAGAGAGAGAGGTTTTAGCAGTGGCAGATGTTTGGCTTTCTGATGTACTTCAACAAGGACAGGAAATGACCTCGACTGCCAAACTCTGATCCCTGTACAACAGCTGTAATAGTCCTGCACCTCCCTATAGGCTAAACAAAAGACTTAGACAACACAGGTGATTCCAGACCTAACCTCCTGTTTCTTTTTTCAACCCCCATTCGACATGCATGATTACTTCTTAAACATTTCGATGGTCTTATATTCATTCACTCTGAATACTCCTCTTATCTGTCATTAAAAGTGAACAAGTTTGTAACATTAAGTATAGACCAAAGCATAGGCAACATATGTGTTTGCCTGGAGCGGGAAAGCTCTTCGTCACTCTTACACACCCTCCACTGTGTCTATTACTCATCCACCCCTCTCTATTACAGCTATTGTAAATCGCAAAATCAAAATCAGACCAAATCCACCATTAACACGACACATCTACTAACAAACAGATGCCATTTTATTAAAAACTTTAAATCTGCAACCTCTCACAGCAAAGCAAAAAATATTCAATCATGTCATGCAAACTTTAAATACGACCCCCCCTCCAGGCTCAGAAACACAGACGGACCACTTGATAGAAGTGAGCACATAAAGGAGAAAACTTGAAAAACTCACAGGATATGAATATAGTGCAGAAGGAAACCGGAGAGTCGGGTTGTGGAGCAAAGAAAGGATGGAAATTGAGAAAGAGAGAGGAAATTTGTTAATGGCAAAAGTTTGAAGAGCGGGTGTATGTGTGTGAGGAACAGCCGCCAAATCACAAAAGTATGTTGCTAGTCTCACCGGCCAGACCAAACAGAGGCAGTGATTACTTGGAAACAACTTACTGCTAAGATTTTTCATCATAGAGCGATCCACAATATTCATCAAGAAACGATTTAGGGGAATTTTGCTCTTTTAAGGAAATTGAAAATTCTGTGTTTTGCGTAGACTGGAAAACTGGAATGCGCACCTTCATCCACTTGCCAAAAAGTGATGCACTCAAGCTAAACAAATAAAGATGAGAGCTTAATGGCCTACGTGAAGTCAGCTGGCAGCGAGCGACGTTCCCACCCTAACCAGCCCTTGGAGAGAGCGAGCGAACATGCAAGCTTTTATTTAGCTTAGACTTTTGACATCTGTAGCAGAGAAAATGTCAAAGCCACACCTATGAGATTCACTAAATGTGAGGGTTTTCCCAGGAATAATTTGATAATTTGTCATCCAGGAGCTGAAGGATTGCGAAGGCCGTAAGGCCCAGACCAACCAAGGAATTCTGGGAAGAAGTAGTAGTAGTAGATCCTGGGTTTGATTCCATGTTTAATTAAAACTTGAAAGATAAAACCTGAGAGAGCATTTATAATATTTCGAAAATAAAGACTTCCCATAAAAAAGGGTGGAGTTCAAGAATAAGAAACTGTTCCTCGATAAAGACTCTTCATGGGATGGAGGAATGTGTCCTGGCTGGAGTGTTACAGGTGAATAA
Source organism: Misgurnus anguillicaudatus (assembly GCF_027580225.2). Classification (NCBI taxonomy): domain Eukaryota; kingdom Metazoa; phylum Chordata; class Actinopteri; order Cypriniformes; family Cobitidae; genus Misgurnus; species Misgurnus anguillicaudatus. The sequence goes on from NC_073355.2 coordinate 13,827,089, forward strand.
AAGACTGAAGTGGGAATAAAGGTGTAAAACGGGAGGATGACTGGCAGAGCCTGTGGTTTGGCCGTCTACCAGAAGAAATCCGGCAGGGATCGTGGGAGTAGGAGGAGTGCCAATAATTACCTGGAGTAAGGAAAAAAATAGTGAACTCTCTCTACGTTCCTCCTGTTACCTGCGTATACAAATAAGCCTGGTGGATTACTGCAGTTTCGGTTTTTTGACACCTCTCTCCTCCTCTTCCTTTCATGCCGTGATTGCCCGTGAAGCAGCGGTTAAATTGGCTTACGGGGTCTGTGCTGTACGTGGGTAGGGGGCTTGAGTTTTTGTGTCCACCATAAAAACAGAGCTATCATATTTCTAGCCAGCTGGGTGGCAGTGTTGTACTTGTATTTCTCACCCAATCCTGGCACAATCGTGGGGTCGGTGAAGGTTAACTGCTGAAAAGAAAATTGAGTCCTTTAATCAGGCTTTCAGAGTCATTTGAAAATTGTTCACCCCTGTTTTAGGTTAGGGAACAGAATGGGCAATTACACTTTGCAGGCTTAGACATAGCAGAAATCACTGGATAAGGGAAGGGAAGTTAAAGTGCAATAATGACGTTTATATGTCTTGTGATGAGAGCGACTGGATCCGACAGTGAGCTCTTTAAACATGTTTGTTTGTTTCACGTTGTTATATGTAATCTTTAACAAGCATGCGCAAAGATGGACAAGAGATAGCCGTGGGTGCTTTATTGCCCTGTTGTTTACATTGGCAGATTTGGCTGGTTGTGCTTAAGCTAAGGTGACCAGACGTCCCCGTTTTCCGGGGACAGTCCCGTTTTTTGGTGTTCTGTCCCCGACTGAAGCTGTCCCCGGAAATGTCCCCGTTTTACAGCATGTCCAAAACAACCAGCAAATACACTGATAAACCCGATAAACATAGCGTTTGTAGTACCATACTGGAGCAATCATGTAATGATTATTTTCACCAGCAGAGGGGGCCGCAAGCTACTGATTACTTGCGCACCCCACTGATTTAGCGATGAAGAATTTACAACGAGACACATGAGAAAGCATCATTATCATCACTCAAGTTATCATAAGATATGAAAACAGTTAAAGTTATGGGGGCTTAAGGTACTAACTACTCATGTTAAATTAAAATAATAAACCAATGAAGTGAACTGATCACAGTATGTTACGGAGCATTTGTTTTGTGTAGGCTAAATATGTGTACATTTTGCATTATTCCTTCTGTTCTTCACGTTTACAATGTTATGAAATCAGCTGAAGTAGTACCAGAAGTCATTTTTGATGATGGAGTATGTCTCTTGTGTAAAAAACGGGAGAAAATAGATTTTTAGGCTACAGAAATTGTTCAATTAATTGAATTAGAAACAATGCAAAAATGACTTTCTTATTAGTATTTTTCTCTTGTTTTCAGTACAAATACAAAAAAATTCTTAAGTCAAGATGCATTTTCTTGATGGGCAAAAAGACCTAAGAATATAAGTCTATTTTTTAGACCAAAATATCAAATTTGTGCTTAAAACAAGCAAAAAAAATCTACCACTACTTAATTAAAGAAAAATATTTTTTTATGTTTTAAGCACAAATTCACTTAAATTTATTTATTTTTTTGTCTTTAAGCTAGATTTTTCTTAGGGGATTTTGCTTATCAAGAAAATGCATCTTGTTTTAAGATTTTTTAGATATTTGTATTGAAAATAAGAAAAAATTCTATTAAGTAAGAAGAAATTCATTTTTTGCAGTGAACCCACAACAATAAAAAAGAAAACTTAAAGAAAAAAATTTGTCCCCATTTTTTAATTTATAGATAACAACAAATGAGATTTTAATGATATTTTCACCATTTAACTAGAAAATGTCCCCGGTTTTCATTTAAAAAATCTGGTCACCTTAGCTTAAGCCAGTGAGTACTATGTAATGTGACCCAGGTGTTCAAACATGATGACATGGGTAATACTTTCATTACCATTTTACCTTAAATCACATCTGTTATCGACTCAAATTTTATTAATTTGCAAAATGCACGTTTTTTCTTCTCTTTTTATACTAATACATTACTAAGACTCTTTGTTTTAAATAGGAAGTGTCTTTATCTTTATAGTGAGGTGTTGAACTTTTCGAAGCTTGAATATGTGTACTGCAACAAAGTTTATCTTACTTAGGGGCCGTTTACATAATGTTTTCAACCAAATTCGGGAAAGTGTTATGGGTTTTGCCTGTTCGTTTACATGAGAACTTTATTTTGGGGTCATGAGAACTTCATCTCCCGTGTAAACTGTGTAAACATGAATCTGCGATAACGATGATGTCATGCAATCTGTAGGCATGGGCAGGAATAACCAAAACAACAATGGCGACCTACAGGACTGTGCACTGCAAAAGTTATTTTCAAGAAAGGGATTCTTGGTATTTTTGTCTTGTTTTCAGTAGAGATATCTAAAAGTTCTTAAATTAAGATGCCTTTTCTTGATGAGCAAAACGACCCAAGAAAATACGTCTAGTTTTTAGAGCAAAAATATCAAATGTAAGTGATTTTGTGCATAAAACAAGCAAAAAAATCTGCCAATGAGGTAAGCAAAAATTTTTAACACTAAATTCAAGAAAAATTCTAGAAAAATTTGCTTACTCCAATGGCAGATTTGTTGGCTTGTTTTTTGCACAAAATCGCTTAAATTTGAAATTTTTGGTCTAAAAACTAGACTTGTTTTTTGGGTCGTTTTGCTCATCAAGAAAAATTGAAAAAATCTTAATTTAAGAATTTTTTGATATTTTTACAGAAAACATAACAAAAATACTAAGAAAATGTTTTCTTGAAAATCATTTTTTGCAGTGTGTCTGTGCCGCTTAACTCTTTCCCTGCCATTGACGAGCTATCTAGTCAATTAAGAAAAAAAACTGCATTAAAAAAGTGTTTCTGATGAATTTTTATGTATCTGCAATACCGCAATTATTCACTAGATGCGCACTACCTTTATGAAAAACTGAGGCCAAAAAGTTATTTACTTTTTTTAAACTCTGTGTATGTTTCGATAATCGTTCTGAATCTGATCTCTATTGTGTTATTGATGTTATTACCTTAACTAAGAATTGTTGATACATCCCTCTATCATCTGTGTGCGAGGAACTTCGACTCGCCTGAAAAGTCCGCTCCCCTTCTCACTCTCATAATGGGAGAGGGAGGGTGTTACTGCGCCGAGTCGAAGTACTCCCAAAAGTGCTATTACGCCATAAAATGTAGCTCCTCTTTTAAATCCGCTTAGAAAAGCGCTACGTTTTATTTTGTACCACCAACCTTGCTCGTATAACTACTCGTCTTAAATAGGAAAAACGTTGATGTGTTTTGTCACTTCTAACTTTATCTCTAAATGGTACCATTGAATGAATGGGGCTAAGCTAAATGCTATCGAAGCGTCGCAGCGCGCTCCAGCGCTTACGTGCACGCACACAGATGATAGAGGGATGTATCAACAATTCTTAGTTAAGGTAATAACATATTTTAATATTGAAAATGAGTAGACTATTCCTTTAAATGTCCTAAAATAACTAGGCCTAGTCCTGGATTAATCTAAACCGCCCCTTAGTGCTGCAAACACGCAGTTCATATGCATTGTGTGAAACCGGACTTAGCAATTGTGTGTCTGAATTTACATATATATCTATGGTCCAAGGTGGTGCGAAAGAGTTGTGGAAGGAACTAATTCACATATTTGTATCTATGGTCTGAGCTGTGGGTTTAATTAGAGGCGGGGACTGCTTTGCATATTCATAGATCCGTATATATTAAAAGAGGCAAGGTGTAGAGTTACATTTAAGCAGTTTTAAAGGAAAACACCACAATTTTTCAATATTTTACTATGTTCTTACATCAACTTAGACAAATTAATACATACCTATGTTTTTCAATGCGTGCACTTAATCTTTGTTCAGAGCGTCATGAATGTATTAGCATTTAGCCTAGCCCCATTAGGATCCAAACAGGGATGAATTTAGAAGCCACTAAACACTTCCATGTTTTCCCAATTTAAAAACTGTTACATGAGTAGTTACACGAGTATGTATGGTGGCACAAAATAAAATGTGGCGATTTTTTTATGCGGATAAAAAATGAGAACTATATTGTATGGCGAAAGAGTACTTAGCACTTCGACCTCGGGCCCATATGCTATTATGAAGGTTAAATATGAGTTTTAAGTGATAAATTATCAACTACAGGTGGACTTCAAGCATAAACATTCATAAATTCAGTTGGATGTTTCTGAATTCAAGACAAATGCTTTTGTTTATATCTTGTTTGAAGAATATTCATATTTTGAAAATCAAAACAAAAAACTGAGTAAAAATACGATTTTTTGCAATGTAAGACATTGTGTGTGACAGTACAACAGCAAGAAACAGCCCAAAAAACCCACATCTTTTGTGGAAAGGTTCAGTAAAAATGCAAACAGAACAATTTACCTGCCGTTTTGTGCCAACCATTATTAATATGAACTAAAGCCAATACAAATTGGCAAAAATGTATCTAAAGGTAACAGAGTACTATAAGAAAACAATATACTAAATTCTTCATCAGATGAGTTGGCATGCTTGTGTCTAGACGTCCACTGCTCCTGCAGAGATCCTGAGGACTGAGACCTGCAGACGCTCTCTGTTATGTCCAGCCGCTGGGTGTTACTGTCTGCAAAGGGCTGAACCAGAGCTGACCCAGACTCTGTGAGAACAGACCAGACGCTGCAGGAATGTGTCAGACAACCAGCATGCCAGAGATAATACTGGAAGAATGCTGGCAGTCTCTCTATTCCTCTCAGTACTTTCAGTCATTAAATGCGTACGTCTCCGTCAGCCAATCTGTGCCCGCTTGGCAGTGTGTCTTATTTTGGTGCACGTCCCTTTCTGGAATACTAGATGCAAGTACATAATGTACTATGGCTGATTATGTCATAAATGCTTTCCTTGACAGAATAATGGTCTTGTTTAATAAGATTTGTAACTCATGTATTCGCTCAATTAGTAAAGAGGTCCCCTATTCAAAGCTCGGTTTTCCCAAATCACACACGTCCCCGCTCCGCACCCATCCACAGCCCCCTCGCGCTCTATGGCCCACATCCAGTCCATAGATTCGGGACTCGCATTGGCCTCTTCCTCCCCCTCTGGACTGCGTTCTGTTTCCCCTTTGATTGTGATTGGCAGATTCTTTGTCCCATTGTACTAAGCTGTCGCTTCTGATGAAGACACACGCACACACATGCACGCATGCATACGAACGCACATTCCCATGCGCACCTCGGCCTGCAACTTGTTGCTGACAAAAGAGCCGCCGGCGCTGATTCGCTTGCGTTTTCAGCCAGAGGGAAGTCTCCAGAAACCAATGAGAGCAAACAGTCTGCGATGGCCAAATTGAATTGTGTAGGTCGGACGCCGGACCCTGCGTCGTCCGCAGCGATGTCCCCGAACGGGACAGCTGGTGGGGGAGGTGAAAGGGATGCTCAATGTTGTCTGAAGAGGTTGTCATTAACACGGCTCCTCGGGGATGGGAACCAGGTCACATTCTCCCAGTATGCACAAAGCGGTGTGTGTGTGAGAAGGATGGGGGTGCCGAGGGAGGGTGGCAAACGGGGACTAGGCCATGACCTCTTTATATCCATCAACATATCATTGGCCGGGTGCGCGCTGTCCAATCTGCAATGCGTCGGTATGTACTTACGCGCTCGTTTGGGTTAAATAAACCCCCTCTTATTTGCCTACACTTCTCTCCTTCGCTGTCTTTTCCTATCTGTCCCAGTCTTTCAGCCAGGTTCCCTAATTTTTTTGCTTGCTGTCTATCTGTTTTGGTGTAACTCTCTCTGCCATTTCATTTTTTTGTTGCATGGCCTTACAATGGACGATGAAGGTGAGATAACTTGTATGTTTGCATTTTTCATTGAGTTTGAATCAGTACAGGCTAAAAATAGCATGTGGTTCATGCTATACACACAATGAGGCAGATATTTTAAGAAATGTATATGTCCCTTTTCAATCGCATCTCTCTGGTTCACACAGTAGTGACACAGAACAGCAGGGTTGCCAAGTATGCGTAACGAAACCAGCCCAGCCCCAATGACTTTAGGATGAACACCATCACTAAAAATATGCCACTTCCATAACTTAAATAAATATTTTACATTAACTTTTATGCGTTACATACAATTTCTTTTTAAAAAGTAATTATTAACACAGTCTGATTCATAAATGTGACCCTGGACCAAGGGTCCATTTTTAAAAATTGAGATATGTACAATAAGCTTTCCATGAATGTATGGTTTGTGCGCATAGGACAATATTTGGCCCAGATACAACAGTTTAAAAATCTGGAATCTGAGGGTGCAAAAATATCAAAATATTAAGAAAATTCCTTTCAAAGTTGTCCTAATGAAGTCCTTAGCAACACGTATTACTAATGATGAATACATTTTTTATCAATTTACGGTAGGAAATTAACAAAGTAACTTAATTGAACATGATCTTTATATACTATCTTAATGATTTTAAGCAAAAAAATCTATAATTTTGACCCATACAATGCATTTTTTGCTATTGCTACAAATATACCCGTGCAACTTTTAACTTTTATGGTTTTGTGGTCCAGGGTCACAAATAAGATCATCATGCATTAATTTTAAGATGGACAGCAAAATCTTTCAACATATAGACAAAAAAACCCAACTTGAGGCAATGGTTTAAAAGTAACCCAATTCTGCGGGAAAACCGTGGACTTGGCAACACTGCAGTTAGACCCCAAAATGCTCTGCTGCTCTCTGCTGGTTACATTTGTAACTTCGATTGTATCCGGTGTCGCCTCAGGACACAGCTGTAATGTAGTTTCGCAATGTTTTGATTGCTTTAGTGTTTGGGTTGCTCATTCTCTCCTTTATTTAAAGCTGAGTGGGATAAAGGAAGTGCCATAATAAATGAGCCACAGGAAAAACAAAGGATTAAAACAAGACATGAAACAAATGCAAAACTTCTTACTACATTTTAATATGTTTTCATGTCGGATCAATCTGATCAAATAACATTATTATTTAGGATACATCTTTTCAAATATGGCTTTATAACTACCTAAATGTTCAAGTTAACAACAACATAAAAGGAAAGAATCTGATTTTTAAACAGACAAAACTCATTCGAAAGAATAGTTAACCCAAATATCCCAGATGTATATGCAGTCATGTGTTCTTCTCATTATGGTTGAGCTCCAAAAAGCCACATATAAAAAATAACATGACAGCATTTTACTATAAAATTGTCTGTGTTCAACTTATATATATGAGATCAGATTGAGATTGTTAATAAATGTTTGGGTGAACTATTCCTTTAAGGTTACGATAAACCTCTTTTTTTTTAATCTTTAGTACATACAAAGGCAGTTATGAGATTGTTTGTCACATCACAAGCATCACATGCACCGAACATTTAGTTAAAATTAAATATTTGATTTACTATTTGATTGCATGTTGCAGTTTTTATTGCATATCAACAGTATTTTGTAATTCACACAATAATAACTTAGAACAAAGTCACATTTCCTCTAACAGTAACTCATTTAAATGTAGATGAACTGATGATTCTACTCTAAAAAATAAAGTTTCATATCTTTGCTGTATGGTTCCACTGTTGCACACAAGTTATATATTTTTGTCTTTTTATCACCTTTATTTTTTAGGAGTGTATCATCAATATCTAAAGGGAAGTGTGTCTCACTGCTGCCCTCTTCAGTCAGGAGAAACGGTGCGTCTGCGCAGGCAGCTGCAGGTCAGGCACTTAAGGATGCTCATGGTAAAGTGCATAAGCGAGCCAAAGTTAAACAGTAGATTGTAAAAGGTGTGCACTGAAAGTCCACCGGTCTCATCTGCATACTTCATGGCCACGATGGGTGTGTAGAGGCTGTTGGTCAGATTGCGGAAGCGGGGTCGACTGGACTCGATGACTTTCTTCGTGCACTGGTGACAAAATTATAAAAATGTATAAAAGTGCATGGAGATTTAAAGTGGAATATTTTCAGTATAAAAACGCTTGCAGTGCTTTTAAGGAAAAATCTATTTTATGCCCATTTATTTCCCATTGCAAGCACAGAGAGCACATCTTAATTATAAACTCAAGTTAGATAATAGATTGTGGTGAAGTGGTAAAGGCTGACACATACTTTAGCAACGTCCTCAGGAGTTTGGCCCATTGCCCCAAAGATATCAATACAGGATGGCAAGTAAACTTCCTTGAAGTATCGGACAGTTTCCTCATCTGCTCCGGGATATTCCATCTTGGCCACGTCTTCCATCATCTTTGTCTCAAACTCTGTGTGCACTGGTCCCGGCTCTATCAGAGACAGTCTGAGATAAGAGCACGTAGTATGTTAATTTTACATAACTATAAAAATGTCAAATGAAAGTGAAAGTATCAAATATTTGGAAATGCTTTATTCTTTTTTAAATTTTTAAATCTGATGCAAAATTTTAACCATTAAGATTTAATTGTGAAGCATCTCAGAATCAGAGTTTTGGTAACACTTCACTTGAAGGGGTGTTCATAAGACATGACACCTTCATAATCATGACATGACACGTGTCATGAACCTGAAGAAGAGTTTATGCACATTTATGACAACTGTCATTAAGTGTCATTTGTTTAATTATGTCAACTTTAATGCAAAGATAACATTGTTTGAGATGTTTTTATTATGACAACTTGCCAATACATCATAACTTGTCATAAATCTGTCATAAACATGACATAGCAGAATAATTACCTAATAACTTAAGAAACGACCTAGCTTTATGGATTAACATTACATTAAACTGTCATTAAATGTCATTAAGTGTTAATACTCTGTCAAATAATTTTAAATACCTTAACAAAATGCAACAGACATGTAAAAAGATTATAATTAACGTATGTATGTGTGCACAACACATAAAAAACTGACAGCTAACAGAACTTGTTCTTCCTTACGCAGAGGGTTCAGAAATTTTCTGACATAGAACAAAAAACTAACAAAACATTTAATTAATTTATTGTAATTACCTGTTTTTGCAGCGATATGGACCCAATGCTGCATGGCTTAACCCATTTTTGTTATGTTTTCATTTAATTTTAGGTTAATTGGTCTCCAAATGCAATAAAATATAATTTTATCCATTTGAATTATTATTATTATTATTATTATTGAATAATTGATTTTATTTGTTAAACACATGGAGAAAAATTAAAACACTATGAACTGAGGAATATTCATGATGTTGTTATAAAACTATATGACAGAGTATTAACACTTAATGACATTTTAATGACAAATTATATTTGTACCACTGTAGTTGAGGTCAAGAATAATATTCATGATGCTTTTATAAAACGATTTGACAAATTCAATTTGTATCACTGGTAAAAAGTGGTCAGTTATGTTGTCTTGGTTAATGTCAAGTTGTCATGACAAGTTATGATGAACTGGTTAATGTCAAGTTTTCACAACAAAGACATTTCAAACAATGTCATCTTTGTATTAAAAATGGCATAATTGAACAAATGACACTTAATGACAGTTGTCATAAACATGCATAAAATCTCCTTCATGTTCAATGAAGTTGTAAAATTAACTGTTATATATAGCCTATAGGATTAATGGATGAAGAATATTATCATGCATTAATAATGAACAACCAGTAATATGCAAGCTAATAGACAACTTGTTCAATGTGGCTATTTCATGCATTCTGACTTATTAACACAGTTTAAGAGTTGTAATCCTTAAGCTGGACAAATGCAAAGTGTCAAAAAAGCAGTTGAGCTTGTACTGTAACAGAGTATTTCTGGGCCAAACTCATGCCTCCTCTTTCCTACACATTTTGAAAAGTTTTTTTCAATCATGGGTACCCATTACGTATCAGTGACCCCATATTCCTTTTATGGGCACTTCCCCTGGAAAAGCACGCCAATAGGAGTTTCTTCGAGCACAAATCACAGGCACTAATGCACTTGACAGCTTTGTTTTATATCAAGACTCAACAATGGCACGAAAGAAGAAGTGTGTTTTTTCTAAGTTAGCCAGCCTTATGGAAACAATGGTTATCCAGAGATAGCGGGATAATGTTTTGTGTGTGTTGCTTGCCCGTAATTCGCTCCTCCCACTAGACGCCTCTGGGATTTCGTGCTTTTCCGGAAACAATCGCTAGAGCTGATCTGTCTTTTATAAATCTGATACTTCTTTGCCATATGTGTATTTACTAATATTAACTATTGCTTAAATATTTTTTATATTTGCATACATTTTATCATTTTTTTATTTATTAAAACATTTATTATTTATTATTTCCAGTTTTTATTACTGGTGCTTAATCTTGTGTGTTGTTTAGTCTTCATGAGTAGAGATAATGGTCTCAAGGTTTTTAATAACGTCACAACAAGATAATGTGCTTGCTATAACAACACCAAATCAGTTTTTTAATCAAAGTACGACTGGGCACTAAGTATTCAATCATTTCTGCTCATTCACTTTGTCTCCTGCCTGCTGTTTTTCTCATCCATCTCTGTATCTGCCTTATGGTTGACTAGAAGTGTTAACTCACAACCATCTGACTGTCTTCAGTCTGAACTTCTTGAACTTCTTCCCAAATAGATAACTATAAGACACTTACTTCACATTAAACTTCAGCAGCTGCACTGCCAGGCTCTCACAGAAGCCCTCTATGGCAAACTTGGAGGCTGTGTAGACGTCATTGAAAACCACACCTGCGGATGCGACAAACAGAAATGCTTTCAGTGGTAAAATAATGTGGCCCAAACCGTGTGTGGTATATTTGGATTATCATAAAGCTTTACAGCTGAGTCCATAACTGTGAATGGCTCTATTGTCCCCTAAGGCCACCCATCTAAAGCCCACCAAGCCAGCATACCCTGCAGGCCCATCACGCTGCTCATGACGATGATGTGGCCGCTCCGCCTCTTCTTCATGTCCGGCATGACCTCTTTTATCATGCGCACGGTACCGAAGAAGTTGGTGTCGAATACTTTCTTCATTTCATCGACAGAGATGCTCTCCACAGGGCCCAGCAAACCCACTCCGGCATTATTAACTGAAATATACAGCGGGCATCAAGGTCAGTATGTCACAGATGGTGACAAAGACTGAGCTTGACCTTAATCTGTAAGGTACACAAGCTTTTATTGTGTTTAATGAGGTGAAATGGTGAGCGCATAAGATAACATGACCATGTGGTGTTGCTCACTCACTGAGAACGTCAATGTGTCGGTCCTTCACGCTGTTGACGCACTGTCTGACAGAGTCATCACTACACACATCCAAAGGCAAAAGCGTCAATGTCTTTTCGTATGCGTCGCCCGCCGCCGCAACCAGCCGGTCTTTCTTTCTCAGGTCTCTCATAGTGGCAATAACTGTGAGAGTGACAGAGAAACATGTTGTCATAATTACAAAACAATGCAAGGCTAATACATACAAAGACACCCATGCAAGTCTTGTGTGAAAATCACTGCAGGACATTGCAGCTTAATGGAACATGATCACTTTTATCTGGCATACTGTAAGCAAACCCAAACAATGTAATCAGTGTTAAGTGTTGCTTAAATAAACCGTGGTTTGCACTTTGAACAGCTGAGGGCACAGTGACCTTAATCAAAGGTCGATGCCAGAACCGATAATAGGCTTGTGCTGTACATTATATTCCACTGTTGTTCTTAATCAGACTCGTTTAGATTGGGCATCTGATGATAACCCACATGCTGATGTCAATGAAACAGAAACTCTCTATCAAGCCAATTTGTCTGGCAACTTTGGAGGTCTGTATTTAAATTGTGCTTATTGTGATTTAAAAACCAATGTTGATTTTGAAGGTCTTTTTTGAGGTTTGTGTGTGTGTGTGTGTGTGTGTGTGGGGGGGGGGGTAATAATAAACCCTTAGTCATCATTTTAAAATTTTCCACACTCTTTTGTCACAAATGCCTACCAGTCAGCTACCACTAACAATTATTTTGGTAATCGATTACTCAAATGATTATTTTGTTCGATTAATCAGTTACTTTTTTTTGCTTATTGTAACTAAATAAAAGAAGGTATTTATTTGTAAATATGTACTTTAAGTTAATAAAAAAATGTATTTTAGAAAAAGAAAAATATTGCAGCGCATAGCCTATCGAATATTGCATTCATTAGCATGCATTTAGCTACAGTAGCATAATATATATATATTTTTTTTCGTCAGTATCGCACAGGCTTAATTTTTCATGTGGGAACCTTCATTTTAATTTAATAAAACAAGGTATTTCTTTGTAAATATGTACTTTAAAAAGTGCAAAGTTAATACAATTCAAATTGATTTTAGAAAAAGAAAATATTGCAGCACATAGCCTATCGAATATCGCATTCATTAGCATGCATTTAGCTAGCATAATTTATAGTATTTTCGTCAATATCGCACAGGCTTAATTTTTAATGTTGGAACCTTTATTTTAATTTAATATAACAAGGTATTTATTTGTAAATGTGTACTTTAAAAAGTGCAAAGTCAATGCAATTCAATTAGATAAAAAAATAAATATTGCAGTGCATAGCTTATAGAATATCGCATTATTTAGTATGCATTTAGCTAGCATAACATATAGCATTTTTCGTCAATATCGCACAGCCCCAATTTTTTATGTGGAAACCTTCATTTTAATTCAATAAAACAAGGTATTTATTTGTAAATGTGTAATTTAAAAAGTGCAAAGTTAATACAATTTAAATTGATTTTATAGAAAAGATAAATATTGCAGCGCAATATCGCATTCATTGGCATGCATTTAGCTAGCATATAGCATTTTTCGTCAATATCGCACAGCCCAAATTTTTTATGTGGAAACCTTCATTTTAATTCAATACAAAAGGTATTTTTTTGTAAATGTGTACTTAAAAAGTGCAAAGTTAATACAATTCAAATTGATTTTAGAAAAAGATAAATATTGCAGCGCATAGCCTATCGAATATCGCATTCATTAGCATGCATTTAGCTAGCATAATATATAGCATTTTTCGCCAATATCGCACAGCCCCAATTTTTTTTTATGTGGGAACCTTCATTTTAATTCACTTTGTTGGATGCCTTATTTCATTTTTCTAAATAAAAAATTGGGAGGACCCCTGGTGAAACTCTCTATCAAGCCAATTTGTCTCGCAATCTTGGATGTCTGTATTTAAATTGTGCTACATTATATTGTGATTTAAAAATCGATGTTGATATTGAGGTTCATTTTTGAGGTTTATGGGGGGTAATTATAAACGATTAGTCATTATTTTAAGGTTTTGCACAATCTTTACTCACAAATGTGACTACCAGTGAGCTAACACTAAATATTATTTTAATATTCATTTAATCAAAATATTATTTTCGATTAATCAGTTTAGATCAAATTTAATTAATTTAGATTTTTTTTACTTTAACAAAGATTTGGTTGTTTATTGTAACTAAAAAACCCATTAAAACAGGGTATTTATTTGTAAAAAATATACTTAAAAAAGTGCAAAGTTAATTTAATTCAAATTCATTTTAGAAAAAAACATATTGCAGCGCATAGTCTATTTTATATTGCATTATTTAGCATGCAGTTAGCTAGCATAATATATAGGATTGTTGTCAATATTAATGTGAGAACTTTCATTTTCATTTTATATATAATAAATATGTATATATATATATATATATTTGGAGGACCCCTGGTTACACCCAGTAATGAAGACCCATGGATAATAACATTCGTTGACAACAATTTTCATAATTAATTGTTATCAATTTTATTGAGTACTTGTTGCAGCCCTATCATGTCCTAGTTTATTTGTGCTAAAATTATTTGTTTGGGCCTATTCTGACAGATATTTATTTTCTTGTCGTTTTACTGTCCCACCATGAGTACCGACTTAATTTGTTGATCAAACCCTTCTGATACTTTATCCGAGTCTCCTCGGCCTCTGGGATTGAAGATTCATTTATTTGGCAGATCCTTGCAGTCTGTCATCAGACAGTATCCCTGATCTGCCACAGCCCAGCTGTTGTTGAAAAATGCCAGTTAGTGTGACTGCATCTGTAGGGTGAAGATGGAGGTGCAGCTGCTTGGAAATCTCAATTTCTGTCTTTTCAAACTAATTCACACATGGATATATAAATCATATGCATGCGTAGATTTACTGCACCTGATGAACGAATAAATTCAATTCTATAAAACAGGCCTGTGTGGCCAAACTAGGGCAGAGCATTAATGTGTTTGTGAGAACAACCATTTCATTGTTAAAGCTGTTGTGTTGGAGTAAGACTTGGGGCAGATTACACATTCTTGAACGGGCCATTCTGTCTATAATGGGATTTTTTTGGGCTTCTTTGATGTTGGCGTATAGCACTGCTCCTCATTATATGCAGAACCAACGAAATGTTTAATCTCAGAGGATTTTGCGTTCTGCGAAAAGCCACTGTTGCAATGCTCTTAATAAAAGCCAGCAAGGTTCAAATGGAATTAATTTTAAAGACCAGAAAGAATGAGAGAAATTTCATACACTGTTTAAATAGGATTTCTCACTGTAAAAGCATCCCACTTTCAGAACCTCGAGCTTTGTATTTGATTGACATTAATGGGTCTCTGGATGTAGCTGACAAATGTACAATAGTTTTGCACAGATGAAGACTTCAGACGACCCCAGCTTAAAGCCCTTACTTGTACAGGTCTCAAACTTTGTCCCTCTCCCAACACTCATTCCAGTGTGTGAACTATAGGCGCATTAGACACGGCACTAAACCAGGGCAGCGGTCTACAATTCACAGCCATAAAGGGAGCTTTGTACTGAAGAAGTCACTTGAAAGAGAACTGGCAGTCTCTTTATGATCTCCGCCTGGCAAACAGTATCCTTGCGGATCTCTACCCCGGGAAAACTCTGCTTTCACATGAAAATACACCAATAGCGTTCAAGAACTAGAGAAAACTTAACATACATATGAAGAGTAGTCCTGCAGCTCACTTGGTAGATGAGTGCATTAGCAATGCAAAAGTCATGGGTTCGATCCCAGGAATCACACATACTAATAAAATCTATAGGTTGAATAGATTTAGAGAAAAGCGTCTACCACATGCATAAATGTAAAGAGACAAGCGAATCGACAAATGTATACAGTTTGGTATGTAATGACAGAAATATCCAGCAGTAAGTAGGCTACTCAGTAAGCCTTACAGACAATACAGAACTAGGACACGTGACAACTTCTAGAATATGTAAATGAGTAAGAATCCATTCAAATAAATGTGTATAAATCTGTAAATGTAAATATTTTAAAAAATATATTAACATATATAAATTCGTTTTAGGACGTATTAAAATATGTACATGAATGAATTAAAATATGTAAATATGACAGACGGAATTAGAACGCAAATGAGCGCGTTTACCATGGTAACGCTTCCGGTCGTCTCGGGCCAGCAGCACGGCGATTCGCAGTCCGATCCCAGAGGAGCAGCCGGTGATCAGAACCACAGTCTGTCCGCTGTCGCCACTCGCCATGGCTCGTGTGTCAGCACTCAGCAGCGGGCTGCGGATCGGTGGACTTTACAAACTTTAAGCTCATGTGAGCGGGTTACGCGGTCACATGTCACAGCGAATCGATTACAGTCGCGCGCACGCGTCCGTCAGCATTTACAGCGCTGTTGGGAAAAACACAGATTAGTGCAGTGCGATAACGCAGAGAGATGTGTGTGTGTGTGTGTGCGTGTGTGTGTGAGGGGGGTTTGGTAAATAAACAGATGACACTAATAAATAAATAGACATCTATTACTCGGTTAAATAAGACACCATGATCTTGCTGTATTAATTGTTTATATATGAACATGTGTTTACCCTTTACATGTTTAATTTAACCAAAAGCCCACAAAGCAAATAGTTTTGGGTGTTTATATATCTTCTATTTAGTATTGTAAATTATTTTTATTTACCATTCTGTTACAATGCTAATAAATTAACACATGCTATTTTAATTAACACTTAACATTTTTATTAAGGTTTGTGTATATAAACTTTCCACACGCGAGTAAAGCTGTTTACTGTACGTTTAACGAGCTCAAGAAACTAAATGAGTCTGTAGTGCCATCTGCTGGTAAAACACAGTATCACACACACGAAACCTCAAAGGGATAGTTCACTTTAAAATGAAAATCCTGTCATCATTTACTCATCCTCATGTTGTTCTTCTAAACCTGTATGAACACAAAAGAAGATATTTTAAGAACTGATGGTAAACACACAGCAGATAGTGACCATTGACTTCCATAGGAAGAAAAAAATATTTTGGAAGTATTGTGATAAATGATGAAGCAAATATTTTGATAAATGATGGTAAGCGCACAGTTGACGGTACCCATTAAATTCCATCATATTTTTTTCACACTTTTTTATCCCCAGGAATAAATAAATAAATGTAGAAATACATAAATAAATACATGAATAAATAAATAAATGCAGGAATAAATAAGTAATTAAATTAAATTAATAAATAAATGTAGAAATGAATAAATGCAAAAATAAATAAATGTAGAAATACAGAAATAAATAAATGCAGAAATAAATAAATGTAGAAATACAGAAATAAATATAATTGAATAAATACATAAATGCAGAAATAAATAAGCAATTAATTAAATGGATAAATAAATGTAGACATAAATAAATAAATTTTTTGATTTGTCAAAACTATCAGCTTTTAATTATATTATTTTTGCACCACTACATTTATTTCTACAGGTATTTATGTATTTCTACATTTATTTATTTTAACATTTATTTATCAATTTCTACATTCCTGAATTTATTTATTTCTGTGTCCGTATGTTAATGACGTAGGCGGTCCCAACGTCCATAAGAATCAGCTATATCTGGCTCTATCTTTAGGGGATTTTTTCCAAAGGAAAAACCACTTACCTTAAAAAATTGAGTAAATTGAAAGAATCTTTTTTTTCAATGTATAGGAGTTTTTTCAACCCCTAGGGAGTCAGCTGACATTGGCTGAACTTAGAACTCGTTACAATATTACTACGCTCGCTAGTATGGTGTAATCTTAGCTGCTGTACTCTGCAACTTTTGTTGTCCACCGATTTTCCTGTGTTTTCTCCTGCTTTTATTAATTTAAAGCTGCTTTGATACAATTAAACACTGAAAAAAATTATTCATTGAATTTAATCTATTTTTTTAAGGTAAGTGGTTGCAATCAATTAATTTAAGCTACATTTAAAGGTGCAGTGTGTAATTTTTAGAAGGATCTCTTGACAGAAATGCAATATAATATACAAAACTATATTATCAAAGGTGTATTAAGACCTTTCATAATGAACCGTTATGTTTTTATTACCTTAGAATGAGATGTTTTTATCCACATACACAGAGTGTCCCCTTACATGGAAGTTGCCATTTTGGGCCGCCATGTTTCTACAGAAGCCCTTAACGGACAACTTTTTTTACTAATTTGTCTCCGATGATGACCTGTTTGTCCTGTGGTGGCTACAGTAGCTTCTCTATGTGTTTCAAAAGCGAGGGGTGAGCAGTGGACTGAGCCGTTGGTTGCAATTCACAATCTCCCCACTAGATGGCTAAAATTTACACACTGCACCTTTAAACAAAAGTTTTATATTTTATTTTACTTTACTAATCTTTTTTGTTTAAATGTAGCTTAAATAAATTGATTGCAACAACTTACCTTAAAAAAATTGATTAAATTCAATGAATCATTTTTGCAGTGCAATTGTGAAAAGCGCTATATAAATAAAATCGACTTGACTTGGTTCCGGGTGGTTGCTATGCTAAGAATTTTCCAGGTTGCAAACCAAATCTAAAGTGCACACTTTTTGAGTTTGAGTCCAAAGGATATGTAACCATACAACTGACATGTCCCTCATAATACATCTGTCTAAAGTTGATGTCCCTTAATTTAAAAGCTCATAGGCAGTACTGAACAAAATTGCACTGTACTTCAATATGATCCAGAACAGAACAGCTGCCATACCAATAGTGCACACACACATATATAAGGTCATTGAGTGACATACAGTATGATGGTATTTTCGACGTTTTAAATGGAAATGCTCTGGTACCATAATAAAAGTGTGGCTAGTGCTATGACCCTCTCCACTGCAGTCACATACAGTAGATGATACTCATATACAGAAATACAATATAGCACAGCCCAGAGTGCCTTATTGGCTAAAACAATTAACTAAATGATTATTAAATTAGGAATGCTGCCATGGAAAAACAATAATATTATGATCCAGTATCCATTTTATAATGTAGATCATCCATTAATACTTTGATGTTTCAGGGTCAACAAGGTTCTTTATTGCTCCTGGAATGACATTTCTATCAATCAGATTTCAGAGTTAGCTTTAGGGTTAGGACGAGTGTTGAGAAACATCAATCTGTCATTTCCTTCTAATTTTAGTTCATGCGTGGGGTAAGGGATATGGTCAGGACTCCAGTACAATTCCAGTACAAACAAAAAATATTAATCCAGGAACACATCCTACTTGGCAAATTCACAGTCACTGTAGGAATCAAGTCTGATTCCATCATCTGTGCCTGGCCCTATAGTTTACAAAAGACTCAAACTGTTTCATAAACAAACAACGCATTATCAGGGGCATCCCATACCATATGTGAACAACCTATATTGCCTTGAATATAGTCTTTTGCATATTGTTAACATGCACTAATACACACTTACACACCAAAGGAAATTAAAAACCGTGAATCGGACAATAGGTGCTCTTTAAAGTAACATAACAATAAATGTTGATTTGATATCCTTTTTTTACAGTGTAGGGACTATTTTTTACCATTTTTCTGACAGTGTAGCCCACTTGTCCTCTTCTGAAAGTTAAGACACAAGGTTTAGACAAGATGACAGAATCTAAGTTGAAGAAAAAACTTGGACAAATTGAAAGGTGTCAAGGTGCAGTCAATAAGAACAATAAATGTTATCCAGAGGATACGCGAGTTTGGGCATGTTGGCTCTTTTGTCACCACAGAAAAGGTTGTAAAGCATGTTTGTAACCGAAGAAGGGGACTGATGAATTAACCCCTTCAGACCTGATTTTTCAGGTGTTTAATCAGTGTGTCTGGTTTTGATTGGTTGATCAGCGTTTTTATTGGTTTGAACCTCAAAACATGTGATGTCCATTCCAGTGGACGCAGGGTCTTAAGGGGTTAAACGCTATTATTACTATAGCTTAAACCATGGGTTTTCAATCTGTGGATCAGAACCCACTTGTGGGTCACACAGTGAGGTAAGGTGGGTCGCGCAAAGTAACTTTGTGGTGAATGACACAAAAACAGTCCAATTAATGACAATTAGCAATGATTTTAATATGATATAGAAGAGTACCATAAATTATTTTATTATTTATATTATATATTTAATTAATTTCAACTAATTTCAATTCACTAAATTAGCCTACAAAAAGAGGAAAAATGTGTTTTATTTTTACAGTAATATTTCTATATGTTGGATAGATTATACATATATGAGTGGATCGCAAAATGAAATGTTTGGGAACCACTATTAAACTATTATCATACAGACTAAAAAGAAGAAAAAAAAACAAGTTTTGCTCTGTATAACTGTTATGACACAGACCAGCTTCACTATAAAAAATTGCATTAAATTTTTAGGTAGGCTATAATCAAATTAGAAATTAGTATTTTCTTTCTTGAAAAATGTACGAATTGCTGTAACTTATCAAATTAAATTAAAAAAAGTTAAGCTAATTTAGCTTTATTTTATAAGTTACAGCAACTCATCACTAGTCAAGATAAAATATACTAAGTTAAAAAAGCCAATTTGATTATAAACATTTAAGTCAACAAATATTTGAACAGTCCCAGTGTTGGGCAGGAAGGATTAAGTTAGATGGTTTGTATATCTGCTTTTTTGTGCTAGACCACCAGTTTCCAGTAATTAATTAGTGTCAGGCTTTTTTCCTGAGGGCATTCCCTGTTATTGAATGCTGAGAGGTTCAGAGATCAACCCTTATCTGAAAGAGTTACACAGTGGACACAATTTTAACATTGCTGTAAGAATCATGCAACAAACGAACACATTAATAATAAAAGACAACAGAGAGGTTCAACAAAAGGAGAAATGGATCAGAGTTCACAAAGAGAGTAAACTTCAAAGGAAATAAACCCTGACAGACATGCGATACAGACTCTAACACCCACTACATCTTGGTAGTTTTCCATTTCATTCACTGCTTTCATTAAAAATGTTTTATAGATAGTAGATATAAAAGATAATAGAAGCCAAATTACATGTTATCATTACATGTTAGCCATCAATTCACCATCTAGGTTAACTATAGACCCGATATAGTCCAGCTATGAGTAACCCACTCCATGCCAAAATAAACTTGAATTTAGTAACATGTCGTTTTTGCCAAAATAACTTGTGAGATGTATGATATCACATCATGTAAGCAAAGGCAGCAGTGATGCAGGGTGTTTGGTTTTGATTTATTTATTTATTTTTATTTCATTTATTTTTTGGACTATGGTTAGACATCTATTAAATTTTCACTGACAGCCCAAAATGTTTTAGCCTTGACGTCTGGGCTGTTTGGGTATTAGACGTCTTTTTAATACAAAATTGCTTGCTGAATACACAATAATTATAGCTACAATTGATACACTGTAAAAAAAGATTTGTTGGTTTAAAAGTAAATTACATTTTGCCTTAAAATTAGAGTTCATTCAGCTTGAAAAATATTAGTTGACCTAAAAAAATTGTGGTGTCAACTAATATTTTTAAATAGCCTAAAATTAACTAAAAATATTAAGGCAACCAAGTAACTTTTTTACAGTGTAGGCCTATATAGTTTAAGTGTAAAGTACATTTGTATGGATTTCTACAAAAAATTAAGTTGTTTTTTATTTTTATTTAGATTGTACTGTCACTAAAGTGTTGCCTCGAGCTCACCGCTGATTAATTCATTCACTATAAAAAGTAAAAATGGATTAATTTAACAGGGACATATCATGAAAATATGAATTTTTCCATGTTTAAGTGCTATAATTGGGTCCCCAGTGCTTCTATCAACCTAGAAAATGTGAAAAAGAGTTTTGGTAAACCAAGTAAAAAATGGGTTCCCTTTGTGATGTCAAAAGGAGATCTTACTGCCCCTTAATCTGCACTATCCAACCACGAGAGAGAGAGAGAGAGAGAGAGAGAGAGAGAGAGAGAGAGAGAGAGAGAGAGAGAGAGAGAGAGAGAGTTCAGTGTTTGCATTTTATAAGCTCATTTGCATATTAAAGGACACACCCAAAATTGACACATTTTTGCTCACACCTACAAAGTGGCAATTTTAACTATTTTAACTATAATTATCTATATGGTATTTTGAGCTAAAACTTCACATATGTACTTTGGGGACACCAAAGATTTCTTTGACATCTTTAAAAAGTCCAGTGAAATGTCCCCTTTAAAAAACTACTTCAGTTGGTAACACTTTTTGCAATTAAGTAAAATGATGTAAAAAAAAACCCGTTTTGGGGTGTTACCAATTGAAGTATTTTTTTTAAGTTGATCCAACTTTTCACTTTATACAGTGTGGTTAGTAAAGTATGGTGCAGTATTGGCGTGTCCAGTGTTGACATAATCGCAAATTGCTTCTCTAACAACACCATGCTGTTTTCTAGTCAAACTTTAGTCAAACCAAACTAACTGCAGCGGCTCTTACAGAATAAAATGTGTGCATTGCATTGCATAGAAACTAATTTCTTGAAAGGAACCTTAAAATAATCCGAAAGTATCTATATAGTAACAAAATAAAAAAATAATGTCACTTTTATATTATAAAATCTACTAAATCTATGTAAGGGGTCCAACTATGACCCCATCCATCCGTTTGGCCCAACGACGGAATCCAAACGAAGGGTAATAGCGCGTTCGGTCTTTTCCGGCGCTTGCAGGTGACGTTTTGGCATTTATGTAATTTTGTATTATTATCTCTTATCTGACTCCAAAGACAAAGATTTAGTTTATATTATATTACAAATTGGATTGATTATTACTTTTGAAACTTACAGAATTTAGATGGATGTTTGTTTATTTATTCTGATAAAGCTCTGGTATTACACTCGTTCATTCGGTTCTCATAGTCGCACATGATCCTAGTACGGGCCTCATAATTAATATATTGGTCAACGGTCATAAGCGAATCAGTGTTGGTCGCTGCCAGAGGTTGGACTATACGCTTAAGCGGCCGCTCTCTGCGTGCTCAACTTTAAACATACTTTATTTAGTCCCCTTAGAGGTGACACTTAATTATTACAATAATTATTTCTAATCAAAATGAATGAATAGATTAATATTGAAATAAACAGAGGTTGAGACTTACCCTATTTAGAGTAATCAGAGATGTTACTCTAAACGGAAACACAGCCTCCACGCTTCTAAGTACACTTAAACTAACGCCAATTTGCTAGTCGTATCTCACAAATCCTCAGCTGATGTATTATTCACTATCTAACTGGGATTTGGGCCGATCCTAGCCTGATTTCTGTCCTTACGGTAACTACGGATACAACGGTATTACTTGCAGTGTCAACATTTACCGAGCAACACAGAATAAAGTCAAACATAACAATTTATTAACCAGGTAGGAAAATCATAATTCAGAAGCCAATTTACATTCCAATTCAAATACAAAACAAACGAAAAACCATTGCATACCTGGTGAGGAGATGAAGATCTGGTTACAGATTCCTCAAAATAAAATAAAATACATGATGCTATATCAAAGATACAGCATCATGGGGGTGCATTTCTAGATATTGAAAGTCCCGCCTAAATCTTCTACACATCTCCTTAAATAACCAGAGAACAAAGCATATAGGAATTTGGTACTGATTGGTTGTTGTAGAACTAAGGGCTGTCCTTAATCTGTATACAGTGGGTGATTGGTTTATGCTTAGAGTGGGAGGTGTCTATTAACATTGAATGAAGTTTCACATATACTTTAACATTGTATTCTGTTGTTATATGGGTGAGACCATTGTAACCACTTGCAATGAGATATTTCAATGAAAAACAAATAAGATACAGATTTTAGATTCTTTGTGCATGTAGCATTTCATATACAGTTTGCTTTGAGACAATAAGAATACAAATGTATGACACCCTAAAGGTGTGTCTTTGAAACCCAAATGTTTCTCAGTGGGAAGTCCACTGTGAATCGTAGAGAGTTGCTTTCCCGAGCACTCACTTTGCCCCCATGCAGTGTCCTTTGGGGAGGTGCTATATTTATTCAGGAAATTGTCTTACAGCTCCGCCGCTTGATCATATCGGAGAACATAACAGTCCCGATGGGATCAACATACAGTAAGATGTTAGCTCTTGGTGGTGTCCAATCTCTGTAGTGTTCGTAGTTTTCAAGTTCAGTGTGTCAACCAAGGCCCGTGTGCTTTGTTCAATGAATGTCCCATTCTTTTGCGAAAAACCACCTGTTCTTAGACGTTCTATCCATTTGAAGAAAGTTGTCACCTCATAACGGTGATCATCTCTGATTTCAGACATCGTCAGGTGGGGATCATGTCATTGACAATACATCACTGTGTGAAAACACCTGCACATCTTAAGGACCATTCATTGATTGAACATTGATCAATACTGATAGACTCAGCAACATTATCAATAGATTCATAGGGCAAACCATAAATAAAATAAATAAAAACATAACACATGATACCTTGATGTGAAAAGTGCAAGTGGTACGGTCTCACCAGGTCAAATATATCTGATATATAAAATTACCAAAGTTCTTTCCCACTGTTGTATTTGGAGTTTAGCTGAATTCAAAGGTACTTGGTCTCTGGATATTGAAGGAGAGGATGCAAAATATCAGGTTAAAGCAATAAAAACATCACATTGAGGTATGCATATTATAAAAATAAAACCCAGATGAAGAAATGTTAACATAACCTTGAGATATGCATGTTACAGATTGTATGAAGATAAAACCCAGAAATTGTTAAAATGATCTTCAAGTATGCATATTACAGATTGTATGAAAAATAAAACCCAGAAAATATTAAAATAACCTTCAAGTATGCATATTATAGATTGTATGAAAAATAAAACCCAGAAAATATTAAAATAACGTTCAAGTATGCATATTATAGATTGTATGAAAAATAAAGCCCAGAAAATGTAAAAATAACCTTCATGAATGGATATATTGGGTAATGTAAAAATAAAAAAAATAAAACCCAGAAAGTGTTAAAATAATATTCAGGTATGCATATATTAGGTCATGTGAAAATAAAAAATGGAATATGGTAAAGTAAAATTTGATTATGCATACTATAGGGTGTATCGATAATAGTGACAGTATAATACTACTATAATAGATTTTGGTATGGGCTTTGTAGACCATATATAATAATAATAATAATAATAATCATGTGTGTTAGATTAGATGGCTCTGTTGGTGTAACAGGAGAATGTTGGTTTTAAGTGTAGTGTTCAGTTTGGAATATGTTGTGTGGTGCGTGGTGATAAACATGATAGTTTTAAATGTCTTACATACAGAGCAAATCAAATGTCAAAAATAATAGTATTAAACTTAGAAAATTGCTCTTTATCAAGATTTCAGTAGACATTAAACTGATCAAACTTCTGAAAAGAAAACCCAAAACAGATGCTTAAATTCAGACAGTTTGAAATAATGACTAATTCTTGGTAAGTGAGTGTTTGCTATGCGATTTAATTTAACTGAGGCTATGTGTGAATACCATGCTGCAACAAAGGTGAGGAGGATAAATTGTGATGCAAATTTAGTCCTGTTGTTAAAACAGGGAGCCAGTTCGATATTATCGGTATGAGGTTGTAATCTGGCTCAATAAGTCTTCCAACACCAGTGTTTTTAGTTAGGAAACATGGTAAAAGTGCTACTGGATCCTGTTGTGAGGTAAAACATTTTCATTAATGCAATTAACACATTGTAGCCACATGGCATTTTTGTGCTCCTCTTTAGGGTCTGACTGCAGCTATACAAGGAATAGCAGAGTTTACCGCATAGGAGACAAATCCTTCAACATAGAAACACATACGAAACAAACAACTAGAATGTGTTCTATAGAAATATCAATGCCTTACGATCAATTACAAATCAGAAAATGTAAACGGATCACTGCAATGAGAGTGTTAAACACATGCTAACTGGCTGTTAAGCCACACAAGCATGTGCCCAATCTGTATTGGATTAAAAATGGGTTAGTGATTTCCAGTTAAATGGGTTTGGTTTACTATCACAAGTGTCATGTAATATTTAAGTGTTAAAACATGGCAACATGTGACAGCACATTCCGCCCTTTTGACACTGCATAGTGGACCAATTCTGTGGGTTTGGCCTGTGCAAGTTATTCCATAGTGCATTTAATGCACCACATTTTACCATCTGAGGCCTGTTTGGCCATTATAATATAATGTATATTGCAACTTGATCACAATATAGATTATATTACATTAAAATAGTATAAATTAAAAATACTTTCATTACTGATCTCTTTTAAGGAACACCAGGCTGGTGTTTGTAATTTGCAAGATGTTACTGTATCAATGTATTTGAATGTGAAAAGGTGTCAGCCCTGTACAGACTGGTGTGAGGCACAGACGTTTATTGGTTCATGCTAATGTATTCCTACAACAGTTTCAAGACTAAGAATTGTGTGGCCTTTCACATCTCTATAAAGCTGTATAAAACTGTCTTTAAACAATATTCACAGACTCATAGGGAAAGACTAAGCCAAGAACTTTTAACAGTCCTGGTGTTTATCAAGTTCTTAAAGAACACTGAGATTGATTAACAGAAGGAAAATATGGTTGCAGACAATGTCTCTCTTAAAAAAAATGTTCTCTCTTGGGAACAATGGATAGCCCGTTATCTGAGTGGGGGGTAAGCCCTTTCATCTCAGTTGGGTGTCTCACAGTGAGAGATAAGACCATTTGTGTTGGCCTGGGACAACATATATTTTCCTGCAACAATTTTAGGTTTTGCTTAGCTGTATATCGTCAATGGAGGAATACTGCATGATTTAGGAGTTATAATTGTAATATGACTTACTAATTCCATTCTATCTTCATTCAGTCCAGAGTGATCTTTTAGAAGGCTCACTCACAACAACTCATTTAAAACCATTTCCCTACTTGCTTAATGTCCACCATTCAGTTACATTTCTCTATGCGTTGAGGATTTTGAATCCAACAGCGCTACCTTCAATCATTCATACATTTCCTTTCATTCTCCAGTTTAATTACATTTTCTCCCTAATTAATCAAATATAGATTGTAAACTGATGTTCGCAACATTTAAAATCTTACTATCTGTGTGCTTTTCACATCTCAAATGTCCAAGTCCTCCTTTCACATGCAAACACATTCATTGCATTGTAGTTTAAATCATCCAACATCATTGTTTAATTGTTAAAGTTTGTTAACTATCTTTTCTATGTTGTGCATTTGCTGTCACAACAAAAACAATTGTGTAGAATTTGGTGATTTAAATTTAGATTCTAGATGTTTTCCTTGTTTGAGAATCAGAACAAATTTTGGATGGTTTAACTCCAATGTGAGACGATCTTTTGTTTTCCGTAGGCACGTAAACAAAAGATCTTAACAGAGCAACGCAATTCATTCTCCATTAGCATTACACAGCATTTTCCTAATAATGTGGTTTCATTTAACTTTTAAGCCCCACCGGATTTGTTCTCCGGTCTAACATTAGGTATATTTACAACCTATTTCATAAATGTGGGATGTTTAAAACATTCCCTTCAACATTTTTAAAAGGCAAAGAAAAGATTGACTTACCACATCAGCTGAAGAAATAGAAGAAGTTCAAACCTTTAGCTCCATGAAAAGACTCTTATTCTCCAGGGATCGCATCAGTCATATTTTGTACGTTGTTGATGAGATTTCTGGTTGAATATCACGTCTCGGGAATCACCACTTTGTAAGGGGTCCAAATATGACCCCATCCATCCGTTTGGCCCAACGACGGAATCCAAACGAAGGGTAATAGCGCGTTCGGTCTTTTCCGGCGCTTGCAGGTGACGTTTTGGCATTTATGTAATTTTGTATTATTATCTCTTATCTGACTCCAAAGATAAAGATTTAGTTTATATTATATTACAAATTGGATTGATTATTACTTTTAAAACTTACAGAATTTAGATGGATGTTTGTTTATTTATTCTGATAAAGCTCTGGTATTACACTCGTTCATTCGGTTCTCATAGTCGCACATGATCCTAGTACGGGCCTCATAATTAATATACTGGTCAACGGTCATAAGCGAATCAGTGTTGGTCGCTGCCAGAGGTTGGACTATACGCTTAAGCGGCCGCTCTCTGCGTGCTCAACTTTAAACATACTTTATTTAGTCCCCTTAGAGGTGACACTTAATTATTACAATAATAATTTCTAATCAAAATGAATGAATAGAATAATATTGAAATAAACAGAGGTTGAGACTTACCCTATTTAGAGTAATCAGAGATGTTACTCTAAACGGAAACACAGCCTCCACGCTTCTAAGTACACTTAAACTAACGCCAATTTGCTAGTCGTATCTCACAAATCCTCAGCTGATGTATTATTCACTATCTAACTGGGATTTGGGCCGATCCTAGCCTGATTTCTGTCCTTACGGTAACTACGGATACAACGGTATTACTTGCAGTGTCAACATTTACCGAGCAACACAGAATAAAGTCAAACATAACAATTTATTAACCAGGTAGGAAAATCATAATTCAGAAGCCAATTTACATTCCAATTCAAATACAAAACAAACGAAAAACCATTGCATACCTGGTGAGGAGATGAAGATCTGGTTACAGATTCCTCAAAATAAAATAAAAATACATGATGCTATATCAAAGATACAGCATCATGGGGTGCATTTCTAGATATTGAAAGTCCCGCCTAAATCTTCTACACATCTCCTTAAATAACCAGAGAACAAAGCATATAGGAATTTGGTACTGATTGGTTGTTGTAAAACTAAGGGCTGTCCTTAATCTGTATACAGTGGGTGATTGGTTTATGCTTAGAGTGGGAGGTGTCTATTAACATTGAATGAAGTTTCACATATACTTTAACATTGTATTCTGTTGTTATATGGGTGAGACCATTGTAACCACTTGCAATGAGATATTTCAATGAAAAACAAATAAGATACAGATTTTAGATTCTTTGTGCATGTAGCATTTCATATACAGTTTGCTTTGAGACAATAAGAATACAAATGTATGACACCCTAAAGGTGTGTCTTTGAAACCCAAATGTTTCTCAGTGGGAAGTCCACTGTGAATCGTAGAGAGTTGCTTTCCCGAGCACTCACTTTGCCCCCATGCAGTGTCCTTTGGGGAGGTGCTATATTTATTCAGGAAATTGTCTTACATCTATTATATCAACTTTTTTCAGTTTTTAGCAAGTAACTGTTAATTAGTATGGGAAAACATTTTTTAACTCATGAAGCTTTAAGCACATCTGTTGTTCTACTTTCCCAAATGAGCACCGAAATGCATTCATGATCATGAATTACCCTGAGCTTATCTTTGGCAGGTGAAAAACACATTTGCTCCAGATACGCGGTAAATGTTTATGTGAAGAGAAAAATAAAAAAAGATGTCATGTATGAGATTCAGTAATTCAATTAATGCATCTCGTGGGAAAATCTCATCTCTGTAAATTTGTTCCTCATTATTCAGTTCATTCAGCTGAAGATGATGCAACACTAATGATTTAAGAGATTAATACAACCACTAACAGGGATTTTATTGTTGTCTGATGCAAAATTTACAATGTGTTATGTTTCTGCTAGTACAGAAAATTATTTCTTGCTCACACTTATCCTGTTGCATCCAATGTTGTGTGCGTATATTGGGAAGAAGACGGTATTAAACGATATTAAAGAAAGACACTGAGTGCTAAAGAAAGAGTTTTAGCCTGTCGGTGATCACTCTGGTATCTTAAAGATGAATAAAGAGAAAACGAATGTGTGTGTTGAATTGATAAGCAGCAGTACAGGCCTCTGCATGCTAACTTCACATCTGTCATCATGTGCCTGATGCTCCAATATGTGGGTCCACGTCAGCTTCTCTATATCCAAATTTTGCATTTGCACTGCATATTTTATTTCCATATTTATCTGTATTTGACCTTTGACCTGTATTTCCTACGACTGTAGCCTAGCTAGGTCCAGTGGATTTCCAGTTGACTTTTTGGGACTTTAGCTTATTCACCATATCCCCAGAGTTAGATAACTCCAGACATACCTTTTTCATCGCCGTGCGTGCCGTAACTCTGTCTGTCGCACCCACCGCTAGCTTAGTTAGCACAAAGACTGGAAGTAAATGGCTCCAGCTAGCATACTGCTCCCAATAAGTGACAAATGGCTCCAGCTATACCGCTTCCAATAAGTGACAAAATAACGCATTTTCCTATTTATATGTTGTGATTTGTATAGTCACATCGTGTACGAATAACTAGGCCATAAGAGACACAGCCATCTTTTAACCGTATACATACTAGGAACTATATTCTCAGAAGGCGAAGCACCAGGGCTGGACTGGGACAAAAAAATCAACCCTGGCATTTTGGCCCAGACCGGCCCACTACATGGGATCACAAATACCACCCATCTTTGTACAATCTTGACTACCAACTCCATATAATGATTAAGTAGAAAAGTATAAGAGCTGACACGTGACATTACAATAAATGCAAGCACTGTAAAAGGTTTTGCAGGTTAAAAATCTGCTAATTGTGAGTGTGCACAATGTTTAAACTAACCAATCTGACCACTTTATGACCACCACTGTCCTTTTGCAAACAGCCATTGGTCTACCACTTGTGTTTTTGACTGTTGGTGTGTCTCAATCAGCTCCCTTGTTCAGTAGTCAGGGCACTGATCAGGGAGTCGGCTATTTTAAGGGCTGTCTCGATCGCAAAATCCGTCCAGTGCACTGGAATGTTCGTTCCCTAAAAATTCTCACAATGCAACGCAAAAACCAGTGAGCATCAATGGTCCCTCCCTTACTGGAAATCACGTGACCTTTTCTGAAGCTCACCAAACGAAAAACACCTTAACTCAATTAACTTTATGAAATGTGACAGAACTTTTAAAAAGACAAACGTTTGTTTTAGTTTTAAATATAAACACACATCGCTACACAGTAAGGGACCACAATCTATTCAATATTTAAAATAATAGTGTTTATTTAAAATTGTAAAAATAAATATACATTTACCAAATGTAATTATGTTCCTCCAATTTCATGCACGGATATGTAAGAGAATAATGGCAGCGTTTTTCACAATGTACTGTTTAAAATTAAAGGGGACAGAGAATGAAAAACCATTTTTACCTTGTCTTTGTTGAATAATGGTAGTCTACCCGCATTCACGAACATACAAAAAGTGCTAGACATGCTGAACATCTCAGCAGTGTTAATTTTGGCAGCAAATTCTGATTTAGTCTTAGTCTTTTGAATAACACACCATTTAGTTTTAGTCTTATTTTAGTCATCTGAAATCTTTTAGTCTTAGTCTAGTTTTAGTCTACGAAATATCATAAGAGTTTTAGTCTTAGTCTAGTCTTAAGTTTTTTAGTCTGTTATGGAATGGTATTAAGGTTTCAATATACAATACAGACATAGATTTAATGGTTGTTATCAGTGGCGTAGCAAGTCAGTTCCGGGCCCATATGCAAAAAAATTTACGGGCCCCCTTAAGCCAAAGCCCCCCCCCCCAACTGGCGCGCAGGTCTGTTAACAACATATACTTTTAATAAGGTAGTCAAATATTTTTACTTTACTTTTTTACTTTAAAGGGAAGATTTAAATTAATAAAAACAAAATGTTTTGGGTAGTTTTTGACTCGTGACTAACTTCTTCGCCTTCTCTTTTCTCTTTAAGGCCCAACTTTTATGTTTATAATTGTCCATCCTTAATGTTCATGTAGATAGCTGCTATAGTAACCTCTCACACTGTGTTTTCTTTTTTTTTTCGGTGCAGCGATTAGTCATGTAAAAAAATGATGGCGTAGCAGTCTACGGCAGCCTCAGAGTGCAAAAAAATTATAAACGCAAACAAGAAATGACGGAGAAATTAGACATTACGTAGAAATAAAATATCACACTGTAACGAATTTGCCTGTAGATTTTACAGTAAGTACCTGGCAAAAAAGTTGCCAGTAAAATCTTGTAAAGTTTTGTGAATTTGCATTTAATAACTGTAAAAATTAATTACAGTATAATACTGGATTTCGTTTACAGGTTATTGTTGTACATAAATTACAGCAAAGTATTAGGTTTTTATATTAAAACACTACTTTATTGTAATTTAGTTTACAACATTATCTTGTTTTCTTTTCAAATTACAGATATTACCTGGCAACTAGAGTTGCCAGGTAATATCTGTAAATTCCTCACAATACAATATGTTATTGTAGAATCTTTTTTACAATAACATAATGTGTTTTGAAATAATTACATCTTTTTGCTGCCAACTCGAGTTGCCATCAAAAATCTGTAAATATTTTACAATACATTGTGTTGTTGTAAAAAATAAATAGTTAATCTTTGCTGATGCCTACAGTGTTTTAAATAAGACCAGGCTTGCTTTAAATCCAAACATCATTGGATAAGATTCTCTTCAACTGTTAAATAAAACCATAGTCCAAGATGCAAAATCATGAAATTTTATTATTAAAACAAAATACAGTGTTACAATACTGTACATTTTCAGAATGTCTTTTTCTTAACAGCATATTCTATTCATTTTCTTAACATTCAGTGAAATTCAGAAAACATTTAGAACATTGTCCATTCATATTGTGAGGAAGTCGCTTGAGACTTACAATTGAAGCCATTCAAAATCTATCAGCCGCTTGAGTAGAGAGGAGACGTGAGGGTTAATGCAGTTGTTCTTTTTCTCCTTTACCTTCCTCTCCTGTGTTCTTTTTCTCCTGTAGCTTTTTTGGCTAACCACATTTGCTGTCTTGGTCCCACTGGAGGGGTTCAGTCCAATGAAGCATCTGAAATCACAAAATCACATGAAAATAAACTTTATGAAAAAGTGCCTTAACTGCTCTACATGAGAGTGCAAAATACATCAGGCTGTGCAAATCAAGCTGATTTGCCCTTTTCAGCTTAAGTGCAGAAAAACTGCAACAGAAAAATTCAGCTGGTAATTATTATTCATTTAATTTCAGTTGTGCTGTCCAGGCAAGCTAAACCAGGAAGTGGTTCTGCAATGCAATGACAATAGTGAAATATAGGGTCATAACAGTTGAAGGGATGATTTGGATTTCTAGTCACAAAATTGCATGAGTTATGGTTAGGTTAGTTGCATTAACATAACCTCAAGCAGCAGGTCCTCTGGTTGAAAATTTCCCGACTATCCCCTGCTTCAAAGGACAACAAAACATAAAACAAACCACAACAATATAACATTTTAGTATTCATAACATAATACACCATATTAAGTGTATTAAGCAACTTTATAGTGCTTTCAGACTTGAAAAACATTCTAGATACGTAGATACGAGGCTCCACTACGTAGTTATACTGTCAGTCTGTAATGGACAAAATTGTTCCAATGTAGGGAGTGGTCAGAGGGCACCCTAAAGCAGGAAAATAAATGTATTCTGTTGAGGAACACAAGACATGTCTTTGGTAAAATGTTCTTTGGTTGTCTAAGTTTGCTGCTGTTGGGCTGGTCCATACAAAGATCTACAATTAAAGGACTCATAGTACAGGGCTATGTCCATGCAACTACATCACTACAGTTGATAACATGTAGGCCTACAGCCTTGTGAAAAAACTCCAAAATAACTACTCCTATGACTCCGAATCCTATGGTTTTCATAACAAAGTCTCATTCAATGAATAAATGAATGATCGTCAAAGATCATGCAAATCTCTCTTTTTTGTTAAAAAAACATCTAGGTAGGTTTGTAAGATATGTTTATGTATCAGTATATATATGTGGGTGGGTGTATACAGTATATGCATACAGATCCTTTTTTGTGTGTTTGCCTTGAGCATCACTGCCATAGTGGAGAGGGTGAGGCCTGGGTGGGCATATGAAATGGGCATATGGAATTTCTTGTGAATGCCATAAAAAGCAAGTTTGCAGTTTATTTACCTAAATGCTCAGTTACCCCAATGCAGAACTACTTTTCAAAATATATAATCAAATAAATCTTTATTGTCAATGTTTGAATGTTACAATGAATTGGTTCTGCAATGATATAAAGCTTTTGGGTAAATAACTGCTAACATAACCCAATTTATCAACTAAAAAATCATGTTAAAGGGATTTCCTGTAAGCACACTTAAAGCAAAATAAAATCTCTGTTACTCATAATAGCACACTTTACAAAATAATGATAAACCGCATTGTACTTCAAGCACATAGTTACCTTTGAATGAACTCCAGTGTGCACTTGCTCCTGGTACACAAGATTGAAGTTGTAGTAGCTAGAAAACAAAGCTGCCATTCCAGCCACAAAGTTGGGATGTGGAGGCACAACCACCCGATGCTCAGCATCCAAACGCTGATTCACCTAAGCACAAACAAATTGTTTACATGCAAAAAAAATCTGTTGCCTTCCACATAAACATATCCATGTTAAACTAATGTGTGTCCTTCATAGCCTCTGTCTTTGCAATGCTTTACAACTCATTACAAAAAAATTGACTACTTAAGACAATTAGAGTCAGGAAACTGTAGTCTTTTTTCAACGTCTGTTGCTGTTGCCAACACCTAAAAGACAAAGAAAAATAGATTCAAATGTACAGTAATTTTCCATAGCAATATCATTTTTGAAAGCTTGACTATTATTCTTTGTTGATCATACATTGTTGTAATATTCTTATGACTTGCAAATGTATGAAAATAATAAACCAGGCTTGATGACATACAGCCTGCATATGCGACCTCCGGAGACTGAAGCCTTCGGTTGAGAAACGGCCGTTCTCTCTCATTCAAAGTTCCGAAAAAGTATCAATCTGCGCTACCAGTACACCATCAGAACGCGTTTTCAGCGCAGGTGGAAACATTATAACCCCAAAAAGGTTTCTCACTTGTTGTTTTATGAGTGGAAGTGCTACAATAAACACGCAGATATGCCCTGATCCCCTGGGTCCTCCGGAGCTCGGCTCGAGCAACCACCGAAATGGCCAACACATACGCACAGTTGCTTTACATTTACTTTACATGTCGCGTCTGAAACCACGCGGATAACGTTACCGCGCCGCTTTTCTCCTCTTCAAATCGCGTGGGCGCTTCAGAGCTTCTTTCGTTGCTAAGCATTGCTTGACGGTGCCACCGGCGGAGAAAGAATTTGCGCCTATGAACACGCACGTTTGTTAAAAACTCTCGATCTGATCCTATCAATATTTTAATATTTCAAAATATATGTATGCATGTATAAGACCTATGCATTAATGTGGACGTGCACATATGCGCATGCACGCACCCTGCTTGCATGCCTGAGTGACGTTAACGCACATACATTGAAGTCCAATTTAAATATGAAAAGGGTTAACATGAAAGTTATACCATTTACTTTATTTTAACCACTAAACTGCTTCACCAGGGATTGCTTGTTCAAAATTTCTTTATTAACTTTTGGGGCTTGACTGATACACGGTAAACTTTATTTCAACCAACATTAACAATTATAATAGCTATTTATAATAGTATACTTACATTTTGTGCATGAGTGGCGTGGCAATGTCCCTGCTCCTCTGCAATCCGACATAAAATGGCGTCAAGCTGCCTCGTGCAACGCATTCAACAGTGAATAACTGTAATACTGCATCATTTACAGGCAAGCGCAAATATACCTGTAATTTATTGTGGGGGAAAAGCTGTCAACTTCTGTAATAGTTTTTTGACCCACAATGCATTGCAGTGTACAGCTAAACTTTGTAAAATGACAGAACAAGAAGTAACTGTAAAATTTTGCTGTAGAAATTACAGAAATTTGTTACAGTGCACTACACATGATATGCATACAAAAATATATTATTGCGGCCACAAATAAAAATTTAATTGAAAAAAAAATGTTTTTTATTAAAAGCTGGGGCAGGCCCAGGGCTCGGCCCCCTATTGGCCCGGGCCCATTTGCATGTGCATACCCTGCATGCCCAGACGCTACGCCACTGGTTGTTATAGGAAACACGTATTATAATTTTTTTCTTAATGCCAAAAAACTGACCGTGGCTTTTTCACAAAAGATAATATCACATAAAACAAGCACAAGGCCCGCTCTACCTAAAAAATATACATGGTCCCTCCCTGAAAAAGATATGCTTTCTCCATAAATGACATGCACACACAGACACACGCGCACAGACACACACACACACACACGCACTTACGCACGCACTTTGTCCAGTCATGTAAAACCACAACATCTACTATAATAGTAACGTTACACATTTCATTCAATTTGAGGACATTGAATATTTATACTCAGTATTAATTCAAACAATCCAATACAATCAATACAGTTCAGAGGTGTGTTCCTTTAGTTTCTATGTTATTCCAAGTTAAGCGAAAACACGGTGGTTTATCTGATAAAACAACCTTAGCGTGTTTGCTTACCTTCGCATGTATTTCTGGATCAGTCGTCTTTACAGGCAGTCTTCTTGTCATATTTGAAGTGTGACCAGATTAGACGCTAGCTCTGACATTTTTGTTGTTAATGAGACATATCTTCGGACCGGGTGCACCGCAAAACGCTAGCGTGTTGCTAACGAGTCAACTAAAATCAGCCAAAGCTGGGTAACTAAGACTGTACAATTAAATATAATGTAAACAACCTGTTGTGAGAACGAACTTTGCCGCAGATTTTTAAAATGGCTCTGCTGCCTGCATAGATCAACCTACCCTCAAAGATTCGCTATGATTGGATTTCTTCACAACTTGTCCCACAAAATGAGTAGCTCTGATTGGATCTCTTCTCCATTCGTCCCTCCCTAACATTTTCGTCTTATTTTTATTCGTTGACTAAAGTGTCAGTTATATTTCGTTACAGTCTTCGTCATCATATCTGACTTTTATTTAGTGTTTATTTAGTTTTCGTCCGTGAAAAAAGGTTCGTTGACAAATATTTTTCGTCATCGTCTTCGTTAACGCAATTAACATTGCATCTCAGTCTCATAGAAATTCCTCTTTTAGAAATGTCAGCCAGAAAACGGCCCAGAAAAACGGATGCTTATGACATCACAGGCATCTAACTGCCCCTCCACTTTAAAATAATTGGCTACATTTTTTGAGTGGCAGCAAAGTCAGCCAATCAGTAATGAGATTGCAAGTTAAGCCAGTAGGGGGAGCCAAATAGGTGCAAAACCACTTGTTTAAAATCCCCCACCCTAATAGAGCTATCTGAGAGAGGTTTTTAGGAAGCTTCTAAGGCATTACAGACCCAAACAAAAAAAAATGTTGTCTACATGTCACATCACAGAACAAGGATAAATACCCTGTTCAATCATTCTATGTCACCTTTAAGTCAGAGAGATGTTGGTTTTGCCGGTTGTTGATGAGTAACAGCTGTGAGTGATCACAACGCACTTAAGCAGCCATGTGACAGAAAAATAAGTGAACAGTGTCCCAATGTCAAGTGAGCTAGGGTGCTTACCAGTGCTCGAACCTGTGTACACGATTCATTGATTCATGACCTCGGGAGCTAGGGAACAAATTGAGACACAGGGTGTGTTTTATCAAGAGGATATCTAACGACAGTGTTTTAAAAGCAGTTCTGCTTACCGAACGTCAACTCTGGTTCTCAATTGTCTCTTATTTTGACAGATGCACACTGATGCTGCATGCTTCATAAAAAAACCCAAAATGTTGTGATTGGGCTAGTCAAATAAAAAAATAACCAATGGGCTGCTTATTAGGTGTCTCCAGGGTGTGACTGTCCGGAAAAAAAAATCTTACGCTAACTTTTTTGGAAAATGCTGTACATTGCCACCGCGCCTTTAAGCGTCATTACTGAATTGCGTAAAAACAGAAACAAAGAAAGAAAGCAATGGGCTGCTATGCGCAATGTACGAGTGTTATGGTCAAACTAAAATAGTGTGAGATATATCGGCCCAAAAAAAGTACGTCGGCCCCACCGGGAAATTGCCCGGGCTGCCAGATGGCCAGTCTACCCCTGCGAAGCACTGCTACTTGGGCGACTTCCACGCTGTGACTATACAAATCACAACATATAAATAGGAAAATGCATTATTTTGTCACTTATTGGAAGCGGTATGCTAGCTGGAGCCATTTACTTACAGTCTTTGTGCTAAGCTAGGCTAGCGGTGTGTGCGTCAGACAGAGTTACGGCACGCACCGAGATGAAAAGGGTATGTATGGACTTATCTAACTCTGGGGGATATGGCGAATAGGCTAAAGTCCCAAAAAGTGGGCGTGTTTCTTTAAAACTAGAAGAAAGATCTTCTCGGTTTGTACAATAAACATTTTGGCTAAATTGGTTATGCTTTCAGAACATTTCATCAGGGATAGAATTATTCGAAATTAAGATTTTTAACCCCAAAATGTGGGCCTAATCTTGACTCTCTCCTTTTTGTTTCAATCACTGATCATTTTTATGATGTCGGCCCATATCAAAACAAATAAAATACTTTTTAAGTATAAATTGTTGTTTGAATCAAGTTGAAATAGAATTAAGTTTTTCTGTCCATGCCCATTCATTCCCAATCTGCAACCCTATTGCCGGTTAATGGGCTATTATTGCATCCTTTACACAAAATATTAACGGTTTACTAGTTGTACCTGCCCGTGTGCAGGACTTTGATTGGTGTACTGTGTTTAAAAGTAAAAGCGCTTATAGCACCTGCTCATGTGACAGCTGTTTTGTTAGTTACTTCATTTAGTATAAGATGTGAAATTGTTTCTTAAGTGAGAAATTGCTCTTGTGTGTCTTCTCTATATAAGAACACACAAAACTCTCTTTTCTCGGGAGAGAAAGAGAAAACCGGTCACAGGAATGTTTGCTGCAGGTCAAGAGCGGCTATTTCTGCTCTTTTGTGTGCTGTCTGTTAAGGAGGTGTGGAATGCAAACTTCACAAAAGCAGGGGGAGAAAAGGACAAAAAAAGAAAATGTGCTTTTTTAAATGAAGGGAACGGAGATTACCAGAGGGCACAGAAGAATAGAAAGAGAGCGGAAAGATGTAGGAAGTGGGCAGATGGGAACGCCGCATCGGAATCTGGAAGCGTTCATTGTCTTAGTAGCTCATTAAAGAAATTGATCCTACATGTTAATGATTATCGGCTCCCCCCGATGGTAATTATCAAAATAAACACCACGCTGAGATCCCCACCTTTAAACCGAGCAACACAAACAGAGACAGACATGGAAAAATCTGTCTGTGATGACTTGAGACGGCATCATTTTCCACATTAAGTATGAATCGTGCTTTATTACAGGAAGTGTGGAGCTCCTTCCTTTTGGATTTCATGGTATTTAAGAGGCATTAAGAGTTTTTATGAGGTTACAGCGCGATGCGGTGTGAACATTTATCACTGAGTTCAGTAC
Source organism: Misgurnus anguillicaudatus (assembly GCF_027580225.2). Classification (NCBI taxonomy): domain Eukaryota; kingdom Metazoa; phylum Chordata; class Actinopteri; order Cypriniformes; family Cobitidae; genus Misgurnus; species Misgurnus anguillicaudatus. Next base: position 13,865,760 of record NC_073355.2, read on the forward strand.
TTTATAAATACAATATACGACTAAAAGTGTGGATGTATAGAGAGTTGTCTGCCCAGAAAACAACAGCAACTGCTCTTTTTATTATCTTTTTTTTTTAATGATCTCATTTTAGTACTGTATGTGAAGTGTACTTGAAGTGTCAGAAAACACAACTAATAAAATTAGTAATAGGGGCTCTTTAAGAATGTTTCAAAAATGGTTCCCCTGTGGCATCGCTGTGAAGAATACTTTTAGAGACTTTATTTTTTTTAGGAGTGCAGACCAACCATCACAAAAACTTAAAATTTTGAATCTATTAAAAAACGCCTTGTGTCCTCGTAAACCATGTTTATAGCATTATAATCATGTCATTATACACTATTCATGTCCCTGTAAACCACATATACCCCCCCCCCCCACACACACACACACACACATCAATCATCCTTAAAATGTCTTCAGAGTATCTGTGACGTCGCTCTCCACAAACACTTCTCAATGGTTTGTGAGAATCGGTGTGGGAACTCATCCGGTAAAATTGTTGGCTCTTCTAAAGTCAATGACATTCGATGTATGAAGATTCATTAATGAATTGTGATTCAATAGGATTTACATGAACATGGACAGCCAATCATTTTTTAAAGAAGTTGCTTCCCTGATCAGTACAATGTACTCATTTAAAATAAGTGAACTGTACTCAAACCTGTGAAGTTGATTCAACTTTAAGGTTTTATGTGTATTTCCACGCTTTGAGTTCCAGAAACTCAAATAAAATGAGTCAAAGAACTTAGCTAACTCAAAAATGTAATTTATAACTTCATTTCAATACAACAGCCTCATTTTAACAAATACTGCAAATAATTACAAACTTTTGGTGGTTGTGATGATGTTTATGCCATTCAATGTGCCAAGAAAGATTCTGGTGCTGCAAATTTACTTCATAAAGGGAACCAATAGACTTTATGCCCAGCTGCACTACTTACTGAACTTCATCAGCCAGCTCCTTGTTTCCTGTCTGCCATTATTGGACAAACTGATTAATTCAGGTGTGCCTGACCTCAGTAGTCATAACAACAATAATCAGACACACCTGGATTAATCAGTTTGTCCAATAATGGCAGACAGTAAACAATGAGCTGGCTGAAGTTCAGGAAGTAGTGCAGCTGGGCATAAAGCCTATTATCTAAATCACGTTTTTAAATTTCCTTTGGTGTCTAAGTGTGTATTAGTACATGTAACGATATGCAAAAGGTACAAACCTCAAAGTAAACGATGATGCGAGTTATCGTCTCCAACGTAAATCTCTTTTTTTGGACTACAACAAACACACAGATTGTAGGCAACAGTTTACTTCCTGGGATTGGTGATGTAGACAAGACCGACATTATCATAATTCCTCCCGCTTGGACACACAGCCCGTAAGGAGCGAATCTTTCAAACATGGTATAAGGAGCATAACATTTCCGGCTGACGTCAGAGATATTCAGACCGATCATAACATACAGATTAGCTTTCAGGAAGACAGGGAAATCTGGAGCTACAAAAATGTACGGTATGTGGAAAATAATGTGTTTTTTAACCACAAACCAAGCAAACACATTGTATTATACCAAATACACAAAATAATGTTTTTTTAACAATAAAATAGGTGCACTTTAAATCAACATGATTGGTTGAGGAGGATTTCCAGTTCCCAGCATGCTCTGCATGAGCCTGCTTTATGAGTCTCAAGGTTTTAACAAGAAACGAACCCAAATGCAGAGGTAGACGAAAAATAACGAATTTATTAAACAAATAGGAAAAAAACAAAACCCACGAGGGGGCAAAACAAGGAAAACACAACACTAAACAACAAAGTTCATGGGGGTTGGTCCAGGTTGGGTGGGACTGCGTGGGCTGCGCTGGCGGCTGCACTGGCGGCTGCGTCGGCTGCGCGGGCTGCTAAACTTAACATAAACCCAACAATAAACTTGTTAAAACATTAAACAGACTAAGATTATACTGAATTCTCACAGGCAAGACACTGAATATACAACAAGACGAACGTGCACAGAACAGCAAACACAAGGACAATAAATAGGGAGAAATAATGAGCTGAAATCAATGACGAGTAAGGAAGCGGGGAAAAAGTGACAAGACAAGGGAAACATATGGCCTGATTCTAAATAATCCATGGCCACGTGTTGCCACACAAAACATGATACTGTCAGAACCCTGCCACAAAGAATTAGAACATAATACAAAACAAGGATCTGCAGGATCCTGACAATGAGAGCATGTTTTGAAATTAAGTGATATTTTATGTGGTTTTCAGTAAAGAGAAGTCACTTCACACTTACATATGCTGTACTTATTTTCTTGAGTCATATTGTCTGTTTCTGTGACTTGTGATCAAAAAATAAATGGTAAACACCACTTATGGAAAATAGGTCATTTTAAGTATAGTGTACATAAATATGAAATATAATGCAATATAAACTTTTAAGTTTGGGTTAATCGTAATTTATAAATATTATTTAATTAAAACTTTTGTGGAAACCAAACATTTGAGTACTCTGAATTTGTCTGGTTTTAATATTTAAAGGTGTCAAAACTTACTTTCAGTTATAATTTTTTTTTTAAATTTAAGTAAATTTTTATTTATTTATAGTTATTTTTAAAAAAATGCTATTAAAACTGACGGTTTAAAATTTTTATATATAAAAAAACAGAGGCAATCAGTTGCCTCAAATTGTTTAAGTTAGTAGAACTTTCCGGGTTACCAGTAGAAAACAGACATGAAAGTGGATTAATTAATATAATTTATTATGTGAAAACATTTGCAGGGAGGTGCAAGGCATGAATCAAAAAGTTAAGTGGTCCTTATAAAAATATTTACCTGCAGAATCCCACTGATAATCAAAGTCAAGCGTTTCCAACAGAATCTCATGGTAACTGTTTCATGAGGTGCTTAATTCATATAAATTCGTACAGTCCCATTCCTACATTTTGGTATGAATCTCACCCCAGTGTCGAGGATTTAGGGAATTCACTATTGCTTTAAATAACTGTAACTCATCAGATGTGTTAAAACAACCAAGCAGTTGGATCATTTTTAACCCAGTAGTGTGTTCTGTCCAATACTGACCCAGCCCTGGGTTCAAACAACCCAGCATTTTTTAGAGTGTTGAAAGCATGCCATATCAACATATATTTTTATGTTACTTAACAAATTAAGTTATACAATTTCAACTTGTCAACTAGTCAAAAGTTCTTGTTAGAAATGCAATTTTTTACAGTGGAGGTCAGGCTGGGGTTCCTACACTGTTAGAAAAACTGTCAAAGTATGTACCCTAGTTGGGTCATTCTACAGAAAAGGTGGAATTCGGGTGATGGAAATTTGCTTAAATGAACTTCTTTCAAAACACCCAAAACTTCTATAATAGCATTAATTAACTTGTCAAATCTATGAATCCGCAAAACGGGGAGCTTAATCTATGATTAACTTTAATACATTTTAATAAAGAATCCATGACGTTGTATCTTCACTACCTGACAAAATTAGAATATAATAATAGATAATGAATATGATAAAACTTATAAACTTAAACATTTTTCCATCTTGTTTTGTTTGTATGCTTTTATGTTGGTCAGTTAAAGGAGTAGTGCTTAAGAAAGTACTCATTAGAGAAGTAACACTAATGATGGTAACACTAATGACAATTTACAGAAAAAACAAACATTTTAACAAAATGGCTGCCATTAGCCATGTGCCATTTCATCAGAGATGTAACAATCACATACTTATTAAGTATAATATATTTTTATGTAAAGATCTCAACACTCCCTGCTATAAAAAAAAGAGTAACACTAATGACATCCAAAAACTCTTATCTCAAAATTCTTAGATATATCATGATATTTTAGACAAATAAGGTAAGACATCTTACAAACCTTTTGCCTTCCTCCACTGCACTTCTTTCACTGACCTCTTGACCCATGAAAAACTTCAAAGAGCTGATGCACTGTTTTAAAATAAAAGTGCTTTGGGTAGGGTAACACCAATGACATAAATCTGGGGGACAAATATTTATTTGATATTATTCATATTAATAGTGTATTTTTACCATTACAGCGTTGTAGTACATTCATACAGGGTTAAAGGTTACTGTAAATTAGATTTGTTTTATAAAAAAGATGGTTTTAAATAATAAGTACACAGTTCAACTTCCATAGCCTATATGATCAAAGGGACAGGGCAATTTTCAGGACCAGACATTTAAAAAAAGGGAAAAAAAGGGAAAAAAAGAAAATTAAATAAATAAACTCTCTCATCATGTTAAGGACAGTCTATATTTATTAAATATATATCATTATGGGATTATTGGGTCAAATTAAATGATTAAGGGTTCTGCAAAAGCAAGGGACAAGCATTTCCACCTTTTTTTGTAGAATGACCCAGTTGTCACTAGGGCAGCACCCTTTAAAAAGGTCCTAATATGTACCATCATCAGATACAGATATGTATACATTTGATACCAATATGTATCTTTGAGGTGATATAACCGGGTTATGTGCAAAGCTGTACTTTTTGAAAGGGATGCCACATGCTTTGACCATTGTCACTTCTTTTTTTGAGGGTGCACAATGCAAAGCTCATCGTGCACATCATGTCAAAATGACGAGCCACAACCTATGTGCATCATGTGTGTTTTCAAAACACTACCTGCTGCACAAGGGTTTATGATAAAAGATATAATATTTTGAATTTGCGCCCCTTGGAAGAGAAGTCACCAGCAGCCATTTACTATAAGTATAGGAAAATTGGGTATTATGGATCAGGCAGATGAACAAAGGGGCAGTAAAACATCCAAGTTCATCTAACGTCATTCAACAAATCATTGTGTGACATACTTTAGGACTGATAATATCTGTATTTACTTCTTTAGGTCTGTTTCATTTCATTGCCAGTTCTCCATTTAAACGCTGAGATAACTTGAGATGTTTGTCCAAGCATTTTCTCATTGGATAAGATATCAGTATGAAATGTGTTATTTTTCTAAACCTGAGGTGATGTGATTTGTACAGTAATTTATTCAAAATGGTCTGCTTTCAAACATGTTATCTTAAATTTGACGTATGGGTCTCATGTACTTTTGTAGTAAACAGTTTATTAATAATGGAACAAAGCATTTATAAGCTTGTGGTATCTACTTACTAAAAAAGCAGGATGCTACCTTAAACATGAAGATTTCGCCCTGTAAGTGTCGCTAAACTTGACTCTCAGTGGACTCGTACATATAAACCTCTTTTCTTCCACTAACTCTGAAACTTAATATCTGGCCTATCTGGTGAACAAAACGAATAATACAGTCGGATTATATTCTGTAGGAGAAGAAATACTACACAAGACTAATATCAAAGCCCCTTTTCCTTAAAATCTCTCAAACTGCACATTAGCAGGATTAAAGTCTCTTTATTAGGCTGAAACATCAGATGCATTTTTTTTCTCGTGGACATTGCTGTCCTGTCCCAGCATGTTTCACCTTTGTGAAGCTTTAAAGAAAGCAGAATATTTTCTCAGATCTCTCTCTCTCTTATTTTGTGATTAATGGGAATATCAGGTCATATTTTCTCATTCCCCTTCTACTTGCCAGTAGTATCTCACTACACTAAAGCTCTTATCTGAGGTTCAGCTGAACGATGGCCTCCAATCTGTACCATCACTAATTCACAGAGACTCTGCAGGAAGAGACGGACGCCAGATGAATGTTGCTGATACGCTTAAGTTTACTCAACAGTCCATCAGATATACGTCACTGATGTGACCTCAAGATCCGAGACGTTTCGTGATTCATATCTTACACTTTGGGTGGCTGTTTTGTTCTGTTTCTCTCTTCAATGAAATCAGAAATGGTTTCATTCCCTGCCAGCTCACACTTATTTGCTATATTTTGCTGAACTGTTACACCGGACTCATTTCTGCTTATTTGTGCTCACAGATGTGCTTTCATGTAACCATATGTTCTGTGAACTCGGTCCTGTGAAAGAAGGTTGTCATATGTCAATGATTTCTACAAACAGAGAAAGTGCCAAACCCAACATGATGCCTATAAACAAAATATTAATGCAGAGGTTTCTATATCTGAAATAAGAGAAGGGTTTTAGCATACGAGTTATGGGTGATCAGCACTCACCCTGATCATTAACACATGGGTTAAGAAGAAAAAGGATCTGATGACTTTCAGCTTCTACAGAAGTCTTCAAATTTAAGCCGAAAGCATCCCCATAAACGGAAAGTTTTGTTTGAGTCACTGTCTCAGGAGTTCTTTGGAAACTGGGAGTTTCTGGAGTTTTTCAAAGCTTACATTTACATTTTGTCATTTACCAGATGCTTTTATCCAAGCAACTTACAAATAAGGTAAACAACAGAAGCAATAAGAACAGCAGTACATAAGTGCAATACAACTTTATCACAGTACTGGATACGAAGCAGACTCATTAGACATGCCGTTTAGATTCTCTTGTTAATGTGATGTCACACTGATAAAGCTCCGCCCACAGCCACTGACTGACTGGTTAATTTTACCCAAAAGCTTTTCTAAATGTGTTTGTTAACACACAGCACATTGTTTCATCAGTTTGAAATTACAATTAATTTCAACTTTCTTGACTAGTGAGGAGTTGCTATAAATTATAAAAATAACTTAAAGGAGACCTATTATGCAAAATCCACTTTTACAAGGTATTTGGACATGATGTGTGTTGCCAGTGTGTGAACACAACCACCCTATAATGAAAAAAAATCCGCCCGCTCCTTGTGTTTTAATCCCCATTAAACCAAAGCAGTCTCATTAGACATGTCATTTTGATTCTCTTATCAATGTGAGGTCACATTGATAAAGCCCCGCCCACTAACAGTCCTGCATTACTATGGTTTCCACCCTCAGCGAGTTGCACGCTGTCCACTAGATACTATTGTCTCAGACTGTATGAATCAAATCTATTTTAACTGAGAGCGCTCACTGTCTCTTTATAAGGAAGTGAGGAGTTGTAGCTCATTTGCATTTAAAGGTACAGACATTAAAACCACCCAAATAGAGTCATTTTGGACATAAATGATATGTGGGGTATTTTGAGCTGAAACTTCACAGTCATATTCTGGGCACACCTGAGACTTGTAAAAAGGCCTTAATATGTGCCTTTTAACTGAAGCTAATTCAACTTTATTTGTATAATTTTTAGCAACTGCTCACTAGTTAAGAAAGTTGAAATACATTTTTACAAATCGATTTTTTACATTGAGTTTCAGACACAGCTGAGGTCTAATGCTGTGTTCACACCAGCCGCGGTAGAGGCGTCAAGCGCAAGTGATTTCATTGTTAAGTCAATGTGAAGAAGCGTTGATGCGCATCTGGAGGTCTCGCAGCGTGAATGAGGCGTTTAGCGCGGCGCGGTAGACGCAATTCCGTCTCATTCGCGCGTCTAGTTCGCCTGAATGGCGCAAATTGAGCGTCTGCCGCGGTACGCGTGAATGGTGCTTTTTGTGCATTTTGTGTTTGACACGAATTTGCAGCTAACGCCCGAGTTGAAAAATGTGAACTTTGGCGGATTTTTGCGACGCGTTAACCAATCAGGAGCCTGCTTGCTGCTGTGGTGGCAGCCCCGCCCGGAGTCACTCATTCAACCAACACTTGATATTGTCCGTAAGCAGTCACCCGGAGCTATACGACACATATTCTTATTTCTATAGAGACAGGAATAAAAAGGACCTCGCTTGGAAGAGTGTCAATGAGGACATCCTGGTAAGGTGTAAATGCACATTTCACTTTTGAGTCACGTGACGTTTATCGACCCGCGACATTCCCGCCATTTTTTTAAACTATTTTCCCCCTATAGTAAGGTTACCAAATACAAACCGGTAACTTTCTTGATGAATGCATGATCAACATCAGCCATCTTGCAAACAGACAACCGCATAGCACTTGCTCCTCCTACAGTGGATTTCGCCTCTGACGCGCGTCAAATGCTTGCTTTTTTGTGCATTCAAAATGTTAAAGCGGCAAACTAGACGTGGTAGACGTGATTTTGACACCTCAAACGTGGCTGGTGTGAACCCACAGTAACAGTTGCTGTGCTATGTTGTAAAGATAGCATGGCTGTTGATCTATCAGCATCCAGGATTGTAACTACTGCATGTATCTATTTTATAAATATCAGGATTCATTGTCTGATCTGGCTCCTCTGCTGTCAAAATAATCATCTTACTCAAAAATTGAAAAGTGAAGGTATAGTATAAACTATTCATAAAGTATAGTTGGTAAAACTCAGGGAACTACAATGAATTGGTCTGATTTAAATGGTTTTAGATGAAGTGAGAGAACTGACAGTATACAGTTTAGAGGTAGGTTACAAACTCACTGTAGGCCTATTTGGAATTTCTCACTTTGTGCTTAAATCTCCAACTTCATTCTTAGTAACTATCTGCCAAAACCACAAAGAATGCAGGTTTGATTTATAAGAGCCCAGAGTGAATTAGGGAGAAACTATGTATGTGTGTGTGTGTGTGTATAGAGTACACAACAAATCAGTTAAGACCTTCCCATGTTTGTCTGTATGCTTGCAAGGGTGGATTATCACTTCAAGTCCGTTTCTATGAGAAAAGTGTGAGAAAAATCTGAACATAGCTTTTTTCATTATATTGTGGTATTGGCATGGTGGTATTTTAGTCTGACTGAGATTCACCCACAAATTAAAACTCTGTCATTGTTTACTCACCCACATGTTCTTTCTGTATTTATTTAAAGTGGTCTGTGTGCCTCATTTGTCATATATTGATTTTGCTATGTAATGTACTGTGAATCATCTGAAATTATACACTGTCGAAATATGCTGTTGTTGGGATGTTACCCTTCAGAAAGATCCTAATATACACTGAACAAAATTATAAATGCAACACTCTTGTTTTTGCCCCTATTTTTCATGAGGGGGCGATTGGATGTACTGCCAAATTCTCTGAAACGCCTTTAGAGACGGCTTATGGTAGGGAAATGAACATTCAATTCATGGGCAACAGCTAGGGGGGGCATTTCTGCAGTCTTCATGCCAATTGCACGCTCGCTTAAAACTTGTGACATCTGTGGCATTGTGCTGTGTGATAAAACTGCACATTTTAGAGTGGCCTTTTATTGTGGCCAGCCTAAGGCACACCTGTGCAATAATCAAGCTGTCTAATTAGCATCTTTATATGTCACACCTGTGAGGTGGATGGATTACCTGGCAAAGAAGAAGTGCTCACTAACACATTTAGACAAATTTGTGAACAATATTTGACAGAAATAGGCCTTTTGTGTATATAGAAAAAAACATAGTTCACACTTTCAGTCTAAATCCGTTTTTGGTGCATATCCGATTTGACAGACTCACTGTCAACATTGTATCACAACTGTTAACATCAGATTTGTGCTGTTTAGCGGATTATCTGTTTTTTTTTGGCCATTTTTGCCTTTTTTATTTGAAAGTGATTAAGGAGAGGACAGGAAAGTACAGGGAGGAGTATGGGATCGGCAAATGACCACGAGCCAGGAATCAAACTCGGGTCGCTGAAAGTGCGAAAGCACCACATGTCGGAGCGCTGCCCACTACACCATCGGCTCCGACGGATTATCTGTTTCTATGGCAATGACGTTGCGCTGGCATGACAATCTGCCTCGACGTCTGACGTGTTTATGTTTTATGTGACGTGACAGCATGACGTAAACAAAAAGCTACACAAATGTGATCAGACTGAAATGGATTTCCGGAAATGCGATTTGAAAAGGACTTCAAACCACCTGTAGCCTGAAACGGATTAGAAAAAAAAACGTATTTAATGTGGTTTTAGGCAGGATATGGACCAAAATGGTCAGTATGAACAAGGTATTAGATCTTTGAGTTCAGCTAATGAAAAATGAGGGCAAAAACAAAAGTGTTGCGTTTATAATTTTGTTCAGTATAGGTACAGGTATACATTTGGTACCAATTTGTCCCTTAAGGTATATGAGCTGTTTAGGTGCAAAGCTGTACCTTTTGAAAGGATGTCATCGCAGTGACAGCGATTGTACTGTGTACTGTTTACGTGAGAAAAAGTTAAAATTTAAGTTGTCTTTCATGTTTATGAAGTCATATGAAGTAGCAGTGTCTGAGTTGTGAATGAATTATTTATACCAGTTATGAATGAACTGATTGATTCAACTGAACTGGATTTAATTAAGGAGCAAGTGAACAAATAAACTGAGTCAACTGGATTGAAGTGACCCAAAGATCCAATTAGAGTTGTTGTCAGTGGTCAACTTTTATTATATTTTTGTGGTGCTTTTGAACTTTTTTTTAAAAGTCTCTATTCATTGTAACTAATCAGTATTCTTTACATTTTTGTGTGATACATAGTTTTAAATGACATGACTTTTAAGCATTTAGCAGACGCTTTTTAGCAAAGTGATTCATACACTCACCTAAAGGATTATTAGGAACACCATACAAATACTGTGTTTGACCCCCTTTCGCCTTCAGAACTCCCTTAATTCTACGTGGCATTAATTCAACAAGGTGCTGAAAGCTTTTTTGAGAAATGTTGGCCCAAATTGATAGGATAGCATCTTGTAGTTAATGGAGATTTGTGGGATGGACATCAAGGGCATGAAGCTCCCGTTCCACCACATCCCAAAGATGCTCTATTGGGTTGAGATCTGGTGACTGTGGGTGCCATTTTAGTACAGTAGCCATCAGAGGATGGGTACATGGTGGTCATAAAGGGATGAACATGGTCAGAAACAATGCTCAGGTAGGCCGTGGCATTTAAACAATGCCCATTTGGCACTAAGGGGCCTTAAGTGTGCCAAGAAAACATCCCCCACACCATTACACCACCACCACCAGCCTGCACAGTGGGAACAAGGCATGATGGATCCATGTTCTCATTCTGTTTACGCCAAATTCTGACTCTCCATCTGAATGTCTCAACAGAAATCAAGACTCATCAGTTCAGTCTTCAACTGTCCAATTATGGTGAGCTCGTGCAAATTGTAGCCTCTTTTTCCTATTTGTAGTTGAGATGAGTGGTACCCGGTGGGGTCTTCTGCTGTTGTAGCCCATCTGCCTCAAGGTTGTGCGTGTTGTGGCTTCACAAATGCTTTGCTGCATACCTCGGTTGTAATGAGTGGTTATTTCAGTCAAAGTTGCTCTTCTATCAGCTTGAATTAGTCGGCCCATTCTCCTCTGACCTCTAGCATCAACAAGGCATTTTCACACACAGGACTGCCGCATACTGAATGTTTTTCCCTTTTACACCATTCTTTGTAAACCCTAGAAATGGTTGTGCGAGAAAATCCCAGTAACTGAGCAGACTGTGAAATACTCAGACTGGCCCGTCTGCCACCAACAACCATGCCATACTCAAAAATGCTTAAATCACCTTTCTTTCCCATTCTGACATTCAGTTTGGAGTTCAGGAGATTGTCTTTACCAGAACCACACCCCTAAATGCATTGAAGCAACTGCCATGTGATTGGTTGATTAGATAATTGCATTAATGAGAAATTGAACAGGTGTTCCTAATAATCCTTTAGGTGAGTGTATACTGTAGGAGGCAATAAAATGAAAAGTGCTAACATAACATTGTTGTAATGTATGTACCTGTGAAAAGTAAAAAGAGGGGAAAAAGTCTAGCTTTCTAAGCGTGAGTAAATCATGACTGTATTAATCCTTTAACTACTTTGAATGTAGATTATATGTTTATTCTCAAAAGCAATCAGAAGCTATACACAGTAACAATATGCTCTTTATGCTCATTAACTCTCTGTATTAATATAAATCAAAGAGGCCCACAAACAAGGTGACCTGACAGTAATAAGTATTAGCTGTGATGTGATATGTACAGGGACATGCTGTTAGGGGGATGCAGAGACACTGAAGAATAAAGAGATGTTATATTTGTTAGGATGTCTCAGTCCCACACTTTCCTCGTGTTGCATGTTGTGTTTTAGATCTTTTCCCTAAAGGATGAGGCTGTGAGAGGAGAGGCACGGCATCACTTTATCTGCTTAATCTTCTTTCCGTTTAAATTTAGAAGATCGCTGGCTCACGCATAAAGGCCTGTCACACGCTGGGCCATCATGATGTCAGCTCTATCAATTATTGCCGATTAGAGGAATCCGTCTCGTAAAGGCTTGTCAGTCTGCGTGTCCAAACCGCACCAGAACTTTGGCCAAGTTCTTCGTTGGGACTCCAAAGAGATATTGCGTCAAACGAAAACCCTGGTGGGCTTTCCCTTTTCGCAAATATCTTATACTCTGTTTGAACATGTGATCTGCAGGGTGGAATTTTGATATGTAAGATGGATAATGAAAGACTATGAGGGTAATATGGTCCAAATACTCTCAAGACTCATTTAGTCCAGCAAGCCTATAGGGCCACCATCCACCATCGAGCAGGAATGCTCGGGGTGCATTGTTCGTTGGAGAGGAGAGATAAGGAGATGACCTTCACTAAATTAGGCTACACATAACTACTCTTTACTGGCCTGAGGTGCTCAAGTTCTCATTCTTTTACTACTATGAAGTTCAAAGTTTGGGCACCTTTCAAAATTTCACCTGTTAATGCATTAAATATTCCAATCTTAAAGCAATGCATGTGCATGATAACATTTTATTATGTAGTCTACATTTATGCATTTGACAGACACTATTTAAAGTGATTTACTGTACATTTAAATGATATATTTATTTTATCAGTAGGAGTGAACAGGGGACAAACTAATGTGAGGTACACCGCTACTTTACATATTTATACAGGGGTGAGCAATCTGTGCCTTTGGTCATTTTCTCTTACTGTCAGAAGATGATCTCTTGTGATTTTGTGAAAAGTTTTGATGTGTTTTTGTTAAGATCTTATGTGTTAGGCATGTAATTAAATTTCTTCATCTTGTGTTTTTTTATTTCTGAGTTGGGTATGTAAGTCACCAAACCCAACCTTATATTATTTTAATCACTGTCTTGTTACCTAAAACATAACAACATTTTGAAACAAGTCAGCAACTACTTGTAACTGATAGCTGGGATTGAAAAAAAATTTACACAGTAAAAGTTACAATTAAGCCTCAGGTATACAATGATAATGAAATGAAAACAATGTAAATACTATTAATCAAGATGATAACTGATAACTGTTAAAGGTGCAGTGTGTAAATTTTAGCAGCCTCTAGTGGTGAGGTTGCAAATTGCAACCAACAGCTCAGTCCACTGCTCACCCCTTGCTTTTGAAACGCATAGAGAAGCTACGGTAGCCAACACAGGACAAACATTTCATCATTGGAGACAACTTAATAAAAAGTTTGTCTGTTAAGAGCTTTTGTAGAAACATGGGGGCACAAAATGGCGTCTTCCATGTACGGTGTATGTAGATAAAAATGTCTCATTCTAAGGTAATAAAAACATAATGGTTCATTTTGAAAGGCCTTTATACACCACTGATAATATAGTTTTGTATATTATTTTTGCATTTCTGTCAAGAGATCCTTCTAAAAATTACACTGCACCTTTAATATAATATATGGGGAAATAACTCCCAATTATGATTTTTTGTCTTAATTGTGCAAAATCTATTGATCCATGACACAAGGATGGTTAGATGAAGGATCGCAGATGGATGGATGTGTGGATATCTATCTATTATAGGCAGATATATAAACAATATCCACCTTTAGTATAAAGACAGATTTTTTTATTATTATTTGTGTTCAAACTAAATTTTCTAGCAGGTGTTACAACAAACCCTTTGTGTGTTACAATGAAGTTGAACCCCGCCTATGCGGTAAGTTGTAAAGTTTGCAGTCCTGTCACTTTCGTCGTAAATGTACGAAATTGTTTATTTGTAGCAGAGAGATGTGTATGTTGATTGTGTATTAAAAATATTTTTTGAATGATAGAGCCAAAGCCAAAAAGTGTTACTTTGTGCAACCCTCTCCCCATATGTGTGTTCCTTGGGAATGGAACCCATGACCTTAACACAATTTGAGCCACGTGATTATTAGTGAGTGAATGCTTTGGTAAACAAATTTATAAAAATATAGTTTTCTTCTCCTTTGTCAACATTAACGTGTGTATATAAAAGTATATGCGTGCGTTTAATAAACGAGAGCCTTCAAAACCGCTAATCACATCAACGTGTTTAGAGCATCATGTAATTTCTGACACGTGTCCTCTGGAGGCATCATCATCACAGTTAAGCATCACAGTCTGGAGATAAACGCACCATGGGAGGGGAGAGGAGGGGACGGGGAGAAAGTTTTGGAGGAGTGAGGAGGCAGAAACTGCATGAGAGGGAAACAGCTCGGAGGTTACTCAAGTCTCTCCATCTCGTGCAGTAGACCGGGACTCGTGCAGCATTTGCAGCTCTGCCTGTGCATATGGCTTCGGCTGTATGATATTTGTATGATAAAGCACTGAAGTGGAGATAACGGGTGAGAAACATGAACGCGCTGCGCGTTATAGTGCCGCTGTTTATTCTCTGCACCGCGACGACGCAAGCAGGTAAAGTATATTCAAAACTTTAATTTAGTTTCCCTTTTAATTAAATTGCGTATTTATAATCGAAAAAAAGAAACATTGCTTATATTTCCGCCGTGACCGATACGGTATTGAGTCAATAATACCCTAAATGTTTTAAAAGTTCAGCAAAGTTTTTTTTAAATTTCTGTTGCTTGCTGGCATTTGAGTTATTTAATCAGTTTTGTTCTTAAACATTATATAATGAAGATTTATAACTGCGGGGGATATAAATGTTTAATATTCAGTATTCCGGTTTGAACTTGTTCAGTGGTTTCATAATGGCATATAATTATACTTAAAGAGCTATGCCATATTGTTGTCAGTCATCTTTCACCTATGCTTTGCCCGATTTATTCAATTGCTTTCCAGTAATGTTAATTTTTTTCAATATATATGAGTATTTATGAATAAAATATGTAATGTGCATAGTATATATCCTTTAATGCAGCAGTATATTATCCTAACAGGCTATTATTGATCAGGTGTTATAGTTAACTTGGCTCGCATAGTTTTAATAATGGGGCGGAAGTGCTTGCACAGCAGACTATGATGTCATGTTAGAGTTTGCTCGTGACCCATGTCGGTTTGCTGTGAAACAGTTTAACATGGGTTTGAGACATAGGTGAATAGTGCTTACTGACCTACTCAACTAGATTAAAATTCCTGTCAGGCAGTTGGCCAACTTTGCTATGTTGCAATAGTGTATATTAGCCTATGTAAGGACCATAAGCCCAAAACCAGGATTTGAAATGTATGGCCAAAGTCATTTCAGTTAAAAGCCCATTGTGAGGATAGGATTATGAGTGAACCTAAACAGTAAAATAAATCAAAATGACATTTCTTATTTTGCAACAAATTCTTTAAAAGTTAATTTAACTATCAATTATAAAATAATTGACTCACTATCATACCATCCCACATGTTTATGACTTCCTTTCTTCAGTTAAACACAAATAATTTTATATAAAAATTGTCGTCATGTTATCTTCTTATATGGAGGTCAACATTGTGAAGCTCCAATGTGGCATCTCATTGGTTTGCTGAAGCAAAATGATACGCTTGTGAGAGAAAGTGATTTAAATTTTGAGCTATTAGTGATTAATACCAAAGATATTTCATATTAACAATTACATTGCTATGAATGGGGGAGAACACAGCGGTCAATATGGCTGCTCTGCAAAGACCCAGTCATCAACCATTATGATTGGGTCTTTCCATTAAAAAGACCCAGTCATCAACCATTAAAGGATGACATCATCTGGGGGAGGGGCTCTTAACAGACTCGCCTGTTTTTAGAAAAAGTCCCTGATGATTGTTTGCGCATGCGCAGTATCTGGCAGGTCTTGCTTTTAGACTTGGAGGTGTTGCAAATATGGTGGCGCAGCGACGCGACTTCCTTTATTTATCACAAAATGACGAAATGTGCATATGACAAGTAGTCACGGTAGAACCAATGAGATTTGACATGATCATTGTGCTGCCATTTGAACTTATCATGGTGATCTCTATGTTGCCATGGATACATGATGTGTCAATGGCTTAATATGATCAAAATACTAATGAATAATTTTGTCCCACTATTGTTTTGTTTCAGAATGCAAAATTTATTATGGTGTGCATCTGTTGGTATTGTTAAACAGTTATAGTGAATTATTGAATTTACAGCAAGGGGCAGTAGTTGACTCTTTACAGCTGTGTGGATGTTGTGACTTTAGCCAAAGCAAACTCCACCAGTTATCCTTGGATTTGTAGTCATTACATGATGTTACATCTGCTGGTCAGGCCAAAACAGGTCACACTTCATCTCAGTATGAAGGACATCTGCAGAGAGACACAGCTGCAATGGCATCACTCCTCTTTGGTGCGGTCATGGCTCCTGATAGTGTGTGATCAAGCAGGATGTGGTTATTTGTGTCAGCTGTTGGGTATCCGCAGGATTGCTCTGCAAAAGTCTGGCACAAGTTTTTATGTGTGTACAGTAACTGTAGGACGCTTTGTCGTCATGTTTGACGTGAGGAACAAAGAAATTTTTTCTGTTTGTGATTCTTCTGTCTGTCTTCATCCCCGTATTTATTTCCAATCTATCTTTGCCATCTTTTTCAAAGGCCTTGAGAGTTTCAGAGCTAAAGGGGAACTATGTCTGATGTTGCATCTTCTCTTTATGGTTATCATGAGTGTCTGGTCCATGCCGGCCTCCCCCTGTTCCTCGTCGTTCACACGGCCTGATGGAGACTTGTACAAAGGAGCCGCCATAGATGTTCTGTTTGATCCCAGTACAAGTAAAGAACAAACAAGCAAATGAAACAGTATGGATGAGAATAGAGGCCAGTGAGTATATTAGCTTCCCCTTCGAGCTGCTGGAGATATGAAAAGCCTTTCCCCTCTGTAAACAGAAATGCCTCCCTGCTGCTGAGGAGCAGGGCCATCAGGGCTGCTATGATCCCCTCTGAAATCTGTCATCCATCCAGTAACAATACAAGCATCTGGCTTACAGAAGTAGATTCATGTCTTTCCTTTGTGCCCATAGCATCAGTTGGGTTTATAATCATGTTTATGTTGTTTAGAACAATAGTAATGTCAGGTCTGTTGTCTTATTTTGAAATCTGAATCCGTGGTCTGAACTATTATTTTTGTATCTAGTTTTAAAAGTTAAATGTTTAATTTCACTAAAGATCTAGCAGCGATGAAAGGCAATTGGTGTGCTGCCTTGCATCGCCTATTTAGGGCAAAAAAGTTGCATCTAAACAGCTAATGCCCATAGCACGTACGTTATTTGCGTGCATGAAAGGAAAGAGCTCTCACATACCAGCAGGTGGCAGTAGTCTGAATTCGTGAACCAAAAAGCTGAGGAGTGAAAACCGCGGATATACAAACCGCAACTAAAGCTGCACATGAATACCATTTTTAGAACATAGATAAACAAATATTTTATATTATTATTATACATATAAACATATTCTTATATCTTAAATCATTAAGGCTTATTAATACACAAATATACGTCTATATATAATTCTTACATTTGTATAGGCCTATATAACTTTTCATATATTCTTGTATATATTTAAATATATACACTCACCTAAAGGATTATTAGGAACACCTGTTCAATTCTGATTAATGCAATTATCTAATTCACCAATCACATGGCAGTTGCTTCAATGCATTTAGGGGTGTGGCCCTGGTCAAGACAATCTCCTGAACTCCAAACTGAATGTCAGAATGGGAAAGAAAGGTGATTTAAGCTTTTTGAGCGTGGCGCGGTTGTTGGTGCCAGACGGGATGGTCTGAGCAGGGCCGTGCACAGACATTTTGAGGGGCAGTGGCCCAAACCAAAAAGGGGGCACAGGGGGCACAATTTATATGGTTTTAATAATATGATGTGTTATAGATTAGTATCAAATAATGTAAGTGATTATAATGGAAAATAGACTTTATAACAAGATTTAGAGTGTGACAAAACTTCTTAATATTCTATATGATTTACATGCTGAAGCTTTGAATCCATGTTTGCAATTTTGAACAGCTTTTGCAGCCTCCCTTCCAACTCTTGTCTTTTTTTTAAAAACATTGTTTTTTATTTTTTTGTCGACAAAGTGTGCCAACAACAGCAAATTTGGTGTTACTTATATTAGATCTCATCGGGTACATTACTCATTAGACAATCACTGTAATTCTAAAATGTTTGCTAATGTGGTGGTGTGTAGCCTCACCCATTGGTTTGTTTCTGTTAAATCTGTGGACCAATCGAAGCATGTTATGATTTCGTGGTTGCTCATTGGTTGGTGCTACACAAATCTACAAACCAATGGGAGCCGGGTTTGGAGGATATAAGAATCCTAGTGGTGTAGCACCTGGAAACGTTGTCATTTACGTCATGCCCTGTATGGAAGTGCTCTTTGTGAATGAGCGGAGGGCGGCGGCGCGTCATTCATTAGCCTTGGCTTTGCGTGTTGTTGTTAATGAGCGGTAAGTGATTTGGTGGTATGTAAATCATCAGTTAACTTTAAATCACTTATAATGGCATCTATTACTGCAGGATCGGCTTTTAGCTGGTTCCCAGATGGCTGTATGTTGCAGTATTCGCAGCAGCTACAGGTGGGTTATTTTGGCGTTGGGGAAACCTAATGCGTTTAAAGGGAGATTAATTGTTTGTGTGTTTAGTTTGCTGCACAGGCAAACTGGTAATACCTCATTGATTGACCGGGCATGACGGTTTCATTAACCCCTCGGTATGTATTGTTGTTTTTACTTGTTAAAATTTTCTTGTATTAAATTGTGTTTTCGTTTGGCAGTTAAATGTAAGTTCCGTTTCGGATGAGACTACATTGCTGCTTTGCCTGGAGATTGTTTCTTTCGTGTGTGTTTGTGGATTCGTCTAGTGGCACATCCTCACCCTTTATTGGACTGCATCCATTTAGGGGCTCGGGCTGGGAGGCGTATAATCTGGGTTCAGCCTTGCCCACAACGTTTATTGGCATGCAGGAGTGGATGTCGGTGTGACGTATCGACCAGTGTTAGTTATTTTTTTTGTTAAGGTTTTTATTTGTTTAATTTGGTGTTGTATTTATTCACTTCTATAAAGTGGGAGCTTGCGCCGGAATGTGTGTAGTTTACACTATTTGCTGTGAGAATTTTTGTGGTGTTTTCACGAGTGTATTTTTATATAGTGTGGGGTGACCCCTTGACTTCCTGAAGGCGAGCTCCCCTTATTGATGTGATTTTTGTATTTTTTGTTTTTGTTTACTGTCATACATGTTTTCTATTTATTATTATAATAAACAAATTATATTTTTCATAATTCATTGTTTGTATCTTTCTCACACCACCCACGACTATTGGACCTGTGTGTCTTAGTTAAAGATTTCCCGGGTTTCCCGGGTGGCGTAGTCGGAACATTGGTATCTCAAAATTGGTAATTCACCGCTCTGCTACACTAAGTTGTTAGCACTTTGAGAAGACGGAGAGCAAATCATCCACAGAAATAAAAAAACATAGGAAAGCCGAGAGAGGTCATCCATATTTTTAGTTTTCTCATGATCTCGAGATAACAAAAGTTGTTTTCTCACTATCCAGACATAATAATCTAAATGCAATAATGTAATTTCCTGTCCATAATATTTCATTTATTTTGAAGTGGACTGCTGATGCATAAGTCTTCGCCGTTACCACGCGTAGCTAATTGTCGATAGACTTAATAAATAAATAAAGTTTGATGTTCGTGAATTTGGGGACCATCTCTAAAGTGCACTGTACACGTTTCTATCTTCAATAGTATTTAACAGTTTATTTGAATAAATATTAAACATCTAAAAATGTGTGCATTATAGTTGACAACCAAGAACACTTTACAGTTGGTTTTGTGACTGTTTGTTGACTTTAAGTTATTCCATTTTAATGCTGTTTAGAGTGGAGACGTGTATGGAGTACTTTGGAGACGGTCCCTAATTTCACCGCGCTATCAAATGGTCAATTATTGGCAAATCTGTTTCATCTTGAGCGAATCCCTGATGTAAGTAAAATCTCATTTGTTCATCCATGCTAATTTGCTAAATATGCTTTTGCTGTCTAAAAATTATGTTTTATTGAGTACACGTATGCTTTAATTACATCACAAGAATACAACTTTTGTTATGTCGAGATCACAAGAAAACAAGCTGCTGTTTTCTCGAGATAACAAGAAAATTAAGTAGTGATCACTAGAACACAAGCAAGCAAAAATAAATATAGAACACGACCTCTCTCGGCTTCAATCTACCAAATTACTAATTGAGCAGGTTAACATCTGAGGTAATGTAATCTACCTGTTAATACAACAAACTGTCGTCTCCGCCCTTCAAAGAGTGGACACGACACAAAATGTGAGAGATGCTGCGGGGCGGGCGGGAAATCACGAAGTGGATTACCAGAAACAGTGGATCTTAAGACGAGCTGTAACAGAACACTTTAACTGGGGTTGGCGAGAGGGGCACCTCAGCCGATTAGGGCAGAAGGGCAGTTGCTCTAGCCACCGGGCCACCCCCCTGTGCACGGCTCTGGGTCTGAGTATTTCACAATCTGCTCAGTTACTGGGATTTTTCACGCACAACCATTTCTAGGGTTTACAAAGAATGGTGTGAAAAGGGAAAAACATCCAGTATGCGGCAGTCGTCTGGGCGAAAATGCCTTGTTGATGCTAGAGGTCAGAGGAGAATGGGCAGACTGATTCAAGCTGAAAGCAACTTTGACTGAAATAACCACTTGTTACAACCGATGTATGCAGCAAAGCATTTGTGAAGCCACAACACACACAACCTTGAGGCGGATGGGCTACAACAGCAGAAGACCCCACCGGGAACCACTCATTTCCACTACAAATAGGAAAAAGAGGCTACAATTTGCACGAGCTCACCAAAATTGGACAGTTGAAGACTGGAAAAATGTTGCCTGGTCTGATGAGTCTCGATTTCTGTTGAGACATTCAGATGGTAGAGTCAGAATTTGGCATAAACAGAATGAGAACATGGATCATTCATGACTTGTTACCACTGTGCAGGCTGGTGGTGTAATGGTGTGGGGGATGTTTTCTTGGCACACATTAGGCCCCTTAGTGCCAAATTGGGCATTGTTTAAATGCTACGGCCTACCTGAGCATTGTTTCTGACCATGTCCATCCCTTTATGACCACCATGTACTCATCTTCTGATGGCTACTTCCAGCAGGATAATGCACCATGTCACAAAGCTCAAATCATTTCAAATTAGTTTCTTGAACATGACAATGAGCGACGCATGCTGAATTGTCTAATAATCTGCATCTATTGACTGAAAATGGTGCATAACCAAGGCTCGAAAACAGCTAGATGTTTGCCAGTGTATGAATGTCGGCTCGGTGTGTCCCGGGTTTTAAACTGGTAGGGTTTGTGTGTTTAATGCGTGTATGTTTGTGGAACCATCAGTGTTAAGCTTTGGATGGAGAGATGATGCAGGTGTTTCCTTTGTAGACCCAGTTACAGTGGATGTCTCACAGTGAGTAAATATCACAGAACAAACATTACAGACTGAGGAATGCGAGAGTGATGTGTAATGATGCTCAGATCCCTGGCACAGAAGACTGTCTACTCAGCAGTTCACAGACTTTGGATACAGTATCCAACGGTGCTCAAAGGCACCATCCCAAAGTCCACCTGCTGCTCACAATACCAAAACCTTTGGTGTAGATTGCACAGTAACACATTAGAAGAACCAAATTCCCCATTTGGTTCTTCTAATGTGTTACTGCATTCACAAGCCAATGGTGCCCGAGATTTGCTTGGTTAAAGTTTTTTTTTAAATATCGTTATTTGTGTTCAGCAGAACAAGGGAATTATGGAACAACTTGAGGTTGGGTAAATGATGACAAAATTTTCATTTTTAGGTGGACTATCCCTTTCACTTTAGCAATTAAAACTGGTTGTGTGTTGTGAGAAATTAGGTCATATTAAATATATTATATGTTTTGTCTTGATCTTATAAACTTAAACTAAATTAGTTTTGTGGGAGAAATAGTTATAATTTAAATGTACAGTAATTGTTCCAACCTGTTAATTTATTTCATTACAAAATAAAAATGTTTTTAATAAATGGAGTCAGACAAAGTAACGAAGAAAAGCATCCAAAAAGAGTCCAGAATAAGCCAATAGGAGTCCTGTTTAATAAAATGACAACAGATTTTTTTTTTCTTTTTTTAAATTTTAGACAAAGGGTGACATTGTTGTGTCATTGAATAAATAACATAATTCCCATAGTTACCTTTTTGTTATTCCATATTTTTTTTTAAAATATTAATGGTAGAATTAATTAAGCGACCTTACATTTTTAAACATTGTCTACTAAACAGTATATTAAGATTGAAAAAAATTAATTTCCATTAACATTACCGGTTATCTCGAGTGTCATTCCATACAGGGCAAGAATTCACTGATAAAATTGGGAAGATTCCAGGTTCCTCATGACATGCAGCCACAATTCTGAATGACTTCAAAACATGAATTAAAGATAAGATGAAACAGATCCAACCTAAAATCTCAATCAGGTTTATAATCTAAGCTCAAAAGGTTTGTATAGGCTATCTGTTTTTTAAGGACATCAATTGGAAAGCACTCACTTAATGTCTTAAAGGCATATAATTAGCAGAATATACAATTTCTTGGGAAAGTGATGAAAGATGAAATATGTTAGGATCCAATTCAACACAACAGAAATTCAGACTTAGTAAAAGTGTTTAACTAAAGCTTAACCATGACTGAGGTTTGGCGAACTGGGAAAGTGTTTCTAGAGAGCCTTTGGGCGTGTCTAAGATGCATTGTCTCTTCTGTCCTCGCTTCATTGCGTCTGCTGTCTAAAGGGTTTGGCTCCGGGCCCCTCAAGGTCAGGGGTCAGGGCCAATGTAATTTGATTATATCCAACCTCAAGGGTGTTAAATGCTGTTTTTCGCAAATCCTACAGATATCTGATGCAATTGTTTTAAGAAGTCACAAAATACGTTTTGATTCTGTACACAACTAAAAGTTGCCAAAGAATGGTGTTAAATCTGTTAAATTGTTCTCTGATATCTACATAGAAGTTATGTGGCTTTATTAAGTGCAAAAAATATCCAGAGACGGTCCATTTACACCACTAGGATTTGCCCTTAGTCTATTACTACCTTATTTGAAGGGGTCATGAATAATAATGTTGAGCTCAGCTCTGATTGGCTGTTTCTCAGAGCAGCTCATTTCATGTGTGTAAACCATAGACTGTAAAAACAGATAGACGATGCCCGTTCGCTCCCTTCCATTGGTGAAAAATGAAGCCGTCAGAGTCCCGATATGGCGCTAACATCTTGGGTCTTGAGTCTGCGCAGTAGCGATTTCAGGACCAGTCCTGCGCAGTAGTGAGCAGGAAGTAAAGCCGCGAAAGCAAGGCCCCACCCTCACTTTCGCAGAATGCGCATATCACAGCTGTCAAATCATGACGTGACACCACAGTTTTTATAGCATTAAATATCTAACTAAAACAAACTTATTTTAAAAACAAACACTTGAATTTATATCAGCGTGATAAAAACTAAAGTAAATGACAGAAACCAGCTTCGGAAAAAAGATAATTGAAGTGTAATCAAATTGTTAAGTTGGTCTCAAGTCCCATTGAATAACATGGCGAGGCGGGTTTACTTTTCAGGGCTTGTGCGGCAGGCTTAGTGTAAACAGACCTTATCTTTGAGTCTGTATCAGATGAAGATACAGCATTTGAGGAATAATCAATTGTTTGGAGATTGTTCATGGACGTTTGTGGCTCATCAAAACGTAACTGTAACATCAATATTAGAACTTTAGTCTAAATGCTAGCATATAGCGCTAAGTCACAAGTTTGTTTTTAGTATTGTACTTAATTTAATGTGTAATTTAATGTTGGGGTCGTGACTGTAACGTCGAGCCCAGTCTCCTGAAGATGATGAAGATAAATAGCACAAAGTGTAAAACTCGTGCAATACATACGCCAAATTCCACTTTGGCGTGCATATGATACGCAAGTCCTTCCCATTCACTTCTTTTTTTGTCATTTTATTTATTGGTTTCTCAATTTTTTTGCTATTTTTACTTGGGTTTAGGGTTAGAACAACTTTTTGTTATATAAAAATGACATCCTAACCCAAACCCCAACTCTAACCCCAACTCCAAGCGACCATGGCTTAAATATGGACAAAAACATGGAGAAACCTGTATATAAAATAACCTCATTAAGCATCTTCTAAAATCTAACCCTAAACCCAAGCGAAAATGGTTTAAAAAACAGAAAAAAATTGAGAAACCATTAAATAAAACAACAAAAAAAGATGCCCCGTTTAAGTGAATGGGAAGGACTTGCGTATCATATGCACGCCAAAGTGGAATTTGGCGTATATGTATTGCACAAGTTTTACACTTTGTGCTATTTATACGCATCCTCAGGAGATTGGGTAGGTAACGTCACAGTCGGTGTTATGTTAAGATTGGCCTGTTTTTCAGTGGTCTTGCATAAGAAGGAGGAAACAATCGCACTTGAGGCTCACGATATGTCATTACCATATACAGAGCTCGTATTATTCATCTATAAATACAGTTTTACATTCTATGGCACCAAAAACATTTTGCTTTAGACTAGAGACGTGTGGTACATTTTGGTGTTGTCTTACATCTTAATTGTGGGAGGATGTGCACTGTTTTATGAACACTAAAGGGAGTTCTCTAAAATTATAGTTTATTTTACAGCTAATAATTTACCCAAACACTCATCCCCAGTAACTCAAATACCGTGAATACAGACACACAACATTATGAAATCTGTGGAAAAAGAAGGAAAACAAACTTGATTCGATTACGGCCATTGCAAACAACGCATAATTTAGAATTGTAAATATTCGAATCCCAGTGCATTCAGAGTTTAATTTGGTCGATTTTTTTATTGCTTTCCGGAAAAGCAAGCTTATAATACTCTCTCAGAAATGCTTGCAAAATGTGTTTGTAATGCAACTTGACTGCTGGACATAAATCTTTAATTCATTTAGTGGTTATTTAGGGTGATGTTGGAAAGCAGCCTCTATTGTAGATGAAGACTTCTCAGATCTGCCAGATGGCCGCACCCAGTCAGGTGTACAGTACTGTATGTGATGTAGCTACAGGATCTGGGAGAGCAGCATTTGGCTGAATAAACAGGTGAATCAAATGCACAGGTAGCACAGCCTTGGGATACAAAGTTATTGATGAATGTAATTTGTAAACTTGGCTTCGGTTTGTTGTTGGCTGATGCACAGAGTGCACAACGCATCAGCAAGTTTCTTCTGGAGCGGCTCCGGATCTTTAACATATGGCATCCAGCCATCTGCCTCAAGCTCCTTTATGATGCTGAGGAAAAAACTTTCTTTATACTTAACTTGAGGAAAGGCCCAGTTTTGTTAATTTTGTGGAGTTTATTTTGGGCACGTTGTGTCCATTTTTAGCCAACATAGTTTTTTCCCTAGAAGTAGGCTATTTGCACGCATAACAGTCGGTTTATTTCTTCAGTCACTCTTGCTTGGGTTGGGATGTTATTGGTTTAATGTCATAAATGTGGTTACATTGCAGTCTGTGTCTGGGATGCTTTGTTTTGAGAATTGACTGGGAATTGTTGAGTATCCTGGGAATGTGCTGAAGGAATTCACACTCAGAAGAGGTTTCTGTTCTCAAACTGCCATGCCATTGTTATTATCATGTGAATGTTTCTGAGGTCAGAGGGCAGATATTTTAAAGTGCTGTTCCCTCTAGAGTTTCAGTTTCTCTGTTTGGTAAACAAGTACCTGTAACAAATAACTCTGTATTATAAGTGGGTCGTTGACATGACATATACACTAATAAAGAGTGAAGTCACATTTATTTGCTTTATTTTAACAATGTTTTTAAACTTAATGTTTTTAAAGGTAAGGTAAAGAAAAAAACAGAAAGATAAATATGAATTCACAAAAACTTATAAGAATTAAACATGTTGTTAATTTTTTACTACAGTGCACCATTTCATTACATTATAATCTATTCATAAGGATTAAAGGATTAGTCCATTTTCTTAAAAGAAAAACCCAGATAATTTACTCACCACCATGTCATCCAAAATGTTGATGTCTTTCTTTGTTCAGTCGAGAAGAAATTATGTTTTTTGAGGAAAACATTGCAGGATTTTTCTAATTTTAATGGACTTTAATAGAGCCCAACATTTAATACTTAACTCAACACTTGGCAGTTTTTTTCAACGGAGTTTCAAAGGACTGTAAACGGTCCCAAACGAGGCGTGGGGGTCTTGTCTAGCGAAGCGATTGTCATTTTTGACAGTGAAAGTAACAAGTGTACACTTTTATAGCACAACTTTTCGTCATGTAGATCCGGTCGTGATGCGCCAGCTGACCCCACACAATACGTCATCACGTCAAGAGGTCACAGAGGACGAACGCGAAACTCCGCCCCAGTGTTTACAAGCATCTTGAGAGAGGACCGTTCCTACACTGTTGTATGTCAACTGATACTAATTAAGGTCTTTGTGGCAGTTTATTGTTTAAAATGGTCCGCAAATTTGCGGGTTATATATGTAACACGTGACCTCTCTACGTCACTACGCATTTACGTTAGGTCGCGCTGGACCGGATCTAGACGAAAAGTTGTGGTTTAAAAGTACATATTTTTTATTTTTTTTGTCAAAAATGACAATCGTTTGGGATAGTTTATAGTCCTTTGAAACTCCGTTGAAAAAAACTGTTAAGTGTTGAGTTAAGTATTAAATGTTGGGCTCTATTAAAGTCCATTAAAATTAGAAAAATCCTGCAATGTTTTCCTCAAAAAACATAATTTCTTCTGGACTGAACAAAGAAAGACATCAACATTTTGGATGACATGGTGGTGAGTAAATTATCTGGATTTTTCTTTTAAGAAAATGGACTAATCCTTTAAGAATTTTTGTGACTCTGTGTGACCACAATTGTGACCCTGCCTGTAAAAACCTAGTTTAAAGGGACACTTCAATTTTAAAAAAAATATGCTAATTTTCCAGCTCCCCTGGAGTTGGATATTTGATTTTTGCCGTTTTGGAGTCCATTCAGCTGATTTCCGGGGCTGGGGCTACCACTTTTGGCATGGCTTGGCGTAGTCCATTGAATCTGATTAGACCATTAACATCGCACTCAAAAATGACCAAAGAGTTTTGATATTTTTCCTATTTGAAACTTGACTCTTCTGTAGTTACATTGTGTACTAAGACTGACAGAAAATTAAAAGTTGCGATTTTCTAGGTCGATATGGTTAGGAACTATACTCTCATTCTGGCGTAATAATCAAGGACTTTGCTGCTGTAACATGGCTGCAGGAGGCGCAATAATATTACGCAGCAGCCAAAATAGTCCCCTGCTATTGAAAGTTACCAAGGGGACTATTTTTGGCCACTGGGTAATATCGAGTCAAGTTTTAAATAGAAAAATATCGTAACTCTTTGGTTATTTTGAGCGTGATGCTAATGGTCTAATCAGATTCAATTAATTATGCTAAGCTAAGCTAAAAGTGGTACCGCCAGACCCAGAGATCAGCTGAATGGATTCCAAAATTGTAAAAATCAAATATTTAACTCTAGGGGAGCTGGAAAATGAGCATATTTTACCCTTTAAGAAAGGTGAAGAA
The DNA here is from genome assembly GCF_027580225.2 of Misgurnus anguillicaudatus. Classification (NCBI taxonomy): domain Eukaryota; kingdom Metazoa; phylum Chordata; class Actinopteri; order Cypriniformes; family Cobitidae; genus Misgurnus; species Misgurnus anguillicaudatus. The sequence goes on from NC_073355.2 coordinate 13,893,474, forward strand.
ACAAACACAAAATATGAATATGAATTCACAAAAATGTATAAGGGCACAATTTCATTACATTATAATCTATTATTAAGGATTAAGAATTTTTGTGACTCTGTGTGACCACAATTGTGATCCTGCCTGTGAAAACCCAGTTAATTTTTTTTTGTGATTTACTGTTTTTCTCATCATCATGTAAAATTACAAAGTCACTACATTTGTGAAAATATAACCTTGATATCTTTAATATTGACTGATATTGACATATCAAAGATTGAAATCAATGTAAAATCAAACTTTGATGCTCCTTATCTCATCATTAGATAATGAGACTTTTATCTGGATTTCACTGACAGGGCCACAATTACTTTCCTTAATCCATATCAGTATTACTTGTCAACTCAATGTACATCTTGAATAGTTTGCTGTGCTTGCATATTGTTTTGATCACATTTAACTTTATGAGTCTTTTGTATGTAACATTGTGGTTGTCAGTACTGTATGCAATATTTGTTTTGTTAGACTTGAGTCTGGTTCTGGATTAAAGAGCAGTCATGTAATGGTTTTGGATCAGATGTGACTGACAGATGTGATGTCTGATGATAATTCAGTCTGTCCTGTCACAGATTACATGCCTGCTTTGTTTCTGCATGTGCCTATATGTGTACTGTATGTCTATGAATGTATATGTGTGCATTTAAAAACATTGTATAAAAGGTGTAAACTAGACATTGACTAACTTGATTGGCTACATATCTCTTGCTACAGTTTGCATTTGCTTACATAGAGACAAACCATTGAGGACATAATGGTCCCAAGCTGTCACTAGGGCAGTACCCTTTAAGAAGGTACTAATATGAACTCTTTAGGTACAAAGGTTTACTTTTTGCCCCAGTGACAGCTCGAGACCATTTTTTGAATTTTTTTCCTGACAGTTTATTCTACCTCATAGTGTCTGGTGGCAGCATTTACATATGTTTGTAAAAAAAATGGCCACTGAAAGGTTTATTCATTTACAGTATCTTTATAATGTATGGACGTTGAATTGACACAGCCCTGTCTAAAAAACCTTTATATGAGTATCTGAATGTTTTCTATTGTGTTTGAGTCTCGCCTGTATACCAGCGTTGTCTTTTTACAAGTCTGTTGCCATGCTTTCGCTCCGCCCAGTATAAAGGCATCTGCTAAACAAATAAATAATGCCATAAAATGCAGTATATTCTTTATTCAGCAGGCAGCTGGCTGGCACAGACAAACTCTTCCCACATGTTTAATTAACAGAAAAGAGAAAGGGCGCTGTGAAAACAGGAGGGCAATTGAAATTTAGGATCGTCGTTTCAGACCCAAATTGCTGCACATGCCAAGGGTTGTGGTTAGGTGAATCTCAGTAATTCATTCAATTCATTAGGTGAAAAGATACATCCCCCTCCGCAGTTCCTTTTTGCATCCACTGATAAATCCCGCTTTTCCAATTTATCGATTCATTAAACAGTAATTTGTTTAACTCGACAATAAATGCAGTTTATTGCTACAACTCAGAGGCAAATTCACAAAACACAAAGAACTGAAAGCAGTGGCTAATGGAATTTCATGTAACAAATGTTGTAATGGCAGCATATATTTATCACATGATGATGTAATAATAGAGAACAGATATGTAACCAATACCTGATTAATATTAATATGGACGATTTTTTACATTAAATTATCCAAAAACTACTAGCACAGTGCTAGATTTTTTTTAAATGTGTACTTACATTATCCCAAATTTTCCACATTGTTTGAATCCAGAGAATTTGCTGCTTAAAGGTTTTAGGGTTGCTTGTTAATGCTGTGTCATGTACAGGTTATCTTTTTGCAGAAGCCATAGGTGTGCTTGACCTTATGTGACACTGTGCAGAATGATGACATATGACATCAAACTTTCATGAGAATATGCTTTTTATTTAGGCCATTATTTGGGATGCACTGAAATGAAAATTCTTGGCCGAAACCGAAAACCGAAAAAGAGGAAACCAAGGCCGAAAACCGAAACACTGAAAGAAATTAGTATGGCAATTATTAGTACCACTGCATTTATGGCCATCACCATGTACTAACTTTACTAGGGGTGTGACACATCACATTACAGTTTTTGAGGCACGGATCGGATTATTTTTCGGATCAGCAAAAAGGGGTGGAAAAATCTAATAAGAAATAAAGAAATTGCAAACATTTATAAAAAAGAACAAAGTTGCACACATAAAGTAAGGTCTGAAATTAGCATTAGGTACAGCAATCGAATTACATGAATCATAAAACTGTCTTAATTGTATAAATTAAATATAATTATTATTCTTTTTAGAGCTACAGAAGTGATTTTCTCTTTGTCTTGGGTTGTTTGATTAACATTAATGACACAGATTTAAGTAGGTTAATTGAGGTTACTGCCTCTTTAAGACCAAATAAGCACAGACTGTTTTCTGACTCTAATCTATAAATACACTTAAGAGTAGGAAAACGAATACTGTGGAGATCATTCTGTTTGTATGCACCCTGTCAATAACACATAGATTTTATGTTCGCTTGCTTTTTAAAACGCGTCTCTCGTATGCACTACTGAGTGCCCTTAAACGCGCGCGCACACACAGAGACCAAGGGTGAATCCCAAACAGCGCAGCATAAACAGTCACTCCACATAAAAACGTTACATTGTTTTTCATTGCTTTATTCGCCAAATGTATGTTAATGGACTACAGTATGAGACACATTAGTGCAACTCTCTCTAAAGTTTACGCATCAAGAGTTCTGATCGATCACGTCTGACACATTCAACCGCATGTGCCTCTGTGCCTACAGAAAGCTGCTCAATTTAGCACCTTTTTGTGGTTAAATACATCCACACCACAGACATGTTGCTTCAGACAAGCACGTGCAGGTCGCGGTTTCTGTTTGCGTCATCAGAACATTTCTGCCATGTTGTTTCGGTGATAAAAGTCTTTCGGCCGAAAAAAACGAAAATGCTCTTTTGGCCCATTTTCGCAGAAATTTTCTGTGGCCGAATATTCGGTGCATCCCTAGCCATTATGGATACATTGTAAACCAGTGGTGTCCAATACGTCGATCGCGATCGACCAGTCGGTCGCAATGGCGGTAGATCGCACATAAGTTAACTGCTGCTCTACGCACGAAATTGGCATTATGGTCTTAAAATACTTGCGTGTTTCACAATTACTCTGAGTTGCTGCGACTTTCTTCTCAAATGTGTTTTTATAAATCTTATGCCAGGCCGCTGCAGCTCAGTCGTCTAACTTCCGCAAATCACCAGGATGCACATTCTTGCCTTCACCCAGGAGCTGATCCACGCGCATGGTTATATGCTTCTTATACTGTTGTCATTTTCTAGTTTGTTTCACTAAACCACATCTCCACTATTTTAAGGAATACTCAACATTTACTCAATGATTTTTTTTAACTCCTCAAAAAGAATAGAGTAATGGTAACAGCCCTAAATTCAATGTAGAGGTATAGTCCTAACAAGCATTTTAAGTATTAAATGATTTTAAAAGTAGATCGCCACACAAAAAAGTCTGGACACCCCTGTTGTAAACAATATTTAACTTTTTCCCCACCATTGACGAGTTTTTACGCCAATTCATATTTTAGCTATTATCCACTAGGCATCGATCTTACCCATCTTATAAAACACTGAAACATCCACTGTTCCAAAAAAGGCAAAAACTCTGTATGTTTTTATCGTTGTTCTGAATCGGATCTCTAACAAAAGTCCTTTACAAAAATGCAATTATCTCAGCTTTTTGTTCAACATTTGGTATTTTTGAAGAAACCTACCCATTAGTGTTGTCACGATACCAAAAATTATTGTTTCGATACCGATACCATGTCAAGGATTTCGATTCCGATACTTTTTCGATACTTTCCTGAAAAGGGAGAAACACTCTCAAATCTCATTGTTGTGCTTTATTTTATAAACGGTCTAATCATACAACACACTTACAAATGAACATATGAACAGCAGATATATTAAACATTTAAGCAAAATATGAAATATATCAAAATATAACAAATAAATTAGAGCAATGGCATTCAAGGTAAAAATGGCATTCATTATCTCAGTTTTCTCTAGTGAGCATTAGCATAGTGAAAAAAAAGATAAACAAGTACTTAAACAAATGTATTGCTTTTTGTTTGTTAATGTTAGTTAATACATAAACATTTATATGATAAACAGATTATAGTGCAAATGTGAAAATATACCTCACTGAACGACATGAGGGTTAATAAATGACATGTTTTTGTGAACTTAAAGCACAACAGTATCTGGGTTCATTTACTTTTTACCACAGTAAAAGTATTTTCTTGTCAGCTAAAATGCTGTCTAATTTCCTAAGTCTGATAACTGTGAGGCGATTGTATTAACTTGGATCATTACAGGCAAAAAACGTGACAACACGCATATCAACAACAATTTGGTAAGTCTAGAATTAATACTTTGGGATGATTAGCAATCTTTCGTCGGATTATTGGATGTTTTAAAGCTGAAGGTCTCTTCTTTGATTTGATATATTGAATGTTTATATATTTTTAAAGAAGAATGGCGAGAAAAGAGTCAAACAGCCCTTACAAATGTACAAATAACATTATGAAGTAAAAACGGAATACAATCGAATAAAGAAAGAATAAAAAAGAGTTTTTGCTTTGAATAGCTCTTGCGATAGTTTGTTGTCATAGGTTGATCGATCTGCGCAGTAGTAGTAGTTTGCATGCGGAAGTGTGTGGAAGTAACTAGAGGTCTTCTCGGGTCCAAGGAAATGTACCTGACCCGAAATGACCCGAATCACTTTTAACCCAAACCTGACATGCATAAATATTTTTTTTTTAAAGAAAGACCCGACCCGAGACAAACCCAATAAAATTAGAGACCGAGTCCAACCCGACCCAGTGGCATTTTTTAACCCGAATGTAAACAGCACCGATGTGTGTGCAGTCATCAGCTCCACACGCACCAGTAAGAAACCCCGGTGGACTCGCAACCAAATTGGCCCATTGCTCCATTTATTTATTTTTTTGTTATCTGACGACGACACCAAGGTAATCGCTAAAATGTCCATTCAAAATTGATTGACAGGTCTGGCTCAACGAAAATTAACCTACCGTCAGCCACACGATGTTCTAAGTGTTCTTGGCAAACAGATGAGGGGTTGGAAAAGGTAAATGGACTGCATTTATATAGCGCTTTCAACAGACCCATGGCCATCCAAAGCACTTTACATGTTACCTTACATTCACCCATTCACTCACACATTTATACACCAACGGCGGTGTCAGCCATGCAAGGCGCCTTCTAGCTCATCCGTAGCAGCTGGGCTTAGGTGCTTGCTTATGCACACCTCGACACTTTGTGTCAGGTGGAACCGGGGATTGAACCACCCACCTTCTGATTTGTAGACAACCTACATGAACCACTTCTGCCACTTCAGATGCACACACGCGAGACAGTTTGGGTCTTCTCTGCTCCGTCTGGCAAAAACACGTACAATTTTTAATGACCCAAGGCTGCTAATATTATACATGAGACGGCACACATGAAACTTGTCTCTTGTCTCGGGTCAGACTTGTTTCGGATCTAAGTGGACCCGTGATGACCTCTAGTAGGAACGTCTAGTGCACATCGCTCTGTTGTTAAAAAATTACTGTCGACATTGAAGGTGAAGACTACAACCCCCATTGTTCCACGCTCTTAATAACGTCTTCACGCTGCAGTCATTGTATAGCGATTTCTAACTTTGAAAGTTTCATATTATGCCTTTAAACCCACACAAACAGCTCGTAAATAAAGCTATTAGCCAGCACAATATATTCTTAGTGAACTACTCCTCAAGTGTCTTAGTTTTACAGTAACTTAACTGTGAATCCTTTTATTGTGCTTATAAACAAGAGGCAGTAAAATGAAGGTCAGAACCTTTTTGAAGAGGTGTTGGCAGGTGTCAGCTGTCAGGTGTTTGTTTAACTATCTCAGACTAGACTGTGTCATAACTCAATCCCATAATGACAGCCCGTTGATAACCACCTGTGGACTTGACTTTAACCCGGCTGCATCTTGGAGCTTTCATGCAGACATTGATGAACTGGCTTCATATCGACAACAATCAGCCAAAATCTCAGCCTGTTGTTCATTCTTGCTATAACCCAAAGGGGATTGGCTTAGTGAATAAAACAGCTGTGAAACCATCAGACTCTAGAGACTATGAATTTAATTTCCTAACTGTTCCTAACTGATATTATTTTATTAGAGAGACACAATCTTTACTAAGTAATAGTTAATTGTATGACATCAGTGTTCAGTGGAAAAGTAATGCATCACTATCCAATCTCTTTGCTATCTGTATTGACCTAAAACATAGATGTTTAAAGTTTAAAAAAGTCCATTAAGTTATTGCAAACCATTGCACTATACACACTGGCAATGCTCAATAATTTTAATATATTTTGCATCCCTAACATATAGAGCAGTAATGTATATATCAACCACCTTTCTGTTTTGTACAGCCAATGTTGTTGATGTCTTGCGGATACTGGAGCTGTCTGAAGACATGGAGGGCGTGTCGATAGAAGCCGGCTTGTGTACTCAAAGAAATGACACAGGAGAGACAGACGTGGCTTACAGGATAAACAAAAAGATTCAACTAAGTGCCCCAACCAAACAGCTTTTTCCAGGTATGGACACTTTGAAGCATGTTTACACAATCTTTCAGTCCGTAGGGTCTTCAATAGAGTGTAAATACCACAGAGACAGTGATGTATATGACGGATGACTCTTTGTTGTTGTCGTCATTGTAGATTCAGAGTTCCCGGAGAACTTCTCTCTGATGACCACGGTGAAGGCTAAGAAGAACTCGCAGTTCTTTCTGCTGTCACTGTATGATGAGCAGGGAGTTCAGCAGCTGGGTCTGGAGATGGGAAGATCACCTGTATTCCTCTATGAGGACCACGAAGGCCAACCATCTCCAGAGCTTTACCCCCTTTTTAAGAAGATTAACCTGGCTGATGGAAAGTAAGTGCTAAAGTTTTAGTAGCCTTTAAGTGGAAATCAAAATGGTGTAACGGTACACATTCACACGGGGCGAAAACGTTAACGCTTGATGGAAGGCTTGTCAATCACAGTGGCGCAACACACGCTCCGGTCTTGCATAAACGTAATTGGCTGGCTCGCACTTGGTTATTTCAGCCCAGTCTCATGAAATGACGTACCTATAGGCAAATTTTTAAATTCTTTTCCGTGATACTGTCACGAATTTCCGTGTTTTTTCTTGACCGTATCACAAATTTCTGTTTATGTGTCATTGTCACGTATTGGTTACTCAACTGTTTTTCCTATTTTCAAACCATTGTCACTTCGGTTCAGGGTTAGATTTACATAAAATGACGTCCTTTCCCAAACCCAACTCTAACCTTAACGCCAGGCGACAATGGTTTAAAATTAGAAAATATTAAAAAATATATAAAAAAATGTATAAACCAATACTTAAAGTGACATCTTAACGCAAACACCAAATCTAACCCTAAACCGAAGCGACAATGGTTTGAATATAGGAAAAACAGTTGAGTAACCAGTACGTGACAATGACACGTAAACAAAAATTTTTGATACGATCACGAAAAAACGTGGAAATTCAGCAATATCACCATAGATACGTAATTTTATGAGACTGGTTAGGTTATTTGCATAAGGTGATCTGATTGACTGACGCAAGCTTTGGCGCTTAAAAAGTTGAGATGTTCAACTTCTGCCGAGAGCAACTGCAGTGACGCGACGTTGATGGATCAATTCAGTTCAGCAACGCATGACATCACCCATTACAGGTAAATGAGAAGTGATAACGCTTACGCCCCGTGTGAATGTACCGTAAATAAACCACAGAAAACTTAAACAATAGGAATTTATAGAAGTTTACAGGAATTATGGGGATTATTTTATAATTTAGGGAAATTTAAATAAACTATATCATATACAAACATAAATAAAAATTTTATTTGGTCATAAGTAGACATGCATGCAAGGTACAAATTATAAAAATTACATCTTGACTGATTTAATTGCAAGTCGAACTTTAATTGTTTCTTTCATTGAGTAACACAAAAGCATAATAAACATTATTATGCTTGTAATAAACGTAATAACTTAACGATTGTGTGTCCAAAAAATTGGCTAGCAGAATGTAGAAGAAAGAGCATCACAGCTTGAGCTAGCTACATGATAACTAGCCTCAAAAACTCCTAGTTTATTCCCATTAATTCCCATATATTCCCATACATTCCCATTGATGCCCATAGAACGTTTCCAGCCTTGAAAATTTAACCACCCAAGTGTGTTACAATGCAATGATTGTGAGTTTGGTTTGTAATGTTTACAATACGAATGTACTGTGACCAAATGTGTATCTGTTTGATAACCTCAAACCAACCATATGTTTTATTTGATAACCACAAACCAAGTGCATAAAGATTTCAGCTCATAATCCACCTGTTCTTACCATACCCTTGAGTTACCACACTGTTCTTACCATACCCTTTGAAATAAATGTGATATTTTATGACATTAAATAAATTTGACATTTGACATTGATGAACCCTCCTGTCATCTCTTTTCAGATGGCATCGGATAGCCTACAGCGTGGAGGACAAGTCTGTAACATTATATCTGGATTGTAATAAAGTGCAGACCCTAGAGCTGATGCGAGGTGACGCACCTGTCGTCAGCACGAAAGGAGTTGTCGTGTTTGGGACTCGATTGCTAGATGAGGAAGTATTTGAGGTACGTAATATTACTATTTAGGTTTTTGAAAGAATTTGCAATGGTGTGATATGATCGGTCAGTTATTGTTCATGCATAGATTTTCCAAGGACTTAATAACAGGAGTTTGGTCACATGCACATTCATACTTTAAAATCTATATCAAGTCTTACCGATCAGGGAGCCTTCCCTGATGCCATAAACAGTGGCGCCCCCAGGATTGTTTTCATGGGGGGGCACAAAGGGGCCAGTACAAATCTTAGGGTGGCACAATTAAAAAAATTATTATGCCTGAATCTAATGGTCAACAGTTTTCCCATTGCTTTTAATGCTACTTGTACGGTATAGTTGTTCTTATTTATTACTAGTATATGATTTACTAGAGACAAATAAAAATTGCAAATAATTTAAAGATCAGATGGTGGAATAGTATTAATCTATCAAAGATGAGTATCGACCGATCATCGTTTGATTTGTGTATTTAAAATACATTATTTTATTACAATGAGTTATATCCAGTGTTATCCAGTTAACATACTGTAATTAAACGAGTGACATACTTTAGTCCTTAACACGTTTCTAGTCTTCTATAAAGTTTTCTCGACGTGGGCACCAATCTTACCTCTCTCTCTGTCTCTCTCTCTCTCTCTCACACACACACACACACACACACACACACACACACACACACACACACACACACACACATACACACACACACACACATACACATACACACAAAGACGCGTTTGAAGGGAAAAGCGCGTGTTTTCGGCAATTGCGCAGCCCAATTCGCGTCATTGGCATTTCGCATCGCCCCTTGCGAGGACGCGTCTGTCTGATTGCGTCTTTGCATTGACTTTGTATGTAATCTACTCGCGCAAATCGTTGAACTTGCGTTTGGTGAGTATGCCCCATAATGAATGGAAACACATTATTCCCTTCGCGGCACCGCAGGCAGTGAGTGCACATGCACAAGTGCAGCGGGTACACTGGCAAGAGTGGAGCGAGACCTTCAGCATATGTGCCGGGCACGGGCGTCATGCACCATTTTTTTAAGGGGGCACAGTGTGCACAGCTCACAGAAATGTGTGCATACACAGACATCAAACGAAATATTATAGATTCTTCAGTCTTTTCTATGGCACTTACATTTGTAACAAGCTGAGCGCCCCAGTCTTCATGCAAAAACCTCCAAAACAAAAGTGTTGACTAACTTTTATATCAAATACTATTCAATCGGATTAATGACATATTGGCATCATATTTACATCTGAAACGGCATGTTTTGTTTATTTACGTTTTGTTTAATGACTTCTAATTGTGTCATTAATGCATTTTGCAAAACAACTGCATTATCCTATAAAAATAATGTAATTTTAAATCCATAAAGTACATAAACAACGAAAATGACATAAGCTATAGCCACGTGATTGATTTTAATGTTCAATAACGATTTGCAACAAATTGTTTAGATAAAATTATTAGAGTAACAGACTTTTTTTTATTAAATGTTACCTCGTATGTGAGCATGTGTGATTCTGCGCCCCCGTGAACTCTGGCGAACTTTGGCGTTGTGCCAAGAAGATAAATCTGGAAATCTCTACTAATATAAAGTCCAGACGTTCACATTTTAAACTATACATTTTCTACACAGAGGAGGTTAACTGCACATTACCGTCCTGGGGTTTGGAAATGTTGTGAGCGTTTCTTAGACGTTTTAATTCCTCAGATAGCCAAATGCAACAGCAAAGCTTGTGAGCGCGCTCCGACGCTGATGAAGCCAGAATAAAGAAATTTAACAGGATCAAAGCAGCGAAAATGACAAGTGAAAATGACAATGATGCAGCACAGAATTTATAATATTGCGCATATTAAACAGATTAAAAGACAAGTAACAGATTAATGGATGCTTCTTTGATTTTGAGGTTGCATGCAAAATCCAGTTGGCTCAAAAACCGAGGATCAGTTTGAATGGGCATGACGTCTCTGGTGCCGGGGTTTAGCCCCGGGTGGCCCCAGCCCAATTTAAACCCTGACAGTGATTATCTAAGTTGAAACAATATGCTTTATATAACCTAGAATTAACTGAGTTTTACTTACTAGTTTGTGAGTTTCTTCTGTAATGCATGCAATGGCTGAACAGGAGCGAACAGGACGTCACGTGTACGTCACATGGATGGTAGTGCGGCTGCGCGTAATCGCGGGTAAAGGAGAGGGAAGGGGTTAAGGTTGTATTCTATTTAACACATTATAAAAATTTTTTTTATTTTTTTACATAGATTTTAGTGTAAATTTTAATGAATACATATTACTACTTTTATTTCAATCTAAAAATCTAAAAAAAAAAAAAAAAAAATTTTTTTTAAATCTCATTCTGTTTGGGGGGGCCAGTGGGGGGGCCAGTGACTTTTATGCCCTTGGGGGCGCCACTGGCCATAAACACAAAAGATTTTTTCCAGTTTTGTAAAAATGTCTCCACTTTTTGGTTTAGTAAAAATTTAATTTTCTCCATACTTTTCTGGCTGCATCTGGGTTCAAAGTTGCCCTGGCACACTGAACAAATGGTGGTCAACTACACACCAACTGTGACAGTCCTTTAATTAACTTTTTTATAAAATTCAATGTAAAATTCTGTAAAGCAGTAGACGGTTTCAGCTGGTACAACATAAACAAACAGCTTTTTTGGAACAAACATAACTTCCGGTAAACTCTTCTAAGAATCAATAACAACAAAGTCCTTTTAGATTAGTTTATTTCTGATAGCAAGTAGATAACCTTAGGCTATGTTTACATTAATGCGTTTACCTTAAAAAAAATCGCATTACTTTTGCCACGTTTACGCCTTTAATTTACACTACGCCACCGTTTTCGACCCTCATAAATGGAGTCGTTCGTAAACGCTGCAGACCCTGATGTTAACGTGACTGTGCATCATTTTCAGTAAAGTAAAAATTATTTTTATTCAGGTAAATGGAGGTTTGCTACAGAGGTTTTGCCAAAAAACATCTACCAACCAGCTATTACAAATGCTATATCAGATGTCCTTATAGATAAGGTTTGTTTTATATTTATGTTTGAGTATTGTTGGGTTTGAATATTGTTGTAATGTTGTTTATGTTTTGTTTAAATTTAGTTAGCTTATTACGAAAGATAGACTGTAATTTTAAACGCCATATAGGGCGTTGTAAAGGCCAATATGAAGGGAGAATTGTAATGGGTCAGACATTATTTCCGAGTTTAATTTAAGTTTTGTTTGCTACTTTAAAATAAATTTCGTTTCATATAATTTGTCTCTTAATTTGAATCGATGTTTTGTTAATATAAGTAACAAAAAACAATAAAATCAACGTCATTAATATTTAATGCTTATTAAGCCGATTGCGCTTTTTGCTATTTCTGTGTGTTGCTAGCGGAGGACGTGCACGGACCTCACACACTTTTAAAAATTAATGCAATAAGCATTTCTGTAGGCTAAAGCTATACTTCACCTCTTATTATGTTTGATTGAAGTTTGCATTTGCTGAAATTTATTTTTGCTTTAAGTTCGTATACTGTTTAGTACGGTTCACTTGAATGCTTCCTTTTTAGATCATAAAGACCTTTCTGTTTGGTTAAAACATCAAAATTAACTTATTAATCTAGAACAATATAAGACTTTCCCAAACACATTTTTATAGGTTCAAAAATAGTGTCTGTTGTAGTTGCCGGCAAAGGATACAGGTATGAACTTTTGTCAATATCGCACATCCCTAGGCTGCATAAATGCACAAAGGTAAGCTATTGTTAGAGTAATAAGTTATTTTACACTTTTATGCGCATGCCCAGTTACGTGATTGGTCATGTTTCATGCGTTTATGGTCGTGTATAGTTTGGATGAAGATTCTTTTTAAAATGGCAGTATAAACGAGGATCATTTTCTTTTTTAAATGCCGTTTTAAAACGCAAATGCTCTTATGTAAACAGGGCCTTAGTTTAAATCATAGCTAAAGCGTATCAAAAACTACACTGCGCTAATGTTACTGTGTAAAATGTGTACTATATAATGCATACAATGTTAACTACAGAGCGGCTTCCAAACCTCCCATCAAATAGGGGTAAATCATGATCGCCGTCTCCCCTCGTCTTTACGAAACCAAAACATTTGTTATTTTTGAAGAGGTATTTGTTCAAGAGTTCAGTTTAGACACTAGCCAGACCATTAACCACTTGCCTGTCACTCCACCCTTTAGAGTGGGGGGTGAAAAGTTGATGTGCAGGTTCAAATTAATATAACTTTGGCATTTTTTGGTCTAAAAGACTAATCTTGGTCTTGTTTTAAAGAAGACAATGTAAGGTTTTTCACTGATGTTTCTGGAGGTGAAAATATTTAACAGAAAAATTGTTATAGCAGTTTAAATTTATTATAATAATTAAAAATAATGCAATAACATATTAATGTGATAAATAAAATTATAAAAATGAAAATGTTTCACAAAAGTAATAATGTAAACATGAGGCCATATGTCTCAAGCAGTTGTGATCCAAATTTTAAGGTAAAATCACAAAAAATGAGGTTTGTGTAACACTTTTAGTGGTTTTACCAACAACGGCCACTAGATGTCAACGGTTTGATGCATACTCTTGTCACAAATTGATAAAATACTGTCACTGAATTATTATAACTGCTAAAACGTTTTGAAATATGAAAACTACATTCTTGGAGCTTTCCAATGATATATAGTTTGTCAACATTTTTGAAGATTTGTAATATGATATTAGAATTATGAATATATAAAATTAATATGCATTCCTATGGGGGGTGGGGTCATGTAACTAAAAACTGTCACTACATTATTTCTATCATCAGATGACCTTGAAATATAAAAACTACATTCTGAGAGCTTTCCAGTGATATATAGTTTATCAAGATTTTTTAGGTTTAGAGTAGGGGTTTAGTGTTAGACATATGTAAAAACAAATTGGGCCTACATGTTGGCCTGTGACCTTTTAGAAATTGACTCTCACTACGTCATTTCTTTCCCAAAATTTTGATGAAATATGAAAACTACACTCTAAGAGCTTTCCAAAGATATATAGTTTGACAAGATTTTTTAGGTTTAGAACAGGGTATTAGTGCTATACATATGTAAAAACAAATTGGGTCCACCTGTGGCCCGTGACGTTTTAGAAACTGACTCTCACTACGTCATAATTTTCCAAAAATTGTGATGAAATATGAAAACTACACTCTTAGAGCTTTCCAAAGATATATAGTTTGTCAAGATTTTTAGGTTTAGCATAGGGTATTAGTATTATAAATATGTAAAAACAATGTGGGCCCGCTTGAGGGCCTGTGACCTTTTAGAAAATGACTCACACTATGTCAATATTTTCCCAAAATGATGATGACAAATGAAAACTACACTCTTAGAGCTTTCCATTGATATACAGTTTGTCATGATTGGATAAGAATTCATATGCAAAACACTGAAGTAATTGTAGGCATCCCACCAGTGGGACAATGACATTTAGCAGGACATAAATGTTTTGAGGCGCACTCTCTTCATAAAGTAATCAATTACTCTCCCTACATAATTTATTTTATAAAACACTGCTGAAATATGTATTCTAGAGGCTTAGACCTTTCCAAAAATATATAGTTTGTCATGATTCAATAAACATTTACATCCAAAATATTGAAGTAAACCTAGGTGTTCCTCTACAGGAACAGTGACAGTTAAGTGGTTTTAAACAAACAGAAACCGGAAGAAAAGTTCTGACCAGATGCGTAATCGGTCTAAGTACACGATGTAACTACAGAGAGTCAAGTTTAAAAAAGGGGGGAAAAAAATCGAAACTATTTGGTCATTTTTGAGCGTGATGCTAAATGGTCTAATCAAATTCAATGGATTATGCTAAGCTATGCTAAAAGTGGAAGCGCCAGCCCCAGAAATCAGCTGAATGGATTCCAAAACTGTAAAAATCAAAGGCGCTCATCTAGAAAATGAGTGGAGTGGCCCTTTAAAGTCATTTTTGTAACAGTAGGCCAACTGACACATACAGTAATAAACTAAGCATGGAATTCCAAATCCATTTTTTTCATTATAGAAAACACTTATTGTGCAGATTCACATTTCCCCCCCTAATAAACCCTAGTGCTTATACTTCCCTGTCATTCTTCCAAAACAGCAAATAACACATTTCTCCTGGGAGGTGACAGTAACTCTCAAATCAGCATATTTTAATTTCATAGCAGATCATATGTTGTTTATGCATCTCTCGCTCTGCTGGAATGTGCAGGTGGTTTTATGTTTAATTGAACAGTTTGAAGCAGAGCGAATTGGGGTCCTGGCTCTAGAGAGGAACATTGCGCTGCCCAGACTTGTTGAGAATATTTGGAAATGGCACTCAGCTCACCTCTGAATACTTGCATTAATGTTGTCTGACTGAACACACATACATTCGCAAATATTTGGATTTTGAAAATATCCATCGAGTCTTTGTGCTGTCTAAAGAAGATGAGTTCATTGTTGGTTTATCCCAGCATCAGTGCACCTAAAGACTTCTGTCCATTATCTTCACAGCACGGGGTCAAAGGGTAAAAGTTGGTCGAGCTTCAGTTTTATTAACTTTGGGTGTTTTTTTCATTGTTCAAGGAGGATTTGGGTGCTTCCGTCTATACGATTCTGTGTGTTTATGTAACAGACTGACAATCGGTTTGAACAGGCACTCCATGATCTGTTGTTATTGCTTGTGTTTTTCTATAAAGAAATGGTTTGACCTGAAAGTCTTTTGGATTACATTTGAATGACAGTCAACTTTACCCTCAGGCTTTTTGGAGAGGTGGGTTGGCCATCAGTCCAACCTTCCAGTCATTTAGATGGACGTTTATTGTCAGGCTAATTGACATTTAAGGCTCCTCCGTCTGCTTTCAGGACAGAAACCAGATGTTTTTCCAACCAATATAGGACGTGCCACATCTCCTGCAGCCACCCACTGCAATAACCTCACACTCCCCATCTCCTCCCATTCAATTTGTTTCCCAAACCTTTTCCACCTTCAGCTTTTATTGACCCTCCCACAGACACATTATAGCTTTAGTGCCCATCCCATTATGTGTTTCGTGCAACCCCTGAAACCATTACAATATCCTATTGTTCACCGAATCCTGTTTCAAAGAATAAACTCCCATGAGTTTTCTTTACGAGGGAACTTGAAAAATGCAGCATTTTTGGGAAGTATAAGGATGTAGGAAGGCCTCAAGGCGTGTCCCAATCCAATTCTTTTGTAATACCTCTACACTAAACAAATGCAGCATGAAGTAAAACAACTTGACTTTCAAGTCAATTCCACCTACTGTTTTAAGTTTTGGCTTGTGAAAAGTTGACATAACTTATAAAATCAAGTTGAAATTGCTTAACTTAATAAAAAAGTTAAAAGCAACAAAAAATTGTTCATTTGACAAAAATTTTGTTGATTTTTTAAATGCGGCACAAGGTCTATCCTGCATGATTTATTTAATGTATGAATTGGTGTTTATATTGATGTTTAGTTTAAAAGTAACTAAGTTAAAGCCGCTCTATGCAATTCTGCGTTTTTGTCAAACAGCGACCCCTAGAGTCGCTGGAGAATACTTGCAACTGTCGTAATTTCCCACTCTAGTACTCCAAAGATAATGACCAGGTAATGTTTCACAATTTCATACAAATATTAGCCTACTGCATGTCTACTAAACTACAGATGATGGTAATAGGATAATAAGAAGTTTATTCCAAGTGTAGAGTGCATATAATAATAAAGTACCGCGTTTGCTAGCTTATAACGTTTTAACATGATTGCAGCTAAATCACAATTAAACATTACAAAATGCCATGACAAAGTTAATTGTGTACGTTGCATTATCTCATAACATTGTTCGTTATAATGTCACTATACATGATTATTGCTATTTATCATAATAGTTTGCAAATTTGCAAGTGCCGTCTCCGATCATTCTCGCAGTACTTTGACGTCATCCGGCGGTCGGTTCTTGCAGCGCCACACGAAGTCGAACAAGCCTAACGTGTGTGACGTTGTTGCCGTAAAGCAAGTCGTGATTCTCGTGAGATTTGTCAGGGGCGGTTCTCTCAAGCTTGCATTGCTGGTTTTGGTAGCGGCGTCCTCCCCGAGCTTCAACAGGAGGATGATTCGCCTTACTATGACTTTGTTTACCACCGAAATAACTTTGAAGCTGTTATATTAAGGTAAAATAACTGCATAGTGTGTCTTTAAGTAAAGTAACTAAGCACATAAATAAGACATGCTTGCCTATGTGTCGTTTTGTGCCGTTTGTTACTTATTTATAGTCATATGCGCGCAAATGTGCGGCATGCCTATAGGTACATTCACATTATAAGCGATTTTGTCGCTGTGTGTCTCTCGTCTCTTTCAAAAGAGGCGTTTCTAAATCTGGTTGTCATAAACAAAGGAGTAACGTCCACTCCAGTAACTGAGGAGAGACGGATGACGTGAACTCCACTGCTTCGTTCTCATTGGTAGCAGTGTTAATTTTGGCAGCAAATTCTGATTTAGTCTTAGTCTTTTGAATAACACACCATTTAGTTTTAGTCTTATTTTAGTCATCTGAAATCTTTTAGTCTTAGTCTAGTTTTAGTCGACTAAATATCATAAGAGTTTTAGTCTTAGTCTAGTCTTAAAGCTCCACTGTGTAGGATCTACTCCCATCAAGCGGTGAAAGTCTAGATGACAACCAACTGAATTTTACTTTCTAGCCCCCCCCATTCGGAACGCGTTTTAACTCGTACGGTGGCCCGGCCGTGTCATGCCAAGGTTAACATGGCTTCCAGTAGTTACAAAGCAAAAGCAATGAAAAAAAAAATGAACAATTTGCAATGTCATTTGCCTGTGATCAGTCAAAGCACACAGATTTATGTTTAACATGGAAAAAGTCTGATTGTCATGATATGTCCGCTTAAAATCACATACAAAAAGCAACCATAAACGTAGCTTAGACACTTCTTTTTTCATCGACGCGAGGAAAATATCACACGGGCTGTTAAACTTGGTATTAAGATGTGTTTTCATTGATCAGATCACAAGTGGACGAGAGAGACACATTACGTTTACACTTGGTGTTTAAATCCGTCTCTTTTTGTCCATTTTCGACCGCTTCTCTTCAGATTACTGAGGAGATGGTTTGTGGACGAGTCCCTCTCCTGTCATTTACTCATGAGCTGGAGTAATGACAGGTTTAAATGGACACGAACTAATATGTCAGAGTCCAATGCTTATGTTTAAGTAAACATTACATGTCTGTGTATATGTAAGAGCTTTCTCTGATATTGGTGAAATAAGATCGCTCAACTTTCACACGCTTGTAAAATGAAACGAAAGACGCGCAGATCAGACGCTTTTATCAATGAAAGGCTAAAAATAGCGCTGTACACCGTGTGTTTGTGTTAGAGGTCAGAAAAGATGAAAAACATTTATCTCAGTACCTCAGATTACATAAATGTGCGGAGAGACGGCGTGTGGCTGTTCCAAGACATTAAACCACATGCATGTTTACACTAACAAGTGTTACGCATACCCATGTTCAAGTTTACAACATAAACTGTATAGATGTAAACGAATATGCTGAATTACCTGTGGTGAAGTAACCTAGCAACTTCATTGTCCAATGAGCCCCATCTTGGAAAACTAACTCCAATATTGACTTTGGTCTTGATGTTTTTCCTGTCGCGTTGTCGTTTAAAATCCATGTTTCGCTTCCTTGGCGTCTTGTTTTAATGTCCTCGAGATTAGTTCTTCAACAGGCTTTCAAATCAAAGCATTAGATCGCAGGTTTATCACGGCGTGCGGCCGAAGGATTCAGTCTAACGCAGGTCGCATATCCGGGCTGCATACGTCATCAAGCCTGGTTTATTTAAATTAACTGAGCATTACATTCGCAAGTCATAAGCATATTACATCAATTTACAATTAACTAAGAATAAATGTCAGCTTTATAATTGTTAATATTCTGAAATAAGACTGTCTTGATGACGTATACCGCCTACACATGCAACCTCCGTAGGCTTCAGCTCGCGGCCAGCTTGAGTGTACTCTGAAAGCGCGAAAGGTGGAGCTTGAATTTCAGGAATGTCCCTCGTCGGCGAATGTATTTCAAAGATGGAGGCACAACATGGATTCAGCCAGAGAGCGACTCGATCGTATGTATTTTAAATAGCAGATTCTACACTTACGAGAATACTTTGATTAGTGGGGTGGAAGGAATTACACATGAATGAGCACATACTTTTGGAAGAAAACATGGGTTTTTGCTAAGAATTAACTAAAAAAAGTACACACTGGAGCTTTAAGTTTTTTAGTCATTGGAAGTATCCTTAGTCTGTTATGGAATGGTAAGGTTTGAATATGCAATACAGACACAGATTTAAAGGAATAGTCTACTCATTTTCAATATTAAACTATGTTATTACCTTAACTAAGCATTGTTGATACATCCCTCTATCATCTGTGTGCGTGCACGTAAGCGCTGGAGCGCGCTGCGACACTTCGATAGCCTTTAGCTTAGCCCCATTCATTCAATGGTACAATTCAGAGATAAAGTTAGAAGTGACCAAACACACCAAATTTTTCCTATTGGATTTCTTCCCAACTTGTCCCACAAAATGAGTAGCTCTGATTGGATCTCTTCTCCATTCATCCCTCCCTAACATTTTCGTCTTATTGTTATTCGTTGACTAAAGTGTCAGTTATATTTCGTTACAGTCTTTGTCATCATATCTGACTTTCATGAAGTTTTTATTTAGTTTTCGTCCGTGAAAAAGGTTCATTGACGAAAATTTTTCGTCATCGTCTTCGTCAACGAAATTAACACTGATTGGTAGTCTCTCCCAAAAGTCGCTCATAATTTGCATAAAGTTAAACATTTCTCAACTTTGTCGCGCAACTGGACATGCCCCAACAGTCACTGTCGCTCGTGTCGCCGGAAGTCGCCAAGCTTCCATTGAAATCAATGAGATCGCTCTGCTACTGCTAGTAGCTGCTAGTCTGAATGCATTAAGTGTCTTACGCTGTCCTTGCAGTTTAATTTTAATACAAGTGTACACAAGTTCGTGTCATTCCTCATCCGAACACGATTAATCCTGACAGTAAGACTTCAGATCTGCCACAGTCACACAAACATGATCTGATGAATATTCTCCAGTAATGTTCAGTATTGTCTGCTTTGTAACCTTAAAAGAACCCGCATCAAAACAGAGAAAAACAAGCGCCTACAGTGCCTCTAGTGGACACTACCAGCAACAGCGTATTTCAGGTTATGCAGAAATGTAGGCATAATTACCTTGAGCCTGTGTAGAAAATCTTTATGTCTCAGTGGTGAGTTTGTTCAGTTTGGACCCTCACTGATGGACGGGTGATTCTCACGAAAACTTGGTTTTAAAAATGTCAAGCATGAAAATGTAAAAATTGCTTAAATTTACTTTTTTTCCCACCAGACATTGAAAAACAAAGTCTGGAGTAAATTTGAACATTAATTTAAAAACTTTTACTTATCATTTAACACTTTGTAACATAATTTAAAAAATTTGTCCTAAAAAATCTCATTACCGCAACAGTCAGAAAACATCAACACTGACATATTTTCAAAATGACATGACAAACCTGAAAGAACATAATTTGGAGATTCTGCACATGCATTTAAAATCAAAGTATTATGCTTCTATTAAGTAAATTAACATTTAATAAGCATCTGTTGCGGTAATGATAATCAAAATGTCGTGTAAGCATTCTGACAAGACAATATTTCAAATTAATTAAAAAAATGATCTTACCTGGTAGCCATCTTGAAGTAACTGGTCCATGTGCTTGGTCACTCAAAATCAAACTTTATTAAAATTCTGTATGTGTGCTTAAACTGTTCTCAAAAAGTGTAGCGGAGGATGAGAACATCAGGCATGGACACATCATTTTCCAAATTTTTCTTCATTATTATTATACATGAATATTCAGTAAATATTTTTTCTGTCATCTAAAGTAGTCTTAATATTTTTGTGTTAATTTGATTAAATTACAACATAACGCATGTTCAAACACAGCCGGACACATTGCGGTAATGAGAATTTCAGCAGAAAATGAGATTAAATTTCCAATTATAAATTCTTATGTTGAAATCACACATTGTGCAAGGTAGAACACATTATTGTGTTAATTCTGATGCTTTTTAATGTTACTATATTACACATTTTAAAGCTAAAATCATTAGTGGCGTGGTGTTTCAATGGTTTCGTGAGAATCACCCGGACGCTTATGATATCCCACAATCCTGTGCTCGTAAACAGGCAGGTTGGTGGAAAAAGAGCATCTGATATTAGTCAATGTTGGCATTTTACATTTCAGTTTGATTTTTCTACCAAGACAAAGCATTTATGTTGAAAAAAAATTGCTATATTTTCAGCTCATCTGTCCATCAGCAATATGTTATTATGACTTGATACGAAAGCAGGCCTTTTTACTGGGCAGTAAGGCAGCAGCCTTTGGACCCTCCAGATGTTTAAAGTGTGACTTTTGTATATGTCCCAAAATTAAGATCCTCTACCACATGTGCTCTTGAAGATTAAATACAAAATCTAATCATCTACAGAACACACTGTCATAGCTCATGACTATATTTTTGTTTCCTCTGGGTCCACATTTAAACTCAAGGTCCTGAATGAGCTGTCCTGGGCCAGGGGTCACACTTAACTGGGTTAGGCTGGTACTGGAGTATGTGAATGTTCAACCTGATCTCAGGCCAGTTCCCAGGGCTTGGATCCGGGGGAATCCAGAGGGCTTATGTTCTGACCCAGATCCCTCAGCGTGGGAGGGCTGCTCGGGAGCATGGGGACTCCAGTCATGCATCTATTACTTCCAGATTCCTACAAATTGCTAAGAGTTGGGGAAGTTTGGGGGAACTGAATACAAACACAAAACAAACAGCAGACTTTCCGCATCTGAAGCTGTTTTGTGGCTTTAGTCAGTTGTTTTTGTTTATACAGTAAAGCACTTAGGCACAAGATTTAAAAGGATCCATCCATAACCACTGCAAGTCTGTAATGGTGGTCTGCAAACAAAACCACTGTGTTAAGTAGTTTGTTGTGTCTTGGGTTAGGCTTGTTTTAGCCAGCAGATAGGTAGTATAGATACTGAATTTCCCCCTTTATTTTCTTGTAACATCTGTCTTACTAATATGAGAAATCCTGCGGTCTGGCTGTGTTATTTGCTGTGGATCTTGGGTATTGCCAGTTCTTGACCTTATGTTATTCCACCCACTGGTGTACTGGACTGGTTCCAGTCATGAGTACAGATTGTACATTGACCCACTGATGAAAGATCTCTATAGTGGATATAAATATTCTGTGTTAATATAAAACATTAGTTTGGCGTCTAATCAAGATGTTTCACAAATATAGTAAATACACTGTTGTATTAGCTGCCTTTCAATAGGGGGCGTTCTCCTCCATGGAAATTAATCTTGTTTTTATTTAAGATGTTGTATGCATGTCTATGTGTTGCATCCTGCAGCTTATTTTTGTATTTGAAGCCATAGAAAGTAACACTTTATTTTACAGTGTTTTGTTAGACATTACATGTAATATTATTAATAACAGGAAGCTATGCATAATTACATGCAACTACAGTATTAAGAACATATTTTTAATTTTATGTATTCTGTACTTAAATGTACACTGTAAAACTTTTACTATGATCTACTCCTATCACAAAAAATTGAGTGGATGCAATTAAAAATATTAAAGCAAATAAATAGTCACTATTAGTGAAGTCCACAAAAATTTGAGTAGATATCATCAAAGATCTTAAAGTAATGCAATAGAAATTAAAGTGAAAACAATTGAGTAAATATAATTAAAAAATGTTACTTAGATGACGCTGAACATTTTGTAAATATTATTTAAGTCAATTAATTAGTTGTATTTACTTATTACATGGCTCTCTAAAATGCTAGATTCTGATTGGCCAGTTGCGACATTCCAATTTTCGTTCTTTTTAGATAACTACCTCTTAAAACTAATAACACACGGTAACCTGGATCCTGCTAATCATTTTGGCATGTACAGTTTAATATTATAAATATAAATATGTATTTTAATAACATATTCGCCATTATATTTACAAATAATTAAACTAAATAGTCTGTTTGTGACATTTGAACGCCTTGTCTCAAATTCAAGACTCAATGTAACATTGTGCAATACTGCTGCTTCATTTTTATTTAAATGTTTCAAACAGACATTTTTAGTTAGTCAGCACAAAAATTCAAAATGAAATTTAAGGTGTAACTTTGGACAATGCAGGTGCAACTTTGTGCAAATTCATGTTGCTCAGCAAGTCACTCTTTACGGCAAGTTAACGTCCGTGTTGGTATTGGATCGGATTGTACTCACCGACATCTACAATATTCGATCCAGCAATTTTCGCCAGTATCGGACTAATATCGATACGGAATATCGGAACAGCCCACCACTAGAACAAACCCGAGGTCCTGGCTCTGGACCGCCTGTCACCCTGCATTACAGACCCACTTAAACTTGTGTTTGTTATATTACCAACATAAACATACATGACTTATATAATACCATACACAGGCACGTTGTGCAGTAATAAAATGATCAGAAATGGATTCTTTTACACACATTTCAAATAGCAGAGCTGTATTACCTCTCATTTCATCACACAAGTTATTCTTCATTTTAATTTCCTGCTTTGGCTCAGCATGTTCTCGGCATATGTTAAATAAGGTTATTTGTGTTTCTCTTGAAACACCAAGAGTTTCACCAGTATGTGGATATTACACAATAAGGAAAATGGTTCATTGGGAGCTCACTGGCCTAGTCTCAAAGGTTATTTTTATTTATTACGTCTGACTTTATAAACTACTTTTCAAACATTAAGGGTCACATACTTAATCTTTATTAATTTTTTCCACATTTTAGAATCAGTAAACTATGGGATTTGTGGCACAAAAATATATCAAAACTATTGCAATGCACTTTTAAGCACACACACATTTACTGTACAGACCAGCCTGATCTCATGAATTTCAGTGTTATAGTCACAGAATATTTTGCTCATTTATCCATGTCATTGTCACAGATCTCCTCATTTTTCTGTGTCCATATCACAGACTTTCCTTTCCGTGTCAGTTTCACATATTGGTTACTCAGTTGTTTTTCCTATTTTCTTACCATTGTCGCTTGGATTTGGGGTTAGAACGACTTTCTGTTACATAAAATTACATACTAACCCAAACCCAACTCTAACCCTAACGTCAGGCGACAATTGTTTAAAAATCCGGAAATAAAATAGTATAAACCAATAGTTAAAGTGACATCCTAACCCAAACCCAAATCTAACCCAAACCAAAGCGAAAATAAAAATAGGAAAAACAGTTGAGTAACCAATACGTGAAACTGACACGGAAAAATGCGGAGATCCGTGACAATAGCCTCTTTCACACAGTAATTCTGGTTAATTACCATGAATTTACCAGAATGAATTTACCAGTAAATACAAAAATGTGCTGTTCACACACGCAGTGGCGTTCCGTTATTTTACCAGTAAGACATCATTCACACATCAGTATCAAAATACCGGTAAATTTGTTGAGAAAGCGGAAGTACCTGTAGCACGCGGCGAGCTCAGTGTTGTATTTGTAAACAATCCACGTCGTTCATAACCACGGTCCGTATTTTGTTGTTTTCACGTCTGTGGTAAACAGTCGCGAAGTTGCTCATGACCAAACAACATTGAATGAGACGACATCAAACCGAAAATGCATTTTTAACAACAGTACTGTTTGCACTTTAGGCTTCACAGAGGGCGTGCTAAGGACGTCGGCAATTCGGCGGTAAGCTGTTTTAAACAACTTTGGTGAAGAAATGTGGACGTAAACTTCAGGTGTGCTCAACTTTCAAGCAGCATGTGTGTGGAAACGTCAGTAAACACTGCGGGGGGTAAACGCGTCATCTGTATTAAAACGCTATGATTGGCCCGAAGCTGTCAGCACGGTCTGACGTCGTCCGTTCTAAATGCCGGTAATCCTATAATTTTCGTTCACACACAGCGCTTACCGGTAAATTATTGGTAATCTTACAACCTGTCTTACTGGTAAATTGGGAGCACTGATTTACCGGAAAGGTTTTGTTCACACATGACATGTTAACGGCAATTTACCAGTAAATTACCAGTAAAGACTGTATGTGTGAAAGGGACTAATGACACGGATAAATGAGCAAAATATTCTGTGACTATTACACGGAAATTTGTGAGATCAGGTTGTTACAGACACTTACACAGATAACTTAATCTTTGTTATCTGCATACACTGCTTCTGAAAACTTATTGAGAAATAGTAGATTTGTAATGTGAGGGTTATGTGTGTGTATTACAGGGTGAGATCCAGCAGCTATTGTTTGTGGATGATCCTCAGACTGCAGCCGACTATTGCCAACACTATATTCCTGATTGTGACAGTCCACTGCCATACAAAACACAGAGTCTGGAGCCTGAAGAGGTTTGTGTTTCCTCTATACATTCACCTCACACTGATAAAAACACAGATACAAACTTTTTAATTCCTTTTTAATCTCTCCTGCTCCAGACGCCTTGCGTTTCAGCATTTAAGCATCATTTGCAGGGAGACGCCTGTATATCCAGTGAACCCTGTGCGGCCCACTTCACAGTTTCCACAAAATTGCTAAACTTTATGAAGACATAATTTGTTCCAGCTTGGCCAAACATGTTTTTCTCACAGTCTCTCTCTCTCTCAGATGTGCGCTGTCGAAAAGATATTGGGTGTCTGAGCTGCGTTGGCTTTACCCATCCGCATTTACATTTATCTGTTTGCATTTATTACTATTCTGGCTTATGGGCTCTGCTCCCAGAGATCTCATTTCAGTCAGCCAATAAACAAGACAGGGGTGCAAATAAAGAAGGTGTTCATTCCCAAGCCCTGAAGCACCACCTGAATGAATGAAAAATTACTGTAGCACATGTTTGTGACCTTTATGAACCTCGTAGGGATGCGGGTTCAAGTCCAGACCCTGTTTCATCATATTACATCCTGTGAAATACAATCCAACAGATTTGAAATGTTACTTGCCAGGGCTCCAGACTGCCACCAAATGGTGGCATTTTGCCACCAACATTTGAGAATGTGGCACTGAATTTTACATCCAGTCGCACATGTGCGACCAGTAAATTTGACCTTTTTGTGATGTGACACTGAATTTGAAACAGCACATTGTACTTTCTGCTTCTATCATCAAATCAATTATTATTAATACAGTGGAAATTAGTAGAAATGTGAATATTTGGTTAGCATGTTGATTTACGGTGTGTGCCCCTAAATTTTCTGGTTGCGCCCCTAAAATTTTCAGTTGGGGGCCACTGTGCTCCTAGTGAAAAAAGTTAGTCTGGAGCCCTGCTTGCAATAGCCATGCCAGAGATTTTAAAAGTAGATCTGTTCTTTTATGTAATTTCCCCACCAGTACCAGATGAAATTGCAAAGATTTCTGTCATTGGTTAAGCAAACAGGTAGTTCCACACCAAACTTATGCTGTTGGTTGAATTAATAATGCTGCTGTACAGTATGTTGTTCAAACAGAGCAATGTTTTGTGTCTGACTCAATTTGTCCGTGAGATTTTATTGTGCGGAGAACATGTTTTTGTGATTTATATTTGTTGTGAGCGCACACATGCGAGTGAGTCAGCGCGATGAATAAGCATGTCAGTGGGTTAGCATTTTTCGCAGCCTTCTGGGAGGAACGCTTAAGGTCAGCGGTAACATTCATTTCCACACACAGCTCCCACGCCCAGTTGCATATGCGAATGCGGTGTCCGCGCAGGTCTCACTCGAACTTGGCCTCGGAAAAAGTGCGTATCGGCAGCCGCTCGGTGACAGAGCCAGTTGGCCTTCTGTTCCCACTACAGCTGAGAGAACAGGGAGTAATGGCAGAATTCATCAGCATTGCTCACATTATTGACCCATTACCATTCCTCGCACTGATCCAAATCTTTCCTGCCCGACTTGGCATTTCAATGCTTTGCTTGGTTCTCACATTATTCATATAATCTCCCTCCGACAGGCCTAATCAAGTTCATTCAGTCAGGGCGTTTGGTAATGGCGTGTAAGGAGCTCAACTCTAGCCACTTGAATTGTGCGCTGATAATGCAGCGAATATCTGAATTGTAAACAAGTTGAACTTCGACCTAATTTGCAAAGAGAATAATTCATTTTCTTGATGGAATCTGCCATTCATGTTCATTGTTAACTAGTTTCCTTTTAGGGAAGTCGTGCCACTAGGTGGCCATGTTTGTAACGCCTCCGGGCAGTTATTTTCAGTCATGCCATGTAAAGACTACCTTTCTGGACATGGACAGTATACCGTACGTTGATTTTCAATGAAGGGTCAACAAGCTCTCGGACTGGATTTTAAACGTCTTGGACTGTGTCTTACGAGTTTGGAACATTTTGGAACATTGGTGACATTGTTTTCATTTTTGGGTGAACTATCCCTTTAAAATGGTCCGCGAGTGTGTGTTTCACATATGTAACGTGAACCTTTTGTTGTGATTACGTAATGTGTAAGGTCGGCTTGGCGTGTCATATGGCTAGTGCAAGACGAGAAGTTGGATTTTAAAGTACTTAAAGTAAAACAATAATTTCGACCCTTATGTCTCGTCTGGTATCGCATGCGCACAGTGCCTAGGTGACTCAGTACAAAGCCCCTCCCCTAGAGAATTGCCAGTCTTTATCGATTGATAATTGGTTCTTTGGGTATTCTGTCACCACAGCGGCCATATTGAGTGTTGCATTGCCCCCTTTAATAGTAATAGGAGTGGTCAATCGTGGTAAATCCAATATCTTTAGTTTAACCACCACATAAAAATTATACTGAACTTGCCAGCATTAAACTTGTGTGTTGGTAGCATTTACATCTTTGTTTAATAAAGAATATCTCAAATGTTTTAATTTTGCTCACCTTTGCCCTCCTGCCCTGTCCATAAAAGGCCAATCCTATTCATAACCTTGATGGCGTCATGCAAAGCGACGAGCCTGAGGAACCAAAGAAACGCTCCAAAAAGAAGGGAAAGGGCAAAAAGAACAAGAAAAAAAGGGACAAATCTTCTAAGAAAGGGGGCAAAAAGGAATCCCGCAAGAAGAAGACCCAGTCAGAACCACTTGAAGAAGGTTTCCTCGAGGTGTCCTCTAAACTGCCCGAGTACTTGGCCCAGGAAAGTAAACGTGAAGTCTTAACAGCTACATCAGAGACGCCCACGGCACCTGCAACGGAGCAGCCCAAAGTATCAGTAGAAACTCCAGCAATAACCGTCGATCAGATGGCCTCCATTCCCGAGATGCCCACACATGAACCAGACACCTATGAGGAGCAACCCACCGGACTGCCCGTTACAGTGCCTGAGTCAAATCTTGAAGAATTTTCTGTATCACCTCCTGCACTTCCCGAGTCCCCAAAGATGGAGGTGGAGGTAGATCATAAAGTGCCAATGTGGTTCCCCATGCTTTCCCCATCCCTCCCCATCATCATCCTGATCCCCCCTCACATATTTTAACCATGAGATTGCCTCCTTCCCATCACTCATCATACTAACCCGCCTGTGCCAACTAACATAAAATTCTGTCTGTGTATGAAATGGCTCCCTATACACTTAAAAAGTGCACAGCCATTTTGTAGTGCTGTCCGAAATTATACTGGACATTATGTAGTGTACTTATTCAGTCCCATAATGCACCACAGTAATGAGTGTACAACCTAACCCCCACCCCTTCACTGTAGGCCTCATGCCAAATAAACTCTTCCGTCTCGATACAAGTTTGTGCCCGCAATGCTTTCGACACTTAGGCCGTTTCTCGATGTCAATGATACTTCACGTAAATAGAACAGGCTAGTGAGTGCACGTCATTGCGTCATTACGTTAATGAAAATGTGTGGTTTTGTCCCTGCACGCATAGGATTGTGGGTGATTTTAGCGCGCGAAGAGCGTAAAGGATACACATATGCATAATTTCCTTTATATGGGATATTTCTCGAACGAAGGACTCAGTCCATGGTTGCAATTCCAAGGATCCTCGACATTGGAACAGTCCTTCGACGGATGTCGATAACGTAGCAACTCGAAATTCTGGCTTCCGAGGATCCATCCTTGGCATTGAGAAATGGCTTTAGTGTCCGAATTCACTCACTTGTTTTTATTCACTCATTCAGGTGGACTATATTAGCACACTAATTTAGGGAATAGCGAATGAGGGTATAGGGGGTTATTTCGGACACAGCCATATTTGTGGTCACAAAAGAATTGCTAACAATTTAGTGGTACGTGTAGCTTTGGTGAGATGAGACGATGATATGTTAATGAATCTATTAATGAATGAATTATTCTGTTGATTAATCACAAATAACAATATTTACTGATAAACTGAAAATAATTCGCCATGTCGAGTTAAAATGTAATTTAAATTGAAAAAACTTTATTTTTAATGCCCCATCTAGCTAAACTGTGTCTATATAGTGAGAATAGCTCAGTAGGGTGTGATTAATACCATAGATTTTTTTTAAACTTTATTTTTATATAGTTAATCACACCAAATAAACAAGCTGAATTGACAGTCCTACTTAAAAAATGCATATGGACTATAGCTCATTTCAACAGCGGCACTTGGACGCGAATGACATCCGGGTTGACTAAGAGCTATGATTCATACAAAGTTGTGGCACAGAGTTAGTGGCCATCAAACCTCAGAGTGTACTTTTATATGCTCACTTGGCATGCTTTATAGATCGAAACTGAAAGATGCGCTCCGAGACAAAATGACAAATAGGGCCGACCCGGGCTGAGTTTTACTCCATTTTCATACATCTTTTTGATACATTAATCTACGACAGGTCTGATCGATGCAGCTTCACGCTGTGAATCACAAGCTTTCGCCGAGACAAACCTCATACGCCGATATCAGCGTGCTTCACCTTGCCCTCACGCTGTTATGGCTGCCACCAGAACATACGGCTTTCGTGCTGACATCATCATCATCATTTGTTAATAAAACCTCCTAAGCTGTTACTACCCCACACTCACCTTCCCAGCACTCCATGTTTGATTTATGAATGTTTCTATAACCCTGTGAACTCATTACGCTAACACTGTTATCCAGCAATGACCTGGAGATCTGAAGCACAGTTCATTTTTCTAAAGCTCATATGCCCGTGTTGGGCGCAGCCAGAGTAATGCAGAATGGAAATGATTGACTGTGCTTGGCATCTCCATGGTTACATTGGGGAATAACTAACTAACTCCTCTGTGTCGATGTGCAGGAGGAGAGGCCAATTAAAACGCCGGAGGTCGAGGAGTTTAGCGACGACCTTTACCGCGATCAGCACGATGAACTTTCGGTCTCCACGGTGACGGTCGGCCACAATATCACGGATTATGAGGTATGTGCCGCGGTTTTCAGACAGAGCTCAGAGTCGGCGTATTCGGACAATAACCCTGTACAATATGTTTTTTTCATTCAAAGACCTTCGAGTACGATGATTTTAAAAACGACTCGGACAGCACCGAGCGGGAATATGAGGAGTACGAGGTTTACGAGGACCGTTTTGGACCTGCACAGAGAGAGAGGGCCATTACATGGGATGGAGAGGTAGAGTTTTGCTCTGTGTTACAATCAGTTAACCACCCATAACTGAGGATTTCCTCAAACAGCTGTGACCTAGAACTGATCTTTCGCTTGTTCTTCCTCTTTTTTCAGGGCAGAAGATTCGAAAAGGGGCAGAAGGGAGAGCCAGCTGTTGTTGAACCAGTGAGTGTTGAAGTGTGAAGGCAAACACATACAACTACTAATCTGTTGTGTGGCTGATGCATATCTTTATTATGTGTTTCATAAGGGCGCATATTTTTACGGACCTATTGGCCCACCAGGACCAACAGTAAGTGGTGTTGACTATCTAATGCTATTAAGAATGTAAAACAGTCATGCTTAAAAAATGTCAGTTAGTTTTAAATGGCAAAGAACTCCAAGTCTGATGAATAATACTTTGAGAATAATTGAGGAAAATGTCTTATGTAGTATAATATTAGCTTTCTATCAGGAAATCTTAATTTTTATATCATTTCTCAGGGCCTTCCTGGCATTCCTGGCATCACAGGGCCCCCAGGACCCAGCGGAGACCCCGGTGACACGGTGAGTGTTCCCATCATCACATGACCCATTCGACCCAACATGAACTTGGAGTCGAGGACAAGCAGGACACATCCACAGGGACGTGAGAGGATATGACTGGACTCTTGCACAGATCCAATAAACTTCACATGTGATTCATAGCAGCTCCAAGGGACCACCAACCTCCTCCGGCACAGGGGAGCCGTGACTCATCTCACAGTTTGACCTAATTTGCTCTGGACAGTGTGTCTGTTCATATAGTCTGACTCGCACTTTATACACGTTCCCTTAGCGGGGTAAACAGACTGCTGACTTCCAACTGCTGTAAAGAGCCTAAATTTATCAATTACCTCTGACAGTGGGGATGAAGATAGATTTTTTGCTCTGTCTCTGTTCAGTTTAAAGCCTCTGGCCGGTTATGAATCAACTTCTTTACAGTGTCAGCTTCACAAAAGAGTTGCATTTAAGGAAAAACATCAAAGCATATCCACTTGCGATATAATCCTGCAGAGGGCTTATAACATTTTAGAAGCTGAAAGGCAAGAGAAAAGTCACAGGGTTTGAAAATTGAAGCGCTGTGCTCTTCAGATGACTGACAGCTTTTGATTTGCTGAGTTTTTAAACGTTTTACGCAGGCATGTGAGCACATTACGGTTTAATACAAAGCACAACACATTGTTAAGCATGCTGATTAAAGCAGCGCTGTTAAAAATATTAATAATGACGTTTTACTGGCACTATCAATGAATTGTGCAAATTGTCTTCTGTCATACGGGTCCTCAGGGGCGTCCAGGCCTGCCTGGTGCTGATGGGATACCAGGTCCTCCCGGCACTTTGCTGATGTTACCCGTAAGTTATTCTATCTTGTGTGGTAATGCATATGAACTACTTGCATAGGACTTGTTTGTCAGAGGAAAAACAGGCTTCAATATCTTATTTTGGCCACATGGGGGAGCTGTGATGTAATCAGACTCAATGGCATCCAATGCATGTCCATACTGTAGATTAATTTGTGTACACTGTCGTCTTAATAGCGTATTTAATATGTAGTTAAATTATAATTCTCTTGTTCTTTCACAGTTTCAGTATGGAGGAGACTCTCAGAAGGGTCCTTCGGTGTCTGCTCAAGAGGCACAAGCTCAAGCCATTTTGCAACAGACCAAAGTAAGACCCGAATTAATATTTGGAACTTCAGCTGTCACTGGGAAAAAGTCCCAATATGTAATATGTCATAATATATAGGGCTGGGTATTGGCAAGGGCCTCACAATACAATACATATCACGATACATGATGCATGATACAATTGCATGTTGCGATACAATATGCGATACATAATAATTTTTTTATCAAAAATATAAAAAATAGAGCTAAATAATAATAATAAAAAATGTTAAAGCCAAAGTGCTTCCACACGTCAGCTTTGAAAGCTGCAGGCGTTTTTACATTTTCTGCCATTTTTTCACTCCTTTTAACTTCTGAGACATTGGCCGAATGGCCGTATATGACAGACAACTGGACAGCGACAACTACAGCAGCGGCGGAGGAGGTCGTTTGACGCACACAGAGGGATTTTATGTTTTTTTTTTTTTTTAAATATCGATAGTAGAGATTGAAATATGGAAATATTATCACGATAGTTAGCTGTATCGATATTTTTGCACAGCGCTAATAATATGTGATCTTAATGGATTTTTCACACCAGAATTAAAAATTGTCATAAATCACCCACATGTCCTTCCAAACCCGTAATTCTTTAGATTGTCTTCGGATTTTATTTTTAGATAGTCTTGACGAACCAGACTGCTATTCAACGGACACTATTCAAGCCCAGACAAGAATGAAAGACATCGCAAAAAAGTGCCATTAGTGGTTTAATAAGAATATTATGAAGCGATGAGAACACTTTTATGTGCAATGAAAACAAAACTTTATTCGACTTTATTCAACTATTTGTTTTCCTCGTTCGCGTGTTCACAGGTATGCTACTAGTTCACAGTGTGACCCCTGAGGTAGTTTCTTGGCGTAAACTCGTAGTCTGCTCGTGAACGTGTGAGCGAGGGAAACAAATTGTTGAATAAAGTCTTTAGTCTTGATTTCTTTGCAGAATTACACCAGGGTAAGCGATTTATAATCAAATTTTCATTCTGGGGTGAACTATCCCTTTAACTTATAGAGGAGCCATATCTAGGGATATAAATGTCTTAGTAACTTAAAGGGGATGTGTCATGAGTGCTATAATTGGGTCCCCAGTGCTTCTATCAACCGAGAAAATGTGAATAAGATCAACCCAGTAATTTAGTTTTGGTGAGCCATTCTCTGCAGGCCTGTGAAAAAATAGGTAATTGAAATGTGGCTCCCCTTGTGATGTCAGAAGGGGATAATACGGCCTCTTAATCTGCACTATCCAACCACGGCACTGCCATTTAGTGCAGAGATCAGCTCATTTGCATTTTAAAGGACACAACCAAAAACAGCACATTTGAGCTCACACCTAAAAAGTTGCAATTTTAACATGCTATAATCAATTATCTATATGATATTTTAAGCTAAAACTTCATATACATACTCTGGGGACACCAAAGATTTAAGTCTTTTGAAATGTCTCCTTTAAGGATGTTTTTTTTTTTTTGCCAATAAGTACTGTAAGCCACACAAAACACCTTAACAACCACTGAAAATGCCTTAGCAACCACATAGCAATCAAATGAAAAGCTACTGTAATAGTGTTCCCGTAGCTCAACTGATAGAGGCTTTTGTTAGCAACACGAGGGTCATGGTTTTTTTTTCCATAAAGAACATGAATTTTACTAACTTACTGTATATAGTCTGAATGCACTGTAAGTCTCTGTGGAGTAAAGCATCTGCTAAACGCATAAAAATATTAATGTACCGTTTAAAAAAACACTTAGTATATCATAGTAACTGATTAGGTGTTGTGGTGGTTTGTTTGGCATGGCCAAGCAAATCTAATGATTAAAAAATATATAAAAATCTATTACTGAATTTACTGAATTTGAAATTAGTATAATATAAATGAACGAGTTCAAATGCATGTGTAGTTTGAGAAGTCTGAACTTTTTTTCTTGTCTTTTTCTCTCATCTTTGCTTTCAGCTATCATTGAGGGGCCCTACGGGTCCATTAGGTCTCACCGGGAGACCCGGCCCAATGGTGAGAAACCTTCTGCATTTCACTTCCAGTTTGTTTAACGTTTGCGCTCTGCTTTGAATTCAGATCGTTGGGTTCAGTGAAAAGTCGGTCTTTGAAACTGTAAAAATATGTATTTGTTCCAGGGTCTTCCAGGTCCCAGTGGGCAAAAAGGTGACAGTGGAGAAAGTGGGCCTCCGGTAAAAAAAAAAATCCTTTCATATTTCCGCTTTACATTCAGCACCCTTATAAACACTCGTAGCCAGTGTGCAATGGACAATCACCATCTTTTCTTATTTATCTTTTTTAAGGGTTCACGTGGGTTGCCAGGCCCTCCAGGTCCTAATGGGAGAACAGGAAAGATGGTGAGACTGAACAAAATTGATCTTAAATGAATAATCTTCATGAATATGAAACGCAGATCAGTTTCCTATTGAAGTGTTGTTTTTGTTTATGAATATTGCATAGGCAGTGCAATAGGTAGAATAGGCTGTCTGTTTTTCACCATACAGGGCCGGTCAGGGGCAGATGGAGGTCGAGGGGCTCCTGGAGAGACTGGAGCAAAGGTGGGTAAAAATACTCTACTACGACAAGCAATGCATCATGAAAAAAGCTGTGACTATATTTGAACATATGCAACAGTCGTCGCTGTGTTTAATGTATGATAGTTAGTAATACTTGCTATTTATCAGACTTTCACCTTGACTATGACAAAGCAGGCAAAAAACCCAAAAGAGCTAAGTCATACAGTTTTAAACTTTAATGTTGGCTCCATTCATACATGTATATATATATAACCTAGCAACCAACTAGCAATCTATAGCAATGCTCTAGCATCCACCCACAACGATGCTGAATTTTGCATGTGCAAAAAAAAGAAAAGTCCAAATATCAATTTGTGTTTGGTTAACCTGTGTGCATATGCACTCAAATCATAGATGTAACCGTCAGAGCTAGCATCTTAAATGGCAACTGCGAATTCCCATTAAAAACGCTGAATTTGAACCAAATGGTTTCCGTTGTTGAAGGAACTCGAAGGCATTGTGTGCACTGGACAATAGTGAGCATTCATCCCTGTCCAGCTGCAGGACTCGTCTGTAAATAAATCACACTGAGCTATTTAGCACAACAGCAGCGTGTTTGATGAGAAAGTGTGAGGTCTTCCCGTGGCTCTCCGAATCCCAGCTCCGGATGCAGCAGATGGGAAGGTACCTCTGAGGCGGCTTGTCAAACCTTGCCGCATGCCACACAAACACCTCTGCCATATAGTCACCGGTTGCATCTGTGTGTGCACCGCTGTATGTATTTTTACAACCCGCCTCACACCCGCGATCGTTAAATAGACATACTATGCATTGTAATGTAAATGAAAACAGGCTTTATTGCGGCCTGAAAGTGCTTGGAAACTGGCAACAACATACGCTAATGAACCATAGAACCAGCATGGTTGTATTAATAACAAGATAGGATAATGATAAACATTTTCAACATTTACAAAGCAACGTTTTATTATCTATTCATAAATTCCCAACCGAAATTAATCAAATTTTAATCACATATAAATATTTGACCTGAGAACATTGAGAAGTTATTTTTTCACATGGATTTTTAGTACACC
This sequence comes from Misgurnus anguillicaudatus, assembly GCF_027580225.2. Lineage (NCBI taxonomy): Eukaryota > Metazoa > Chordata > Actinopteri > Cypriniformes > Cobitidae > Misgurnus > Misgurnus anguillicaudatus. Next base: position 13,929,243 of record NC_073355.2, read on the forward strand.
ATGAATAATGACTGAATACATGAGCTTAAGCAACAAAATATTGTTTATTTTTGTTCAACCAAGTCGCTGTACTCGGAGTCGGGCCAACGTCCACGCTAGCTGCTATATGTTTTGCATTGAGATGATACTTGAGGCTCGATGTGCTGCGGTGATATGTGAATTCCTTGTTGCATAGCTTACACACAACCATGCTCTTATCGACGCTTCCATCCGTTCGTTTTTTATAAAAAAAATTCCCATCCACGGGGCCAACCAAAGCGATCTCATCATCTTCTTCGTTCATGTTCACTGTGGTTTGTTGTTGTCTGAAGTCATGATGAATGCTAGTTGGTGCTCCAGTATATTCGGTCCGCCGAAACTCATCCAATGAGAAATGTTCCGCGGTGCAAAAATAAGTGTGATTAAAATGCGTTAAAAATGTTTAAAGCGTTATTTTTTGTGTAATTAATTAATCTTAATTAACGCGTTAAAGTCCCGGCCCTAGAAAATATATATTCCCTAATATTTAACAGTGGTGGCCGGTGACTTCTTTTTTCGAGGGCGCTCGATGCGAAGTTCGTCACAACATGTATGTAGCCCGTCATGTGTGTGGTTCGTAAGTTCAAAATATGTGTTCTGCACGTCAAGTTATCCTATGTGCATCACGTGTCCTGTCGGGGTAGGTGCCTGCTGCAGACGCGTGACACACATGACACTCCGAACACTCATTTTGAATTTGTGCCCCTCGGATGAGCCGCCACTGACATTTTATATAGGCTATAAAGAATTGTACGCAGCATACATGATTTTTTATGTTGTTTTTAATGACCCGCTTCAACCCGCCACACAAATAAAGTGACAATTTCTTTACCCACCCCAACCCGACCTGCGGGTTACGAGACAACCCGAATAAAACTACACTTCAGTGTAGTCACCCTTTTTTTATCAAGCAGCTTCTTGAGGTCTCACCATGAGATGCTTTCTATTCTGATCTGTTCTGCACTTCTATTGACAGTGTTTTGTTTATTATATTAAAGTTTAAATGAAATTGAAATTAAAAATAGAAGTCGTATCACTCGGATATACATCACGACAGGAAAAATAAGACAATCGCTACTTCCATTTCATTGTGACTTTAAAGAATGTAATACAATTTGCACAAATATATTTTTGTCTATATAAAGAAAAACACCTTCAGATTTAAAGATTTTTACTTTTCAATTGTTTCAAAACTTTTGAACAGTATTGTGTGCTGATATTCCCAAAAAACAAAGCTTTGCTCTTTATTATCCATCTGTTCTCTTTGGGACATATCGGAGATTTATTACTCGACATTTTGGCAATTCTGCGTTGTAATTTTGTGAAATGATAAATTATCATTCACATACCTCGCATTATGCTAAAATATGTGCACAAGCTGCCTTGAGTATATGGAGAAATTGATGGATCAGTGAGAGACTTGCAATAAGATCCATTATGCGTCAAAAAATCTGTATTGGTTTATGGTTGAACATCACATACGGCCTTCGAGGACAGGCCTGAGTTTAGGTGATGAAGTGTGCTGGGCCATTGTGTGTTTAAACATGGTGTCGATCTTTGTCTCTTTTGCAGGGTGACAGGGGCTTTGATGGACTACCTGGACTTCCGGGGGACAAAGGACATCGAGTGCGTAGAGAACAGAAAATTGCTTAATCGAATCATTGCTCTTGAATGTGTTTAAATGCTTTGCTTTGACTTTAAAAGATCCTGTGATCTAATCCAAACTTTATATGATGTTGTCTATCTTGTATGTAATTTATTAAAAATAAATACAATAAATATTCCACAGGGAGACAGAGGAAAACCTGGACCCCATGGTCCAGCCGGAGAGCCTGGTCAGAAGGTAAAACATTATTCGCTTTTTGTTCTTTCCTTTCTTCAGAGCTTAGTCCTAAATGACTCGTTTATCAGATTACTAATAATCCATTTTAAGATCCCCTGCACTGCCCCAGGTGCGTACTGATAAATCGCAGGAAAGAGTCAAGTCGAGCATTGGGTGGGATGTTCTCATTATGCAAAGTTGAAAAATGTATGCAGCAGCGATTCGCATTGATCACAGCTTTCAAGAATGACACAGAACGGGAATATTTTTGCATACATAACTCTCCTGACATCCCGCCTAACAGATAAAGCCTCTTTTCTCGGCAATTATATCGTGCAAGCGGTCCGACAACTACAATGCTGATTTCCCTTTTCTATAACAGGGCTCGGACGGACCCGTAGGACCGAGTGGACAAGCGGGAGAACCTGTGAGTGACACAAGCGAACCCACATACACACGCACGCACACAAACTCAAACACACATACAGGCCTTTGACATCCCATGGGCAGCTCCGTGTCCCTGCTTGGAACAGGCTGATTAACGGTGGCTCAAGCTCCATTTAAGACTCGGCAGGTGAGTTGTGATCCATCGGGGCCCCGGCTGTTTAAATGGATCACCAAGAGCTGTAAGGGACTTAGCGCGGAGTGAGCACTATTACAAAGCGGTTCCTGCAGAGCCGAGAGGGAAGAGAGAGAGAGAGAGATAAATGTGGGGATGGAGATAGATGAGCTGGGAGATTGGTGAAGGGAAAAGATGAAATTCTGGCCCGCGTGATTATATTTCCATATCAATCATCTCCCCGGAGATCACAGATGTGCCGGTGGAACAGGTGGCTTGGCCCGTGTACAAAGACCAAAGCTGAGAAAAACAAAAAACACACAAATATACCAGAGGAAAACGGATTGATGATGCAAACAACTCATATACCATCGCTAACAAAGGTCTCACCTGTAGTGGTTTACAGTTATACAGTCATTAACACTCTTGACCTTGGTTAGGTTAATGGGAGTTTAAAATGAGTTTCTGATTGTTTTTCTTTACAGGGGCCAAGAGGACTTGTGGGACCGAGGGGGCCGCCAGGTCCACCTGGGCACCAGGTAAGACAATTATTTATTCATTAAACTTTCATAATAGGTAGTTTGCATGCACGACACGCATAGAGGAGTTGTTATTTTTTCGATGCTTGATTTGTGAAAAGCTTTTCTTGTGCTTTTAGGGAGTTCAAGGCATGGATGGAATGCAAGGAGCAAAGGGCGACTTGGTGGGTCTATTGAGCTATTGAGCTTTTTATGAGATGCCAGATGTGTACTGTGTGATTTGAGCACTTATGAACACCAGCACAATGATGGTACAAATACCTGTCGAGAAACTACTTTATTTCAGTCCTGACGACTTTGTAAGTTGCCAGGTTTCAAATGAAGACTGAAGCTAATTGAGATGCAAAACCCTCCAAGTGCCTGAAATGTTTTCTTGAAAATGCACATTTTTATCAGGCTCTTATGTTTAGGTTTAGTAATTTCACTTTAATGCCAATGAAAAGTTTATTAATTAATAATTGAAATTATTTCATTGGTATTTAACACATTTTACTGTCTTTCACTGCAAAACCCTCTAATGGTGCATTCATACCAGACACAAATGAAGCGTTAAGCGCCATTGATTTACGTATGCAACTGTTGTTCCCTGAGAAGGGAGCAAGACGCTGCATCTCCCTTGCCATACTTCCTGCGTCCCTGTAAACCCGTCTTTGGCAATATTTCAGATAGCAATATACTTCCTGGCTCCCGTGTCACCTTATCTTTGTCGTTAAGCGTCACCATTGGTTGAATTTGATGTACACATTCAGACGCACTTACCCCTGGAGGCGTCCCCAAAGTGTCATCGCAGTGACCCAGCGCGAGTTCCTTCGAAAGGGAACTGTAACAATGTATCTTAAAACATAATACGATGTAACCTTGCTCTCACTTAAAATGTGTTCCCACATTTAGTCCTTGAATTTGAAGGTATTAGACCTGGAAAGTCATTGAAAGGTCCTTAAATTTGTAGTTAACTAACGTGTGGGAACCCTGATAGGTTGCGGCCACTGTGATTGGCTGATGGCCACGCTTCAGACAAGCCTTCCGTCAAGCGTTAAAGCTTTCACCCCATGTGAATGTACCGTTAAGGGGCGCTGTGATTCATATGGCAACCACATTTTCAAGTACTTTCAGGTCCAAGTACTCACAAGGGACACGGTATTGAATACATGGTAGTTTTGCGCTCCATCGCTCATCCAATTTATCTTCTGTGCACTTAGAGGACTTTGCTATAAAATTGATGTTGTGTTTAGCAGATCTTGCCAACAAAGCAGTATTTCTGGATGGCCAAAGGCTAGGATTTAAAGGGAAGGTATTTGATAAACACATAATGGTGTCGTTTAGCGGCTTTTGCATCTGAGCTCCTCAATTGTTATTGGTCACGACTACTACAAAGATTAACAACATCTAGGCCACGCTAAAAATAATTTCAAACAAACCAAAAATATGTTTACATACAGTAAAACCACTTACAGTAGGAGTTTATTGGCAAGTGTGTGGGTGCGGCGCTGCATAGGCTTCTATTGTGAGCGTGTAAATGAATTTGATGGAAAATAGCTTTGAAGCTTGCTATAATTTGCTTTTCATTTAGCTGGTTTATGAAGCGTCAGGCTTATGTGACAAAACTGTATTTCCTAGCAGTGGCAGTACAATAATGCCGAGATGTAGCATCAATTATGCACCTAATGTACATTCTTTACTCCTGATTTTGTTGTGTTAGTGCCACATTACTTCCTTTTGCCAGGATATAGAGGTATAGAGAGAAAGACATGTCCGTTTTACCCCATATCTTGATGTAAGAGTGACAACTCACATATTTCATAATTTCACAGGGACCACAAGGTGAACCTGGACCTCCGGGTCAACAGGGGAACCCAGGCGTACAGGTATACATTCATTTTTACTTCATTACAAGCTTATAAAAGCACACCAGCCAAACAGATGTACACTGTCACAGTCTCACAACCCAACACACATTCCCATCATTTTTTTATTCTTTATTTTAGGGCTTCCCTGGTCCACAAGGTCCGATAGGACTGCCAGGAGAGAAGGTAAACACATCTTTATTTTTTATATTAATGCACCGACCTGTGACCCTTTATTAGATGAACATCTAAAAGAAGTGTTGAGCGTGGCCAAGTGAGCGTCATACTCCCGGTTCTTTCATTTAGATCTCTATTGGAAGTTAGACAGATAATCAATAGTGAAACTCAGCATACACACACAGATCTTCAATTAAATGTGCGTGAGCATATTATGGATATGGATTGCAGTTAACAAGCTGGGTATGCTGGGTATAAAAGAGGCTTTGCGGCTTGGATCAGAGAGAGAAAGAGAGAGAGAGAGAGATGTCTACAATATTGGCCAAAAAGTCCTCAATATAGTGAAATATGCTGAGAACTGACTTCTGGGGATATGTAAAGAAACCCTCACTATTTGAAATGCTCGACCAAATCAAATTTTGCCTTTACAATAATCAAATAATGTCAGCGGGTTTACATGAAGGTTAGGAAATTGTTAGGGTTTAGGTATTGTAAATATCAATATTATTTTCATGAAAACCATTGCAAACCATTGCTGTATTTACTAATGTCACTTCTAAGACCTTTGTGTGTGTTTTCTTTTATAAACAGGGCCCTCAGGGGAAAGCTGGAATGCAGGGACTTCCAGGGATTGATGGTCCTCCAGTAAGTACATAAAATTTACATTTATGCACCTGGTGGATGCTTTTATCCAAAGCGACTGCACTTAAGCTATACAGTATGTGTATTTATCAGTATGTGTGTATTCCCTGAAGTCAAACCCATGATGTTTTCGCAATGCTGTACTAGCAATTAAATTACCTTTCCCTCAAAAAGTAAAGTAAGGGATTACTTTTGAAGTAATTTAACTCTTTCCCCGCCAGCGTTTAAAAAAAAGTTGCTCGTCAGCATTTATTATGATTTTCCAAAAGTTTAATGCCTTCCAGAAATTGTTCTTTAAATATATAAACAAACAATATATCAAATGAAAGAACAGACCTTTCCTTTAAAAAAAAACTTTCATCCTATCTTCATTCATTTTATCACCTCTCAAATATAGGTATGTTTTTTCAAAAATAACAAATTTTGAGCAAAAAGCTGAGATAATTGTATTTTGGTAAAGGACTTTTGTAAGAGATCAGATTCAGAATGACGATCAAAACATACACATGGTTTTTACAGTTTTTGGATCAGTGAACGATTCAGTGTTTTATAAGATGGGTAAGAGCGCCACCTAGTGGATAATATCGGAAATATGGATTGCCGTAAAAACTCGTCATTGGCAGGGAAGCGTTTTCTCTTAATTCTGATGAGGAATAAGATAATTGCAGTTCCTTATTATGTAGTGTACTTGCATTACATACAGTAGAATATGTAACAATACTTTAACAATACTATATGAAACAATATTGAATTTAAAGTCTTAATTTATGTGAGTTCGCTTTAAAATATTTTTAGTTAATTATCATCAGGTTAATCTCATTAGGTTCAATTTGATTGTCAATGTGGTGAAGATTCCTATGGATTTATCTAAACACATAGGGCTCTATCTTACACCCGGCGCAATGCAGCGCAATGCGCGACGCAAGTGTCTTTCGCTAGTTTCCACCCTTATTTTCACGTTTAGCGCCACGTTGTTTAAATAGCAAATGCATTTGCGCCCCCTTTTGCGCCCATGGGCGTTCTGGTCTAAAAACGAGGTGTGTTCAGGCGCAATGTTGGCGCGTTGCTATTTTGAGGCAACTAAAATAGACTACTCCATTGACCAACAAAAACCTGGTCTAAAGTCTAAAGTCAATGGCGCAATGTGTTTTATGTTATTTAAAGAGCGCATTAGTAATATGCGCCTATAAACGGGAGGACAACGCGGGGTTGCTTATCACAAAGTACTACATGAATGCGCAGCAGCACAAAAATGCTTTTAAATATGAACGATTAAAAGGATTGAATGTAAGAGATTATTATTGAGTCTCTTGGACATAAATGAGGACTAATTATGAGACGTTAGAAGGCGCAAAGAGCTGCTTCACCTGCAGCCTGGTAAGTAAATAAATGCTTTGCTTTAAACAAATGCATCTGTTTCTAAATGTTTTTTTTAATGCTACCTCACGGATTTATTGTATATGATGTAGCTGTGGATATGGTGAGATGAGAAACAATTTTAAGTAATGCTTAAAAAAACTCTTTGCTAAAAAAAAACCCGCTGTCCAAAGTGCTGAAACGTGAGGAGAGCCGTTTGTAAATTCTTTATGTCCTGTTTGTTACAAATAAAGTATTTTTAGAGTACAAACCTTATCTTACATACTGGTAAATTATTTTTTGATGATATTGGATAGCTATACATTTAAAGCAACTATAAGCCTGCTTTTTACTTCCATGACTAAAAGAAGAGGGGTTTTTAAGGTTTTAATAAAAAAATAACAATTTCAATACAAGTGAAAAACAACACAATTATTTAACATTAATCTTAAACTGGGGATCTTCTTCCTCCGCTTAGTTTTTCAGTTTATAAAGTCCGTCATCTAAATAGGGATTAGACATAGCGCCAGCGCAACTTGCTTTTAAAGGGGATGAGAGCTGAGACTCTCATTGGTTTATTGCACGTTACGCCCAAAATACTTAATTACAATAGGACCAACCCTTTTCGTCCATGCGCTCGACGCACAAACCATTTTTCCCGTTGTTAAATTAGCAAAAGTGGATTCGGACAGGCCCATTTAGACGTTGCGCTGTGCGCTTTAGACAATGCGCTTAGATCGTTAAAATAGAGCCCATATTGTTAAACACAATGTTGTATAATTAGTAATGAGTAATGTTTTTTTTAATAACCCAACACTGAACTACAGAGACTTTAGTGCAGGGCTAGTCAACTGGCAGCCCCCAGTCATTTTGTCTGATTTAAATCAGCGTGGTGACTTTAATCTTTCCACTGTACGTGACAAATGATGGTCGATAAACTGGAGGGAGTCAAAAAAGGGCTGCGTGGGGTGCCAATCATCTGTGGGTATATAATTATCAGATCCAATTTGAGCTTTGAAAGCATAAAAAATAAACACTGCATGCATCACGCCGACCGAAGGTGATATATTTCAGTGTGTACCAATCAAAACACTGTGTTCATGGTGAAAATTATTAAACTTTCTTTAACTTTATCAATGACATCTGAATCCTTTAAAAATGATTAATTACTGATAAGTAAATTATTAACTATAAATATATTCGTAGATTAAAGGCTCTTGAGCTTCTCACCACGTTGACACGGATTTACGATTAAACTGAAATGTCATTGCGACTGCCGCTAGGGGGCAAACTCCGACAGTCACATCCGAATGTAGTGTACAATGAAAAGCTGGTTTAGCCTATATATCTTTAAAATATTAATACTATATGTTGTGAATACTTAAAATGTAACAATTTATGAAAGTTAAACTGTTATAAACCAAAGAAGTTTAAGAGCTCTGCATTACAGTTAGTCCTATACAAAATACATGTGCTTAACTCATTCACCGCCAGCCTTTTTGAGAAAAGTTGCCCACCTGCATTTTTGTGATTTTAACAAAATTTTCACAAAATTCCTTGCAGGAAAAATTATTTTCTATAAATATATAAACATACAAATTATATCAAATTAAAGAACACACCCTCTGCTTTCAAACAAACAATAAACAAACAAACAAACAAACAAAATGGGGAAAAAACGTTTCATTATATATTTACTTTTTCTACATAATTTAACCACTGAAATATGGATATTTCTCGTCAAAAATACAACATTTTGAACAAAAAGCTTAAAAAATTGAGTTTTTGTAAAGGAATTTATGTTAGAGATCAGACTCAGAATGACTATCAAACATAAAGGCAGTTAAAATAAATCATTAAATCTTTTTAACTTCCGTTTTTGATAAATTCGTTTTATAAAAGCGGTATTACACTTTCACTTTGAAAATTGTCCGGAAAGGCATATTTATTAGTTAAATATGAACTCATAAATGACGAGATAACTCATCAATGGCGGTGAATGAGTTAAAGGCGAAGTGCACGATTTCTGAAAACGCTTTAGAAAAGGGAGTGGAGCTGACTACCAAAACACACTTGTAGCCAATCAGCAGTAAGGGGTGTGTCTACTAACCGACATCGTTGCCTGGGTTGCGTAAATATGTGGGCTGGGTTTATCAAAAGAAGGTCCAGATTCTATTGGGGTAGGGGCGTGTTTGTTTAGGTGATTTCAAATGTCAACATTTTAGAGGGCTCTATGTGGGCTTTTAGAGATCATGCACCCCACCTTTAATTTTTACACTTGCACTTTTTTGTGCAATGTTCATAGTTAAACTATTACCATTTGGCTCTTGCAATGTTAAACTGCGATTGTTTTTAAAATATTAATAAAAGAAAATATGAGTTTTCAGTAATTCAAAGGCAAAATACTGGAAACAAGATGTGTGCATTTTTTTTATTTTTTTATACAAAGCGTAACAAAAACAACATAAGTTATAACATATATAATATATATATATAATAGGTAACAGTAAAAAATATATAAAAGGTAAAAATAGGGGTAAAAAGTTGGCCCGCCTTATATTTACAATTTTAAAATCTGGCCCTCGAAGAAGAGTAGTTGAAGACCCCTGCTCTAGTGTTAAAAGTAGTGTGATGTTTTATGCAAACCAGAAGAGTATTCGTTATCCAACGACGCTAATAAACATGCACAGGCAATGTTTAAAAAATTTTAACTTGAAGTGGAAATTTGCATGATGAGTTGTAACGCAAGCCAATCAGCAAAGAGCTTATTCACATGTCCGGTTTGAAAGGAGGAGAGCACTATTGAGCATAAAGACGCAATAGAAAATGTTTCAATTATTTGCGCACATTTTTATTGCGAAAACAAGTAATCCAACGAGTAACGCGATTCGTATATTTGTTTTGCTTTTGGTGTGCACACACCCTTAAAGTCACTCTGAAATCATCACAGAACTATGGTTTTAAAGATTTTTAATCTATTTTAATTTATTCATCAGCCAGTAGAAAGCACAAGGAAGCATGTGGACATGCATGAGCCAATTTCGTTTGTGACCAACACCACAAACATTTAGAATAAAGTTTCACGGCACCATTTTTAATTGGACTTCTGTTGGAAAAGTGATAATCCAAAGTCCTTAGACCAGACTTGGCCTTCCATGTTGCCTCATTAGCTCTCTCATCGAAACAGGATGTCTCCTAATCAGCCCGCTGTCATGCTAACACCTGCTTATTCTGTTCAAATCACAGGGTCACCCAGGAAGAGAGGGACCCCCGGGAGAAAAGGGACACCAGGTGGGTTACAATCACACGCACACACACTCACACACACACTGCTGCTCCACTGACCTGAATAAGCTGTGAAAATCTGAAGAGGAAGCAGAGTGTGCCAAGACTTTAAATGCGGCAGCACGCGGAAAGCGGCGCCCTGACAGTTCCCGCCGTCTAAAGCCTTTTGTCATAGCCGCTCCAGCTGCACTCGCTGAATTATCACCGTTCACAAAGCACCACGGCGTGATTTTATGTGCCAAGCCATCGTGGTAATAGCGCACTTGAATCAAGTCGTCGGCATTGTGCGCTCATTGTTTCATTTTCCCTCACGCCACGTCATCATCACTGAGCATTCATGATAACGTATTGTTGTCGGCACTCCGTAATTGTTCAGCCGTAAACGAATAATATAGTAATTTAATGGTTTTCGCTTTACTGCGTGAACATTAAACTAACAAAATCTCTTCCATTTAGGGTTTATCGGGAGCGCAGGGGCCGGTTGGATATCCGGGGCCTCGTGGAGTTAAGGTAAGAGTGATTTGAAAATCACAGGTTGTCCGTTTTAGCTTCAAAGGCACGCAAGGACGTTTGGTCTGGTGCGGTGGACTTTTTGATTGACAGCCCGAGTGTGGGAGAATGACAGCTGACTGGCTCAGGTAGATCCGTTCAATTCTCCCTGGAAAAACCTTGACAGGGCGAGCAGCTCGTGACGGACAGTAGAAACTGTTACGAGGAGGAAACGAAACCTGTCTGGGCTTGTTTGTGTGTGGTGTCTTTGCTTGTTGGACTAAGAAGAACAACTAGCACATAAATCTAGCACGATGGTGGCCTTCGGTTTGCTGTACTGGGTTTGTTTTGATGTTCTAAGTTAATGCAAATAGTGAAATGCAACAAACCATATAATCATGCATAGTTAGGGTTATTAACTTTTTAAAGGCAGTTGGGTAAATCCCATAGTCGATTAAAATCCTGGTACCAATTCATCAGTCATTTGGTACGGATGGGTTTTATATGCACTCCTCTTGAAAAACCATTAACAAAACTAATATAAAATACAAGCCAGACTGCATTAAATACGAGTTTGCTTGCAATGGGGATAAGGATGGTTGGTGCTGACTACATGTGAATTATTGGTTAAATAAATTCGTAAATACGATCATAACATTTTTAGGACATTTTTGTTTGTTTTCGTAGAGCAAATAAATGGCGTACTGTGTCGGGTGACCGTGCAAGTGAGACATTTGGGTCCTGAAGCAAAACCCAATAAAATCCCTTGATCTATATTCTCCCTTACCTTTATTTATTCATATTTCCTCCAGCTCTTTGCAAGCGATGACTTTTATTACTTTATACAGTCGACGTCGATATCTAAAAGGGTGTTTTTCAGGTAAACATTCCTTACCTGAGGATTAAATATGTTCTTTTCTAACAGGGTGCAGATGGTGTGAGAGGACTGAAGGGTAGCAAGGGGGAAAAGGTGAGAGATAATCCTTAGGTTTTCTCATAAAAAGCCAAAGGAGAAGTCAACCCATTCATTCATCATCAGTCTGTAGACCTGGTGCTTTACTCAATGATGCCATCACAAGATGTATGCTTTTCTATAGTGCGCCTCAAGTGTATTTTCGCTTTTACCTGAGGACTGCTGCACAAATGAAGAAAAGTGTGTTTTTAGGTTAATTCAATTTACTTTTTATAACAGGGCGAAGATGGTTTCCCAGGGGCAAAGGGTGACATGGGCACCAAAGGAGACAGAGTGAGTCTTTAATGGTCCTTAACAATCCGAATAAACCTAAATAAATCATTAACAGTGGCTAGTAAGGCACACATCGCTATTGTATTTGTTTAGAGAATTGAACAAATCCCTAACCATGAATGAAATTTGGCTCATCATAACTTATCATGCACCATTTGTGTTACGGATAAGAAATACCTCACATAATGGGGTTTGTTGAGGAAGGTGTATTGCTGTTTTTCCAAGCGATCAGACTCTCAAATTACGTTTGGGGAATGATATAACTTACAAAATTTGTGACCCAAATCATTTTTTTCCACAAATGTGTCCTTGTACTAAAGTGTTCCTGTAGCTCAAATGGTAGAGCATTGGATTAACAGCACAAAAGGTCAAAGATTCGATCCCCAGGAGTAGTGCTGGGCGATAATTCGATAACGGTAATTTTGTCGATATAAATTTTTTGCGATAAAACGATAATGGCCATTCGATAATGTTTACGCACTGTGCGTAATGTTGCGCAAGCACTTCCGGATGCGGCGCGCACTCTTGGTTTACAAGCACAGTTTCAATTAGACTTGAAGGAGTGGAGTAAGATGAGGCAAGTTATTAATTTATTAGTAGAGCCCTATGATTTGCGCGATGCGGATAACGCGGACGGAGTCACGGAATCCAAATGCGTTATCCGCGTCCAACATTACACATTTTCCTTCTGTGTAATGTTGGACACGCAAAAAGGGTTCATCAAACCCCGACAGCAGACAAAATAGGTACAGTATACTGTACTTTCTTACAGCGTCCCCCTTGCGCGCGCACGTCCGCATAGCTTTAAAAGTATATTTACAGGACATTCACAAATTCAGGAATCCGAGGAAAAACAGCAGATCCACCACTGCAGTGAATAAACTGTATGAGTGTGCGCTCTCATAGCAACGTGACGCTCTTGACATCCATTTATCAGCGTGAATAGCTCGTATAACATACGCGTGATCACTGAACTAAGTTTTCTTTCTTGTTTAAGTGAACATAAACAGCTGGATGTTTATCAGTATATTGAAACTTAAAGCAGTCTGTCTTGGGTCTTAGAGTGACAGTAGCCTGCTGCTTTCTGTGTCAGAAATATGTTGGTTTCATAACAAATATATTTACATTTAATACAGATGCCTGAACATTAAAACAAGATTTTAGTATTTGTATTTGTCATGTTCTGAATAAAAAGTAGTTTAAAACCATTATTAACTGTATGGTTTTTACAACTTTCATTCAGGAGCAAAAATTTGCCTTTAAATTTGAAATAAAGATTTGTTATTTATCATGATTAACTTGTTTGACTCTGTGGACCCTGTACCGGGTCCAGAATTATCTTATTTTGACTTAATATAAAATATTCCTTTCATTTCAGGGAGCTACACTGCGACCAAAATGGTCGCATATGCGACCTTTTGAACTGCCGTTGCGACCCTAATTTTTAATGGGTCGCAAATGTGCTACCTAATGTTTTAGACAATATGCTATGATTTACTATGAGCATTTATTAAAACATAAATGTGGATTTTACGAATACGTTTTATAACGTGCTCTGAGCCATCAACACGTTGGCTTCATTTTGCGTGAAAGCACGTCGTGTCTCTCCCTATCAGTGTGCGTTTGCGTGCTCAGCTGTTTCTCAATGAATTGGGTGCGACGCGACGCAAGCGCAGTGTCTTCCATGTTTCTGAACTTGAGCAGAGGTCTTTCTTCACTGAGGACGCGGGACCCGTATGGTTCCGGGTTTATATTTTAAATGGTCTGTCGGGTCCGGTTAGGTCCTAGTTTAATTACTTTGGGTCCCAAGTCTGATTAATATTGAGTTTATAACCCGAGTCGATCGGAAAACGGCCATGAGCGCTACCGCGCTAAAGCTCGAGTGCAGTTTAGCGTGCCTTCGGTTTCTATGGCGATGGTTCTTGTTACGACCACGCGCTGCGTTTTCTTTCTCACATGTTTTTAATAATCTTATTATTAATAAACCATATATTTTCTAAAACCATATCCATATTAAGTTTGCACAGATTGTAGCAAAAAAGCAGTGCTAATGTCAAGCCCATTGCACTAAACGACCAAAGCAATGTAAAGTTTGTCACCGGGACAGCAAGTAGATTTGAAAATAAAATAAGTGGAATAATATTATTGAAATAATAAGTGGATTAAGATTTTTAAATCGGCAAGAGAGAAATAGAAAGATAGAGCAGAATCAGTAAAAGTGCCTATTTAATAGAAATTATTACCATTATAACATCAGTCATAACATCAGTCACATTTATAATCTATAGACCTGCACTGTCTATTAATATACTATACATAGTATTGTATTATATTGAGTTTGATAAAAGGGGTCTAATTGCTTCATATATCAGTGCAAAAACAGTAAGTGTTTTCGTGGTGCTTTGACAAACAGTGTCAGCTTTGTTAATGGCAAAGAAAGTTTGGAGTGTTTAGATTAATGAAATATAATGTGAAATTAATATTAATTTTCAATAAATCAAAGTATTGTGTTGTGTCACACATTATTAGTTCTTCGTCATATGTATAGTAGACCATTATTTGTCAGTGGGTAATGATTGCCCTTTTTACCGGTTACCACCACCAAGTAAATTTCAGATCTGTGGGAAACACTGACTGCAACGTTTAAGAAAACAAGGCGGCATGTGGTTTAAAAGATGGCAGGTAAAATAAAAAGCATATCTGTATGCAATACAGTTTCATTATTGTTCATTATTAACCAGAGCGCCTTAATATAACTTGAAAAAAATATGTGCGACCAAATCATATTTTGCGCCAGTGACTGAAAAAGTTGGTAGCGCAAGTGCCACCAGTGGAAAAGGTTAGTGTAGTTCCCTGCATTTTTAATGGTCTGTCGTGGACCCAGTACCACATATGAGATACTGTTTGAAAGCTTAGACTCTCTAGTTTCTGCAGATATGCATCACTTTGAGATATGTTTTACTGTAAGAAAGTTAGTTACACTTAATTTACACTATCACCCCCCCATATTTTTGAATATCATTTAATATTCACATATTTCATATTTTTCAAGTATGACAAACATGGGCAAGTCTTATATCAAATGAAAGCTCTCATTCTCAGGAATAAAACTGCAGTGTTATTTTCGTCCTATTATTATCACATATCCTACAATCGTCGAATGAATAATGAGGTAAAAAATCGTCTTTTGTAAACATATGGGAAACTTGGGTGTGGACTGCCTCAGAAAGCACATATAGCCACAAATGATACATCATCTTTTCTCTTAGGTCCTACACTAAAAAATGAGCCCATTCACAGCATTTTCTTTGTTTGTGTGCATGAATATTATAATCCCTTGCTATTTATGTGCAAAACAAAAAAATAATATTTATATGAAAAATTTATTTTCGCACCCTTCAGTAAAATGAGAATAACTTTTGAATGCAACATGCTAAAGAGTTCATTCTTTTTTTGGATGTTTACTGTCTGCTGCTGGCAACAACCAGAACTTTCTGCAGTCTGCTAGAGCACCTAGAACCAGAGTTATACACTATCAGAGACAGTATTTATGACATAAAAAAATAAAATTTGGTGTTTTATCATATGAAAAACAACATAAATAACACTATTTGTCACAAACAGCAGCTTTTTATGTAACTTCAAAGTGTTTTCTTTAAAATGATATAAAGCAATTGCATTTATTCCACTGTATGTGGTTATGGGAGCACTTCAAATGTTTTTAGGCAGAAATATATATACAAAGTATACAAAAAGCTTATTATTACTCCCATCAGTTGGAGTAAAATAACTTTTGCATTTATAATGATAGAGAAAAAATTCCTTTGTCCTCTGTAAGCTGGCAATTTCTGGAATCAAACAAAACTGTCTGCAGGTTTCGTTCCCACTCAGGGCCAGAGTTATACACTTTTAAATACAGACTTTAGAAAAAAAACACCAAAAAGCGCCTATTTATTTTTGTGTTTATTAGAGGACTGACAACACATACAACCATGTTGAGCACTTTTAACAGTGTTTTGTGTAATTTCAAAGGGTTTCCTGTAAAATGATACCAAACTTTTGTATGTGCACCTCTGCTTGTGGGTATGAGAAGCTTTTGAAATTGGGTAGGCCAAATCCATGCGAAAATCCCCAAAATAGCCTCAGAGTGTAAGAGGTTAATTATCGATATCGACTGATATGGAAAACATTTTCTTGATAATTTTTTTTGGCCATATCGCCCAGCCCTACCCAGGGGACACACATTGCCTAAAAGTGTATGACAAATGTAAATGACTTGGTCCAGCAACAACCCACAACACCCTAGCAATGTCACAGCAAGAATTGTATTTCTGAAATATTGATATTTGTGTGTGCACATGCTTAGGGTGATAATGGTCCTCCTGGAAATCGTGGTGAAGATGGGCCAGAGGGGCTGAAGGGTCAGTCAGGGCCTCTCGGAGAGGCTGGATCTGCGGGCATTGCCGGAGAAAAAGTAATTGTGACAGTCCACAGGATGTTGTTTGCATTTAGATTATTTTCGTTGTCTCATTCTCCCCGTCTTCTCATCACATTCGCAGGGAAAACTCGGCGTTCCGGGATTGCCTGGATATCCGGGCAGGCAGGGCACCAAGGTAGCGCACCATCACCAAAATAACAATAAGCTGCACTGAAATCTGAGAGCTTGAGAGTCACGGCACATTAATATTTCACTGTAAAATTTTAAATAAGGATGATTAATGGCCGTTTAGCAGCTGTTTTATTAATAGCTTATCTGAGGCTACAATTAATATTTGGCTTATTTATGGTAATGGGACTTCAGAGGTTAATTTGTGGTTAATTAAATGTAGTGGTTGATTAATGGAGGGAATGTGGTAATTGATTAGCCTTCGTGTTGGCCCGCAGGGATCGGTGGGCTTTCCTGGAACAGCTGGGTTGCCGGGAGAGAAAGGAAAGCGGGTGAGAGAACTGTGCCACAGTACATCATCTGAGGGATTACACACATCCTACTGCATGACTCTGTGTGTGTGTGTGAATACAATATGCACTCATTTCTTTGCTTTCTTTGTAGGGGCCTGCTGGACAATCTGGTCCCGAGGGTGAAAGAGGTCCAAATGTAAGTATTGCACATGCTACAGGACATGCTGGTACTGTAGGACAATAGGTTCACTGCATGCACATGCATAGAGAAACAGCCAATAATAATCGATTGGGCAATCATTTTAATTATGCATTCCTGTCAGAGCTGTGGTGCAGTGGGGAATCGAGATCAATAAAGATTTTACATATTTAACATAAAAGCTACTGTATATGACCGAATACTGTTTTGTTTTTTAGTATTGTGTTATTCCATTTGATTTAATGCGTGCACCTGTCCACACCCAGATGTTTGTTGACTCTAAATAAAGCAAAAAGTGAAATCCATGTTGTTTTACATAAAGGGTTCACGTGGAGGAAGAGGAGCCAGAGGACCAACAGGGAAGCCTGGACCCAAGGTCAGAAATCTTTCCTGTACAGTCCCTTTGACTTGATATATAATGTAGTGTTGTCAAATGCATTTCTACCTTTGTATTAACTCAATACTACTATACCAGTCAGCCTATAGTAGAGGTCTTCTCGGGTCCAAATAAATGTACCCGACCTGAAAAGACCTGAATCACTTTCTATCCGAACCCAATGTGCATAAATACATTTTTTAAAAGAAAGACCCGACACGAGACAAACTCGAGAAAATTAGACCCGAGTCCGACCTGAACCAGTGGCATTTTTTTTTACCCGACTGGTCCTGTACGACGTGTGTGCAGTTTGCAGCCCCGCATGCAGAAGTCAGACAGAAACCCCGCTGGTCTCGCAACCAATTTGGCGAGCTGCTCTATTTGTTTTACTTTGTTATCTGAAAACGACACCCAGGTAACCGCTAAAATGTATACATTTAAAATTGACGGACATGTCTGTCTCAACGAAAGTTAACCTATCACCAGCCACACAATGTTGCAAGCGCTCTTGGCAAACAGATGAGAGGTTTGAAAAGGACATTGACACACACACGCGAGGGAGATTTCGGGTTTTCGGGTACGTTCGTCAAAAACACATTAATTTTAAATTACCTGAGACCCGATGCTGCTAATATTAACCCGATCTTTGTCCAATACAAACTTTTAGACCCGACCCCGATCGGGTCTCGGGTCGGACCTCGGGTTTTCGGATCTAAGTGGACCCGTGAAGACCTCTAGCTTATAGTATGGGTGATACCTATCACAGATTTAGTCCAGTACCAGATTGCCTTTTGATTGACAGGTGGCTGCTTTCACTGCTCAGATGGAGAGCTCACCCTTTGTGATAAAGTGGCCATGAGCATGAATGTCAAATGCAACAATTCTCACTTAATGTTCTGGTCTTAAAACTGTATATTACATATAATAGAAATAATTGACGACGGGCCTTTGAATTATTCGAAAATAACTCACACCCAAGGTTTTAAAGCGTCTGCCAGATGCGTAAATGTAAAGTGTCCATTTCTCTTGTGTTTAGGGCTCTTCTGGTCATGACGGCTCACAGGGTCCTTCAGGAGAGAGGGTATGTGTAATTGTTTCCATTTTCCTCAAATTACACGGTCAATCTAACTAACTAATATGACATTTCACATTTATATTCATTGTTGGAGATAAATGAATAATAACATTTCTCTCTGTGTTTCAGGGCCCCCAAGGGCCTCAGGGACGCGAAGGGGAGGCTGGGCCAAAGGGACCAAATGTAAGTGTAATAATTGCAAAATCAATTTTCATGTACAGTAAGAACGAAAGAAAATTTAAAGTCTTGCTTTGCTTTTAGGGCCCTCCAGGAAAGGATGGGTTGCCAGGTCATCCAGGCCAGCGTGGAGAGCCAGTGAGTTGTGTTTTTGTACAAAACTAGTTCAGAGAGAGAGAGAAGCTCTGTACAGAATGGTGCCAAATGATTTGTGAAACACCTTATAAATCATTAAATGACACCTTAAGCTCTAATGGATTGCAAAGACCTGCATTAGCAAAAGACCACAAGATCGTCGGTTTTCCCATTTGTTATGCAATCACTTAGAAGGAATCTGGTGAGACAGCATCTCCTTTTGACATTGTACAGACTTCATAATGGACTGTACCTTTCCAACAACCTACAGTATGCCAAAGCGTGGACTGAAGTTTTGGGCTGATAATAGGATTTACTGTAGGACAGGACTCTTGTGAGGCAGTTTAATGTTTTGTTGTGCATTTACATTTAAGCTTTATCACATAGGGATTTCAAGGAAAGACCGGTCCTCCCGGCCCTGCTGGAGTGGTTGGACCACAGGTGAGTTGATCATAAAGGCTGGGATGATCAATGCCGGTTAAATTCTAAAATAAAAGTGTTTGATCTGACCTAATAATGCTGTCTCACATGTCACAGGGAAAAACTGGTGAAACCGGTCCCATGGGTGAAAGAGGACACCCAGGTGCCCCGGGACCCCCTGGAGAGCAAGGTCTGCCAGGATCGGCCGGCAAAGAGGGATCCAAGGTTGGATA
Source organism: Misgurnus anguillicaudatus (assembly GCF_027580225.2). Taxonomy (NCBI): domain Eukaryota; kingdom Metazoa; phylum Chordata; class Actinopteri; order Cypriniformes; family Cobitidae; genus Misgurnus; species Misgurnus anguillicaudatus. The sequence continues at coordinate 13,948,734 of NC_073355.2, forward strand.
TTAGACCATCATCATCTTTTGCATCATGAAACACATTTATTTAGATACATTTCCATTACGCCCCATATGTTTCTGCTTATTCAGTATAGTATAAAGTTCCCAGCATGACTCTATGCCTATAAAGCATAATGGATGACTCTTAATGAATGGGAGAATTGTGATCCATTGTGTTTTCTGGTCTCTAGGGAGATCCGGGTCCTGCAGGGGTACCTGGGAAGAGCGGTCCTGCAGGCCGGCGTGGATTCGGAGGAGAAAGAGGCTTACCTGGCACTACGGTAACACGCATCAGCATTTCTGATTCAGCCTTCAGTGGGAATAGCTTATATCCCCTTTGCATTGACTGCAGTATTTACAGTGCTGTATAGTTGTTTTTGTATGAAAGCAACTATAAATTAAAACCTTTACAACAATATGTAGACAGCTACTGCTTTAGGCTTTTATCATATGTGGGTTTTCATACCCTCATTCTCTTTGATTGTGGTTTAATAGGGTGCTGCCGGTCTAAAGGGTGGAGAGGGCCCTCCTGGTGTTGCAGGACAGATTGTAAGTACAGTACTTTAAATTTTTTGCTGCAAATCAGAAAATAATGTAGTTCCCTTAACTATAAATCATTGCATTTCTCTTGCATACAGGGTGCCACAGGAGAGAGAGGACCCGCCGGTCCTGCAGGTGCCATTGGTCAGCCCGGTCGCGCGGGAGGCGTCGGCCCACACGGTCCAATGGGAGAGAAGGGCGAACCGGTGAGTCGATAGGACATTGTACCCTCTGAAATGAGAGTTTTTACTGCTGTGCTAGCTTCAAGAGTAATTACCAATTACCTCTGTTCCTCTTCAGGGTGAGAAAGGTCCTATTGGGCCTGCCGGAAGAGATGGAGAACAGGGACCTGTGGGATTACCTGGAGCTGCAGGACCACCTGGACCACCTGGAGAGGACGGTGATAAGGTATTACCCATCTAAGGTATTTTTTCGGCAGTTTTAAGAGTGTAGTTGCTCACGGTATTGGTTATTTATGGGCTGAGTTTTTTTTTTTCTAGGGTGAGCCTGGAGGACCAGGACAGAAAGGCAGCAAGGGAGACAAGGGAGAATTGGTGAGTATGTCTTCACACTGTATCTTGTCATAAGCACTAAATTTAGTATGAACATTTATTAGAGGTTTGAAACACTATATCTTCTTGTCTTATCTATCAGGGACCCCCAGGGCCAACCGGGATCCAAGGCCCACCCGGACAGCCAGGATTACAGGTACCGTATGTATGAGTGTGAAAAGTGAGAACATTTGAATTCTGTGCGTGCAGTGTTTCTGTGTTCACACTCCGGCACTGATTTCTTTCTTTCAGGGTCAAGATGGAGAGCCAGGGCCCCGGGGACAGCAAGGAATGTTTGGACCGAAAGGAGATGAAGGGCCACGAGGTTTTAAGGGGGCTGATGGGCCACCAGGGTTACAGGTAAACAGATACAAAAGAAGACAATGAAAAAAATCTATATCAGAAAGTTACTGTACATTTTTTACTCTAAACCCTATTTTTGAGTTTTTGCAAATATTCTTATCTGTTTACTTCATGCATGGATGCACTGTGTTTGTGAAATCTCAGTTCATCTTTATCCAGATGTTACATACTTTTCACAGTTCAATGAAGAGGTAAATCCCCCTTAATTCTGCAAAATCTGCTCTAAGTTTATATGTGTGTGTGTCTTCAGGGAATGCCAGGACCTCCTGGAGAGAAGGGAGAGAGCGGCCATGTTGGATCTTTGGTAAGCTTGTCATATTAATAGTCTGCCACTAGAATATGGTATTTCATTACAGCTGTACACAATATGTGGAGCTTTAACTAAGTCAGTTGCTACTACAATGGTTTGTACTTTATTTGAACAAACCCCTAAACCCAAGTATTGCATTCAGTTTTTGAATCAAGGAGGCTGGCCATAAGCATAGATGGACCCCCATCTACTTTTATTCTAATAAAAGTAGAATACTAGGAACTAGTTTTTGTCCAATCACTGCACTATAGTGACATTGTTTGTTATTTGTCTCAATCTCATAAAACAATTATCCAAATAAGATTTTCATTGGAAAGACAATCTTCTTCATGTTCATGACACGTGTCAAGTCATGATTATTAAGGTGACGTGTCAGTCTTATGAACATCCAAGTAAAGTAAAGTGTTACCAAAAAAGCAGTGGCCAGCTATCCCTGCAACACCCGGAGAGCAATTGGGGTTAAGGTCCCTTGCTCAAGCCCAACCTGCCAGCCATGAGACTCGATCTGGCAACTATTGGGTTACAAGCCACTAAGCTACGCCTGCCCCATATATACTTTTGGGTAGGGATGTCCCGATCAGGTTTTTTTGCCCTTGAGTCCGAGTCATTTGATTTTGAGTATCTGCCAATACCGAGTCCCGATCCGATACTTCTATAATACATAAAAACAGAATAAAAAAGAGCGAAAAACAGACCCAGCACGTTCCTTATGTCATGCCGCACACATTGCTGTTTCTGTGTGTAGTCAAAAGGGTCTAACTCGGTGCCAGCGCATAACTATTGATGTGTTTAAAACAATGAGAATATATATATAGTATATATGTTCAGGGGTTAAATTGGGGTTTGTTTTTTGGGGAGGCTCTGTTAGGAGGGAGAGTTCGAGGGGTAACATGTTTAATCCTGATGACAGCAAAGCCCCTGGTGTGTTTCAGTGACATTTTGGACCTCTGATAGGATTTTATAACTTTCAGTTTTAAAGCTGTGCCACATGTTGACCCAAACTTTAAAACCTGAACTTTAAATTATGCAAATCTATGAGTCTGACACTCTATATGCATTTGTTGCACATGTCATTATGCACTATTAATCAAACTTTGAAGGAAGTTATAAGACTCAATCTCCTTGACTAATTCTAGGCATAAGATAGGCTACCCAAAAGACTCAATTAACAAGAAAAACAACATAGGCTACTGTTTCATCAATATATCTTATAAATTAGCCATAGATATTCCCTAAGCTGGTCAACAGTTAGTTTAAAAATCACAATAGTTAGATCGTAATTGATTTGTATAATCAAAATACATTATTTTATTAAACTATACAATAAGTTGTATCCAGTTATCTAGTTAACATATTGTAATGAGATGAGTGACATGGCTATACATACTTTAATACTTTGTTTCTAGACTTTTATTAAGTTTTTTTCGACATGTGCACCATTCTTACCTCTCTCTCTCTCTCTATCTGTCATCTCTACAATGTGTAATGTGATCCTTCTGCGCAAATGCGCGTTCTTGAGGTTCTGAGTGAGACACGGAGCTGCGTACTGATGTAGATTAACTGAGCACATAGTGACAAAAACGATCGACGCGTCGTTAAAATGAGCGGTAAAAACCCGGTTTTGACGTGGGTGCACCGCAGGCACGAGTGTGTGAAGCCTATGAATGAAAACACGTAATTATTCGCAGTTCACACGCACCGGCGCAGCGCGTACATTGGCGTGGAGCAGAGCGAGACCTTCAGTATGTGTCCTGGCCCAATTTAAACCCTGCATATGTATCCGAGTCCTGATCGGAAGGTAATGTCCAATTCCGATCGAGTCTGAAACCACGTGATCGGGGCCGATTTCCGATCATGTGATCGGATCGGGACATCCCTACTTTTGGGTATATACTTTCCCCTTACCCCTTAATGTACTTTATTCAATGAACTTGTTTGTCTCACTGCAGATGGATGAAACATCATCTATGTTTATCACATGCACACTTTATTCAGATTGGAATAGATGAGATGAATGTGTTTATTGATTAAAAAGGGCATACTTCACATATTTTACTACGATTGATGCTTGTTACGATTATGAGCTTAATTGCATTTTGATTGAAGTACCGTGTTTACATGAGGTCAAGTTTTTTCAGGCAGAGCGCAGATCTTCAGTATGATATTGAATGAGTGTTTATCGTAAACTGAACTGTCACTAGGTTATTATAATTTTGATATGCAAGTAGCCTTTATCTTGTGCATTGTTATCAGACAATTGTATTTAGCCTACTAACCAACCCATTCTATATTAAACAACCATGTCATTTTAAATCTTATAACCTACTCATTCACAGTATAAATATTACTCACCTGGCTTTTTTATTTTGGAATAAAATACGGAAATATGTATCATTGTGATAATAATACAATTTTAATAAAACAAGGTGACATAAAAATGGAGATACAAATGAGATTTCCACACGAAAGATGTATTTTAGCCTGTAGTCCCCTCAGGCTCTAAGAGGGAAGAGAAAAGAGGTATCAAGTGAATTTAAATGCTTTTCTGTGCAGTTATGTAAAAAAATTCAAGATAAATTACATTTAAACCAAAATAAAATGCATGTAAATGAAAATGAATATCTGTGAGCAAGAATTTCATAAAAAAATAACATTAATATTATATTATATAATACTGAATTCAGTGTTGACATGGATTGCTTTTCTAAATATATTTACTGTAATAACAACATACCAGTGGTGGCTCATGACAATATATTTAAAATATGTGTTCGGAGTGTCATGTGTGTTGCTTATAAAATATGTGTTTGTTGTGTCATGTGAATCATCTGCATCATGTGTTTTGTCAAAATAAGTGCCTGCTGCACACGCGTCAAAACCGTTTAGGATAAAAGAGACGCTCACGTTCACAAAATACACGCAAGACACTCCCTTAACAGTAAAGTCTGATTACGATGAGATTATGCGAGTATCTGGCAAACGCGAGCGTCTCTTTTATCATAAACCCTTTAGACGCATCTGCAGCAGGCACTTATTTTGACAAGACACGTGATGCACACAGGATCGCTTGACGCGCAGAACACATATTTTGAAATTATGAACCACACACATGACGAGCTACATACATGTTGTGACGAACTAGCATCAAGTGCCCTCGAAAAAGAAGGTCACCGGCCGCCACTGCAACATAGCAGATGTTCTCTAAACAACACTATGAATATAGGATGAGGATTGGTTAGAGATAACTTTGAAAGCCTGTGTAAGACTGGAGTATTGTTTATGTGATGTATAAGTGTCAGGGCCGTGCGAGGAGAGAATGACATGAGAGAGGGAGCGTAGTGCTGGTTCTAAAGTCGAAGGCATGACAGCTGCTAATCAGATTACCGTGAGCCGGGGCTGCCTAATGAGCATGCTGCTTTGTGACAGTTTTCCAGCGGCTCCGTCAACCATGAAGGAATGCAAAACATGATTTTCAACAGCTCCACACACTTGCACGATTAGATGAAGTGCTTCAAAACTGAGAGGATACAAAGCCACGGGTCTTATCCATGTGTGAATGCATGGATCATGAGATTGCAGGACCTAATGCATAACCAGCCCATTTGCAATTTACCAGTACCAGTTTGTTTCAAAGTAATAGTCCACCAAAATAAGAACCATTCTGCCATTCTTACCCTTATACAACTACTTTTCTTTCTGCAGAACTCAAAAGGAGAACATTCAGTATTATGTTGTTAAATGAGTTAGGTACAATGGCAGTACATTATGACAACCTTAAATGCCTGATAAATCACCAAAATATGTGTTGCTCACTGATTCTTTCCCAAGTAAAATGATTAGCTGAATCTTTAAACAATTTCAAAGTAAAATCAGTGATGCATTGTTTTTGCTACATCGTGAAGCATAGCTTAATTAATGCATTGTAGCGAAAATAGAAGTGACATCATTAGGTGTCATGGTGGCTGGTAGGCATGTACATTTTTGTCAGTTTTTCATTTCAAGTACTACATAGGTCTGAAAAATTAGTACATAAATACTTGGGGGCGCGGCATGCACAGGGGGGGGGGGGGCGTACACTTCATGGAGATATTAAAGGTGCAATTTGTAAGATATTTGCAGTAAGATATCCAAAAATCACTAAGTCAGTGTGTTATATTTTGTCCAGCTGATTACTATCAATACAGTGTTGTTTTCGTTGTTTTCGTTTGCCTATTTTGCGTGAAATCTGTCTGTTTTTAGCTCAAAAGTATATGCAATGCTGCCGCTTTCTATCCTTGTCTTGGGTCAACACGGTCTCACTCACGCTCACGCCCACCACCCGGCTGCCGCCATGCCGCGCACGCGCACCAGATTTCAAACAACAAAAACAACACACCTGCGGCTGTGGCGAGTTCGAAGGACCGTAGCGGTGACGCCAATAAACGGAAACGACAAGATGATTTATGGACATACTTTCAGTATAATCCATCAGACAGAAAAACGGAATGCATATTGGGAGACGACGGTTAATGTGGCCACAAACTAGGTGGGAAGAATACCACCAATCTCAAGCGGCACCTGAAGGCTCATCACACCATGAAGGCTTGTGACACATTTCATGGTAAGCTTAAGGTTTTACATGTATCTACTTGTCAAACCTAAGCCCATTTCCAATACTTTTTGTGGTGTATTTAAATAAGCCAAGGCACGCGTTTCTCAACTTTATAAGCGAGGTCTCAGCGTAACACACAAACTCAACATGATGGTTTATTAGGCTAAACTTTTTTATTCATAACTTTTTGTTATGACATGCGCAGAAGGCACACCGACTAAAACAACGGCAAGCCCTCAGGGACAACCTTAATGCACATTTTAATTGTATTAAATACATCACACTTTTTAACCTAAATTCATTGGTTAAAAAATACTTTTTTACTAAAATTGACTTAAACTTGACTAAAACCTCTTTGCGTTTTCGTTGACTAAAACTTGACTAAAACCTTTTTGCGTTTTCGTCGACTAAAACTTGACTAAAACTATAAATTTGACAAGTGACTAAAATGTGACTAAAACTAAAAGCATTTTCGTCCAAAAGACTAAGACTAAAACGAAAACTAAAAGGGCTGCCAAAAACAACACTGTATCAATATCTATAATGTTTTCAACTACTTGTAAATCGTGAGAAAATTGCCATTCTATACAGTGACACGGGGCAGTGTAGTCTCCTGTCAACGACGTTAATATCCACGTAGTCTTCAATACTGAAGGTCTGGTGTTTTTGCGTTGCTTTTTCTGGACAAACCCGCCCACGAGCTGTTTGACCGACATGTGAAACAACCAATCACAGTTTGTTTCGTCTAGCGTCACGCTTCGGACTACCCGCAATAACGAGCCGGCTGGCAACAAGTCAGTTATTGAAATAACCAGCCGCAACCAAATAGCATCTAAATAAACAACATTACTCACCAAAGAACAACGTTGTGCACTTCATCAACACCCACACCAATGAAACGCTCCCGTTAAACATCTGTTTGAAGCATATCTCTCCACTTTTTAACACGTACAAGCAATTCAGGAGAACCAAACTTTTTGACTCCACTAACTACCTCAAGCAAAACTCTTGGACGTCTTTTAGAGAGTCTATGCTGCGAACTTTGCATATTTTTGAGAATCCAATGTTTAGCTGATCATGATACCTGCTCATTATTATCCACGTGAACACGACTGATTTTCTTCCTCAATGGAGCGTCAGAGCTTTGTATTCCAGGGACCGAAACTAATCGCGACACTCGCGTCTCCTGGAAATCCGGTTTATTTCAACCAATCAAAAGACGACTTTAGACATTCTCACAGGGTTTCCAGAAAAGTGTACGAAAAACATCAGACGTTCAGCCAACAGTTTGTGGGTGTGACGTCTGAGGCTAAGACTAATATCCACGTGACTCTTTGTTACCGCCAAAGTTTTATACCGCAAAAATTTTATACTGTAAGATTATAATAAAAAAGATTTTACATGAACAGGAATAACTCAAAAAAAGTAAACACAAGTGCTTCAGATAACCTAGATATGCAATATACTGTAAATGCTATATTACAATCTACACAAAATGCAAGAGAACTTAAACTAAGTTACATGCCGGGCAGAAAGCTTAAATACCATTGTGGATGCCCTCCATAACCAAAAACATCATTTCTAACTGACAGTAAATGATATAAGGTTCATATGGCTCTCTATCGCTTGACATATGATGTTGAAATATGATAACACATTGAAATTGTGATGCTGGTCCTCATTTTGCACCTTGTATTTTGCACCTTGTAGATTGTATTTTGATCTTATCAAAGTGTAGCCGAACAGTGAAGCGTTTCAGAGTGAGGCTTTTAAAACCATAGTGCCTCAGTAGCTAGGTTTCCAGCCCCTAAGTATTGCATATGAAACGAATGATGGAAGCACAGATTTTCGCAAAAAACGTTTTAACGTTTGCTTGAGGTGGTATTTAGCTTATGCAAAAAAAGGAAAATGCAAATAATGTATTTGCCGCATACATTCTGACTTTGCGAACATTAAACCCACGTGAATGATCGTCTAGCTGTATCAGCTGACGTTGTCTTTGCCATATATGTGGATAGACGTCATCATAATTCTGCTAAGTGCCTGCATCAAAACTTTTGCATTTCTTCTTCTGTGCAAAGCATTCAGTTTGGCAATTACAAGCTCCACTGCTAGTAAATGTATGACAAAATTTTTAAAAACCCCGAAGCTCAAAATTTATCATTGTGATTTACAAAGATACCTGGATTGTAAAAATCTGTTGAGGATTGAGAAAGAATTATAAAAAAAGAAATATAAAGGAAAAAATAAGGAAAAGGTAATATATGGATGTCAATGGAAGGTGTGTGACCGAAAATGCTGCATATTCACATGTTTTTGCTTGTAACTTTCTCATTTTATCAGATATCTGCATGAAATTTGAACAGAAGGTAGAATTTTGTTAGTTCTTTCATGAACATTGACTGTTTTAGTTGGAATGGGCCATTTAGTTGGAATAAGTTTGTCATTATTCAGACTCAGACCCATGGTTTTTAGAACGATGCCTGCAGTTCTGGTGTCCTGACAGGACGTTTGCTACTCTACCACCACAAACGTGACTACCAAATTTTCGCGATTTATTTAAATAGCTTCTCCTCCATAGGTTTCGATGAAATTTCACACCTCATGACTGAAAGCTTAAAATATCAAACGCTTCCGGTGGTTCTTCTTCACGTATTTATTGTAGTATTTAGTAAAAAAAATACTACAACCATGCGGCGAGAAGTGGATATTGCGTGAAACGCATCTTAGGCTATGTTTACATTAATGCGTTTATCCTTTAAAATGCGTGACTTTTACTACGTTTACGCCTTTCATTTACACTACACCACCTTTTCGACCCTCATAAACGGACTCGTTCGCAGACGCTGCATACCCTGTTTTAGTTTGAGAACTCAGACGTTGCGCTGCAGTGTAAATGGACGTAGACGGAGTCTTATGTAAACAAACAGCTGATGTTAACGTGACAGCGCATAATTTTCAAAGTAAAAATGATTTTTATTCATGTAAATGGAGGTTTGCAGCAGAGGTTTGCCAAAAATAGTAAACATCTAGCAACCAGCTATTATAAACGCTAGATTGTTTTAACATGTATCCTTATAGATAATGTCTGTTTTATATTTATGTTTGAGTATTGTTGGGTTTGAATATTGTTGTAATGTTGTTTATGTTTTGTTTAAATTTAGTTAATTACGAAAGATAGATAATTTTAAACGCCATATAGGGCGTTGTAAAGGCCAATATGAAGGGAGAATTGTAATGGGTCAGACATTATTTTCGAGTTTAATTTAAGTTTTGTTTGCTACTTTAAAATGAATTTCGTTTCATAATTTGTCTCTTAATTTTAATCGATGTTTTGTTGATAAGTTTTGTGAATATAAATTAATAAAAACAATAAAATCTATGTCATATTAATATTTAATGCTCGTTTAGCCGATTGCGCTTTTTGCTATTTCTGTGTTGCTAGCGGAGGACGTGCACGGACCTCGCATACTTTTAAAATTAACACCATATTAATTTTTATTAATTTATTGCACACTGAACAGCGACAGGTAAGGGAAGATAAGTTATTTGGTGTTTACCTCTTATTATGTTTGATTGAAGTTTGCATTTGCTGAAATTGATTTTTGCTTCAAGTTCGCTACTGTTTAGTACTGTTTACTTGAATGCTTGATTTTAAATCATAAAGACCTTTCTGTTTGGTTTATAACATCAACATTAACCTATTAATCATATTAATATGTTGTGGGGGGAGCTAGAACAATATAAGACTTTCCCAAACACATTTTTATAGGTTCAAAAATAGTGTTTGTTGTAGTTGCCGGCAAAGTATCCAGGTATGATTTTTTTGTCAATATCGCACACCCCTAGGCTGCATAAATGAGCAACGGTAAGCTATTATTAGAGTAATAAGTTATTTTAAATTTTTATGCGCATGCCCAGTTATGTGATTGCTCATGTTTCGTGCGTTTAAGGTCGTGTATAGAGTGGATGAAGATTCTTTTTAAAATGCCAGTATAAGCGAGGATCGTTTTCATTTTAAAATGCCGTTTTAAAAAGCAAATGCTCTTATGTAAACAGGGCCTTAAAGTAACAAGCCAGATGAAACCCAGAAGTTCGACCCAGAATTTCGACGCACGTGCCCGCGATGTCAGCATTGCTAGTCAATGTCTCTATTTTCTAAGGGCTCAGTCACACCAAAAGCGCTTTAAACGCTTGCAAACGCAAGGCGCGACGCACTGCCTTTTTTAAAAAAGAGCAGTGCAGCGCGGCTTTTCATATTGCTAAGCAACCACCGAGTCAGCTGTCTTGTCAATCAAATATTGAAGCGTCGCAGCGCGCTCCAGCGCTTACGTGCACGCACACAGATGATAGAGGGATGTATCAACAATTCTTAGTTAAGGTAATAACATATTTTAATATTGAAAATGAGTAGACTATTCCTTTAATGTAATTGAGTATTTGGGTAACTGTGTCCATTCCTAATGCTGGTACAATGTTTTGTCACTACAACAATCTGAGTACATTGATAACGATCATTAAGTTGAGTGATGTTTTACTGCCAATGTATTGAATCCACTCAATTCACAGGATATTTATTACATAATCTCTTTTTGTATCGAATCCGAAAAAAGCAATACACGTTTTGAACGACATTAGATTGTGTAAATGATGACAGAATTTTAATTTTGGGTAACCTAATCCATTGATTGATTTGGGGATTGTGGGGTGTTATTGAGATTACCCCAGCAGTCCTCTGTGTTGATTTTCACTCTTTCCATCTGGATGCCTTGCACGGCACTAATATCTCAGCGGAGACCACGTAAAGCTCGCTACCTCCACAAACATCGAGTTTTGGCCAGTTTGATTAATTGCTCGGGTTCCGCCTCACGCAACAGCTCAGGAGTTGCAAATTCATTGGGTGTAACCGGAGAATGGAGAAGTGAGATGATCCTCATTAAAACCCAGACACAGAACGCTGAAAGGAAATCAGGCCGCCCGTAATAGCCTGTCAGCGACATCAGGGATGTACAGGAAAACACCCCCACTGACACAGAGAATGGTGCTGATTGTACAAGAGGTAGAGAGAGACTACGACTAATGATCAGTGACCAATGCTTAATCTTTCTCCGTCTCATCAGGGCCCTCCAGGACAACACGGTCCACGCGGCCCCCAGGGAGCGATCGGTGGACAGGTAAGTGTCTTTATGTTTTTCCTCCTGTCTGTCAGCCTGCAGTGCCGTAGGGTTCAAGTACAGGACACTAGATTAACAATGATTAGATGCTGTGCTGTGGTTAAGCATCCCAGCACTGCTGAGTCATAATGAGAAGTGTTTGTTTCACAGCCCCAAAGGCGTCTGAGAATCTGCCAGGTATATTAACGCTTAGCCGGACTGGATCTTTTCTGTGGTCGCATGCGTACACATTTATCTTTCAGCAGTCTTTCATCTTTCACATATCTCTTTAACCTCCACCTCCTGCTGATTTTCAGCTCTAAATTATTTATAACTAGTGGGATATGATCCCACAAGAGTTATATTTACTTCTCCATAAATGATTAAGGCACATTAGACTATCATCCTTGAGTGCGAGTTATATTTACCTCCATTAATGGCCGCCTTTGAACATCTCCCATGTGTTAATAATTGAAAAAGTGGAAGGAGGCAGACAAGCACTGCGGTGACCCGAGAAGAGATGCACGTTGGGGGCCGATCATGACTTGTGGTTTTAAGAGCACAGCAGAAGTAAATGGAAAGAAGGTCTGGTATTATGTGTGCGGGTGTCATCCATGCCCTGTTACTTAAAGGCACTTTTCGGAGAAGAGGGAAGCCACTACAGAGTCACTATTAACCGTAGTATGCCTCAGCCAGGAGAAAGTGGAGCAATATGGTGTTTCAGCTTAAAGAAATGTGATTACAGTACATATACGTGGAAACCAGTAGTTTGTAATCGAATCACTAACGTCAACAGTCTGCAAGTAGAGGAGACAGTCTTGCATGCATTATATATGAAGCTGAGTTTTGTTTTGTGTGCACATACAGGGTCCTCAAGGCATGCCGGGCGGAGTAGGCCAGCCGGGAGTGGTGGGAGAAAAGGTAGACCACTCTCTCTCTCTCTATGCATTGTGTTTGTGTGATTTATGGGGAACGATTGTGTTTATTTGTTCGAGGGTGCTGCCTTTGTAACTACGCAAACATGTATGTCAAAGTAAGATAGATGATCACTTTCTTCGCTCTCAATCGCCCCCTCTCTTGTGCTCTCTTTAGGGTGAAGATGGAGAGGCAGGGAGCCCTGGAAATCCGGGCGAAACTGGTCCCCCTGTATGTACTCAAACCTTTCTTAATTCCCTCTCTTCATCATTTGCATTCACACATGCATCGCTAACCATTGCCTGTTATTTAAGGGAGGGAAAGGTGAGGTTGGGGAGAAAGGTGATACTGGTCCTCCTGGTGCCTCAGGACCACCGGGAATCCGAGGTGTACCTGGAGCGGATGGATCCAAAGGACTCCCGGTGAGTGCTGTTAAATCCCATTGCTAAAGCAGAGTTAATCTGAGGATGATTTTACTCTAACCCCACCACTTTCTGTCATCAGGGTCCCATTGGATTCCCTGGAGACCTAGGAGCCCCTGGAGAGCCGGGTGCTAATGTAAGTGGACCTAGTTTTAGGATTTAAGGGCTCGTTATAGTTGTGCGTAGGTCCTACGGCATAGGTTCTGCGTTGGTTTTCATTTATACCTTTGCGTCGTCGTCCGCGTCGACGTGCAAACACATGGCAGACCGCTGGTAGGCAGTATCCACGTGTGCAACCACAGAAGCAGCACGACCGTCAGTGAAGAAGCAGCTTGGCAAGTTAACCCACAAACGAAGAAGAAACAGCAACTTGTTGTGTATGATTTGAGAAGACCAGCAACGATGGAAGTAAATAAACAGCGACTTTTGCCTCAACTCGGCCCATCTTTGTTTTCACCGTCGCAAATGGAAATACCTATGACGAAGCATTTTTACCTGACGGGAGCACCATTCTCTAGCTACGCCGTTGAGCTTGCGCATGACTATGAATCGGGCTTAAGCCTTTCTTTATTGTAAATTTACATTATAATGGTTCTTTATAGGGTATTGATGGTGAACCTGGAGCCAAAGGAGATAATGGAGAGCCTGGTAAACCTGTAAGTAGCCTTCTAGAGTGTTCAGTGATATTGAGTTAACAACACATAAACTAACTATATTCTTTTTTAACAGGGACCCGAAGGAGCATCAGGAGAGCCTGGCCCTCCAGGACCACCTGGACGGAGAGTGCGTTTAAGAACTTTTTTGTTTCAGTCGCCAGTGTCTTTAAAGTTTATACAAATGTAACCATCTGTTGATTCCACACAGGGTCATGTAGGTCCTGAGGGAAAAGAAGGAAAACAGGGAAAGAAAGGAGCAAAGGTAAAATAATAACTTAATCCCTAACACATATTATGCGTTTACAAGTGGACAACTATCATCTCCATACATCTTTTTTCTCCAGGGTACTGGTGGTACTGAAGGTCCAATGGGTAAGACGGGACCTGTGGGGCCTCAAGGACGCCCTGGAAATGCCGGTCCAGAGGGACTACCTGGAATTCCAGGCCCTGCTGTGAGTCCAAGCAAATCTGTTCACAGTACATCACCGAGCTGTAGATAACTGATATCTAACCATGCGATCCGAATCCAGCTTATTATCGACCGTTCTGACCACTTCATTTATCTTAAACTGATTACTCCACCTGCTTCTTTTCCAGGGGGAGCAAGGGTTAAACGGGCCCCCGGGCCAAACGGGACCTCCCGGACCTATGGTAGAGTTTTCACCACTTCTTTCTCTCTCGTATTGATCTACTGTATCAAAAACACTTCTAAGAGAAGAAGATTAATGATATGGGCTTGCAAAGCGTTAAATTCAGTCTCGCAATGAAATTGGACTGACTGTTTGACGGGCTCTTCTTTTTTGTAGGGGCCAGCTGGATTACCTGGACTGAAAGGAGATCATGGCACTAAGGGGGATAAGGTATAAGAGGATAAATTTCTGATGATGTAAAGTATGATTTCTAGTATAGATTTTTAATGTAGTAAAGCAGACCTGCACATAGGGCTGTGCAATAATCATTTTTATTTTTAAAGGATTAGTTCATTTTCTTAAAAAAAAAAAATCCAGATAATTTACTCACCACAATGTCATCCAAAATGTTGGTGTCTTTCTTTGTTCCGTCGTGAGGAGGTTGTGTTTTTTTGAGGAGAACATTCCAGGATTTTTCTCGTTTTGAGGGACTTTGGTGGACCCCAACACTGAACAGTTTTAATGCAGTTTAAAATTGAAGTTTCAAAGGACTCTTAGGATAAGGGTCTTATCTAGCAAAACGATTGTCATTTTTGGCAAGGAAATAAAAATATGCACTTTTAAACCACAACTTCTCGTCTTTCTCCGGTCGTGTGACGAGCCACCGCGACCTCACATAATGCATTATCACGTCAAGAGGTCACGGATGGCATATGCGAAACTCCGCCCCAGTGTTTACAAGTGTGGAGAAAGAGGACCGTTCCGACGTTATTGTATGTGGAATGATACTAATTAACTTCTTTGTGTCAGTTTATTGTTTAAAATGGTCTGCAAATGTGCATTTCATGTAACACGTGACCTTTCGACGTCATTACGCAATTACATGAGGTCGCACTGGGGCATCACACGACCGGAGGAAGACGAGAAGTTGTGGTTTAAAAGTAAAATTTTCTTTTTCGCTAGATAAGACCAATATGCCTCGTTTGGGGTCATTTAGAGTCCTTTGAAGCTGCGTTGAAGCTGCAATTTTGAACTGAATTAAAACTGTTAAGTTTTGGGGTCCATTAGAGTCCATTAAAATGAGAAAAATCCTGGAATGTTTTCTTAAAAAAACATAATTTCTTCTTGACTGAACAAAGAAAGACATCAACATTTTGGATGACATGGTGGTGAGTAAATTGTCTGGATTTTTTGTTTAAAGAAAATTACAAATTACAAAATTACAAAAATTACAATTACAAAAACAAGATAATCGAGGTAAATCAATTATTAATGCGCAATCATAAATTGCGTGCTGCTGTACTAAAGTCACTTCACAGGCACCAAAACACTTTATTTTTAACACTAAAAGGTTAAGTAAATGCATATTTTCAAAGTCACTAAGTAATCGTGTTAAATAACCATGATAATCGAGCAGCCCTAGCTAATTTAATAAACTTGAACTAATGCTGGCAGTGACACCTTTCACTAAAACCGAGTAAAAATGTGGGTAGTAGTTGTGATGGTTCGATGCCCCGGCCATTGATCTTAACTCCTTCCTTTACTCTCCAGGGTCACGGTGGACTGATTGGATTAATTGGACATCCAGGAGAAATGGGAGAAAAAGGCGATCGGGGTCTGCCAGGACTTCAGGGAGTACAGGGCCCTAAAGGAGACGGTGTATGTTTAAGCCTATTTTATATACACTATAATCATAGGGGATGCACCAGAGGTTGCGAATGATAAATTTAGCTTGTATAACTATAAATGAATAAATGTTTAGTAGTTTTGGTTTGCTGTGTTTATCTACAGTAGTTTAGCTCTAGGTTGTTGTATATTTTTATAGGCATTTATAATGGTTGATGTAATAGGGATAATTACAACTTTCTAAGCTCTTAGATTCAATATTATCTAATCTTGCTCAATATAAATGTTTAATGGCTACACTTTTGTACTTTTCTTAAGCTAATAGAAAGTTTATAGATTTAGGAGAAAATGCACATGAATTAATGATCTTAATGAAAACTTTTAGGGTGTTTCTGGTCCTCCTGGTCCTAATGGCCCTCCTGGAACCCCTGGATTAGCTGTGAGTTGCTTTTATGTATTTCTTTTTCATCGTTTTCTCCATCATAATGTCTGTTTTTCATTGCTTATTTTTTGTATTCACTGCTAGGGTGCGATTGGTGAGAAAGGATCTAAAGGAGATGAGGTCTGGTATACTTTTCATTGCAGTCGTCTTATTTTCATCCTTTTGTGATGTTTATGTGTACTGCACGTTTTTTAATATAATAAGTGAGACCTTGCCAGTGAAATCTGCTGTACTTGGATAATCCCTGTGAATGAAGTGCTGTGCTGGCTTTGGCCTTTGAGAGAAATATCAAGCTTGGCTCTGAAGGTTTAAATCTCTCCTGTCCATAGGGAGTCGTCGGTCCGAGAGGAGATCCAGGACTTGCTGGACCACCCGGACCACCCGTGAGTTATCACTGCCTCTCCTAGTCTCTTATCATTTACCTCTTACGTC
Organism: Misgurnus anguillicaudatus; assembly: GCF_027580225.2. Lineage (NCBI taxonomy): Eukaryota > Metazoa > Chordata > Actinopteri > Cypriniformes > Cobitidae > Misgurnus > Misgurnus anguillicaudatus. Next base: position 13,965,358 of record NC_073355.2, read on the forward strand.
TCCTCACGTCCCATCTCTCTGTACCTTCAGGGTCCTCCAGCCACCATAATCGAACCACTGCCAATCAGAGAGGGCCGTAAAAAGCGAAGGAGAAACTCAAACAGACAGGGCGGCGGAGCCAGAGCAGAGTCCGAGGAGGAAGAAGCGGTTCAGCTGAACATGGAGGACTACCTACAGGCAGATGAACCTCTGGATGACCCAGAGGGCATGGAGGAGGTGTTCGCTTCACTCAACTCCATGAAAACAGAGGTGGAGCTCATGAGGAAACCGCTCGGCACTTTCGAGAGTCCCGCCCGCACTTGCAAAGAGCTCATGGTGTGTCATCCGGAATATAAAGATGGTGAGGATGTCTATTGTTACAAACACCATCTCGCATTATAATGAATCAGATATATACCTTTTTAATGTATATTATAATGTTATGATATATGAGTATTAGGGGCCATTCACAGGCGCGTCCACACCGCATCGAGTTGAAAACATCAGAATGCCGCAAGCGCACCGCTGGTCATGTGACAAGAACCTACGCGCTTAGCGTTTCCGACTTGTTTTAGGCACGACATGTGAACGGCCCCTTAAGTTGTTGAATTTAAAAGTATTTAAAAGGTCCCGTTCTTTCTGTGTTTTTGAAGCGTTGATTGTGTTTACAGTGCACAATATAAAAATGTGTTCATGTTTCACGTGTAAAAAAACACTGTATTTTTCACACAATTTACTTATCTGTATAGCGCTGTATTCACTGTCCTAAAAACGTGCTGATGTCTTCCTTGTTCTACGAAGTCCCTCCTTCAGAAATACGTAACAAGTTCTGATTGTGTAGTTTGTTTAGTGTGTTGTGATTCGATAGCAGCTTAGCTTGCCGTTAGCTTAGCGGGCGACTGACGTATTCCTGTGGGCGGAGTTTAGTCAAAATACTGTTCTAGTGACGTCATTAAAGCAGGAAGTAGAGGGCTGTAGTCCAAACCGGCCATTCGCTGGCCATTATAGCAACATTACACACTAACTAGTGTTTAAAAAATGTGACCTTTAAAATTAGTGGTGGGCAAAGATTAATTGCGATTAATCGCATACAAAATAAAAATGAGTTTTTGGATAATATGTGAGTTTGTGTAATTTTGTATATATAAATACACACACATTCATGAATGTATTTAAGAAACATATACATATGTATATATATTTATTTATTTGTATTTTTAGGGCTGTCAATCGATTAAAATATTTAATCTAGATTAATCACATGATTGTCATGAGTTAACTCGTGATCGCAACTTAATCGCACATTTTTATCTGTTCTACATTTACCTTAATGTAACACTTCTCAAGTTTTTAATACTCTAATCAACATTAGCATGGACACATATGGATGCTTTATGCAAATGTATGTTTATTATTAGTGAAAGGTTCCAGTTAAAGATTTTTTAAGTTTTAAAAACAAAATCACTGCATCCATTTCTTAAAAATCACTGGTGTGATTCAATCAATGAACGACCAATGTCGCACACCTGTATGTTCCGGTTAGGTGCGTTGGATAAAGAGACAATAATAGTCCACCAATATGCCTGAAGAAGATCTTACGATCGAAACGTCACAATAAATTAATTTAATATTTTGCAAGTTATTAGTGTGCGGGATATCTCTTGTGTAAACATATGCCTGAAGAAGATCTTACAATCGAAACGTCGCAATAAATTAATTTAATATTTTGCAAGTTATTAGTGGGCGGGATATCTCTTAAAAATCACTGGTAAAATTAATAGATTTGGCACACATAAAGTCAAAAACAATATCTACATATGTTAAACTTTTTTCTTTCTTTTATTATTTGATTGATAACGAGCCCCTAAGGGGACATTGAAGTAAAAAAATCTAAAGTTTAGTTTCATGTGCTCACGTAAAACTTTCGCGTGCTCACGTGAAACTTTCGCGTGCTCACGTGAAACTTTCGCGTGCTCACGTGAAACTATCATGTGCTCACGCGAAACCTTCATGTGCAGAATTTTTTTAAAGTTTAGCTTCACGTGCGCAAGTGAAACTATCGCGTGCGCACGTGAAACTATCGCGTACGCAAGTGAAACTATCACGTGCGCACGTGAAACTTTTGTGTGCGCACGTGAAACTTTCGCTTTCACGTGCGCGCACTTAAGTTTCACATGCGCATGAGAAACTAACCTTTTTTTTCCTCATGCCCCCTTAGGGGGCTCCGTAGATTGACATTGAGACACAGGCAGTTTTAAGATCTACTGTAATGCAAGGATCTAATATAATGTTACACATCAGATATTTTCCCCCAATAGTTAGAGTTAGGGTTAGACTGAATTACTCACTTTTATTTTGTATGCGATTAATCTTTGCCCACCACTTATTAAAATAGTTTTTTTTATTATGAGAAATACATCAGATATTGGCCATAACACGGAAGTAATTATTGAAACATTATTATCAGAATTGTAACATCATGCCCTAGGAAGTTGATTTTCATTTGTCGAAATATCATCCTAAAAATAGCTTACTAGTCGTTTGTGCACAACATCAGCTTTATACAGACATTAACCTTAAAGAGTTTCTACAATCCACCCCTCTTAGGTGAATATTGGATCGATCCGAATCAAGGCTGCCATCGAGACTCCATCAGGGTGTTTTGCAACTTCACCTCAGAGGGGGAGACCTGCCTGCACCCCGACAAGCGATTTGAAACGGTGAATCCTACAGCACGTTTAGAGAAACTACACACGTCTTCCTGCAGTCTCACTTCAACAGGCTTTCGGGAGTCTGGAGAAAAACATGTCTGATCTGTCTCTTCATCTCTCTGTACAGGTGAAGCTGGCTGCTTGGAACAAAGAAAAACCGGGCAGTTGGTACAGCCAGTATAGAAAGGGCAAGCAGGTGCCGTTCTCTTCAAATGCTTTCCTCTTATTTTTAATGTCTGACTGTCAACATGTCTGCACAGCTAAGTTTGGATCTTAGATCACTTTTTTGTATCGCAGCTCTTCTTTATTGTGTCTATAGTAGGTTCAAATGGGAATGTGTTGCCTGGTGCAATAAGTAGACTGGTCGTTTTACTCTTAAATTAGTGGTGAAAAGAGGTGTCAAGTGTGTCTCTGATAAAAATAAAGAAATGAATGATACGTCTTGACTAGTAAAGAGATGTGATGGAATTTATATGCGGCTCTGCGCGAGACGCCCCGGGCTAAACTCTCTTGGGTGCGTATGGGCGACCTCCATCCGTCTTGACTCATTAAGTCATGACTGAGATCAACAGCTAAGGCCCGTGTCGCAATCGTAAGGTGTGACATGTGACCTTGTTATAAAGATTCAGTCAGACAGATGTCACTCTCTCCCACCTTCATTAAATATTAAAACGGTTGTTGCATGGATGTTGTGTCCGTGAAGTCATCCTTGATTAAGTTGAATGTTTCTCCACGTTGCTGCAGTTCTCCTACATCGATGCTGACGGAAACCCTGTGCCCGTGGTCCAGCTGACCTTCCTGAAGCTCCTGAGTGCCACAGGCAGGCAGACCTTCACCTACACCTGCCAGAACTCCATCGGCTGGTACGACCTGACGAGTCACGGCCACCAGCATGCCGTACGCTTCCGTGGAAGCAACGACGAGGAGATGACGCAAGCCAAATCCCCCTTCATCACATCACTATACGATGGTTGTCAGGTAAGATGACTTCTGTATGAAATTGCGTACGTGCGCTTGATGCTCAGTTGGTTGAGCAGCTGCATTAAGAATGCAAAGGTCGATTTCCAGGAAACGCATACTGAGAAAATGTGAATGTATTGCATTTATGCATTTGACACATGCAAGCTATATATTGACTAATTCCCCGCCCGCCTTTTTTTGATAAGTTGCCCACCAGCATTTTGCCCACAAGCAAGATTCACAAAAAGGCCTTCCAGGAAAAAATTTCTTTTAAAATATATAAACATACAAATGAAAAAACAGACCCTCTGTTTCATCCTATCTATATGTTTTTATCTGCTTAAACTCTTAAAGAAATATTCAATTTTCTTAAAAGAAAAATCCAGATAATTTGGTCGCCACCATGTCATCCAGGATGTTGGTGTCTTTCTTTGTTCAGTCGAGAGGAAGTTTTGTTTTTTGAGGGGAGCATTGCGGGATTTTTCTCATTTTGATGGACTTTAATAGACACCAACAATTGACACTTAACTCAACACTTAACAGTTTTTTTCAACGGAGTTTCGGAGGACTATAAACGGTCCCGGGCGAGGCACGGGGGTCTTGTCTGGCGAAACGATTGTCATTTTTGACAATAAAAATAACAAATACTTTTAAAGCACAACTTCTCGTTTAGATCCGGTCCAGCGCAACCTAACGTAAAAGCGTAGTGACGTAGGGAGGTCACGTGTTACATATAAAACGCACATTTGCGGACCATTGTAAACAATAAACTGACACAAAGACATTAATTAGTATCATTTGACATACAACAACGTAGGAACGGTCCTCTTTCAACACACTTGTAAAAACTGAGTTTCGCGTTCGTCCTCTGTGACCTCTTGACGTGATGACGTATTGCGTGCGGTCACGCTGGCGCATCACGACCGGATCTAGACGAGAAGTTGTGCTTTAAAAGTGTATATTTGTTATTTTTCTTGTCAAAAATGACAATCGTTTTGCTAGTTAAGACCCTTATGCCTCGTTTGGAATCGTTTATAGACCTTTGAAACTCAGTTGAAAAAAACTGTTACATTTAAAGTCCATTAAAATGAGAAAAATCCTGCAATGTTTTCCTCAAAAAACATAATTTCTTCTCGACTGAACAAAGAAAGACATCAACATTTTGGATGACATGGTGGTGAGTAAATTATCTGGATTTTTCTTTTAAGAAAATGGAATATTGCTTTAAATATGTTTTTGTTTCTTCAAAAAAAAATATATATATAGCAAAAAACTGAAATAATTGAATTTTTGTAAAGGAATTTTGTTAGAAATTAGATTCAGAATGATTATCAAAACATACAAGGAGTGTACAATTAATAAAAAAAAATTGCTTCAGTTTTTTTATAAATTGGGTAAGAATATCCATCTAGTGGATAATCGTGGTATTACAGATAACCAAAAACTCATCAGAACACGGTTTTTCATGCAAATGTTTTCTTTTAATTGACGTGATAACTCGTTAATATGTACTGTACGTGATCCCTGGGAATCAAACCCACAATATTTAAGCTGTTAACGCAATGCTCTACCAACTAAACTACAGGAACACCTCATAACACTACATCATACAGGGCAGAATGATTCATTAAGTTTAGTGTAGAAGAACTTGACCGGCCTGCACAAAGCCCAGACTTGAACACCTTTGGGATGAATTGAAATGCAAACTGTGAGCCAGACCCCATCGCCCCACATCAGTGCCTGACCTCACTGATGCTCTTGTGTCTGAATGGGAACAAATGCCCACAGCAATGTTTAAATATCCAGTGGAAAGCTTTTCCAGAACAGCAAGAAGCTGTTTTGGCAGAATGACTATTATAGTCAATAGTTTTGAAAATATATACCCAACAAGCACATTTGGCAGAGATGTTTGGGTGTCCTCATATATAACGCATTAGTTTCTTATAACCACATTATTTATTTTGTAGTAAACATGGCTGTGTTCGAAATAGGCCCCTATACATGATTGGCACATGATTGAATTAAGTTTTCTTAAAATTATTTTTCTTTAAAAAAAATGTGTTGGATCTATGTAATTAAAATTATGTACACCAGTTCAACATGATTGAATCAAGTTTTCTTAAAATGGAATTAATTTTCATTAATGTTAATTTCATTTTATGAAAACATAATTTAATCATGTGCAACCAATGTCCAGAAGTTTTTTTTCAGTGTGGTTTTCAAACTTTTTAAAGAGCGACTCTAAAAAAAAGATTACGCGACCCATATAGCTTTCTCTCTCGTGCGCGCCATCGGGACGACCTGGAAAGTTCCCTCTGTTGCCCGGTGGATATTATTAAAGTTACTATTGAATTATTAAATTTGTTGTATCATCAAGCTAACGCGAGCTGCAAGACTCACAGGCAGGCCTTGACATTAACTTTTTTGCTCACCAGCCAAAGTGGCTAGTTGTTTTTTTTACTGGCCACAATTTTGCTGTTGATAAAATACATTTTATATGATTAAACCAACCCGTTGTAAACATGAATTTGGCATCCTAAAATGACTTTAATTTGAGTAATTTTACATGATTTAGCTAAATTAGATGCAGATTCACTTTCAAATGCAGTCTGACCACCCACATTAAAGGGGACAGAGAATGAAAAAACATTTTTACCTTTGTCTTTGTTGAATAATGGTAGTCTACCCACATTCACAAACATACAAAAAGTGCTAAACATGCTAAACATCTCAGTCTCATAGAAATTCCTCTTTTAGAAATGTCAGCCAGAAAACAGCCCAATCTGAAAAACTGATGCTTATGACATCACAGGCATCTCACTGGCCTTCCACTTTAAAATAATTGGCTACATTTTTTGAGTGGCAGCAAAGTCAGCCAATCAGTAATGAGATTGCAAGTTAAGCCAGTAGGGGGAGCCAAATAGGTGCAAAACCACTTGTTTAAAATTCCCTCACCCTAATAGAGCTATCTGAGAGAAGTTTTTAGGAAGCTTTTAAGGCATTACAGACCCAAACAAAAAACACTTTGTCTACATGTCACATCACAGAACAAGGATAAATACTCCATTCAATCATTCTATGTCACCTTTAAGACTACATTTATTAGCTGCTATATACACAGTATATCAGTATAGATAATAATATATATTTAGGTGCATGAAAACATGCTAGTAAGGCATAAAAAGATTAACTTCTAATGAATATATTAACTCTTTCACCGCCAGCGTTTTTTTAAGTTGCCAGCCAGCGCCAGCATTTTTCATGATTTTCATAAAAGTTTAATTCCTTCCAGAAAATGTTCTTCTTTAAATATATAAACAAACAATATATCAAATAAAAGAACAGACCCTTTGCTTAAAAAAAAGTTTAATCCTACCTTCATTAGTTTTCTTTTTATCACCTCTCAAATATGGGTAGGTTTCTTCAAAAACACCCAATTTTGAGCAAAAAGCTGCGATAATTAAATTTTTGTGACGGACTTTTGATAGAGATCAGATGCAGAACGATCTTTAAAACATACACTGAGTTGTTTCTCTTTCATGTGAGGCGTTACTTCCGGGTTGTGTAAGTTGGTGGATAATAGCTGTACTGCGGAAAGCCGAAAATTCTCATCATTGGCAGGGAAGCGTTTTCTCTTAATTGACGAGTTATCTCGTCAATAGTGGGGAAAGAGTTAAAAGTGGTGCAGGGGTATATAAGATTAACTGAAAAGATAAACATAAAAACCCTAGACAAACACTTTAATAGCCTACATTAATATGATGCACGAACCTCTTCGCTCGCAGGTTTCCCTTTACTTCGGACAAAACGGGGACGTGTGCATTCAGGTACGCGCGTCCCGTGCATTCCAAATCCATCAGCGGTCGAGCTTTCTATGGTCAATAACTCCTACTGTACGGTGCGCTGGGTGCAGGAAGTGCTCATGGGAGTTGTAGTTTCCCAGTGTCGCATTACGCATTGTTTATCATTTCGCATAACTTTTAAGAAAACTAAATAAAAATTATATTCAACCTGCCAAAGTCCCTAGTGGGATTGGCTGTCTTACCCGTAATCTACCCACATGGTTGGCGGGTGTTAATGTCAAGCCCTGCTCACAGGTAAACAAGCGTGTTGAGCACATGACTTGTGCATGGTGCACTGGCCAATCAGAATCACGTTATTACAAACAGTAGGTGCTTCTTTACGTTATAGTTTATGTGATCGACCTATGATCTCAGAGAACAATTCAAAAGCTATGACTTCATCCTGCGACCCATTTTAAAATTTTAGCGGCCCACCTGAAGGTCGTGACCCAAGTTTGAAAACCACTGCCCTTTACTATACGGCGCACTATTTGAAGGAGCAGACATTTTGTAGTGGACATTATTGAGTGCACTCGACAACAGATGTACACTCAACGGCTAGCCACTGTTAAGTGGGCTATATTAGTGAACTAATGTAGGGAATGATCGTGTAGTGGGCTATTCCGGACACAGGTCATGTATGTTTGCCGTATCCAATACCATTGCATCATTGGTTTAACTATAGTAACTATGTTAGTAAAAAAACATGGTTAATTTCGTAAGCGCCCAACACTCATGAGAAAGAACACTCACATTAAGTTTGTTTTGGTTTTAATGAATCATCCAATTAGCCAAATGTCTAAGGAGGATCAGAAAAGGGTATTTTTAAAATAGCAGCACAGTAAGCCTGCTTCAGCAGCAGTTTAATGCATTATCCAGTAGCAAAGCATCTCAGGGGATACACTCAGCAATTCATCCCACGGCAAAAATACACTATAAAAGCCTTTTCTCTCAAACTGTGTATTCAGAGCCATCAACCTTCTTTAAGCTCTTTTCTAATTTCTCACAGACGCGAAAGGGTCAAGAAAGGACAGTGCTGCAGATCGACTCTCCTCGATCAGAGCTGCTGCCGGTCGTGGATGTGGCCGTATCAGACTTTGGGAGTAACAACCAGAAATTTGGATTCCATCTTGGACCAGTGTGTTTTAATGGGTAACACCAAACACCTCATCACAGGACTGAAGAATGAAAGCCATGAGCTACAGTATATTTATTATGTATGTAATAAGTGGGTGTTTATAATGACTTTTGAACATCAAATTGAACCCACTATTAACCCACGTGGCTATTCAAGGGTGCTAGCCTCACATTTCTCAAAGGGAAGTCTTTCATCTTTTTAATTTTTCTTTTGTTATCATTTTTTTGCTTTATACTCACCTGTGGATTCATTTACGAGGCGTGAACCCACCACAGTTCAAAGAACTGCTTCGAGCACGACGTGGAAAAACACGGCGGCTCAATTTTTTTATCTGTGCTACAGACCTTTTTAGCCCACGGCGTAGTTGTTGGATTTCCACGCATATCTTGTTTATTTGTCTTATTCGATAGCGATGATTTTGAATTAATTTGCCACTCGAGGGATCGGCATCACCACTGAAGAGTAGATATTTTCTAAACCCCATTTTCCTGCCTCGACTGCAACAAGATGCCAGCGGAGGCAAACTTATACCTCTTCACCAGTTTTGACAAGAAAATACGCCCGGTCTGTTTGTAATTCTCAGCTCGAATATTTTGTGTCACATCAAACTTGCAGTGTTACTCATCTTTAATCAGTGTACGCGCATGCATAAACAATGCTAAATAAGGCCGCAGCTTCTCGAAACGCAGGACTCTAATGGAGCCCAGCTGCTTATTAATATGTAAAGTAGTGCGCTCACTTAAGCTGTTTGTCTTGTTAGCGGGCCGTCTAGTATGTTTGCTTGTCAGTAATCCATGTTTTGGTGGTGCTAGCCTATCAACTGTACTGAGTTGCTTCATATGTATCTGGTAATGAATGCGAATTACATTGTTGGATGTGAGCAACGGGTGTCATACTAACATTAGGCGCCAATCACACCAAATGCGTTTTAAACGCAGAAACTTTAAAAAGAGGACGCTTGCTCTGACCTTAATCGAGGGTGAGAGGTGCACAAACACACAGGAGAAAGCGAGTGAGTGCACTGTCCGGTTGGTCCAAACAACTTTAAACTTCTGTCACCACAACGGAAAAGCCAGCCTCTCCCTTCATTCAATTGGACAATGAAAAGACGCAAATGACGTCGGGTCGTTTTTCCGCTCTTAACGCTCCTTCAAAAACGTGTGCTACGGCAGGTAGCAAAAAACGCATGCCGTTTGGCGCACATGCACAGCACGCATAATGTTCACTGCCCATAGGAAATCATTCAAAAAAGGCGCCTGCAACTGCCTTAAACGCGTTTGGTGTGATCGGACCCTTAAACTAATGATGACCCTACTATGAAACAGCTTGAACCAGCCTAAGCTGGTTTGATTGGTCTAGCTGGTCTCCGACCCTTTTCAGACTGACCTTTTGTCAGGTTTTAAAGGGGTTTTAGGCACTTGGTAACACAACATTATTGGTAGACCAGCTGAGCCAATCTGAGTAAATCAAGCTTTATTTTTTGTACAAGCTTATTTACATGACTTCGCCATTAGTTTGAAATCTTAGGCCGGTGACACACTGGATGCGTGGCGTAAGCGTCTCAGCTGCGTGGCGTGTCCGTTTTTAATTCGGCTCCCATGCTAACAGGTTAAAGCTTGCAGACTTCCTGCGTGAGACGCGCGTCACGCGTGCTTGCTAGAAATAGAACCAACGCCTATTTTTCACGCGAGACGCAAGCGTGTTGGAAGCATTTCCAGGCAAAATAGAATAGGAAAATATGTTTATATGTCATTTTGTACACAAATACATTTAAATGAATGACATTTTGATGTTTGAAAGTCTATAGGTTGACATACATTCAGATATAAATGTAATTTAAAATATACATAAATAAATAAATAATGATCGATTTTCAAATATGCACCTGTCAAACATAGTCCATTTTGCCATCAACACTGTTGAATGTCTCCTTTATCAGCTTTATATTTATGCTATAACATGAAGTTGAAATTGTTGTTGTGAAGACAAGAGCCTGGTCTCTCGGCGGGTTCCCTCTGTGTCACCTACAGCAGCAGCAGCGCGCCGGCTCCGCGTCAGACACGGTTCTGGTGTGTAAAGTTACAGAAAACGCGATGCAGCCGCCACGCAACTGACACGCCATGCTCACGCCACGCAGCCAGTGTGTCGTCGGCCTTAGTCATTAAATCCACAATATGTAAGACTTTTGCAATAAATTTTCCAAAAAACACTTGCACGGTCTGATTTATTGAAATCAGTGACCATACGTGGCATTTTTCTGGGACGCGTCCTGGCCAGGATTTCGGGTGCTTCTTCCGGGAGTCATATTTGTTGAAGAATAAAACTACAATGATTGTTTTGCGGTCGACGGGTACAACTTCCGGGAGGACGCACCCGAAATCCTGGCCAGGAGGCAATGAGGGATGGCACATATGGTCACCCTAATATTTTATGCAGTTGTGTACATTATCCCAAAAGTTCCCAAGCGTTTGTCAATACAAACAAGTTCCTGTTGTAAATATTTTCTTTGTCCCTTGTCTTCCTTGTAATTCATTACGATGACATCAAATAATGTGATCAAACGTTCAGGTAAAAAAACATGAATTCATTACCTCATTCATTAAAATGATTATCGAACTCCATACGTCTGTGGATGGTGAAAACAACATCTCCCATTCTCTTTCATAACGCCATTAAAGGGACACTCCACTTTTTTTTGAAAATATGCTCATTTTCCAGCTCCCATAGAGTTAAACATTTGATTCTTACCGTTTTGGAATCCATTCAGCTAATCTCTGTGTCTGGCGTTACCACTTTTAGCATAGCTTAGCACAATCCATTGAATCTGATTAGACCATTAGCATCACGCTAAAAAATAACCAAAGTGTTTTGATATTTTTCCTATTTAAAACTTGACTCTTCTGTAGTTACATTGTGTACTAAGACCGACGGAAAATTAAAAGTTGTGATTTTCTAGGCAGATATGGCTAGGACTATACTCTTATACTTGCGTAATAATCAAGGACTTTGCTTCCATAGCATGGCTGCAGCAGGCGCAATGATATTACGCACTGCCTGAAAATAGTCCCTAGCTATTGAAAGTTACAAAGTTACCCGCCTTTGTTATTGTGTAATAGCGGCCTCTATAAGTGAAAATCTTACATATTGTGGCTTTAACCTCCGATTGTTCCCAATTCTGTTTTGCAGTGTACATGTGTTGATATGTTGTCTTGTTTATTGTGTTCAAAATGTGTTATATTGTGGTGCTAAAGAGATATTTTTGTGTTGCTGTGTTTATTGTTAAATTGTCTTCTCAGGAGCAGGTAAAGGGAAGAGGACACCTGTGGTGCTTAAAAGTTATACAAAACGAAAGAGAAAAACAAATGCTGTCATGTACAGCCATTATGGTGCTTATCTAGTGGTAACCGATATATCTTTCAACTAGCAAATACAATAGCACAGTAAACACAAATTGTTTCCCAATGGCAGCAGTGATGACATCAAATCTGCCATGTGGGGAGTTGTGGGCCACCCAAAAAGCCGATATATTTATATATCGGTTTATCACTAGTCTTATTTTTATATAAACTTCAATCTCTCCCGACCTCTGACCTCTCTTGTGTACAGTGTCTTTGCTACAAATTTTTACATAGTGTACAGTTATTCTAAGGTATGAATGTTAGTAATAATCTGTTGCCTGTCTATTGTATTTGTGAAAAAAGCGATGAGTGAATTAAAAAGAACAATTCTTTTAAAGAGACTTTTTTGTTGTCCTTGTGCAAGCAATTTTTCGGAGAAACCGTGTTGTCTTCCGTAAAAGCAACAGACAAGCTTGTCTCTTCATTAGGCAGAGCCCCAATCTCTCGCTCTCTCTCCGCTTGTAATCAACATCACTTCCTACCTCGCAGATGTAATCAACTCTGATTCACTCCCCAGTTCATTTATTTCAATTAACTTTTGTTTCCGTCCCCGGGAGAAGGAACCGGGCGCAGAAGAGGAAGCAGACAGCCCTTTATGTGTACGTGTGCGTGCGTGCGTGTGCGTAAATAATGAAATGACTCTGGATTAGAAAGTGAGCCAAGGAGAATTAAGCATATCTGTGGAGGGACACAATGAAATAAGGGAGGGAATTGGCAAACCCGCTCACCTCCCGTTCGTCCGTCCCCATCTGCGGCGTGTTTTGCTAATGCGCACTCCTTTTCTCCTCTCAACCTCTGCAATTATTTATGAGCACACAAACGATGGAAACCAGGAAAAGATACCGGCTCACCTCTTCAAAGTGAATAAATTGCCTTCGTGCTGTTGGCACAACAAGTGCGTCTCCGTGAAGCACCTTATTATCGCATTTGAACTACAACCGGTATTCAAAAGTAAAACGCAATTTCTCACCTGTGATTGAAAATAGAAAATAGATGGTTTTCATCTCTCGCTCAATTTTTGGGACTGGAAATTAATTTTAGGCAAATTCGTGAACGTTAACAATGCAAGTTCATTTTTTTGTGATGGTGCGTTCGTGTGTCACGTGCAGTCTAGACGCTGCACCGTTCACTGGCTTAAACAAATCTAAAGATCGTGCATGGATAACAGTGTGGCAGGAAAACTGCAGACAGTATATTGTAACATTTGAAGTGTAATATTATTTATTACTAGTGGTTTATTATTCAGCAAGGCCTTTGGCGTGACCTCATATAATGCTGCTGATATTTGTTGCAAAAAGTAATTGTAAATTTTTTAGCCTGATATGACTGCACCTTTAGACAGCAAAGCATGCATTGCATTTCAGCGGTGTGGCATAATGAACATTAGAGTAATTGTGTATTATTTAAAATTATATCAGTGGTCTCCAACAGGTTGCCCGAACAGTCTTTGAGTTGCCACAGCACATTCTATTAATAGCCTCATTTTTGATATTTATTTATTACATATTTTTGTATTAGCTTGACTTTTATGTATGTTAAGATTTTAAACAATAATAAAAACAAGTAAAAAAAAGAAAAGTAAAGTGAAAGAAAAGCGTTTTGAGTAGACTATCAAAAAAGTAGCTCTACAGATTGTTTTATCCATTATGGTAGCCCATACTCACAAAAAGGTTGAAGACCCCTGATTTATACAGTATATTACGGTAGTATTTGTCGCAATGCCGTTCATTAATGCCGAAAAATAAGAAATGCAAATATTTACTAGTAACAATCGTACACTTTATGGTAGTGGTTCTCAAACTTTTTGCCATGCGCCCCCCCCCAAAAGAAAATTCATAAAAACAATCTCAAACTCAGAATTTCAATTAAACAAAATATCAAATTATACAATGTAGTGCTTTTGTTTAGCAGTCTTATTTTTCTGATGTTTAACTACACAGAATTTCTGATAAATTCATTTATATAATAAATTGTCATAAAACTGAGCATATTGCGTCAGTTGTACGGCAATACATTGTTTTCAGGGTTTGAAATTAACTTTTTCACTCACCAGCCAATTAAAAGGCTATTCAATTTTTACGTTACCGACCATTCAGAATGTCTACTAGCCAACAAAGAGAAAGAAAATTACTATGAAAAACCAGATTAACATTTACTAAACATTTCATTATTATTTATTATAAAATCTAAATTAAAGCAGTAAGCCCTAAGAAGCAGTGGGTTACCAGTGCATTTTATAACAGCTAAGGGGCGTTGTTATAAAATGCACTGTAACACCACTGCTTCGCGGGGCTTATTGCTTTTATAAAACGGTTACTTCATATGCATAGCAGAATTTAATAAAATAAAACGCAAATAAGTTCAAATAGTACAAATATTACTCTTCCGCCAAACAAAGTAGTTTCTCAGAATCAAGTGTGGCTGAAACAGAGCGCAGTTCCCAACCAACACAGACGCAGCAAAGACACAATGAAAATATGATTTAAGGCTGTAGTGTGTATTTTCATAAATCAACATTCATATAATTTATACATTAACATTTATATCGTGCAACTGTTGAAGTGATGATCAAATATGCTTGGAAGCATGCTCAACTCTTTCCCCGTCAGCGTTTTTTTTTTTATAGTTGCCACCCAGTTTTAGTTCAATGCCTTACAGAAAAATGATCTTCTTTATATAAACATAAAACATCAAATGAAAGAACAGACCATCCGCTTTCAAACAACAGCAAAAAAAAAAAAAAACGTTTCATCCTACCTTCATTTGTTCTCTTATCACCTCTCAAATTTTCAGCTTAACGCTGAGATAATTCCATTTTTGTGAAGATCTTTTGTAAGAGATCAGATTCAGAGCCATCAAAACTTACACTGTGTTTTTAGTGTTAAGTAAATGCGTCAGTGTTTAAGTTGAGTAAGATCGCCATCTAGTGCATAATAGCGGAAATATAAATTTGAGGTAGAAACTCCTCAGGGAACGTTCTCTCTTTATTGACGAAATGACTCAACGATATTTATTGTCATTTATCTGGATATCACCATTAATTGTGCAATTGTAGACAAATTAAAATATGATTAAAGAGTGTGATGTTTATTTTCATAAATCAGTACGCAGCAACAGTGGTGCAGTAATACTTATGTAATGCGGTCTGAACCGTAAGGTTACCGGTGTATTTTATCACGGCTTAGAACGCGTTTCAACCAATCAGAATAAAGAACCAGTACGGGGCCGTTTTATAATGCATATTTTTTAAACAAAATTCTGTCATCCTGCCATCTCCTCCCTTCCTCACCCTTGTCATTTTCACCAAAACGGTCTTTTAGGTAAGTAAACAATAAACATCCAGAAACATAAAAAAAATGCCTTGAATAAAATATATTTATATACTAAATAGATTAGCTGTACTAGCACTGTCTTTGGGAACAGAAGTGGGAACTGTCTTTGGGAATACCTACAGTACAGCGTGACGGCATCTGAGTATGTATATCAAATTCAACCAATGGTTAGGTGTGACATCACAGGTGGAACCCAGAGAGCATAAAAGGACGAAAAGGAACGCCCACTATAGCTAACATATGCCGAAGTGGATGTACAGGTACAGCGTCTCGTTCCCTTCTTTGGGAACAGAGGTTACATACATAACCTGAGATGTTTTTCATACTGTTCTTTAACCATTCTTTAAAATAATTAAAAGTCATGTTGTTTCTGCATGATGGTTATACTGTAAATATCAGTGGTGATATCTTGTTTTAATAAGCACGTCACCAGAAAATAAGTCATCAAGCATCCCTATGTATAGTGAGCCAGTGTCCTAACCAGTCCCCGAGCCCCTGTACACGAGGAAGCGATTGAGACACATGGATAGATGAGCCATTCATGCCCATTTGCCACCGGGTATTAAATCTTCTGCTTTTCTTGCTTTCTTCTCTCTTGGTCGCCTTGGTTGTTTGGAGCGACTTTTCTTTTAATGCTGGGGTAAGTAATCCCAGCTAAATATTACCACATTGTTATATTCGATAACGCTGGTGACTTGACAACATTACCCACCACAGCTCCTTTTTAACCGCATTTGACAGGTGTTCATTTCAAACCTTGATTGTTTCTCTTAAAATAATAATGTTTTTGATAAAATGGCCATCTATATGTTCACTTGCATATGAACTTCCCAGTTGTTGATATATCATTCACATGCCCTCCGACTCCTCCCACTCTTTCCTTTCTCCTCATCTCTTAAGGGAAAAAGGCCACTTATCCTCATGGGACACAGCTCAAGGTCAGCATCAATAAGAGAAAACGGCTCTATTTTCTCCTCTTTTAGCTTCCCTCAATCCAATCAAATTTTAACTATCCTAAGCACTCCGCCTGCAAAAGGTCACTCCCCGCAACTGCCGTTGAATAGCGATGAAGTGGAGTTGCCTCTCCACACGATCACTTTTAGCTATGCATTAACCCGTCTGAATATGAGCACAGTATTTTAGCACAGGCTGATAGCTGGAAGACCCCTTTACGCTGTAAAAAATAATGATCACTTATCGGTGGGTGGCACGCAGTTTCTACATAGCTGATGTGCAGACCTCTGGCTCAAAGACATTATGATATTCAGTCTTGATGCTATCTCTACATCTAATGCTGTTATCATGTGGCCTCTCACTGACGTACTGTGATCTGAGCGTACGGAGATCCTCTAGTATAAATTCAGCTAATTTCTACCTTAAACCCGTTCAATGCAATGTCAGGCGCGACGCAAGTATTTTTTGCGTTATCATTTTCACTTCCCGGTGCCACGTTGTTTAAATAGAAAATGCACTTGTGCCCATCTGCTGGTCTGAAAATGAGGTGTTGGCTTATTGACACATTGCTATTTTGAGGCAACTGAAAATGATTACACCATTGACCAACTAAAACCTGGTCTAAAATCAATTGTGCAGTTTTTCTTTATTTATTTAAAAAGTGTGTTAGTAATATATGTCTAAAGGCGGGTGCACAATGCGTGTTTTATGTATTGTGTAAGATTTACATGTCATAATGGATAGTCATTGCATGTATCAAATTACCTATTGGTATCAATGCCAAATAAAATTGTTTTCCTCTTTGGACAAGTGTTCAGTATTTGCTTTTGCAAATTTCTGCCATGTATATGGCGAATCCGACATGGTGCAAGCACAACTGAATTTAAAGGTAACGGAATAAGAGACTCTGGTTTATTGCACATTACGCCCCAAACACACCCGTGTCTCATTAAGTGAATAAAATCCTTTTATGGCCTGGTATGTCGACTTTTTTCTGTCGTTAAACTAGCTTTAGACCTTGCGCTTAGGGCCCTAAGGGCCAGATTTCCCTAAAGAGGCAAATTAGCACAAGAGCGCAATTCCCAAAAACCGCAGATGGAGTGGTAATATCTGCGGGTTATTTACTGTACTAAAAAGGCACTAATTAAATAACACAGGTGCAACAGCTGATTTCTATAATGACCAACGCAATCTACTAAGAACAGCGCAAATTAGTTGAGGGTCACAAATAAGCAGAGCTGTGAAAAATTTGGGGTGTGTAATGAAGCTATCGAAGCCATAGTACACTGAAAGGAATTGGAGGACAAAAAATGAAGGTTTACAAGAAGTTTTGAAATGTCTGGTATTGTGTGACTTCTCCTAGTGACTCTTCTTTTATTTACTTCCGCAAATAATAAATAACATGGCTATTGTTTGCCAAGCAATGTTATTTATAATACATATTATGTTCCTCTGGCATTCCATATAAACTGTTATGAACCACGCAGAAAAGTGCAGCGCAAAGGAAAACCGGTATCGTGAGCACACGCTTGACTGAAACGCAGAATAAAATGAGCTTTGCAAATGATTTGGTATGTTTGAGCATTAAAAAATGTGTGAGAAAGATAAAATAGCATTATAGCTGTCATTGGTTTTTGTAATTGATTATATTTTTATTTTTGCACTACTTTATTTTATTTTGCAATTTATTATTTTTGCTTGCAAAACTTATTTTTTTCTCCTCAATGCTTTATCATATCTTTGCAATTCTTTATTTTTGTTCACGAAACATTTTTTTATTGCTCAATTCTATATGCATTAAATTGTCTCCGTAGTTATATATTAAAACAATCCTATGTATTGTATCACACATTTTTTATTGCTCAATTCATTTTTGTGCAAAACTATACGCATTAAATTGTCTCCGTAGTTATTTATTAAACCAATCCTATGCATTGTATCACGTGTTCTCTGCTCTCTGTGATGCCTCTTTTTTGCAATAATTTCAGCCATTTCAAGCACAAAGTAATTTAAGACATGTTTTTGGCGTTAAATTATCACACAAATACCAGTCATAACATGCAAACATTAGTAAATTGTGTTGCGTAAATCATTTAAATAATCACCTCCCAAAAATGTTGTGTCTGAAAGAGAAACTCCTAGAAATTCATATGCAATAAGGTCAGTCGCAAAAATAACTAGACCACACCTTTTCAGTGCTAATGATCCACTGCACGTCATTATTTAACGACAAAATGATGATTTGCGCTGGGGCAAGCTGTTAGTAAATCTGGGCCTGGAGTGTAACAATAGATAGATTGTATCAATGCCTCAGAAAAATATTGATATGAGGTATTTTGACACACTCCACGTTCACGTAACGTCTATTTATGCATTTCTGCCAAAGCAGACCTTTTTTTGTTAACTGAAAATACTGTCTGCCTGTGCGTCAGATCATGAACAAATTGGTGGTAGCAAGAAAAGACGGATGCAGAAAACATTGATTAATTTACCCCTGAATCAAAATCGTATCACAGATTTTTTTTCGAGATATTGGCCAACACCGTACACTGAAAAAATGATTCATTGAATTTAATCCATTTTTTAAGGTAAGTGGTTGCAATCAATTTATTTAAACAAAAGTTTTATATTTTATTTTACGTTACTATTACTAATCTTTTTTGTTTAAATGTAGCTTAAATAAATTGATTGCAACTGCTTACCTTAAAAAATGTATTAAATTCAATGAATAATTTTTTTCAGTGTATCGTTGGAGGAGAGTATCGATATCATATCGTATTGTGACATGATGTAATATTTACACCCCTAGAATCTGGTGACTGGCTTAAAAATCCTGAACACAGATGGCAAATATGCTTCAATTACCGAAGTGCAGTAGTTTTTTGTCAATGCAAAAATGTTGCGCTATTACCACAGAATGCATGAAGCAAATCTATTTTTTTTTGCATTGAAAGCGATACGTGTATGTTTGTGTACGTTTGTTAGCAATCATGGCAGCAGTAATTCATCAAACAGTGATCAAATGATGTAGAAGAGCGTTATAACCAGGCATATACTGTAGCCAGATGTTTGGTGTTGTTAAGCGCACTTTCAGCATTTTAAAGAGCTGATTCAAGTGCTTGGTTTGCAGTGTTGAAGCATTGTTGTACAATCTGCAACATTACACATAAATTATAACTCGGAACCATCACAGGAGATAGAAATGGCACTTTTTAATTTACCTCAACTTCGAGAGTTATCGCCAATAAACAGTAAGTTACGTTTACAATACATTTTCATGAATTCAAAATAACTTAAATGAAAAAGCACATTATATTACTATTTATTAT